>NW_026294469.1:42323656-43057406 GCF_007827085.1 Peromyscus californicus insignis
TTTGCCTTTACCAGACAAATTTGTATTGTTATGGCCTCAAGTTAATGCCCAGTGCTTTTTCACGTTAGTTTGAAGACGGCTTTATGGCAAGCGACTCCCTCAGCTTCTGTTTACCGGGGAATGTCTTATGTGTGGCCTCATTTTTGAAGAAGTTCTGAGATAGAATTCTAGGTTAGCATTTCCTTTTAGAGCGGTCAGCGTCACCCCACTGTGTGTGACATCACTCTCCTCGGTCAAGACCCCCTTGTTCTTTGGCTTCTGAAAGTCTGGTTATAATGAGTTCATCCATCTTAGCATTTATATTAGTCACTTTTCTCCTTGCTGGACAAAATCCCTGACGAAAGCAACCCAAGGCTGGAAGGGTTTATTCCCGCTCACAGTTTGGGGGTGTAGTCCACCACGGGGAAGGCGTGGGGGCAGGAGCTTGAGGTGCTGGTCACACTGCATCCACATTCAGGAAGCAGGGAGATGAAGGCTGGTGTTCAACTCGCTTTCTCCTTTGTATTCAGCACTAGACCCTGGACTATGGAATGGTGTAGCCCATATTAGGGTGTGTCGTCCCACCCCAATTAACCCAACCTACAGGTCCTTCACAGATGTGCCCAGAGCTGCTTTTATGGTGATGTTGCAGCTCGTCAAGTTGACAATCAAAATTAACTATCACAGGTGTCATTTAGCTCCTTGAGTTAGTATGTGCACACGTTTTCTTGTGTTTGGAAGTATTTAATCATTGTTCAAATCAACTCTCCGCTTCTGCCTGTTTCTTCTCTTCCTGGGACTTCCACACTAATACTGTATTGGTCTGTACAGTGGTGCTCCCTAAGAGGACACATTTCTTCTCTTAGGTGTGACAATTGTTACTGACTTCAAATCTGTGAATTCTTTCTTCTGCCTGTCTGAATCTACTGACAAACTGCTAGTGCACGTTTCAATGTTATACTTTCTGGCTCTGGAATCTCTGTCTAGGTCTTTTAAATATTTTTACCTCTCTGTTGAGGTTCTCAGTCTGTTCTCCAGTACTTTCTTTTAGTTCTTTGCTCACACTATTCTTCAGCTCTCAAGCATGTTTGAGATAGCTGTTCGCATCTTTGTAAGTCTGAAGCCTGCGTTTCTACAGAGTTGGTTCTTGGAATTTTTGTTTTAATTTTTTCTTTTAGTGGGCTATGCCTAGCTGTTTATTTTCATAATTTATGACCTTCTGTTAAAAACTTGGCATTTGAAGAAAGAACCATTTCTCCCTTTTTTCATTTTTTAATAATAATATTTAATTTTTGATATTACAATTTCAAAAAATAAAAAGATTCTCCCTTTCCTTTCTCCAGCCCCTCCAGGCACCCTGTTGTCTCCCATAAATTCATAGCCTCTTTTACTTTAAGTGTGTATGTGTGTGTGTGTGTGTGTGTGTGTGTGTGTGTGTGTACACGTGTACATGTATTCCAAAATAGATGCAACAGGCCCATTCCAGATAATGTTTGTTACCTGTATGCATATGATCTCAGATCTGACTGCTTGGTATTGGAGCCTCTTCCGTGGAGAAGACCATTTTTCCCACTCTCGGCATTCCCCAGTTGTTATTTGACTAGGAAATCACAAACGTTGTCCTCAGATGTCTACTTAAACAGACAACTGTTTGGAGGTGTTCCTTCTAATAAAGTTTTAGGTCTTACATTTTTTTTTATTAAGAAATTTTTATTCATTTTACATACCAATCACAGATCCCCCTCTCTTCCCTCCTCCCGCACCCCCCCCAAGCCTTCTCCCTACTCCAACCCACCCTCCATTCCCTCCTCTGAAAAGGTAAGGCCTCCCATGGGGAGTCAGCAGAGCCTGCTACATTCAGCTGAAGCAGGTCCAAGACCCTCCCACTGCATCAAGGCTGTGCAAAGCATCCCAGCATAGGCACTGGGCTTCAAAAAGCCAACTCATGCACCAGGGATTCATCCTGTCCCTACTGCCAGGGGGCCCCTTAAGCAGATCAAGCTACACAACTGTCTCGCTTATGCAGAGGGCCTAGTCCAGCTCCACAGCTGTTGGTCTAAAGTTCATGAGTTCCCACTAGCTTGAGAACCATCTCTCTTAATTTGCAATGTGGCTCCATCACAGAAGTTGAAAACCTTTGATAATTAACCTGGCATAAAGACTTATAAGGGCCCTTCAATGACATTTAAAAATTTTGTCCCTTTCTATTATTATTATTATTATTATTAATGCATTTTCTTCCCTGGCATGTGAATGCCAGCCCCCTTCCTAGTTACCTTGTACGTATGGCTGTGTCCAAGTGAGTGAACCTTTCACAGAGTCCTTGCCCTGCTTCCTTTTGAGAACCTCGATGTTCCCTGGTATTCTCATGCCCATAATCTCATCTCCCAGTCACCCGATGACACATGCTTGTCACCTCAGCAGTCTCCACCCTGCTATCAGATGACCAGATCTCAGCCAAGTCAGACAGCTATCATCAGTCCCTCCGGGTTTCTCAAACTCTACTCTCTGCCTTCCATCCCGAGGCAGAAGAGACTGAATCGTCCCTTCCTGCCCACACCACTCAGTACCCGGGTGGGGTGAGGCACACATGGACAAACTGTCACGGAATTTCTGAACATTTCGGGTTGCAACTTTCCTGATTGCCTGTTCACTTGGTTGCTGCAGACTCTTGACTGGTTGCCAGGGCAACCACGAGAATCACATCAGTTGTCTGTTTACTCGATGTTTTCATGGGAATCTGAGGGTCTGTCTTGAACTTCCTGGTTCCCTATCTTGCCAATGGCACTGTAACAAAGTTTGACAAACGCTGTTTGAAAAAATACTTTATTTCGTAGAGATTTATAATTTGTTTTGACTTCTGTTTTTCTCTCTGCATGGGATGAGACCCTTTAGGAAACGTTCATTTTGAAAAGTTACTATTATTGCATTAATTAATTGAATTACTTATGTGTGCATGTACTCATATGCATACCTGTGCGCGTGGAACACCTGCAGATGTCAGAGGACAGCGTGGAGGCTGAGTTCTCTTCTTCCACCAGGTGGGATTGAACTCAGATTGTCATGCTTAGTGGCAAATACCTTTTACCAGATTAGCCAGCCAACCTGGCTCATTTACATAAATTCTATGTTGAAGCATCTTTTGCCTTTCGGGACTCTTATTTGTCAGTCTGTGCTTTTTTTGAGTATTTTAACACTGCTCCTGGCCTAATATATGCTCAAGTTTTCTGAATTCTTAGGTAGACTTTGAAGGTTTGCTATCTGTCTCTGGGGATAGAAAGCCTATATAAAGTTACAGCAGTTATTGCTAGCTCAGTAATCTCAGGCCACTTCAGCTAGTCTTTTATTCTTGCCATAGGTGTTTGACTTGTTTTGTCTTTTGGCTGTGCTGTGAATGGAACCCAGGTCCTCACACATGCGAGACCGACCACCTACCATTGCACTATCCTCTAGCTTAATGTGACATTCCAGCAACTTCAAGCTGTCCCACTAAGTATCTGTTAGGACACTAATCCTGCTCATGAGTGTTTCCCCTGAATTTAAGTGTTTGCCAGGTGTATTTTCTCTTTTTTCCTTCAAAAAAAATCTTAATTCCCTTCTGAATGAAGTGTGGTTTCACAGACTGCTTCAATTTCCTTGCAAAAGGAAGCAAAGTCTCAATGTGTAAGGACTATCAGGTAATTTCTATAGGCTGTATTTGCCGAGGAGAAGCTTCTGTTTGGTGTGGTCCCTCATATGCTGCTGGAGTCCTGTTCAGAAGGTCTCTTCCTGTCTTAAGTGCAGGTCGTTTGAGTTGGCTTTTGCCTGTGGTGGGATAGCGATCTAGTGTTGGTCCCCCGCGCTCAGATGCCCCGTTTTCCCAGCGCCGTTTACTGCACAGACTGTTTTTCTCCGACGCACATTTTGCTGCTTGTATCTGTGTCTTAAGCCGACGAAAGCCACTCAGGAAGGGAGGTTTCCACTTCATCTCCCAGTGTGAGCGCTGTGATGGTCTGAGTGAGAAGGAACCCCCATAGGCTCATGTTTGAAGACTTGGTCCCTGAATGAAAATGAAGACACGATCACCCTAGGTATGGTTGAAGAGACTGGTTTTATTGTAAATATGAGGGAGAGAACAGCCGGAGTCATCTGGAAGGGTCCAGACTGAACCAGGCCATGAGAGGAAGGGGCAGGGAGAGCAGGAGACGAAGAGGAGCGAGGGCAAGCAGATCGAGAGAGGAGCTGTGGACCAAGAGGCCAAGAGAGGAACCAGGGGCCAAGAGAGCGCATGGGAACCAAGAGAGCCCTAGCCCAGGGATCAGAAGCAGGGGAGGAAGTCCAGCCCCCCAGCTGGTGAGGTTTAGGGTAGGGGGCGGGGTGAGAAATGCTGGGAGGAGCCACAGGTACCGAGTGAGATTTGTCCCAGGTTTCTCTGGAAACTGACAGTCCCCAGTTGGCGGAACTATTTTGGAAAGATTAAGAAGGGCGGTTTTGTAGGAGGAGGTGTGTCACCAGGGGTGAGCTTGGAGGTCTCAAAAAGCCCACATTGTGCTGTTCGCTCTCTCTTTCTGATTCAGTTCTAGACCCAGAGCCATGCCTGCCTGCCTACTGCCACCCACCACGACGATCATGGATTGTAACTCTCCAGAACTGTGAGCCCCCAAATGGAATCCTTTCTTCTCTAGGTTGCTTTGGTCATAGCGTTTTCTCCGAGTGACGGAAAAGTTAAGGAAGAAGACAAGGGTGCAGTCCAGCGTGGGGGAAGGCAGGACGGTAGAAGAGAAACTTGAGGGCGTCAGCTTGCCCTCTTTCATTCAGTCTGGGACTCCAGCCTATCAGAAGGGCTCCCCCAACTTTGGTGGGTCTTCTCACCTCAGTTAACCCAGTCTGAAAACTCCCTCAGACACATCCAGGGATTTGTTTCCATGGTGATCCTACATTCCATCAACTTGGCCATCACGCTGAAGCATCATGGTACCTGTTTCTGTATTTATTTGCGGATTCTCTATTTCATTGGTCCACAAGTTGGTTCTTATGCCAGTACCATGGTGTTTTGTTTACTATAGATTTGTAGTATAGTTTGAAATCAGGCATTTTGATGCCTTCAAGCTTTGTTCATTTTACTCAAGATTGCTTTGGTTATTGGGGGCGGCGGGGGGCGGGGGGGGGGTGGTGCGGGCGCCGCGTCTTTTATGGTTCCATGTGGATTTTTATGATTTTTTTTCTTCCTATTCCTGTACAGAATGTCATTTCCTCTTCCTGTACAGGCTTTAATCCCAGCCAAACACCCATTCTTCTGACAGACACATGTGGCAGGCCTTGACTTACTCAGCTGTCCTTTCCTTCCCCCCAGGAAAGCATTTCAAGTGTGTATTTCACCTTTATGTTTCACTTATTTTAAAGCCTTGCACACTTTTGTGCTGAGAGGGTTGATGCCACAGTGTGGAGATGGGACCAATCCTTCTGTTTCTCATATTGATCTTTATTCTGCAACCTTGCCAAATTTCCCTACTGGTTCTGGTAGCTTTGTGGACTGCATTGGATATCTGATTTAGACACTTGAGCATATCCTCTGCAAAAAGCATTTTATTTTTACCTTTCCAATCTAAATGTATTAGTCTCCCTTTGTGTCTTATTTCAGTGGTTCTGAACTTCAATAAAATATTGAATGGAGGCAGAGCAGACACTTGCTTTTCTTCCTGAACTCTGAGGAAAGCTCCGGGTCACCAATAATGTCATGGTAGCTGTAGGTTTTCACATAAACAGCTTAAGCTAGGAAGAAATTCTCTTTTATCTATTTTGCAGGGGAATTCTTACAAAGAATGGATGTTAGATTTTTTTTTTCCCCCAAAGCTTTTATTCACCTGAACAATAGTATCACTTGTCTTAATAATCTATTTGGACTGCTATGATAAAATACTGGAAGCCAAATAGCTTCAGTTCCTTTGTTCATACATGGTACCTTGTATCCAGGACCTCATGTGGCGGTAGAGAAGTATGCTGGTAGAGAAGTATGCCGAGTCTCCAATAGGCCATGTGTCCCAATCCCAAGGGCTTCACCTCCAAGATGCGTTCATTCCTCTCCCAAAGGCTGTCTTCTGATCTCATGTCTGGTGATTAGGCTTCAAGGTAGGAATCCTGACGATCCGTTCAGACTACAGCAGTACTTGGATTTCCAAATGGCAAATGTGTCATCTATGAATCACACTGGGTCCTATAGTTTTTAAGGGCACCTCAGATTACAGCAAGGTTTGCCTGTACCTCTCCCCTCCCCCACTGAACCCTCTTCATAAAGCGCAGGCCAATAAACAAATCTCATAGCCTCCCTCTGAGATTTCCCATGACTAGGAAGACCACCTGATGTTTATGACATAAATTGCTTCTCTGGCTCAAACAGCTTTGATAACCCTGTAACTATTAAAGTCAGTATCCAAATGCTTGTACTAAATTTGCACAGGTCCCTTTTCACACGATAACATACATAATTAGAGCTTTTAAGAATAATGCTGTAATCAGAAGCTTTTGTCTCCCTTCCATCCTGGCTGGCCCTGCAGCCACCCCTGGGAAGTGGGCAGCGTGAGGAGGAAGATGTGGCATGTTATTGTATTCACTTTTTACTCTGTGTTTGATTTTGGTACTAGGGACTAAATCTGGGGATGACATATACTTGACACATACCTTACCACTATACCCTTGCCAGCTCTTTTAACTTTTGAGACAAGGCTTCACCAAGTTACGCAGGTTGCCCTTGAACCTGTGATCCTCCTGCCTCAGCCTCCACTAGGCCTACCTCCATTATCTTTTCCAACTTCAATTTTATTTTGTAAATGTAACAAATTTTAAAATGTGCATGTCTGTGTATGATGTTGAGGGGGGGACATGTGGCATGGCACACATGTAGAGGTCAGGTCTCTCCTCCGACCTTTACATGGGTTCCAGGGGTAGGATTCAGAGAACCACATTTGCACAGCAAGCGGCACACGACCAGCCGAGTCATCACACTGGCCCTCCAGCTTCATTTACTTAGAGCTAGGGTCTCACCATGGAGCTCTGCCTGGCCTGGAACCCACGGAGATCCTCTGCCATTTGAGTGCTACGATTAAAGATATATGCCACCGCGTCCCAGGTCACCTTCACTTATTTTTCCGACAATATCCCTTCCTGAACCTGCAACTCATCTACTTGGCTAGGCCAGCCAATGGGTGTCTGGGATCTGCCCGTCCCTGTCCCCCAGCATTGGAGTTACAGATCTGTGCTGCTATGCCAGGCCGTATGCGGGTCCTGGAGCTCCCCATATTCATGAAGGAGGTTCTTTACTGGCTGAGTCATCTCCTCAGGCCCCTCAAAGGCCATTTTTTGCTTGTTAGATAATCACACAGTCAGAAGGGCACAGAGAAAGAAGGGGAGCTTGACGGCACAGGGAACGATGGTGAACTCAATGCAGGCTTGCAAGTTCAATTGCCTTCAGGTGCATTTTTTAATTTTTTTTAAAGCTGGCACACCGGGTATTAGATCTGATTGGGGCAGCAAATGCAACTTTTATTGGCGAAAAGAAAAAAACGTCCGTGGGCTAAAACGCTTCTAAAAACTATTCCACACACCTATTTCTTATCTGGCACTTTTATTTTCTTTGTGCAAATTTTATTTCAGTTAGTTACCTAAACAAACTTCTGCCAGAAGCCAAGAAAGGACCATTAATCTCATCTGCCAACAAGGACTCTAAATTAGGAATTGAAACGTCCTTCCTCAAAGCAACAATCAGGTGGATATAGCAAGCAGGCCACTCAACTATCTCCTCCAATCTAAACCGGGAGAGGCCAGCTAGGTGCTGAATACTAATGCCTCAAGGTCTTGGTTTGACATGCCACATCCGGGGCACTGCATCTTGTGCGACCTGACCTAAAGTCATGTAAGAATAATCTTGTTAGAGCAGTGGTTCTCAACCCTCCTAATACTGCGACCCCTTAATACAGTTCATGTGGTGATGACTCCCCAACCATAAAATTATTTTCGTTGCTACTTCATAACTGTCATTTTGCTACTGCTTTGAACCATAACGAAATTATCTGTGTTTTCTGATGGTCTTTGGGGATCCCTATGAAAGGGTTGTTCAACACCACCCCCACCAAAGGGGGTTGCAACCCACAGGTTGAGAACTACTATGTGAGAGGGTCAGAATTTCTTTCAAGAAAATAAATGGAAATTTTAGAAACCAACCCTTTCTCATCTCCTTAGATTGCTTTGGAAATGCTTTCAATCCTACTTATCAGCTGGGATGAGGACTGGGGAAGCGCTGGATGGAGAGTGGGCCCCACAGCCTGCTTCTACTGCGTCAGCACTCACTACCACACTGGCATAACCACAGCAAAGCACGATTTTGCCCGAGTATTTTCTTTGTTCTAGCCAACTCTTAATCTGCTTCGGACTAGCTAACAAGTTACTTGGGAAAAGAGCCATGCCTGCCCAATTTTTGTAAGTTATTTGAATTTGTGGGTGAAGGGCTTCCAGGAAGAGATGACAAATGGGTCTCGTTTTAGGTCCCTATTACGAACGACAGGTTCAACAACATTCTTACAGTCTTGAGAATATAATGACCACATCTTTAAAAGCCTCTAGGGACGACTGTACATTTAGGAATGAGTCCCTAAGTTATTTATCTATACATTAATCTCTCTAAACAGATCTCCAGCCCTCTCCGTCTGAAAGCTCCACTTCCAAGTCTCCACTTCAGCAACATTGTATCTGAAGGGCCTACATCTGTACAAACATTTCTAATGAAAACACCAAGGCAACCCCCCGAGAAGCAAACAGAAAGGTGTCAAGTCTAGGGTGGCCTTCTCACCGCTACATTCCTGACACTCGTGGGTTCCACCCCCACGCCAAGGGTTGCGTAAGAGCAGCGTTCTCAACCTTCCCAATGCTGCGACCCTCATGTATAAAACTATTTAGTTGCTACTCCATAACCGTAATTTTGCTACTGTTCTGAATCTTAGCATAAATATCTGGCATGCAGGATATATATCTGATGTGTGACCCCCACAGGGGTCTTGGCCCACAGGTTGAGAACTGCTGTGTATAGAGTGTGAAGCCTGCTTGCTCTTTGGGTTCCAGTAGAAATCGGGTCCTCAAGCATGTCACTTTCCCACTTACCTCCAGATGGATGAGTTCCATCTTTGTCTCCCTAGTCGTGGATGCAGATGGCCCATCAGTTAAGACACAACTGTTCTGGACAGGGTGGCAGACAAAGTAAACACTGTAAAGTGTAGGCTCCAAGGCTACAGTTACCAAGGGGCAGATAGCAGAGTTTAAGTTTTTAAATCCTAAATAAAAGTCATTGCAGATTTTATTCAACATTCCCACCCCAACCACCCTGTCAGTTAAGACCACCAACCAAGAGGTCTACATCTAAGATATATATCTAAAATACTACATCTGAGGCTGACTACTAGTAATGTATAGGAAAATTCTCTCTCAAATTTATACCTAAGGTCAGGACTGCCTGCTAACTTTAAAAAGCAGCAGTCTCTTTAATGCTACACAACAGAAAGGATATAATTCTCAGTGTCGAGGATTTTGTTCCTTGAGGTACTATAAACACGTGTGAAGGGCTGGCTGGACAGGTGAATCTTGGGTAGAGACCATTCAGCCCGGGAGCAGGATATGCCAACGTAGGCAAAACTCGAAGCAGGTATTTTTCAACTGGTATAAACCATACAACATGAGCTTGGCATTTCCAGCATTTCATTGGGTTGTCCTGCAGCTAATGTGTACTATGTTGACAGTATACCTATTTCCGTACCAAGAACAACAACTCTGCCACTGATCAACAGCAACTCCCAACCCTCTGGAGACCCCTCTTCTATACTCTATATCTATCACTTTGAAACTTTGGTCTTTACCAATCTGGTAAACAGAATTCCTTAACTTCAACAAAATGGCAGCCAGTCATGCCACAAATTCATAAGCCCACCAGTCAGGCCAAGGGAGCCTGAATCTTTAACAGGCAAAACACGCACAATTGATATTTATTCACTCCCACATGAACTTGGCAAATGCAGTCAGCTTCTGTCTCTAAGGGCTGCCTCCATGGATCCCACTGTGCATCAAAAACAGAGAAACATTGCATCTGGACTGAACATGTGTGGATTTTTCTTTCATTGTTGACTTCATGATACAGCATACCAACTAATTACACAGTGCTTAATTGTATTAGGGGCTATATCTTCTACAGGTGAGTTAAGGACAGGGAAGGCTGTGTGACAGTTGTATGTGAACACTATACCATTGAATCCATGGAACGTGAGTCTTCACAGACTCTGCTACTTACCCGTGGCTCCTGGAACCAATCTCCCATGGACAATGACTTACGTTCTGGCTGACTGTGCATCAAATAACCCACAGACTCCATAGAACATTGCACGTGTGCAGTTCTGGTCCATAGCAATGGCTGACACATGCCTTGTTCCAGCAGCAGGATGCTCAACTACGCTATCTACTTTGTACTAGTTATGGCCAATACTAAGATGATGGATAAAATAATAGTTGAGTCTACTCATATGCCAGCCTTCTGGATGTGGCTATCAGTTCGACATCTGATAATGTTTCATCCTAAAGGACCTCTTATAGAAAATTTACACTTTAGGCTTGTTAATATCCTTTAGATAGAAAGTTTGGGGTTCCTGTAAGTGAAATGTCTACAGGAGGCAGAAAGCAGATTAGTGGTACCTGGGGTTCAACACTGAGGAAAATGAAGAACAATTACATTGTGTAGAGGTTTTCTTTGGGGGTAACAAAAGTATTTTAAATAGTGATGATGCCGCATAACCTTGTAAACACACAAAGCCATGAAATTATACACTTTAATAAATTTTATTTTATGTGGAATACGAATTTTATCAAGTAAATATCGTGTTAGGGAGACTGGCAAGGTGGCTCAGAGGACAAAGGTGCTTTCTGTACGAGCCTGGCCACCTGAGTTCAACCCCTGGTACCCATGTAAAGGCACAGGGAAAGAACCGACCATATATAGTTGTCCGCACACATTTCACAACACACACACAGAGTACCGCACCCCACACACATCATGCACACATACACACTATTAGATTTGAAAAGTTTTTGAAAACTCATGTGAGGTAAGCTAGATGCAGTAGCAGTGAGACCACACTTTAAAAGTCCACACACAGCTATCAGAGAGAAAGTCCTTCCTGTAAGCTGTAATAACCAGGTCAGTCTAGTCTCAGTTCAACATCTGGGGTGTCTTCACACACACAATAAATACTGGACAACCTGTGAACTCCTCTGGCCAGTCAGTATAGAAAATCATATGGTCAGATGACTGTCATCTCCTCCGTTTGTACAGAGCCCCAGCACATCTTCAGACCACCCGTACACACTCAGATCTGCTTCACTGGGATAGCCCAGTAGAGGAATTCTCAAAGTGTACACAGACACAGTGCTAGCTCTACCCTGCAAACCCAATGCGCCCCTCTCAGGTAGCATCTTTAGAAAACTACAGACCTTACAGAGACATGCTCACTAGCTGCTGCAGGGGCCCCCACGCACTGACCACGACTTGAGCAAATGATGGGTGTGAATGTGTAAGGCACCACTTACAAATGTGTTGGCTGTTGCTAACGGAGTGACAAGCTAACATTTCAGCTTCTCCCCACTGTAAGACACGTCAAATATGCAGCGGAAGCACCTGGAACAAACAAAAACACAGGAAGAAGCCAGCACCTATGCTCTGCTCAGAAACAAAGAGAGACTGCAGACCTCAAGGATGCACACAGTTAGGATTTTATTTGTCAAATTACAGTAGCTCAGAGATGGCTTTCTGGAAGGCAAAGAACACGTACACTTCACAAAGTCCTTTCTGTTTACCCTAAGGCCCCCTCTAGTGTTTGGAAAGCTCCAGGCTTCACAGGATGCTGGTGGAGGAACCAGCGTTGGGCCGGGACCTTCCAAGACAAAAATACTTTTGCTCCATTCATGTGTCACCAAAAAAATCAGGAACATGTAACCATAATTCATATTTCAAATCCCTGCTATGATTATCAGTCTCATCACCCTCGCATCCAGTAACCCTCTGTTATTTACTGGGTTACTCTTAGAAGACTAAGACTTCGTTAATTAAAGAAAAGCAGCATATGATGCCTATAGGGGTTTCAATTTCACAAACAAGAAATATACTTAATGAACAATTAATTACCATATAACCTACTCTGCCTTTGTTGAAGTTACTGGTAATTAGTACATATGCCCTAAAGTATACACTTACATTCGTTATATTTGGGAATCAGAATTTTTAAACTTTATGTATTTTAAGACCCGACCTGAACCGGGAGTTTGCTGATTCACCTGCTCTGTGTCATTGGAGACAGTGGTGAGTGCCGCCATGAGGAGAGAGCTGGCTCTGGAGAACACGATCTAGAGGAACTCTGGATGTTCACAGGGCATGGCACTGTACACACTTGCTCTTGGGTGCCTTTGAAAAAAGACTGAATGTAGAGAGAGTGAAAAAATAGTTCAGTTTTGTTTGTTTTGTTCAGCTAAGCCTTAGGTGTGTTTCCATATTCTGTTTCTGAAGCGGTAAGAGCTTACTACTGCCATCACTGAGAAATAAAGGCAACTGATAATTTTACCACCACCACCAGACCTCATCCGGTCTTGAGCAGGAGGCCCTTGGAGAAGACCAGATCAAGTTATTATCCTATATTCTTAGAGTGGAGCAGGATGAAGTTTGGTATTCAATTGTTCTACATCTGCGTGAACTGTACTTAAACAAATGATTAACTTGTCACCCAATATACCACACAGCTTCTCTGCCTGAGACTGCAAATACCACAGGTTAAGGGAAAAAAACTGGTCCTATGAAGTGATTTTTAAAAATGGCTGCATTTAGAACTGGCTTCAACTGAAGACATCCACGGTCAAAGGAGAGGCAGGCAGCATCTTTAAAGTGCACACGTACTCTGGGGCTCAACAGGAGGGATTAGGTAGCTGAAAATGACTGCGGCCAGCTCCCCCGGAACACGGTGTGAAAAGCTGTTTTTATAGTCAGACAACAGATTTGAAGTCAAAGAACACTGAAAAGTCATTTTAAATGAGCATATAAAATACATTACAAATGAAACCAGCATAGGAGAGGTAGCGTAAGTAAAATCAAATAAATACTATATACAGTAACATACAAAATTCAGCTTATAAAAAATTAAAAAGAGCATTCCAAAATAGTCATTTCTCTTGCTTTTGAGGATTTTACAAAAAAGTTAAAATCCAGATCTAGACTACCTGCAGAGATCTCCCAAACGTTACTAATTACTGGCAATGTTTTTTGCCAAAACCTCTCTGATCTGCCGGTCTAGCTCACTTATTATTCGGTCTTCGTGGTTATACACGCCGGTTCTCATCAGAGTGTCCCTTTCCTCTATCAGCCGGGTCAGATAGTCATCCAGGCCTTCCTCCAGCGCAGAGGCCCGCGGGCTGCCCAGCGGCCCAGCTGCTATCTCTCTGCAGTCCTGGTACTGCTTCTGTTCTTGCTGCCTTAACCTGAAAGGTCAAGAACAAACGCCACGCTAGCTGACGAAAACCATTTTAGTTTTCCTAACAGCACTATTTAAAAACAAGGTAAGTCACAAGTGTGACTAGTGTTTTAGGAAGAAAACAGAAACTAATAATTACCACCTGACTAGTCAGAAGTACATTTATAAAGACATTTGTATGTGTTTGTACTTACAGAATGCACGAAAACAGCAAGGCACAATGTGACATGCCCTAAGTCCAGCACCGGAGGGAGAGGCAGAAAGACCACAAATTCCAGGCCAGCCTGGGCTGCACAGCAAGACAGTTTCAAACACAAAAGCAAGGGACTGGGACAGAGCTCACTGTCAGTGAGACAGCACTTGTCTGCCACTTCAAGTCCCTTGGTTCAGTTCCTGACACTTAATTCCCACCCTGCAAAAAAAAAACCAAAACAAAACAACAACAACAACAACAACAAAAAAACAGGGTTTCTCGTGCAACCATGACTGTCCTGGAACTCTCTCTGTAGACCAGGCTGGCCTCAAACAGAAATCCTGCTTCTGCCTCCCTAGTGCTGGGATTAAAGGTGTGCGCCACCACAGCCCCCAGTTCCTGCCACTTAAAACAAAACCCAAATGTAGACACCACAGAAATTATACATCTATATAAAGAAGAAAATAATAATAATCTTCAATTTTATCCAGAACATAAAAATAAATATTTTGTTTTTAATTAAGATGGATCTACTTAATTTAAAAAATATTTATTTTTAATTATATGTAACATATAATTAAGTGTCTAAGTGTGGATGTACACATGAATTCAGTTGCCATCAGAAGGTGCCAGACAGCCTGGAGCTGGAGTTACAGGTAGTCGTGGGAACCAAACGCGGGTCCTCTGAAAGAGCAGTACACACTACAAACCCCCGAGCCACCTCTCCAGCCCTAAGCTTTTTTAGTGATACTCTATATGCAGGCATCCTTCATTGTCTATCTTTAGTTGTAAATCAATCTTTGCTATTTCAACACAGAATTTTCTTTAAATTTACTCATTAAATAGCTACTTATACCAAAGCATCTTGGGGCACGTGTAGTGAGTCAAGAAGGAAAGAGCAGCGTGTGAAAGAGCCGATGTCTCTGATTACTTATACAAGTACAACTCCGTGAACACAGAAGCCTGGGTCAGAGGGCATGGTGTGCAAAGATCTGGTCTGTGTATTTCCTGGTCTCAGTTCTGATGTCCTCATCTGGAGAGGGAGGTAGGAGCAGATGCTGTTTGGGTATTCCAATATTTCAGATGGACTACTGCCTTGAAGATGGACAGGGAGTTGTACTTGTGTGTGTGTGTGTATATATATATAAAATGGTGTTCCCAGCAGTAAGAATATGAACCCTTGTGATGGACCATTTTAGGATTAACTTCAGTTCTTTAAGAGCTGGTTATAATTCTGCATCTAATTTTGTACAGATCAGGGAGAGAGCGGAAGCAGCAGAATCAGGAGGCCTGGCCCCAGACAGTGCATGTTACTAGCAGTAAACAGTTTCATTTGTTCAGATGGTTCTGAAATACAAAACTGTAACTCCTTATAAAAGTTATAAGGAGTTATACTTATACTAAAGTATACAGCTTATCCTTATACTAAAGTCTACAGCTTAAGGAGGGTGTCAAGTGCCTCCATCTGCTCTCAGAAAAATGTCAATACTGAGGATGCTGTGCCAATGAACTGTAGCAACACTTCTAATTTCCCATTGAATTTGAACAATGCATGCAGATGAGTAAGAACTCATCCTTTACCCTAATTCATGTATGTGTATGTAACACACACACACACACACACACACACACACACACACACACACACGGGGGAGGACATTCATGCATGTCACAGTACATGGGCAGAGGACAGAGACCAACCTCAGTAGTCCTCCCTTCCACTTTGAGACAGAACCTCTTTGTTGTTATTCTGTGCTGGATGCCAGGCTAGCTAACCTAGGAGGCTTCTGGGAAATCTTGTCTCCTCCTCCCATTTCCCTGCAGGAGCATTGGGATTAGTGATATGCACTACTGTGCATCCTTTTCTTGTGTTCTTGGGATTCAAACTCAGGGTCTCATGCCTGCACGGCAAACACTTTTTATGTCCTGAGCCATATCTCCTGTGCTAATTATTACAGCCACATAGGAGGAAGGGGCCTTCTAGACAAACTCACGATCCATGGTGCTAAACTATAGACCAACAGGTCTAATCACGTCCCCTTTAAAATTACCTGGTTATAGAAGGGAAAATGTAAATTTTTATATAAGCAATAACCCCTATCAAGTATTTACTGACATTGTCACGATCACAATAGAATATTTAAACTTGCTAGCTAAGGAAGCCCTTAGAATTCCAACAGTAAACTTTGATAATATGCCTGACAAATGCTATCTCTGTCCCACTCACTTGCTTCCTGCCTCGGAACCTACAGGGCTGCTGTTAAAAAGTTCCTCATCATGTGAGCTCAGTATACCTCTTAATCCTCTTAATGCTTTTTGTTTGTCCAAGAGGAGAACCTATTTCCTTCTAATATGGCAGTCCTCCAGGTATTTTCAGACAGCTAGTTATCCCTTCTCCCAAGGGCTCTCTTCTCCAGGTTCAATATCCCCAACTCTCTCCTACCCATTTAATGCCATGATATATTGCATCTTGCTGGCATGGTCCCACTGCACTGAAGATATCTTGGTATCCTCTCTCTCTCTCTCTCTCTCTCTCTCTCTCTCTCTCTCTCTCTCTCTCTCTCTCTCGGTTTTTTTTTTGAGACAGGGTTTCTCCGTGTAGTTTTGGTGCCTGTCCTGGATCTTGCTCTGTAGACCAGGCTGGCCTCAAACCCACAGAGATCCGTCTGCCTCTGCCTCCCGAGTGCTGGGATTAAAGGTGTGTGCCACTGCCGCCTGGCTTCTGATTTCTCTTAAAGGAAGAAACACCCTGGTAAGAACCCCAGTGACATTTTCTGCAGTGAATAAGAACATGGTGCCTGTGACCGTCCTTAGCTGCACCAGCTCTTTGGCAGCAGGGTCACAAAAGTAAGAGCAGCCATGGCTTCTCTGTGTGAACTGTTCTGCACGTCTCTCCATCATACACTGACTGTCTTCTAACTTACACAGAGGACACTGCATTTGTCTCTAAAGTTTCAGTTCTGAGTCACGATGTACTGAAGAGTATTAGTAAGACTCACTAGGATTCACAGGCACCTTCAGTCTCCTTTTAAGCAACCAAAGAGACATGAATACACAGCACACCCTTGGTTTCTTGGCTACACGGGACAGCAACGTTTCAGAGGAAAAGGATCATGTTCTAACTCAGAGGTTCCTGGTTGCCAAGTCTACAGTGTTGCAGACACCAAATGTTTGTTGAAAACTCGGCCAAAGATCCTCAAGACTAAGTTTTGTTTCTCCTGCCACTGTAGCTGCACTGAGCCTGTGCTTCCAGGGACAGCACTGAATACTCGACAGTATTTCTGTGTGACTGTTCCAGGATAACTGTTAACACTGATAAAGGGAACTTAGAATTAATGTATAAGAAATTTCAAACTTAGTTATTCGTATTAGTAACACAACAGCTCTGACTGAGCCCTCCTGCAGCAGGGATTTTTAAAAATGGTTTATATGCCTAGCTTACCTTTTCAAAAATTTCAAAGGAACTCACTGAGAAAGTTTGGAAATGAGATCAGAGATGAGGACAAGATTAACGAGGACTTCAACACCTTTGGAAAGCCACACAGATAATATCACGGACCCTGAGCTCACTAGTTTCTAGAGACTATCTGTAACTTCCGTGTCCCCTGGCTTACCTGTGGTGCTGTTCTCACCTGGACCCTGATGTCCAGCAGTTCATGTTAGGAATCACTAAGCAGCATCCATGAACACAGCAGCAACAGCCTGCCCTGTGCACGGCTCTCCTTTCTGTGGACCCTGATGTCCAGCAGTTCATGTTAGGAATCACTAAGCAGCATCCATGAACACAGCAGCGACAGCCTGCCCTGTGCACGGCTCCCCTTTCTGTGCTTTCAACTAACCAAGTGAACTATGATCCAAAAGCCTTGGATGGAATGCCCCCAAAGAAGCAATTCCTAAGTTTTAGAGTACATGGCCCTCTGAGCAGTGTGCTGGAATCTCAGGTTTCCAGCAGATCTGCCCAGGCCATCAATCATCCTTCTGTTCAGCTGTATCTGCTAGCTGCCTGCTAGTCTCAGTTGTCTGATGGACTAGCATGGCGTCGGAGGGCACGTGTTCAAATAACTGGTCATGGTATCCCCACCGTCTATCAGCTACCACATCATTAGAAGGGTGAGCACAAGGTATTCTGACGGACGCCCGATGTCCACATACCTTTTATTACAGTGTAGTGCTATAATTGTTCAGTCTTATTGGTCATTATTAATCTCTTGCTGTGTCTCATTCGTTAGCCCATCATATGGATGCAAACATAGGAAAACAGTAAATGAAGTGTCTAAGGCCCTGCTATCTGAGTGTCCACTGTGTTTTTAAGATGGTGATCTTGGAAGACAAACTTCTCTGACTTCATGTATTCAAAGGACAAGCACATCTCTGTTAAGTGCACAGCACCACTTGGTAGGCTTGGGCTGCCAGAACAAAACAGGACAGACTGAGTGGCTCAAAAACTGATTTATTCATGCTTCGAGCATGTCCAAGATCAGGGTTATGGCACAGTCCACTCTTTTGCTCTGTCTATCCTCACACAAGAAGGGGAAGAAAGTGAGCCTGTTCCCTGGTGTCTCTCAGATGAGCACTAATCCCCTGTGAGGGCTCCGCGATCATCACCTTATCTACACCCAAGTGTCTGCTAAAGGCTCCCTCTCCAAATACTATCATATTGAAGGTTTGGGCTTCAACAGGTGGCTCCCAGGGGAGCAAGGTATGCACATCTGTATCTACCTGATAGTCTATGGTAGCTCCATGTATGAAAATTCGCAGTTAACAACATAATGTGGGCCCAGAGCTCAATCAGACAGAGTTAAGAGAACTTAGAAGGTCACTGAATAATGTCAACTGCAAAAGTCATCTCTAGGCCATGCTTAAGGCATAACAGTGCATAATAATAATATGCACTATTATTTTCTTCAACAAACATAATTTGGCAACTTTTGCTAAAAGCTTGGATGTTGCTGTCCATTTATGAAATAACATGATCCATACCTTCCAAAATGTGCTGTCATACAAAACACCTTAAAGTAACTGGAGAGATGGCTCATTGGTTAAGTGCACTTGTTGCTCTTCCAGAGGACCTGGGTTCATTTCCCAGCACCCAGCTTCCTCCAGCTCCAGGGAAACCAACATCCATTTCTGGCTTTCACAGGCACCCACACATATGTGGCAGAAACATGCACAGACACACACATATACAATAAATAAATGTAATAAAAACTTTAAAACAATTTAAAAAGCGCTATGCTATGTGTTAAACACTGTTCTGGTAAATGAGAAATTTTTTGCCTATCAAATTTGTAGATAATACAAAAATGAATCTTACTCTTTGAACATGCCTTATATCATATCCACACAAACATGTGCATGTATTTGTTTTCTCTTCCCTTAGATTGATCTGACACAGTGCCCTCCTTAGTTCAGGGAAGACCAAACTGAAAGGCTGTCTCATCAGACCACGTTAGCGGCAAAGGACTCATCTGTGATGACGGTACCTGTTCAGTTCGTTCCGTATGTCCAGCAGTTCCTGTTGCTCGGTTTTCACCGTCTCCTTCTCCTCGGCAGCCAGGTAACGCAGGCGCATCTGCTCCAACTCCTCTTGCTGCTTTTTAAGGCGAGCCATTTGACTTTCTTGCTCCCTCTTCAAAGAAACAAAAGTTGACATGTGTATTACCAGAATGCGCCCATTTCTATGACTTGGACTTATGACTATAGGACCCTACTTGGGACAGAACAATACACTGCCAATTCTGGGCCAAATGCTACTTAGGATGCCCCACTTTCTTCCTGAAGATCTTTTTATCCCTCTCTCTTTCTGACGTCCTAACTCATGGCCAACGAGGATGGGTTTTGCCGAACAGGTAGTGTGTAAGACTGTGAGGCAAGAGCAGCTGCTTGTCAGCATAACGGATTGCAGAAGGACCCGCATCTGTGAGCATCTAGGAGCCGTGTCTATGCACTGGTGTGTCTACAGAACTTTAGCAATGCTCTCTGGTCACTAAGCCCAACCAGTTTAGTTAACTGTTTTCTTTTCTCCAGGCTCATATGAAAATCTAAGCACATATTCTTTTTCTTTTTTAAAACAAAATGAGATCAAATGATACACCTTAACTTTCATTTAAAAAATTAACAATTCTTCCAAAGAAATACATGAAAGATTTTAAAATAAACATGGCACTCGATGGGAGGAAGTTATTCCATGATTTATAAGACAGACTCTATCATTAAGTTTTTAGAGTGCTTTAGTAAGGCCCGGAACAATGTAATATGGAGCTTCTAAGCCCACCTGTGTATTTCTCTATAGATGAGTCTATTCTTTCCTTAGGGCAGAACTTCAAAGAGACAGCAGGGTCAGCAGGTGGCATCCTCACTGTGTGTGTTAGGATACCACTATGTAACCCTGGCTGGCCTGGAACTCAGAGATCTGCCTGCCTCTGCCTTCCGAGCCCTGGGATTAAAGGTGTGTGCTGCCATGCCCAGTTCATTTTTTTTTTCCTAACTAAATTATTTTCTGATTACAGCAAATGGAAAATTGTCTAAATGCAAAGGATATTTTGCTAAGTTGTTCTTACGGGTCTTTATGGATCACACACATAAAAGGTTACCATAACTCCTGAGTCTGCCCTCCCCCCTTGACACGTACTCCCCTCTTCTCCTCCCCCAGGCACTAACACTTTCCAAAGGTAATCACTACCCTGACTCTCACAGCACAAGTGCGTGCTGACTGTTCTGAGTTCTATGTAGAATTGTCAAGTCCAGATTACTCCGTCTTGGGCTTCTTGCACTTAACACTGACCCGAGAGTCATTTGTACTGCCCTATGCAGTTCATTACTCAGTTTATGCACTGCTGAGGGCCATTTGGGCAGCTTCTAATCTTATACTATAAATAATGCCAATGTTAAGATGACGATGCATTTCACCTGGCCCTATACCTGGGTCAGAAAGCACAACAACTGCAGGATTAGGAAAGATCACCTGACTGTGGGTAAGGTAGTCCACCACTGAAGAGCCACTATGAGAGTCCCGCCTGGGTCCTGGATTTTTGGCCAACATTTAGTGATTTTTTTTTTCCTCTTCTTTTTAACAGTTCTGAGAGATCACATAGTGGTTTGTCCTGATTTTATTTTGCAAAAGTTTCAACACATTTTAATGGCATTTGGCTGTGCTTACCTATAAAGTTCTTACTAAAACTTCTGGAGTTTTTCTCTCTGTAGCTGTTTATCTTATTGGTGTTACATTTCAAAGATTTCCCATGACTCTACTTTGCCTTTTCACCTTCAACAGGGATTTGGGATGAACTGAAGTCCTTCATCTCAACATAGCCCACATGGTTCCATCAAATCCTTTCTAGCAGGCCCTGTCTTTGTTTTTTGACTTGTATGAGTCTTGAAGATATTATTTTTACATTTATTTATTTATGCATGTCTGTGAGAGAGAGAGAGAGAAACATGCACCTGAGTGCAGGTGTCCAAGGAGGCCAGGCCAAGGTGTTGGATCTCCTGAAGCTGGAATTACAGGCTATTGTGAGGCACCTGATATGGGTGCTAGGAACCAAACTTGGTCTTCTGGAACAGCAGCAAGGGCTCCTACCCACTGAGCCATCTCCCCATCCTGGAGCTATTCTTTTATAGTACCTTCTGGAAGCGTCATTTAGATCAGAATGTATACAACTGTCTTTGGGGACAGTGTGAGATCGAGACTTCCTTCTAAGGACAGTGTTGGTGGATGTGCTGAACTGACCTGCTTCCTCTCTGTGCACTAACTCTACACTGCTTGACTACAGGGTCTGACAAAAATTCATCTTAGCATCCACCAGGCTAAGGAATCTACCTTTGGTGGTCTTCAAAATTTAGCTCTTCCTGCTCCCAAATTTTCACACAAATATCTATTTCTAGAAAGAAAAATCAAGAACAAAAGCCTGCTGGATTTATGGTTACAGGGAAGCTAAGGTCAACTGTCCTCTCCCTGTGTGTCTTCACATCACTGACAGGCGTGACGGTGGTTTACAACTAAGCCTGGGTCTTTCTACTTCTGTTTGGTGATTCTGGTTCTCTCTAGTTCACTGTATGCTAAGGATAATGACTTTTACACTGCACTCCTATGTGACTATAAATGCTTCTGAAGCCAGAGGTTTTATACTTCTTTCGCTGACTAATGTCCTCTGGTAGAGAAACTGTTTTTTCATAGACAGCCCCAGAGCACTTGGTAAATTTGGCTACTTCTGATAGAAAACCAAAAAGTGTGTTCAGAGACCCTAAGTACACGTGACTTCTGAAGTAGTCCTTGACTTTACAGGGCTACAGGAGACACACTCAGTACTTGGGACTTGGGGACGGCTACTCGCCTCCGTCTCAGGGTCAGGAGGGTAAATGACCAACACTCCACTGTTGCAGAGCTGTGCTGTCAGCAGGGAAGGGGCACAACACACTGACCTACAGTGTTTTCCGCATGTGATGGCCTGTCCATCGAGGGCATTTGTACATCAGTGCCCCCCATGAATACCAGCAGCAATCTTAGTTTCCCTTCAGTTAGTACATCTCTCCTTCCTTCCTCTCCTCGGTACACACTAGGGATGGCACGCACCATCCCCTCTATATCCCTAGCTCTCTTTCTTTTATTCATGTATTTTATATGTATGAGTGCTCTGTCTCCATGCACACCAGGAGGAGGAATCTGATCTCATTTTAGATGGCTGCAAGCCGGCATGTGGTTGCTGGGAATTGAACTCAGAACCTCTGGAAGCGCAGCCAAGTACTCTTAACCACTGAGACATCTCTCCAGCACCACCGCCCCCCCCCCCGCCCCCAGCTCTCTTTCTTATGACACTGGAACACTTCCAACATACTGTCAGTAGAAAATGGAGTTCTAGAGGGGAAATTCATTTTTTTTTCTTTTTCTTTTTAAGACAGGGTTTCTCTGTGTAGCTTTGCACCTTTTCTGAAACTTGCTTTGGAGACCAGGCTGGCCTCGAACTCACAGAGATCCACCTGCCTCTGCCTCCTGAGTGCTGGGATTAAAGGCGTGCGCCACCACCGCCTGGCTAAAAATTCATATTTTTAAGAAGCTTTTTGTAGGTTTAATGTGAACATTAAATTAAGAAATGTCCCTTTGTTCTTAGTTTACTTCATATTATTGTGAATGCCCGTGGATTCTTTCTACAGCTACTCATGATCTTATGACTTTACCTCCTGCATTGTTTATTTTTAAAGACAGGGTCTCTCAACATAGTCCTGGCTGTCCTGGAACTCCCTATGTAGACCTGGCTGGTCTTGAACTGAAAGAGAGAGATCGGCCTGCCTCTGCCTTCAGAGTGCCAGGATTAAAGGCAGGCAGCACCATGCTCTGCCCTTCTGTATTGTTTTTAAGTAGTAAATAACCTCTTTGTTTACTGAGCAACCCAGGGTGTGACCCTTCCAGGTCTTGTACCTATTTCGGACTAACTGGCTAGGTTTGCTTTTGTAATTTCTAAACCCATATAGATTAATTTTAAGATTTAGGATCATGGTCATTATGCTGTGGTCTCTTATAAAAGATTTTTTTTTAAATAGTCTGCAGAGTTATGGTTATTCTTACACTGTTCACTTAAATTCAAATGTTCGAGGCAAGTATTTTTTTAATTTTTTTTATTTTTCGAGACAGGGTTTCTCCATATAGTTTTGGTGCCTGTCCTGGATCTCACTCTGTAGACCAGGCTGGCCTTGAACTCACAGAGATCCGCCTGCCTCTGCCTCCCGAGTTCTGGGATTAAAGGCTTGCGCCACCACCGCCCAGCCATACAATTACTTTTAATTCTTGAGTCATTTCTGTAGGTTGTTCATCATATTCACTTGCACTTATTTACAGCATCCTAATCTCTTCATATGCTGGTCGGATCTGGAGTCCTTTCTCCCTTCTAACACTTTGCTGTCGACAGGGAGCTTGTCTTTTCTAAAGACTTCCTCTCAAAGAAACAACTTTTGACTTTGTGTGTGGGAGTGCATGCGTACCCACCCGCATGCGGGCGTAAACCTGGGGTGTTGTTTAGGCACCTTGTTTTTGAGCTGATACTGATATTTGGGATTCAATGATAGGTAGGTCTATCTGGTTGGTGTGGCACAAGGAGCTGCCCGTCTCTGCCTCCCTCCCCAGTGCTGGGATTATAAGCACATACTACCATGCCAGGTTTTTTATATGAGTGATGGTGTTCAAATGCAGGTCCTCATGCATGGAGGGTAATTACTCTTCTTATTTTGTAGTGCAGCTATGGTTAAATTTCTCTCTAAGCACATCCCCCTTCACAAATTTCCTGCTCCGATATACTACATTTTATTATATTGCATTTTAATTATTTTGAGTTCAAATATTTTCTAATCTTACCATGGCTTGAATTTACAATGGGTTATTAGAAGTAAACTACTTAAGAAATGTCCCATGTTATTGAATTTTATTAACGTTTCCAGCTCAGTATCCCTGTGAGCAGGGCACATTCTAAACTACAATCTCTGTGAGTTCAAGGCCAGCCTGGTCTATAGAGCAAGTTCTAGGACTTCCAGGGCCGTTACATAGAGAAGCCCTGTTTCTAAAAACAAAAAAACACACAAAAAGGTCACCTGCTGCTCTTATCCTTGCTCAGTGGAAGTGTGCTCCTACCTACCCAACCCCTAGGACAGCCTTCAATAAGTGGCTTTGCTTTGGGGCAGTTTTCTTATGATGCTTATAGGTATGGCTCCCTATGCATTCATCTGTCTGGCATTTAAAGATCTCCTTGGTTTTTGAGATTTTATACACACACACACACACACACACACACACACACACACACACACACACACACAGAGATATGCACGTACATACAGATAGCTATGCTTACACATGAAGACATCTCCCCGGCCCTTAACCTACACTTGATGCTCTTTCTTGGCTGTAATCACTATTTGTTCTCCCTATTTCGGTCGGAACAATGTTTATCGCCCTGTCTTCTAATGACCATATCCCGCTTCTGTCCCGTTTATACTCTGCTCTTGATTCTTGTTCTGATCTCTCCACTGTGTCACCTGTTTTCTAGAGTACAGCAACTGGAGCAGTTCAGACTTCTTGTCTAATGACTCCAAAATCTAGGTCAGCTGGTACATTTCTATCAAACATACGACAGTCAGGTTTCCACTGATTAGGGCTGTGGCCAAGAAACACATCAAAAGGACGCTAATAAGTCATCAGTGAGGAGGAGAGTAAAACCGAAGACACAAAAGAACATTATTTCAACTTTATCAAACTGAACGTTTACAGCTGTCTAACCGTAGGCATGTATTGGCAACGTGTGAAGAGAATCGTCTCTGCTGCTGTTGCTGGTGTCTGTGGTACTGGGGCTGGAGCTTGCCTTACACATACATACTAGGCAAGCGCTCTCCCCAAGCCACATCTGCAGCCCAGTACAACTGCTTGAAATTTAAAATTAGCACAGCCATGTCAGAAGGAAACCGAGCAACACTTAGTAAAGTCTAAAGAAAAAGTGAACCCATTCTCCTGGTGTCTGAAATTCTATCTGAAAACTGTTACTTGTGTGAGAACTGCTGAGGACTGCCTTACCATAAGGAAACCTGTAAAAGGAGATTCGCTGAAGATTATGTATAAAACCTGCACAATTGTGGTGTCTTCCTGCAAGGCTACTCCATGGAACTATTTCATGAAGATAAATAATGCTGTTTACAACGGGTTTTAGAATTTCAAAACTGCCCCGTGTTAGGCATTAAACATGGAAGCCCCACCGTGCTGGGCAATCACTTTATACCAGTTTATTCCCAGTTCTTTTACTCATTTTGTGTGTGACTGCCCATGCAGAGATGACGGAAGAGGCTGGCTATGCCGCTCCTTCACTCTCCTCCTTACAGCCTTGAGACAGGGCCACTCACTGAGGCAAGGTCTCACTAACTTGCCCAGGCTGGCCTTGCATTCATCCTCCTGCCTCATCCTCGCAAGGAGTAGAGGTTACAGCTCTATGCCACTAGGCTTACCTGGATATATTTTAAAAACGTTTTATGTGCTGGAATTAAAAAGAAAAGCAGATCAATCATAATTGTTAAAATTCAAGATAACAGTACTCACAAGAAAGCAGGAAGGCAGAGCTGAGAAAGGCACAGTTTAAAAATAAGCAGGGGAAAAGCTCGGTGTGTACAGAGAAGCTGGGTGTGTACGGAGAAGCTCAGTGTGTACAGTGCTCAATGCACAAGCCTAAGGCTCTACATTAAAAGCTAAGCACGGCTGTGTGCCACGGTGCTGGGAAGTCGGAGACAGGAGGATCCCAGGAGTTCACTGACCACTGGGCTAGCCAGTTGGTGAGCTCCAAGTTTACTGAGAGACCCTGTCTCAATAGAAATGGAGAACAATAGAAGATGATGTGTGACCTTTGTATGGGGCTTTCATAGGTGCAAGCATGGGTGTACATGCCTACTCATAAATACATTCCTTAGAGAAATTATTTTAAGAAAGGAAAAATACATGGGCAAAAATACAGTAAATGATAATCTCTAGATGAGGAGGAGATAAGATTATTGTTGATTTCACTTCTATGTTATAGGGTGCTACATCTCCAGTTGCTTGAGCCAGTGTTCTCACTGTGTGCTCTCACTGTGTGCTCTCACTGTGTGCTCTCACTGTGGTGTGCCCTCACTGTGGTGTGCCCTCACTGTGGTGTGCCCTCACTGTGGTGTGCCCTCACTGTGGTGTGCCCTCACTGTGGTGTGCCCTCACTGTGGTGTGCTCTCACTGTGTGTTCTCACTGTGTGTTCTCACTGTGTGCTCTCACTGTGTGCTCTCACTGTGTGCTCTCACTGTGTGTTCTCACTGTGTGCTCTCACTGTGTGCTCTCACTGTGTGCTCTCACTGTGGTGTGCCCTCACTGTGGTGTGCCCTCACTGTGGTGTGCCCTCACTGTGGTGTGCCCTCACTGTGGTGTGCCCTCACTGTGGTGTGCTCTCACTGTGTGTGTGCTCTCACTGTGTGTGTGCTCTCACTGTGTGTGCTCTCACTGTGGTGTGTTCTCACTGTGGTGTGTTCTCACTGTGCTCTCTTTGTGTGTGTGTTCTGTGTGTTCTCACTGTGTGCTCTCACTGTGGTGTGCCCTCACTGTGGTGTGCCCTCACTGTGGTGTGCCCTCACTGTGGTGTGCCCTCACTGTGGTGTGCCCTCACTGTGTGTGTGCTCTCACTGTGTGTGTGCTCTCACTGTGTGTGTGCTCTCACTGTGTGTGTGCTCTCACTGTGTGTGTGTGCTCTCACTGTGTGTGCTCTCACTGTGGTGTGTTCTCACTGTGGTGTGTTCTCACTGTGCTCTCTTTGTGTGTGTGTTCTGTGTGTTCTCACTGCGTGCTCTCACTGTGGTGTGCTCTCACTGTGTGTGTGCTCTCACTGCGTGCTCTCACTGCGTGTTTTCACTGTGTAGTCCTGTCCAGCCTGGCACTTGTGGTGACTGATCCTCTTGCCTCTGCCTCCTGAATGCTGGGATTACAAATATGTACCACCCCAACCGGCAAAATTTGCACTGTTTTTAAATACTGAGAAAAAATATGACTACAGGGAGAAAAAAAAGAACAGAAGTTGACTATTTAACTTCAGGCTACTGAAGTTGTTCAGAAAATGAACTTAACAACACCTCCCAACACACCAAAAAATCTTTCAAACACCCTGCCTTTTAAAGCAAGCATGCCATATTGTTAATAATTACATATGCATGCAAAATCTGCAGAAACAAGGGCTTTGGCCAATGCTTTCCACTGCCAGGTGCTCTGGGCTAAAGGCTCCTCAATCAAGTGAGTATAATCTTTATTTTGCCCTGGCTGCCTATAAATCCAGAAAGGAGATGTAAACATGCATACACTAGACTAAACAGCGGCTACAAAGTGGCCACTACTTACTCTCCCACTCACACATACCATCCAAGTCTGTGGGAAAAACGCAGAACTAAGCTAAGGAGCTCAAGTCAAGTTTTCTGAAAATAACCCAGAGCTGACAAGTCAGTAGGAGGGCCTGGATGGTTTCAAGACACAGTTTTTAACCAAGACTTGGACCTCCAACTGTTTTCTTAAACAAAGATTTACATCCCCATCCTTGGCTAAATTACTTATAAATTAATCAAATTAATTACTCTGAGTGGATACGCAGGAGGCTGGACAAGATAGTGCTGATGTCAGCCGATGAAGTCTGCGTTGCTTTAACTAAATATATTGGCTTAGTTTTAAACACATCTACTGTGCACAAATATGGTAAGGGACCCACGTGCTACTAAATAAAGTCTTAGCTCTGTTTCCTGTCCTGGGAACAAACATACAGGAGTTTTAAATATGTAACAGAGTGAAAATGTTAAATTTTTATGACTAATTCCTATTTCATAACAATGATTCACTAATTTTTAAACAATGGTAGTTTTTTAGTCCGCTTACAGATCGACATTATGGCAGTGGCAGGCAATCTTAGGTATTCAAGCATTTACTTAGATACCAGTTTAAAAATAGTTCTGCAGCACATTTTCACAGAGGGAAAAAGAAACTAAATCGCCCCTGTATGTCAAACAAGTACTCCTAATGTCCCAAGATACCAAAACCAGAATAAAAGAGTATTGTTTCCTTATTTTTAAATGGGGACTCACTTCATGTCAAATTTATTTACTTATTACAGCTGTTGCCATAAATTACAAAAAAAAAAATTAGAAAACTTCCAACTTGGATTGAGGCTGAGAATGAGAAGGAAAGTTTTCTTCTAAACAATTAGAAGGTTACAATTTTTTAATTCACAAATTGACTCTACCAGGTCACCTCTGAGTAATGGAAATCTCTCTTTAAACATTGTTCTGGCAATGGGCACCAAGCATTAGATCTTATTTCCAAGACTTACCAGCTGGGTTTTGTCATTAACATTTATTAACAATCTAAGATATGGCTTTCACCGTCTAATCCGCACTATACGAATGTTTTCTATGGCCCTCCAGAGGGATTTGATATGACAAATTACTGGCAGAGATTATAGCCTCGTGGCTATTCACCAGAGGCAATGTAAAATTAACATGGTACTAATCCAATTTAAACAAAAAAGTTGCACAAACAATTCTCTGAACAAAAGCAGAGAGACACTTCCAATTTTATATTCAAACACAAAATAAATATGTTTCTAATAAAGAGTTTTAGGGGAAAAAATTAGAATTTTCACACATGTGAAATGTGCCAATTTAATGAAGTTATTAATTTTAATCTTGCAAAAACAGTTAGCGGCACAGCATAATTCACTATGAAGACCCCAAGGGCTATTGCTTTTCTTAAATTATTGCATCTCAGTATGGTCTGCAAAACATCAAAGGTTCCTAGTGACCTCAAAAGTTGTTTATAATGTTGTTTCTAAAGCAGAAAGTTTACAGGATAAGGGATAAAATTAGTCTAAAATGAGAAAGTACTAAACACACTGCACTCACTCAGAGACTGCTATTTTTAAATTAGTACTTATTATGTATGTATTTGCTGTGTGTGTGAGATGCATACATGGGCGTAGATACCCACGCCTATGCACTCACATGGGGAAGGCAGAGCAGAGCACTGGCTGTCTTCCTCTGGTGCTCTCTGCCTTATGCGATCGATGAGACAGGGTATCTCGCTCAACCAGCAGAATTCACTGTTTTGGTTAAGGCTTGCTGGACAGCAAGCTCCCAGGATGGGCTTGTCTGCTCCCACTAAAGCTAGGGTTCCTGGTACACACGGCCATGCCCAGCTTTTTATATGGTGCTGAGGATGTAAACTCAGGTTCTCACATGCAGAGCGAGTGTGCTTACCCAGTGTGTCCTCTCCCCAGCCCCGAGACGGTTGCTTTCAGTTTAATGGACTAAGTTTTGGAGAAATAATAATTCAACAGTTTTCTTTCCTTAATAAATTTACAACAACACAAGAGAAAGAAACTGAATGTGGGGTTGGGGATTTAGCTCTGTGGTAGAGTGCTCGCCTAGCACTTTGGTTCAGTCCCGGAAAAAACAGAAAAAAGTAAAAAGAAAAAAAAAAAAAAGAAACTGAATGTGATATCCTCTCTTATTAGGAACAAATAATAAAAATTATTTTGCCAATTTATTTTAAGCCAGAGAGTGAAAATGCCCAGGGAGAAATAACTAGAAAACAGAGTAAATGGGAGATCTAGAAGACACAAATGTGAGGATGTAGGATTAGCAATGAGGAATTTGGGGAGTGGGAAGATTTCATAATCCTTGGCTTTGTTCTTGTTCCTGTTTTAGAGTGTGTTTCCATGCATGCATTCTGTGGAGGCCAGAGGTGGACACCAGCGTCTTCCTCAATCATTCTCTGTCTTACTTCTTTGGGACAGTCTCTCAGAATGAACCTGGAGCTTGCCAATTTGGCTAGACTAGCTGGCCAGAGCTCTGTGACTCTCATAGGAGCTTCTCCAGGGCCGGGGTAACAGGCGCTTGCAGCACCTGGCCCTTTTCAGATGGGTGCTGGTGTCCAGGCTCAGCTCCTCAGGCCCCCCTCCCCAACCTTCTCCTTTTGAGACAGGGTTTCTCATCGTCCGGGCTGACCTTGGACTTGCTATAGAGTCAAGGAAAAAGCCTGAATTCTTGCCTTTACCTCTCTAGTGCTGGGAAGATGGCAAGGGCCGCCACACTGCTCACATACTCAACATCCTTTTCAACGGAGCTACCTCAACATCCCAGTGTAAAAGGAACGAAGAACCAGGAATTTAGATGTTAAAGCATAACTCACATTTTTAAAAACTACTTCAGTTAGCTGGGTGGTGGTGGTGCACACCTTTAATCCCAGCACTTAGTAGGCAGGGAGATCTCAGAGTTCGAGGCCAGCCTGGTCTACAGAGGGAGTTCCAGGACAGCCAAGGTTACAAAACAAAAACAAAACAAACAAAAAAACTACTTCAGCCTGATGTGCTGGCTTCTGCCCATAATTCCAACTACTTGGTTTGGGAGGCTGAGGCAGGAGCATTGTAAATTCAAGGCCAGCCTGGGGCAATGTAGGGAGAGGCCCTTTCAGAAGTAGTGGTTACTTTAACTACTTCTCTCATCACCCTCCCTGTCCCCTGTCCCCTGTCCCCTGTCCCCTGTCCCACAAGGTCTCCTCCCCACACTTCTAAGTGAGTACCGGCATCATGACTTTCTGAAGCCTAACTGCTTCTTCCTCAACCAGATGTGCCAACTCATCACTTCTGCTCCAGGGCTTTTGTGGGAAACGCTTGTCATCTACGCACTGAAATGTAACAGGAAAGAGCCTGGACTTCAGTCTTAGTTTTCCACGTATTGTCTCTGTGAGCATCCATGACAACACTAACTCTCATTTCTTCATCTGTAAAACGGGAATATGATCTGCTATGCAGGGAGTTTAGAATTGAAAATGAGAACAATCTGAGATTTAGTTAGCACAGGGCAGTACTAGGCCCTCAGAAAACCCCAACATATCATCATCAGATCGCTCCCTTGCCAAGGACCCCCTCGCTTGAGTTCAGTCAGATTTCAAAAAGATGTATATTTCTGGCTGCTTGCATATTTCTAAATCAAAAAACTAAAGTGCCCACTCACGTTTACAAACCTCATGTCCTTCCTCTGCTCCAATTAGGAAAGAGTCATGTTGTGACACCCTGGCTGGCCTGGAACTCACTGTGTAATCCAGACCAGCCTTCTACTCAGCAGTCCTCCAGCCTCAACCCCCAGAAGGCTGGGATTACAGGTATGCACTGCATACTTGGCTCCAATTAGCTTCTTGAGTTATATTTCCCAAATTGGAAAACCTTTCCAGAATCTATGGCTGAGCATCATCTTCCACAGAATCTTCTTGGTACATCTCTATCACTACAATTGAAGTTCCAAGCTTTGTTATTAGAAATGCCCTTTAAATCGGCCCTCCTCTCCTTTTTAAAAGGCTCTCTTTATATCTTTGCAATAACCACTGTAGTCACTATAGCAACTACTACTTTGCTGTGTCACAACCAGTTTTACTATTAATATCCTAATGACTCTTCTCCAGAGGTCCATCGGAAACCCTGCCCTTCTGACGCCAGACACCATCCCTAAGTCATAACAGGTAATTTTTTTTTTTTTTCTGTATGGTGCTCAGGCAACGGTTACAACTGTTTCTTCCTTATTACCGAATTCTCAGCTCCCTGAGGGCGAGGCCCATGTCTTACCTATGTATAGACACTGAACATAGTGTCTTGAGTTTAGGAGGATCTTATTACTGTGCAACATGCCCATGCTAGTCCCACCAGCATTAAAATAATACACTGCTAATTTGAAAATGCAAAATGTAAAAGGCTCTAAAATTCAAAACTTTTTACGCTAAAGCATGCATGATGGGACTACCGTGGTCAGGAGACAGGCATACTTAAAAACACTGTAAAAAGAAAAAAATTACCTTCTGGCTATATAATTAATGTACAACTGAAACACAAGTAGATTTTGTGTTTATATTTGAGTATAACATTCAAGATATCTCATTACACATATACGAATATTATAAAATATGAAAAAATACTGAAATCCAAAATATTTCTGGTCCAAACAATTTCAAATAAAGGATACACAACTTGAGTATATCCACTCTGTGTACTATCTAGTACTTTGATATCTACCTGTAATGCATATAATCTGAAAACAGCTATGAGCTACACTGGCATACATGGTCTATTACTTTTAATTCCCATACAGTCTGGTAGTACTCTAAAAAGATCCTAAGTATTAGCATAATACCACAAAGATATTGAATAGTATTTGATATAATGCTATGGAAACGTACTAAAAACATATATAAATCTGAAAGACATTATATAACAATTTCATTCAGAAATGAAGCTGATTTCTTTTAAGTTAAGAGTAAATTAACCATTCATGATCTTTTAATAGGCCCAATAAATTATATTCAAGTAAGTCTCCATTCATATTTTCTTGGATCTTAAGAATTTGAAAAAACTATGGCCCACTTTAAGATAAATTTCTCATGAAAATAACTTTCTTGTCCAGGAAGGGAAAATGTCAACAAGGATTTTCAGAAAAGTATCAAGTCTTTTACACCTAAAATGATGTAAAACTCCCTGTGACAACTTTCATGGTTGAGTAATTGTGTCTTCCTACGAAAATCATTTTAAAATATGCTCTGAAATGTTAAATGGTAAATTTAGTTTCTCCCAAAATTGTCCCCTTCAGTGAAGTCCTAATAAAAAATGAGTTCTAAGGGAAGAAGCAGTTGTTTAAAAGTGAAATTAAGTTGATTATTTCCAACAAGGTAGCTGACAACTAAAAATAAAAAATATCAAAGTTTCAGCTTTTAATTATGAAGAGGATTCTGCATATAACACATTAACAAACAAACCCAAACAGCCGTGCTCTTAGACCACAGCACCAGCAATCCCACAGCACCAGCGATCCCACTGCAGACTTCTAACACAGGCCATGTCACACAGGAAACTTACAGAGACAGAGTCCGCTCCCAACCACATACCTGCTTGAGTCTGGCAAGTTCTTTCAAAGCTCGTCCCCACTGTTGCTTGTAATGTAGTTTAGACTTGGTTGCAGATTCCAACTTTCTTTCAAGTTCAACCTAACAGTGATTAAAATCATATCAAGTGAAACACTATACCACTGTGTGCAATCACTGAAAGATAATATATACAAAGAGTCGGGCTTAAGAAAAGAGTTTATACAGCGTGACATATGACACAGTCTAAAGCTGTTATATAATTTACTATAAATATTATGGCACATGAACATTTTCTTGTTTAAAATATAGTATTATTTTTATTGCCTTGCAGGCTAGACTAAAAAGAACTGAATTAGTCTTAACCTCCAGACAGTTACTATAAATGTATTTAAATGTGTATATTAAACAGAGTGAAAAATACATTCATTTTTTTAACAAAAGACAGCTCTAACTGTTAACATTCCGCTTCAGCTGGCACTCTAATCTCAGTAGGCTGATTTTCCTTATGAAGGCCTATGATTAGGTGGGATTCTGTCTTGTAAGAAGGAGAGCTGGGGAGATACTTTCTTAACTTTTGGCAAAACCACAGAACACTGGAAACAGTGCAGTGTTTTATCAGAAAGCAAATTACTAAGAGATGCAAAGTCAAAAATGTAAAAATATTTTAAGAATGTTAAAATAAACCCGAGAAGGAAAAATAATGTTCCTTAATAACACACATCTCACTTTTATTTTCTATCTTTCCTGAAATATATAAAGAAAAACACTAAAGTGATTCAATTAAAAATCTGGTTATTTATGCTTGCAGCAGGCAATCTGTTGTGCATGAACTAAAGCCAACTTGGCTATGTTCTGGAATGTACTCACTCAGTGCTTAAAACCATGTACCAAACAAATTCATGCAGCCAGCAGACAGTTTTACTATTAAGTGATAATGTAATAATCTGCTTGAATTACAGGAAAACACTGTTACTTTGAACTAGCTCATTTTTTTAAACTCAAGTTTAGTTTTTCCCATACATATAACTCCTAATGTTTTAGGAGAAAACAAAAATGAAGATACTATAAAAATTCTAATGTTAGAAAATTCAGAGCAAAGTAAAATGACAGGAAAAGCAGACTGCCAAGTCCCTGTCACAAAAGACCAGAACATTCTCTGCAGTTATATATGACTCCTTGGAGTGGAGGTCTCTCTGCTTTACAAATCCCTAGTGCTTGGATTCAGATGTGTTGACATTTCCCAACTAGACTCAAGCATCTTGAGCTGAATGATATTGCTGAGATTACTGAAGATAATCCCTCCACTTATGTCCAGTGATTCATATACTTCACTTGGTAATTTAACAACAAGCTGTACCTCAGAGGAGTAGAGACAGTCTTTGAGAGCATGCATATGGGTCCTGGACAAGGTCTGTATCCTGGACCAGACTAAGGATGAGGCCTAATGGACCTGCTCCAACAGTAAAAACTAGGCAGTTCTATCAGTTTTGCATAAATACAAAAATAATTCATACTTTTATAGTTATATACACTAATTTAAAACACATGTGTCATTCTGCATATAGTATTTTTATTCCTAAAAACTTACTGGAAAATTCCTAACTTTTTTTTTTTTTTAAGGATATGGTGCCTGTGATTCTAAAGAATTATATGGACCAGATTCCTAGAATAGTACATATAGCCAAATATTTGTGGTTTTTATTTTATTATTTACTAAAACTAAACTATAATCACAATACTTCTCTCTTCCCTTTCCTCCCTCTAACTGTTCCCATGTCCCCTCTACTCACTCTCAAATTCATGACCTCTTTTTCTATTATTGTTTATATATATATATATATATATATATATATAGGTATGTATACATAAATATATAAAACAATCAGCTGAATCCATTTAATGTTGCTTGTATGTATATGTTCTATGGCTGACTACTTGGATATCAATTTGGGGGATCATCCATGGGAAAAGCTGTCTCTCCATTTCTCATCAGTCTTTGTGCCGATAGTTCTTTGCTTAGGGGTGGGACCCAGTGAGAGTCCCCTTCCAAGTTAACATGTCTATTTATGCTGCCTTTGTTCAGGTCTTTGTTAGGCAGCCATAGTGTTGAGGGGTGTGTGTGTGTGTGTGTGTGGTTGGGGGAGCATCTATCTCATTTCTAGAATACATTCTTAGAAGATTTCCAAATTGTTAATATAATTTCAGGGTATTCAAAAGCCAACTTAAAAGCCCTCAGTGTTAGTGATTTCTGGAGCCTCTTTTTTTGAGGCAGGATTTCGCCATGTGTATCAACTGACCTTGACTTCTTGCCCTCTTGCACTAACAGCGCTGGCACTACAGGAGTGCACCACCACCCCTGGTTTGCACTGGTGGTAATTTTATTCAGGGTTTTGCGGTTTCATGACTGAAGTGACACACCACGAGCTAAGTTAAATACCCCTGAGACGAGACAGCTCAGGACCTAAGTCAACCCAGACTGCAGGAGACAAATGCCCTGAATCCCCTATCAAAGGCACAGCATTCTTTTTTGTCTTTAGTCCATTCCCAGGTCTAACCTCCACAAGGAGCTACCATTTGTCCCTTGAGACACTTCCAGACTTCCCTTTCCATTTCTAATGCCGCCTGAGCGGCCCAAGCTCTTCTAGTCTCACTTGGACTATGAAAGTGTCTCGTCTCATCCCAGTTTTAAACATGTCTGCAAGTCCTGCAAACTGCGATTATCAGTTCACTCTCTGCTGAAAAATTCACTACAGCTATTTGCCTAGATCCAAAATATAATTTCTGTACTTTTTGCTCAACCTACTTCTTCAGGCTTCTTCAACAGGAAACCCCACTGCCCCACATGTTTGTGTCCCTGTGTCCTGCAACCCTCCTCCCCCCACTGCCTGGCCTACCAATTCTTCTTCTCTTTTGTCTCTTCTGCTTGCCTAAATCTTAAAGTTCACCTCAGATTTCACCTCTGGGTGAGGCTGTCTTCAATCTGTTACATAGGAAACACAAACGGTTTCCTTTGGATTAGGTTAGTCACGGTCACTTACTACTGAGTCATCTCTGTAAGCACGCAACAGGGTTTGAAAGTAAAGCACCCAAAGGATAATATGCTTTCACTCTCTTGCGTCTTTCCTATTTGGTCTAAGAGTGGTGACACACTAGATACCACGATGTTCTTAAATACTACCCAAATTTTAGCATGACTAAAAAGGCTGGCATTCTCTAAATATGTTCATTTTTCAAACTCTATATGCCCTACTAAAATATATGCTTTCTATATTTTAGTTTTCAAAGTCCCAATAATTTACAAACTATGTAAAGAATATTTTCTTTCCAGGTGAAGGAAAACTCACAAACTCGGGTGCAATGGTTCACATCTGTAATTTTAGCAGCCAGGATGATCACACCAATTTTGGGCCAGCTGAGGCTACGAAGTGGGTGCTAGACCATCTTGAGATAAAGTATAAGACCCGATTTCCAAACAATGGAAAGGGTGGCTGGGGTGGGGTGCGGCGAGAGGGCTCAGAGGGAGAAAGTTGAGAGCAACCCCTTGGAACCCCCAGTGGAGGAGAGAACCGACTCCCAAAGCTGTCCTCTGATGTGCACACGTGCCCCGTGGCATTCAAGTGGCCTGCACTCACACAGGTACATGTACAATGGCAAAATTCAATTGAAAAAAACGACAAACTATTTACGTTTGTCATAATAAAAGAAAGCATGAGTTATTTGGTAAGACTCTACCTTTGTGTTCATTTTGGACTCTTTTGATGAAAATGGATATGTTATATTAAGAATAGGTAGGCAGGCATGATGTCACACACCTTTAAACCCAGCACTAACAGGGCAAAGGCAGGCAGAGCTCTGAGTTCAAGGCCAGCCACAGCTACAACAGTGACTCTGTCTTAAAAAAGAAAAAAAGAAGAAGAAGGAAAAAAAAAAAGAAAGAAAAGAAGTGAAGCTCTTCCTCAGACTCTGGTGAGGACGGTTGAGCCAGTTCAGACCCTGGTTCACAGGCTGGCATTTCTATGCTCTTATCCCCTACGATTTCAGAATAGACTGTGCCCTCTTCTGGTTCTCAAAAGACTTACAAGGAATTTCCAGAAAAGCTAAAAAGTTGTTCTCCTGTACACTGAAAACATGCAGGAAGCATGCCTTGGTTCTACTAGAGACGGTTCACGGCGCCATTTCTCGCAACACCTTCATTCCTGGTATTCTTAAGACTTAGTGGTTAATGAGTCTCATTCTTTCCATTAAGCAAAACCGGCAAAATGAAGTTTAAAAGTGACTTGAGTTTTATTTCTATGGTGGATCTTGTAACATCCATACACATAAAAATAAGTAAGTACAAAATTATTTTTAAAGAGAAAAAGAGAAACACTGCATGAAAGTAGCTGTCACTGGAAGTAACTGAGTTTTGTTTTTTGAGATAACTGAGGTATGAGAATCTTCAAAATGAGAGTTTGGACTCAGGTTTCAGGAGGTCAAGATTACTTTCACAATTCTGCTAAGACATCGCTGTCTCTGCTTCACTCCTTGATGAGTGTGTTTTGGGGAGGGGAGGGGAGGGGAGGGGGGGATGTACACGTGAAGGTCAGAAGGCAACTTTTGGGACTTGGTTCTCTCCTTGCACATGTCCAAGGACCCAGCTCAGGCTGGAGAGCTGGAGAGCATGCACTCTAACCTCCTGAACCATCTTGCCTGCCTCAGGTTTATATTTTAAACACTTCCAGTTTATAATTTAAGCCTACAGTTATCTACTTAATAACACTTTATCTATAGATAAGAAATGTATCTTTTTCCTGGGATGTATGAAGGGCTATGAGAGTGAACAGTTTAGAACCACTACTCAAAGGCAATCAGCACAAAACTTTTAGTAGGTCATTATACTTGGGTCTTTCTCTAAAGAGGCAGGTCATATCTTTCCTTTTTTTAAAATAAAGAAAATGTAACTCTGGCTCAGCTACGTAACTCTGGCTGTCCTGGAACTCACTCTGTCGACCAAGCTGGCCTTGAACTCACAGAGATCCCCCTGCCTCTGCCTCCGAAGACTAGGATTAAAGGCATGTGCCATCATGTCAGGCCTGTTCATAGCCTCTTAAACACTAGTTGGATTTCTTTTCAAAATGTGAAGATCCGTTGCTCTTCTATTTAAAACCCTTGAATAGTATCCTATCATTTACTTTTATGTTTGTTGTTTTAAAAAAATTATTTAACTTTTTTTCATTTTAAATAAAATCATTTATTCTACTTAACTCACAAAAACACAAAGCTAGTTTCAGGAAGCCACTCAAACACCCGCCTAGTCACAAATTCTCAGTGAACTGCTCTGCAGTTAAACGGCTATTCTAAAGCAATGGAGCTTCACTGGGGGGTTTACTCCTTCACCATCAATTAAAGTTTTATTCACTTATCAGCCACAAAGAAAGAAAAAGGAAAAAAAACGATGAGGACACGCAAACTAGAAGAAAAAATTAGCTTTCTACCCATTTCATGGCCCACGCATCCTTCTGCTTGCATTCCATCCCTCATCAAATTTGAACTTGTCAATTTTACTTATAAACATAAGATATAACATTAAAAAGTAACAACAATGTTAAAAGACAAATATTTAAAATAAAAGTAGAAAATGCCCCAGGTTCTACGCTAAGCATTTTGTTCATTTTATTAACCCTGTTTAAAAAACATGAAACAGAAGCAGCTATCTACTGTGACATAAGTGGCTGAGTCAGAATGGGAGACAGTCACGTGGTTGTGTGTCTACGATGGTAACTGCCACTATGCACGGCTCAGAACAAAACCTAACTCCCTTGCCACGGCTTTAGAAGCCAGTGTTTTAAACCTACCTGGTACACGCTCTACTCTAGGCTGGCCATCTTTCTGAGTTCTAGCTCTCGTCTCAGGGCCTCTGAAGGAGCTCCCTGGACAACTTCTCACAGCTCTACATTGCTGCTTCCTCCTCTTCTCAGATCTCAATGCATATGCCCACCTTTGGATGGCTGTTTGATATTCACACATTTTTAAAAAATATTTTATGGGGCTGGAGCAATGGCTCGGTAGTTAAGAGCACTTGAGGCTCTTCCAGAGGACTTAAATTCAGTTCCTAGCACCTGTGACTCCAGCTCTAAGGGATCAAATGCCCTCTATGACTTCTGTGGGTACCTGCACCTTCATGGCATTCACTCATGTGTGTGTGTGTGTGTACCAGAACCCACATGTGGAAGCCAAAGGAAAGCTTGCAGTAGTCATTCCTGTCCTCCCTAGAGCTTGTACTCTGCTCATTAAGCTGGGTAACAGGCACTTTCTCCCACTGCTCATCTTGGTGTCCTGAATTCATTCTTTGTAATGCCTGACCACTGCACATTCTGTTCATGGGGGAATTCCAACATAGATGGCAGGCATGACTGCATCTGAACCACAGAAAACAAAGCAGAATGAATATTTCTCCTTCTAAGCTAAGGGCTAGGGAATGGGGGTCTCTGCTCTAAGTGAGTGCTCCTGTGCAGGACATCGAATCCAGAATGCAGACAAACAGAACTGTCACGGAGAGCACCACACTGAAAGCTTAGCACTAGAACCTGAGGACCTGAGGTCCCAGATATGGAAGCTGCAGGGGCACTTGAGTGAACTGAGACAGGACACTGGCTGTACCTTGCTTCTAAACACACCTACTCCAATTTTAAATCTGGTTCCTTTAACCTTCTGTTTGTTTGGTTTTTTGAGAGTTTCTCTGTGTCGCTCTGGCTGTCCTGCAACTTGCTCTGTAGACCAGGCTGGCCTCGAACTCAGAGAGATCACCTGTCTCTGCCTCCCAAGGGCTGGGATTAAAGGCATGTGCCACCACTGCCCAGCCCTGACAGTTTTTTTTTTTAATTCCTTTATTCCTATAGTAGTCAGTTCTGTTCACAACTCAACATTCTATTTACGCAAGCATCAGCCGACGTCACACACACCTCGCACTCTCTGATGTGTTAGTACTAGACCAGTGCAGCACAGCAATGCATACACACGTATTAGTGACTTTTTAAGTTGGTCACCGGAGCCAGTTACCCTGACAGGCGTTGACACAGGTACCTTTTCCAAGGTGAGGAGACTTATTTCCGACTGCAGCCGTATTTCCGGTTTGTTGCTTTGTTGATCCTTGAACTGGTGGAACTCTTTTTCTAACACCTTATACTTGTTCTCAGCATCATTAAGCTGTATGTAAAAAGAAAGCATCTTAGAGCTGTTCTACGTAGCTGTTTGAAAGCAATCATCTGCAAGTCTTGACACTGTACAACCTGATTAACAGTGTCATTAATATTCTAAAACATGTTACGGTAGAACATTTGGAAAACACATAGAAGGAGGAAAAAGAAAATGGTCAGTATGTAAGAATTCAACAAATTAACTAATTAGCAGAAAAGCCTTTTCTGTTTTCAACTAGGTAAAGAAAATTAAGGACCAAAAGGCTAAACACCTGAAGGAATGCAGAGACCCACGGGCTCCAGCAGAGACTTCTCATGCTGCAGAACTGGCGCCTACGCACGCTCCCAACACTTGGTAAGTTGGGGGTGGGGCTTAATTAACTAAGGGCGGACAGATGCTCGTTTGGCTGAGCATGGCAGCTCCATAAGCTTTGGACACTTGTCATCTTTAGAAGAAACTGCTGCTCTCTACAAGTTTCCATATAATTCAGTTTTCCAAAATCAGCAGAAACCACTCTGAAGTATCATGCTTTTAAAAATGCTTGTGCTTTGTGTTCTGGATGTATGTGTCCATACACACACGTGTGTGGATGCAGAAGTCAACATCAGTATCTCTCACTGCCACTCTCCACCTTAGACTCTGAAAGGAGGTCTCTGTGTCTCACTGAACCCGGAGCTCTCACAGACTGACTAGATGGCGGGGCGGCAAGCCCCAGGAAGCCTCCTGTCTCTGCCTCTGCCCAGTGCTGGGATTACAGGCGCACACCACCATTCCCAGCTTCGACACCGGTGCTTGGGACCCCAACTCAAGTCCAGATGTTTGCTCGGCATGCACCTTCTCTCCAAGCCATCCTCCTAGCCCCCACTTTTATATTTTAAGCGAGAAATATACTAATAGTATATTTGGTTCTTCACCACTCAGGGACACTGTCATAAGCAGTTATTGCTGTTACAATCCAGTTGTGAAGGTAAAAGCTGTTAGGGCATGGTGGACTCTGTCCTTGGGAAGTCATCTATCGCTTTTACCTATTTGAATACAGATACTTTTGTCTTCATCAGCTCTCTTTGTGTTTAACTGTCTCTTCTACCAGTCTAATTAGAGTGGCATATTTAATATACAAAACCATGTCAGTGTAATGGCCTCAAATTTCTCTTATGCATAAAATGTGACATGCACAGGTCAAGGACTTTGCTCCTTGAGCAAATTGGAAAATTCACCTGTCTCTCTCCTGATGAAAACTGTGCATCAAGAATAAAGATGTGCCTTGGATAATTTTTCCAAAATACCAATTCTCACCAAGGCTCTTGCTACAGAACTGTGAGTTGGGATGGTGTGGATCTGACAGGGGATGGAGGTGACAGGGGATGGAGGTGACAGGGGATGGAGGTGTGTGTTCCAAGCACTCCCCTGACTCTGTGATGCCTTTGTTCTAGATGACTAAACCTTCTTGAGCTAGAAGGAAAGCACTACTACCGGTGAACCCATGACAAATACCTACTTTTGAATTAAGTGAGACCCACAGTAACAACCAAATTCCCATTTACAACCATGTAAACAATGTGGCTGAGAGAACCCTGAGCCACTATGGAAACTATTCATGACAGAAGGCCCCAAAGCATTCATCATACACATCTAATCTACACTGACATTTTTCAAGAAAGATAAGCTGGATTTTTAACAGCCTGATCTTTCCCTCCCTTTTCTACAAATATTTATTGAGTCCCTATCACTGCCGACACGGGGCTGGGCTCCAGGACAGAGCTATAAACCAAACAGTTTTTATGGAGCAACAATCTGAAACTGATTAAATGATCATTAAATGAAAATAAAAACTGGTACATTGTAAAGAAAAAGAAAGCAATATTACAGAAGTACATTTAACATAAGCTTGACGTGGATTTGGACATAGTTGGGGTAAGTGACATTTTGCTGAAAGTAAAGGAAGGACCCATGGAAAACAGAACGCTATGAGATCTTGTGGGGGAAGCAAGCAGGGTGCTCACAGGAGACCAGTGTGGCGACAAAGTCCACAGCAGAGGTGAAGGGTCGGGGGTGACGTCAGACAGGGGCATGGGGGAAACTGTGCAGGCTATGGGCTAGTGGTACTGATCCCCACCCTATGAACGGTGAGGAGGCAGTGGAAGGTTCCAGAGTGCCATGCTTCCCAATGTTCAGAACCACCCAGCTGCAACATAAGCTCAGACGGCCATCGTCAACACACACGACACTCGAGGAGCAAGGGGAATGTAATGGGAAGATGTTGGTTTCAATGTCTTTAAAATGTCCACATTAAGGATATCAAAAAAGCAGTGTGAAGCGGTCTAGAGTGCAGAGAAAAGGTCTTGACTGCAAACGTGGAAGAGTAGAAGTAAGCCCTGAGCTTGGAGCAAGTTGGAAGCTTAATGGCTAGACAAGGGAAAAGAGAGGCTGCAGGCAGCACAGGAGGAGGCGGGGGTGGAGGAAGTTGTGTGCGTGCGTCTGCGCACGCGTGGAGGGAAGAAGAAGATATTCAAAACTAAGAACAACAGTGTTGACGTGGGTACAGTTCAGCAAATGATGTGGACATGAGGATACTCATTCCACCTAAGTGACCTGGCTGGGGGGTGGGGGAGTCCAGCAATTGCCTGCAGGGATGGGCACACGGAGGGACTGTAAACTGAGGCTGCAAGAAGGTAGACACTTGTCTTCCAAAATGTAGGGTCTAGAAAGCACTGGATTATTTTAGTATACTTCTAACATTAAGGTCCTAATGAATATCTATGTTGCTAAAAAGATTTACAGAAAGCTTTTACACTGTAAGTTACCTGGAATCCTCCAGTTTCACACAAATGGTTCTAAGAGCACGAAAATTATACTAATACAGTCCTTAGCTTTAACTTAGAAAGAAAAAACCCCTTCAACCGGAATCTCCGCAGTGAATACAACAGTCCACATCACAGTGGCGTCACCCCTGCGGCGCAGTCACCCCTGCGGCGCAGCGGTTCTAGAACCAGCGAACTCAGCACCTGCTGCTGGATCCGGTGCTTGTCCTCTTCCAGCTGCTTCAACTTCAGCCTCTCCAGCTCCACCTGGTGAACACAGTCGTCTCTGGCCCTGCGGACAGAGTCCTGAAGTTCCTGCAGGTTCCGCTCCCGTTCTGACTGCAGTTCCTTTCTCTCTCTTTGAAGCTGAAGAGAAAAGCACCGTTAGGAGGCTAGCTCCCCACTACCTGCATGACGCTCTTGTCCACTGGCCTTAGGTTAGTCAATGTTCAAAACACTTAAAAACTAAGCTGGGGAGATGGCTCAGTCCACAAGTAGTTGCCTCATGAGTACAATGACCTGAGCATGACCCCCAGAACCCACATATGAAAGCACAGTGGTGAACAGTGTGTCCCAGCTGGGGAGGAGACTGGCAGATCCTGGAGCTCTCCAGCAAGCCCAGCCTGCCTAGTGAGCTCCGGGTCTCAAACAGTCTGTGGAATTCATCCCTAAGAACAACTCAAGGCTGTCCTCTGGCCTCTGCCAGCATGCACACACAAATGTGCATGCACACACAAGAGCATATGCATGCCAAAATGCATGTGCAGATGCATACATAACAAAGAATACTTACTTCATGTCCTCTTTAGTTATAGTTATTGGACTTAAATGTTTATATATACTGATTTTCAATCACTTGATGCTAATAATATACAAGCCACACACAACTTATATAAATCCAGTTGAAAAGGTCCTAACCACTTAAAACTCTCATTTTTATTATATAAAAATGTGACTGAGTTTCTTTCTTCAACTAGAAGTTTCTAATTTCTGCCTAACCATTTAGAAGATGAATTTAGTTAGGCCAATACACCTAAAAACTCCAGAAATGTAAACAACAAAGTCAGAGTATTTACTGATGAAACCTTAAACATTAGTTAGAGAAGGGACATATATACAATATGGGAAAATTGTAGCTACTTATATGTTTTATATGCTTATAAATTTAATATAATTTATGTATATTACACATTTATAGTTTATAGAAAAGTCCTAGGGTATAACTTAGTTAAGACCTAATGTACAGTTGACTATGTATCATGCTACAACAAATTTCCATGTGTCTTGGGATCCATTTTTTTTTAATGTGCATCCCAGGCTGTACTTCTGCCTCTACCTCTTGAGAACATGGGGTCAAACCTTTAATGAGTAAGAGGGATATTCTTTTCTCTCTGAGACCCATTCAGGTTTATATACCTCTGAGCATGCCCAACTTCTCTCCTCCAAGGAGTGAAATACTAATTCCTACACAGAATGGGAACGTTAACACAGAACCACTACTGCAGAGGTGAGCAGAAGGGAGTCAGTGACGGTGGCTCTTCTGCTGCATCCTGGCATCCTAACACGCTTTACCCAGCTCAACAGCGGGTGTCCCATGTCTGAAACGCAATATCCATGCAGTGCCTGTCACATTATACAGAGAACAAGTGGGAGAAGGGTATGGACTCCACAGCCCAGGAACCAAGGTCAGAGAGATGTGATACCTCCACTTCCGCACTGGCAAGCTGCTGCTCTCGGGTCTCGAGTTCAGTTAGGGCTTTCTGAAGTCTGCCTTCTAGAATACTGTATTCAGCTACCTAAAACACACACACACAAAGAAAAATGATCTTCCTCATTTCAAGACAGCAGGTCCTTCCGGTAAAATAGTATCTGAGAATGAGAAAGAGACGTATGACATGGACCAATTCAAAGCGGAAATTCTTCCATCTTCCAAAGAAGCAATCTTCTGCATGGACATCTGCACCAGGCATTCTCCTACTGAGAAGTCACCGACGACACTAGGGCCCAAGTTCATTACACCCAAGACCTGTTTGTTTTGCTGAGACAGATCTCTTTGACTGTCTTGGAACTCGCTATGTACACCAGGATGGCCATGAACTCTGGGTTCCAGTTCCCCAAGTGCTGGGATTAAAGGCATACACCACCACACCCATCCCAAGGTCTGTTTTTAAGAATGGATATTATTCGGGATAAGAAGCCACCAGCTCAGCTTGCTCAGGGTGGAGGACTTACTATTCCCTCAGGTGACCATCTGTCCCTGGGACTTTCCAAAGCTTTCGGCATCACCCAGCATCTAGGACCCAGCCCCTACCCCAGACCTTCTCTTCCCTAAGGCTGGTGAGAGCCTGCTGTGGGGTTCTAGAAGTTAGAAGGACTCCACACTTGGACAGAGAAAAGAACACTGTGTCTCCACCTATCTGATGCCATGACAGCCTCACCATCCCTTCTTGGCTGCTCTTCTCCAAGGTCAACACAATGCAACTACTTCACATACTGTGATTTCTACATTCTCGAATGCCTTGAATTTAGTGGAGACAGACATCTAGGTTCACAACAATGATATCCAGATGCAGCCTCACTGGCTCAGACACCAATAACAGCACTGCCAAAGCCTAGGGCAGGCAAGCGAATATGATCTCCTTTGCTACTTGAAACGCTGGTCACCACACTGGTGGCAAAAACAATTCCCACAGTCTGTTTGTAAACCCAGCATGACTATGCCAACCATCCATGTTAATTTGGTTGCAAAATCTGATAACCCCATTTTGATTTCTCAGGCTCAGCACACCAACCAATCTCCCAACTCAACGTTTACCTTGATCTATGAAATCTATGGTAAGCACAATTTAACCAAACCATAATGGAAAAGTACCCAAACATCTCTGTTTGTACCAGCAGCATCTCGGGATGCTTGTCCCTCTCGGGCAATAACCCCTCAAGGAACTTAGCCTCTACCGACCCATACACCAAGGACTCCCCAACTGCATCATGAGGTTAAACTTCCCTGTAGTTTCAGACAGACAGATCTACCTTAAACATATCAAATTCAAAAATGTATAAAAACTTCAAATCACAATCTTTTATTTTAATGAATATTTATTATATACCTAGCATATTCTGGGCAAGTGGAACCTGTATTCTGGGGGAGAAAGAATACAATAAGCCAGTGCAGCTCTAATGTCAGTCAGTGTCAGGAGACTTGGTGCCAGGGGCAGGAAGGGGCACTATTTGGGGTATGGCAGTCAGAGAAGCCTCATTGACGTGATTCTGAGCATTTCCAGGGGAAAGTGTCCCACATATCCCTAAAAGAGGGAGGCTCAGCATGTGTGGAGTTACAGGAAGCCAGTGTGGTGGGAACAGACAGAAAGGGCATGAGGTAGAAGAGGAAGCCAGGGCACAGATCACCTAACACCCTCTATGTTCTGCTAAGAACTCCACTTTATCCTATGCTGAGTTTTCACCAGAGGAGAGTACTTACTTCTGTCCTACATCGAGAAGGTGTGGTCTTGGGTTGACAAGGATAGAACAAGGTAAAGAGGTCAGGAAGGAAAGATGGACACTAAGTAAACGGTAAAATGCAGCTGGGTGGTTGTGCTGCACGCCTTTAATCCCAGCACTCAGGAGGCAGAGCCAGGCGGATCTCTGTGAGTTCGAGGCCAGCCTGGTCTATGGATTGAGTTTCAGGCCAGCCAGCACTACACAGAGAAACCCTGTCCCAAAAAACCAAAAAAAAAAAAAAAAGAAAAAAAAAAAAAGCTTTACCCAAGGATATAGTGATGGATGTTGGATGTGATGCAAAGTGGTTGCTTTCTAAAACATTTTCTGAATGTGAAGCCTAAGTACATGCTAATGGACTAGGCTCAAAAGAGAACTAAAGATGACTGACTTGCTTGAAGTCTCAACAACTAAGGAAAAGGTCATGTCTTTATTTACATGGGAATCAAGTGGACAACTCCACAGAGAAGGCTGATGGGAACTGTGGCTTTAGGTAGGCTGGACCTGAGATGCACCTTAGACACTCAGCCTGCAGTGCAGCACGGCAGCTGAGTGGCCAAGCATCCAGGGCAGGGGGCAGGGGTCGGGGTGAAAGCAGAAAAGGTGGAGCTCACACATGTGTGTATAATGTATGTATTCTGATACATCCAATGCCAAGAAAGTGGATGAGCTCACCAAACAGGTGAGGGTGGACAGAACAAAGGACACACGCAAGGACAGGCCCCGAAACAAGACAGTCAACTCAGTACTGGGATGTTGAATCTAGCACAAAAACCGGGAACAAGACAAGAGAAGGAGGCCGGGTGTCTCCACAGAAGGGAAAGGACGGACAGGCATTGTCTAGGAAGAGAAGAGCCGTGACCACAGCTATTGTGGGAGTCAGAGAGTGGACTGAATGGAGGAAGCACTGGGTCTGGAGGGCAGCACTGAGGACCCCAGCAGCTCTTAAAAAGCCCATTCCCTCTTCCCTTCTCCATAATCCTCTTCGTTTACTGCTCTGGGGGCAGAGGACGCCCTGGGTGAACGTGTAAGGAGTGGAGGAAGCCCTGGGATGTGTATCGCTGACATGGGCACAGCCATGTCAAGGACTCCAATGCCCCGTTTACTAATGATTGGCCAGTGTACACAGAAACCAGCAACCCCAGCCTCCTCCTGCTGGAGACTACAGCCTGAGGCTGCTCCCCTACAGAGACCTCTCACCCAGACAAGCTCACCCTTCTTCCCGTGCTGCACACAAAAGCACTAAGTAGCCGGTGTCCTTCATCAGAACAAGCACAGCCCACCCAACCCCAGTTTTTGTTTGGACGTCTGTCTCTGTCATTTCCTCTTTCCCACATTGTCCCAGTCAGGTTTCCAGGACCCAGCCATGTAGGATGTGGTATACCACATTCATCTTCATGTGTAAATATAGCTTTCCTGATCTCTGTGACTTTTACATTCCTTTATTCCCTCTACTAGACATCTATCAGAATGACTATTTCCTTAAATAAAATATTGTATCACCTATATCCTTATACATATTTTTAAAAATCTTCACTTAAAGGTCTTCTAAAACCCGCCAGGCAGCGGTGGTGTACACCTTTAATCCCAGCACTTGGGAGGCAAGGCAGGCGGATCTTTGTGAGTTCAAGGCCAGCCTGGTCTACAGAGTGAGATCCAGGACAGGCACCAAAACTACACAGGAAACCCTGTCTTGAAAAAAAACAAAATAAAAAGGTCCTCTAAAACCCCTTTTTCTCAATCGAAGTCATTACCCAAATGTCAGAACACAGAAAACGCAGTTACTGTCTTCTCTTAAAATGGTGTGTTACAGTCTGGATGTGCAGAAGAAGTTAACAGTGGCAGCTCTGGCCATGAGGATGCCATGCTCTTAAGCTACACAGATAGAAAAGAGCCCTCACTCCACTGTGACCTCCTACATCTACCAGCTCTTTTAGACCATCCCCCTCCACCTGTCACTTCAGTTCTGAGGTACCTTCCTTTCATCCTAAGGACTTTTGTTAACTAAGCATTTTGTCTTCAAGTGCCCTGTGGTTGAAAGGATGCTGTAAACTAGAATGTGCTGAGATGTCTCCTCCTCCATAGCATCCAGATCTTATTGTGGAGCCTATTTTCGAGGGTCTCCAAGCTTTCTTTGTTTGGAATGCCTTCAGGACACACCGGACAGTGTCTACTAAATTCCAGAAATGCAGACATGACTTGACCTGTGAAGAGCTTCCTCAAACTCCCTGTGTATGGCTGATGCAGCCTGCTTTGGGGAGACAAGATGGCTACATGATGGACAATCATGTGTAAGGCAGATGAAAATTTTATCAGCTATTCCGGAATGCAGACAGCAACTGGGTGTACATCATTCATTCAGATAAACTATAAAAGTATTAAAGAAGTTACATATTGTTAAAAAGAGTTCCACATAAAAAAACAACAAATGGACAGAAAGGGCTCAGACATTCTGTACACAAAAGTACTACAGTATTAATTAACTTCTCAAATTAGTTCATCTTTTGAATTCTGCAAACTTTAATATTTAAAAACTCATTTGCATAAAAGGAAATGGTCCAAGGAGTAACTTAGCTTGTCTTAAAGTAAAAACTTCAAAACATTAACCTACCGTCCAGCTCTCTTAAATTCAAGAATATGTAATACATGAGCTCTATCCACCATTCTTGTTATATAAAGCTCAAAAGTAAACAAGGACAATATTTAAGACATGTGCAGGCCCAGTTAAAGAGCATTTCTTAGGAATAGAGACTTTAAAGTATCCTTTGGCTTTGCTCAGGGCTCGTTAGTTACTGTCTGTCTGTCTGTCTCGTGCTGGGAACTAAAGTGACTATCACACACGCTCTCCCTTTCCTCTCTGTTTTCACACACGCTTTCTTTACCTTTTTCTTCACTAGTGACTCTCTTTCCCGGTCCCTTTTTTTCCATTCTTCTGCAAGAGCTTGCATGTGAGCCAATTCTTTCTGCTTCAGCTGCAAAAGGAAGACAACAGTCACTTGAAAACGACAAATATTCAAATGAGCAAAAGAAGCTTCATTTCAGAACTAATACTGATCACCAATGTCACTTAAACCTGCTGTTTTATTTATTTATCTTTTATGTGTTTGCATGTTCTGCCTGCATGTCTGCCTGAGCACCACCACATGCACGCCTGGTGCCTAACGAAGCCAGAGAGGGCATCAGGGCCTCTGGGCTGGACAGTTTGATGTCAACTTGACATAAGCTGAAGTCATCTGAGAGGAAGAAACCTCAGTTAAGAAAATGCCTCCAGAAGATCGGGCTGTACACGAACCTGTAGAACATTTTCTTAATTAGTGAATGATCTGGAAGATGTCATCCCTGGGCTGGTGGTCTCAGGTTCTATAAAAAAAAAGCAAGCTGAGCATGCCGTGTGGAGCAAGCCAGTAAGCAGCATCTCTCTGTGGGGCTGGAGAGGGCCTGCCATTAAGAGCTCAGACTGCTCTTATAATGGACCCAACTTTGGTTCCGAGCAGCCACAGCAGGCAGCTCACAACTACCCACAACTGCAGCTCCAGGGGATCCAATGCCCTCTTCTCATCTGTCAGCAACTGTACTTGTGTGCACATACTCACACCAACACACATGCATACATGTGGCTAAAAACTAAAAATAAATCTTAAAGAGATTTTGTTGATAGTCAAGGAAAGCTAGACAAGAGTATGGAGAGAAAACCCAGTTGTAGAGAAGGAAAAAACAAGAAGGTAGATGAAATAGAGATTCTATATGATTTTAATCCACCTGACTTTCAAATATGTCTTCCTGCATCTCTTTCCACATCTCCAGCTCAAGCGCAGCCTTGTACTCTAAGGTCTCACGAGGCTCCATCTGGACCTCAGATGGACAAGGAGCCGGAGGAGGAGAAGATGGCTTTTGCTGCACAGCAGACAGACCCTACAGTGGGAAAGAAAAGCACAGTGACATGTCCATCTATACCACCTCGGATCCTGGTGAGGGAATCTGAAGCACCGTGTTTACCTGAGATGAGTCAGACACAAAGATCTCACGCATTTTCACTAGTCCATAGTCTTCCAGAGTCATCGTGTAAGAAAGATCTACTATCCGGTTATTCGACCTACAAATGAAACAGAATTACCTGCAAGTTCACAGAAACCTTTTTCTTTCCACTCCCCTAGTCTGCAGTACGCAGGAGGAACATGTCTTGCACCCCACTCTTGCTGCTCTAACTGGGCAGCCTCCATGGCCTTTGACCTCCCAAGTGTGTGCTTTTACCTGACCAACAGGACATCTTAATACCTGCATTTACCAAAACCTACCTACAGCTGTGTACTTGTTCTAAACATGAAAAGGCGCAGCAACAAGTAGAACAGCCCCCACATAGTTAATTCCTAAATATTTACTAGCCCGGGCTGGCCTCGAACTCCCAGAGATCCACCTGCCTCTGCCTGCTGAGTCCCGGGATTAAAGGAGTGAGCAGCCATGCGGCACTCTTTCCTATTCTGTCCCTCTGCAGATGTACAAGGATGCACAGTGACGGCTCCACCTCTCCTTGTTTGAATTGGGATTGGAGTTCTCATGTCCCACATTCATTTAAATGTTTTTCTTTTGTTTTCTTGGGGGAGCTAGGACTTTATGCACGCTAGGCAACACCTCTTCCACTGAACTACACCCAGCACGATGATGTGCTTTTTACTGCCTCTAAAGCATACTTAATGAATTTACACAGTGGATACCCTCAGCAGCCCCCTACTCTTGGTTATGGAAGTTATTCAAAACTTGCCTCCTTTCCAGAATGAATACACACACGTTACTCTTTTTCTGAATGTAAGCAGTGCTTTGAGATAATCCATGAAAGTAAGACAATTATGTATTATTTTAGTCATAATTAGCATCTTCTGTATCACAGAACTGTATTATTTATTAAATAACCAAAAAAACATTCAAGGAAAGGAAAATTTTAGCAACTAAAAAATATAATATTGTCTAAAAACAAAACTTTAATAAACAGATCTCATATAATGAATGGCTCTTTAGTTAACCAAATCCCCATTTTTTTTTCCAGTTTTACTTTTTTTTTAAATGAATGAAGTAAAATGAAGTACTTGGGCCAGCAAGATGGCCCAGCAGGTACAGGCACTTGCTACCCAGTCTGATGACCTGAACTGAATCCCTGGAATCCAGAAGAAAACCAACTCCACAAAGTGGTCTTCTGACTCCCACGTGTATGCCACAGCATACACAAAGTAAAAGAAAAATGTTCAAGCAAAGCCCTACTATGTTGGAGAAAAAAAGCCTGAACACAACTGAAGTTCTCAGGTGAATCTAAAACGCTCTGTGTCCAAGGCAGAGCAATAAAAAATGGCTAGAGCAGCATTAAAACAGCTCCAACTACTAATGACTTGTTAAAATTCTTCTGTGACAACAGAGGAGAATGCTGAGTCTCGAGAATTTTTCTGTAACAAGAACGAAAGTAAAATGAACGTTCTTAGCCAGATAACTAATTCTCCAGGCACTGGTCCATCCCCACAGAGGGAGAAGGCATCTCACAAACCTTCCAGGCTCTGGATGTGACTCCAGGAAGTAAGAGTAAAGGGGAAATTTTTAGTGGTACTTTTAGATCTCAAATTTTTGCTGAATCTTACTTTTTCTCTCTACATTCTCACTAGGTTTTTATTTAAAGGAAATGTGGTAAATAATATTAATTTGAACCTCAACTTCTATTGTTAATTCAAAAAAGGTAATTTGACAAATTCCAATGATGAAAATATGAAAACATGTTTTCACTGCAGCAATAAAGTTCAAGTAAAAGAAACATTATTCTCATTTGCTTTCTGTTTCTATGATAAAACAATAACCCGGAGATACTTGAGGAGGGAAAGGTTTACTGGCTGACAGATCATAGTCTATCATGGAAGTCAGGGCAGGAACTGAAGAAAATACCATGGTGGAATGCTGCTTCCTGGACCTTTCTGTCTCATGCTCAGCTAGCTTTCTTATATACTCTAGGCCCATCATCTTAAGAGATGGTACCACTCACAGTGGGCTGGGCCCTCATATTAGTTAGCAATTATGACAATGCCACACAGATATGCCCCAGACCTATCTGGTCAAGACAATTCTTCATTTCAGAGTCCTTCTTCCAAGATGACTCTCGTTATGTTGACAAAAACTAACCAGAGCATTATTGTTACTCTTTTGTAGGTGCTGGTGACTGAACCCAGGGATTGGCACATGCCAGACAAGTGTTTTATCACTGCTATATCCCAAGCCCTTGGTGATAATATAATTTAAAAACTGTCACTGAGCGCTAGCATTTATATCATTCTCAGTCTTTAAATTTCAGGCAAATTTCAAAATATTTTTCAAGTGGAAAAAAAAAATCACAGCTGAGGAGTAGACTTGCTGCATTGTTTTTATCTAGAGGATATTAAAAACCTTATGTGAATTTGGACCTTTTCTGTTGTTGTTTTTTACAGTTAATTTCCTCAAAGTGCAATAAACCTGGTTATATAGCAACAACAAAAACATGACAGCATTCCTAATGAAAAGAACACAAAACAGAAACTCCAGATAATGAGATCAAACAGCAGAGCTTCCTAACTGAGACCAGCAGCAGAGCACCTGCTCAGTGTGCACAAAGCCCTGGACAAGACCCCAGCATCACAAATACAAGGAAAACCGACAGACAGCAAACAGCTCCTTTGAAATTATCCAATTAAGGGGCTGGAGAGACGGCCCAACTGTCAGAACTTGCTACTCCTGCAAGACCCAAGTTTGGTTCCTAGCACCCAGATCAGGTAGCTCACAAGGGCCTGTAACTCCAGAGCCAAGGAATCTGATGCCCTCTCTGGTCTCCACATGTGGTACACATACATGTATAATCAGGCCCACACACATACACAGAAAAAACTGTCAGGTTAGGGGCACTGAGATGGTTCAGAGAGGCTCTATACATAGGCCTGACAACCTGAGCTCAATCTCTGTATCTCTCAGGTGGCAGGAAAGAACAGGCACCCCAACCCCATCTCTCTCTCTCTCTCTCTCTCTCTCTCTCTCTCTCTCTCTCTCTCTCTCTCACACACACACACACACACACACACACACACACACACACACACACACACACACGCTCCCTTTCTCTCACAAAAATATAAATAAACACATAAAATTTGCAATGATCAGGCTAAGGCAGAAAGGATAAACACTTAGCAGTCTGAATACGAATCATGGTATTATAGCCACAAAAATTCTTATACTCTTCTAAGTAAATGGGCATCAAAAAGCTAACACGCAAACCACAATAAAGTCACCCGCACGTCAAAGAAAAACAGCCAGAAAGAGGTCACGAGGGCCTGAGGGTGTGGTTCTCAGCAGACTCCTCACAAGGAGGAGAGATAACGTGAGCCACTGCTGTGGGAGACTCACCCCTGTGCTGCCATGACAGGCACGCTCTCACTGTAAGTCTGCCGCCAACACTGTTCACCATTAGCACCCAAAAACCGGGTCTTTTCTGCAGACAAGATGTTAGAAAGCTGGATTCTTGCAATCCCAAGGAGTAAGTCTTTACTCATTTTATCCTTGTGCCATAATTCAACCAGCAGTGGGATCCTAAAAAGAGAAACCACGTCCACAATTATTCCTCTGAAGCACTGCTTTCCAAACGACATATAGTTAGATGTTTGCTACCTGGGAAGTTATTTAACACAATGGTTAAAAGCTCAGCTCCCCAGAGAACAAATATTTGTCTTTGTACCTCTAAGCAATAAAGAAAACTCTTCGAACATTGTTAAGTCTCATAAGTCATTATAGAATCTGGAGGGAACCTTCATTCTATAAGAACATGTAAATCTGGGCTATGATACTCTGAGGAAAGCAGATTTCATAGGCCTAATTTTCCTTGAAAAATCTATTTCCCATAACTAAAATGAAAATCAAGAAAATGTACTATGTTTGGTGGCTCATGAGCAAACCTAAATATTCTTACTCCCTTTGAGGCGCTCTCGTTCCTCAGATTACCTTAACACTCCAACACCTAGGCTGGGATTTACAATAAACCAGGTTAAGCCTTGCAACAGGACAGATGTTGCAGACATCAGAAAACTAATTTCGTGATTCTCAAGTGCAGGCGCTACTGTAGGTTTTGGTCTGTATAAATTCACACCCTGAAGGCATCTCATTTGCAAGAGTCTGTACGTTACCTTAGGAAAGTGTCTTGCAGCTGGTGAGGCATGGTTGCAAAATCAAATGCACAGTAAGACTGGGGAAGAAAAACTTCCATGTTTTTCCGAACTTCTACAGGAGGGTTAGTCATAATAGGAGCCGCACTACCAAAGAATGGGTAGGAGTACCTAAAACATAGGGAACACAAGTCTTATGGTACAGGCTACAGATGACATAGAAGGCCAGGTGTTTTTAAAAGTATACATTATGAGCAAATACAAGTTTTAAGATAAAACAGGAATACTGGACTGTGACTTGTTTCAAGCATTTCCTTTTTATCTTGGCATTCACAGGAACAAGCAAGTTCTGCCATACAGTAGGCACTCAAGAAATGCCTAATATACTGAATTATAGGCCTACTTTCCTTTATATAATAATGTCCTGTTATTTATGGGCTAAAAAGCCCTTAGGCCATTGGTTCTCAACCTTCCTAATGCTGTGACCCTTTTAACACAGTTCGTCATGTTGTGGTGACCCCTCAACCATAAAATTATTTCCATTGCGACTTCATAACTGTAATTTTGCTACTGTTATGAACTCCAATGCAAATATCTGATATGCAGGATATCTGATATGCGACTCCCATGAAAGAGGCCTTCAACCCACAGCGGGGTTGTGACCTACAGGTTGAAAACTGCTGCCCTTAGGCAATGCCAAAAAGACACAGTCATAGTACTCTGTCTTTGAACAGAGAATCAAGACAGATCAAATCTACAATATAGACACCACTTGAATAAAACACACAGTCTCTTCTTTTCATCATAGATACCATATGGGATTAAATATAAGAAGCCCAACTGCTTCAGAACTGACTCTGAACTTAACCACAACTTTACAGGTATCAGCCGGGTGGTGGTGGCGCACGCCTTTAATCCCAGCACTCAGGAGGCAGAGCCAGGTGGATCTCTGTGAGTTCAAGGCCAGCCTGGTTTACAAAGTGAGATCCAGGACAGGCATCAAAACTACACAGAGAAACCCTGTCTCGAAACCGGCCCCCCCCCCCAAAAAAAAATTACAGATATTGTAATGCTTGCTTAAATTTCATCCTGCTATTCTTTATTTCATCTTGTTATTCATATATGAAACTATAATCAAATTTAAACTCGACTAGTAAAAACTGCTTTTCCTACAAAAACTATATCCTGTATTATCACCCCAATCCTATATAATTACTGAGCCACTGAAGCAAGTTATCTGAAAGTTCATGGCCTACTATTTCAACTCCTATCATCCCACTACAGTATTTAGTAATTACAAGAAAAATATCCAAACAGACCTGCAGGTTCCACTTATTTTCAAATGCGAGTCTTACCTCACAAATTCTATTACACAGCTGCATATGTGGAGCATAATGATATAAACTTGTCAAACTGAACAAATTAAATGGTCACAACTCTAAAAAGTGCTTTCAATGAATCAACCACCAATCTAGCATCCGGTAACTCCATGTCGAGTACCATATACATCATGACCAAGTGTTTCCTGTTTAGAATATTATTTCTCTCTCTTTGCCAAATGAATTAGTATTCTCCTTCATGTATTGGCTCATTTCTAAATTTGTCATCCTTCTAAATTGATTAATTTCTGTTATGTACCCTAATGCCAGTGGGCAGTTAACCATTAAACAAATGGACCTGATAGCAAAATGCAAAACAGAAAAATTACTATTAGTGCTTTCTAAATGGGACTGTTAAAGGCTCCCTCTCACAGCATCTAACCTGAGGCTGTACCTATCTCCACACTCCTGGCCAGCACCCTCTCTGGGTGTACTAAGACATACTCTGCTGCAGCAGCAAAGATCCTAAGGCAACAAAGGGGATAAAAAGACAAAAACCAGTAAAGAAAACCTGCAAATAGTAATTCTATTTCTCAAATAGAGGAAACAAACCCTTTGAGAAAAGCTGCATTCGTGAGACAATCTTCTGCCAGTCTTCTGTGTCTCAGCATGCTTATCTTAGTAATAATCCCAAGCATTCTGTATGTCAACTGTAGAACTGAGCAGAGGTGGGAAGACTTTCATTCAATGAGCTCATGAACATACCCTGTCCTAGGTCTGCTTCTGTGCATCATTCATACCCAAGGATGGGAGATGCAGAAATAATTCTGAAGAGTCAAATGAAAAATCACACTCAAGTAGAACTTGATTTCTGCAGTTGAACTCAGGCATGCCTCCTGTATGCATTTAACCTATATCACAATCTGCAATGTCTACAAACACGCAGCCTTAAAATAGACTGTTGTATAAAGCCATTTAACTGATTATACGAAGTAATTCTTTCTACTGAATGGGACACATCTCATTTCAAGTTCATTAAGTATGGCTTTTATACTCACAGCTATAAGATGTAGGTGTTAGGAATACAGCATCCATTGCAATACAGTCTTACAAAAAATCAGATACAAAACCATGATTTTGACCTGTAGTGCCTCTCGTTCCAGAAAACAAGCAACCAAAATTACATCTTAAATGGCAGCATCAATAAATGATTATAAATGCCTATAACTATTACACCAGAATAGGTAAGTCTGTTAGTCCCCCATTCCCAGAGCCACTCTGGTTCAAATCTAGTCATTAGGATACTTTACTGCCTTTTAGGCCAATGGTTTCACAACAGTTACATTTTCTTTGGTAACATTTCTCTGCACCACCTTACAGACAAAGGCATTTTTCCAGAATAAAATCAAACCACACCTCAATATGCAATTGACTGGAAAACTAATTTCCAAGCCATGGATGCTTCTTAAGTCTATTGAAAAGCAAAAGTGATGTGATGTTGCTGGAACGGCGATCTTCTGTCCTGAGGTCACCACTTCTGACGCATTGGAGGGGGCCACTGGCTGCACCAGTGAAGCAGGTATGGAACTAATACCTAAAGTAAACATTGAAAAAAAATTAAAGCTGTCATCTTACATACCTTCAATCAAGAAGTTGACAGGTCTGCTTAGTGAACATATGAAATGAGTCTATCATGAGCATTTTAAAAAGTGGTTTGTTCTACACTGCCTAATTCCTATTCTAGAACTACATGAAAAATTTGGTGAGGCATGGTAGGACACTCCTGGAATTCCAACCTTAAGAGCTGAGGCAGGAGGATCACAAGTTTAAAGTTAACTTGGGCTACACAGTGGGAGCAAAGTTACTCTCACCACACACTGCAAAACCTCAAAACCAACAGACCTGAGGCAACAATGTCTAACCAAAACCTGTCAGGCAGTGACTTGATTCTAAGAGGCACCTGTGCACGGACGATCACTTGAAGAGCTAGACTTAAGATTACTGTCGATATAAATTAACACTTTTTATAAACTAATTGGATATTTGCATATATAAAATAGGTCAACAAAAGTTACATCTTAGAAAGACAAGAGGTATGTAGGCCAACCCTATTGTGGACCAGAGATGCTTAATGAGTGACCAAGTCATACACTCACTCAGTGATGGAGGTGAACTTGCTCTCCAGTCCTTTAACTCCTAGTCCACACTGCCTACGTACACCACTGGTAACAGCTGTAGAGCCTCAGCAGTAGATGGAACATCTTTGTGATGGGGCTGGAGAGACAGCTCAGTGATTAAGAGCACATAGTGCTTTTGCAGATCAAAGTTCGATTCCCAGTACCCACTGACAAGTGCCTGCAACTCTTGGAGGATGTGATACCTCTGACCTCTATGAGCACCTGCACTCATGTACAGACACATACACAAAACAACTACACATAATTAGAAATAAAATAAATCTAAACAAAGAAAACTAGATACATTCTCAAACTCTTACTAGAAAATCTACTATAAGAAGCCATTAATGGCTCTATTCGCTAAAATTTCAGTATAAAAAGTCTGTTTGAAAGATATATATTCTTTCATTTCTTTTGAACAGACTATTAACAATATAAAAGTAGAGATTTAGCAAACCCTTATTTAAAAGTTTAGTAGGCTGAAGTGACATTAAATTGGAAATTTTATAACCCCACACACTTTTGACTCCCAAATAAAGTTCTGCAGTTTTCATTAAGCTGTCCCTGAATTTTCTCAGATGTCTATGAAATCACTGCATCCCAACAGCGTCAGTACGTATGAACAGAACATCTCACCCTTCACATTTTGTTTTGGATCCTTGTCGTACTGTAGGCTCTCCACTTCACTTTCTGTTGCATCATCTTTGGTTGGCGGTGTCTGGTTTTGAGGTTGGACAGGGGACACACTTGGTGACTTTGCTCCAGTGAGTGTCTTCTCCTTTATGGGGGTTAAAACTCTCTTCTTTGAATGCTCAGGCTCATGTCCATTCTGGGTCTTTAATTCAATTAAAGACTAAAAACAATTTTTAAAAATAAAGTGTAATTTGCAAAATACTTTCCTTCATAATTAAGCAAAAAAAAACTTGGCGTTGCTTTTTAGCAAGTACATGCTTCCTTTCCCAGTCTGGACATTCCTAGTCTATTTTTCTTCATAATTTGCAAATTTCCTTAAAGCATCTAGGACCAGAAAAAGGAAGATGAACAGGAAGGAAACATAATATCCAGAGCTGAGTACCAAAATGCATCCTAATGGCTAAGAAGGGTTACTTGAGAAAAGAGGCCTGCCATGTGACCCTGAGAACAGTTATTCCCACCAAGACAGTGCAATGGTAGAAACCCAGATGTCGGGTGTGACGTCTTCCACTCCTTTGTCCATTCCCCCTCTGCCCTTCTCTCTACAGGTGCACACTTTTTAAACCCTCATTTCAATTTTCTTAGCTTTAGTTTGTAACCTACATATCAATTATCTGAAAGAACAAGATAGTTAGGTTGTTTGTACAGATAGACACAGTAAAGTGCATTCGGGTAAATTAAAAACAATAAAGAAAGGAATGGCCAAGGAGAGAACAGAACTAATGCATCAAGGACCATGCTTTAGCTGAGGCTGTGTCCAGCAAAAAAGCACTACTGCAGACTCCAACCCACACCTCCTCCCTCGCCAGCTGCCTTGTGGCACAGTAAAGAGCTACAAGCTGGGAACAGGAAGACATGGTTTCCACTACAGAAGTCTGTCCCTAAGGCCAAGGCCCTAGGTACAGTCACTAACTGAAAAGTTTATTCAGAAATAAGGTACGTAAAATGCAGGGCCCCAGTGAAGAAGAATAAAATACATGTATGCCAAGGAATTCTACCAAGGTTCAACTTCTGTAACCCTGAGTGACATTGGGGAAAATGATAAATGAACGCAGAGTCACCACCTGCCTGGGAATCGATGCCTTCTCTCTGCAGAGCCACTGACACTCCCACGGTGGGGGCCAGCTCCAGAGGGACAGGGGCCAGCTTCTGCTTGGCTCGGTTGGGAGGATCAAGGGTGAAAGCACCCTCAACTGTGACCGGATGCTGGTTAATTTCTGTACTGCCCTTCTTCAGCAATCCATTTAAAGGGATTTCTGTGCTGCCAAGTGACTGGTCTCCACAGCAGAGATGGATCTAATGTGAAGGAAAAATCAAAACAGGGCTTTACATCCCCCTTTTCCCTTAATACCATCAACTTGAAAACAGGCCACAGAATGCAGGGACGAAGTGGGCTAACTCACTGACCTTCACCAAATGCCTTCTCAAGTGACTGTTAACACTGGGTACTGGTAACTCAGTCACTCAGTAGCCTTTTCACTTCTTCAATCACCAAGGAATAGTCAGGTGTTATCAGCCATGTTTATGCTCATTAGTGAGCTGTGCTTACTCTAATTTTACTATATACTTTGAATATACAAATTATGTAATAAATGGGTATAAACTTAATAGGAATCAAATACCTCAAGCATTTTCTTCCATCGTCACCTTAATTAAGCAGAGTTCTTAAAAAAGTGTCAGTGGTTCAACAAGTTTGGGCATTTTAAACCACAAATAAAACTCATCAAACATATTGAGGGTTCCTTTTTCTTTTCATCTTGCTTTCGCATTTGTTTATGAAACAGAATGTTAAACAGTAAAAGGTGACAGAAAACCACGGGACGGAAGACTACGCTAGCCAATGACAACCAAGCGAGAGTTCGACGTCCCCACCCCTTACAGACACCACACCCACACCTCTAACTATTGTTTACGATGTTCAAGCCTTGGAGATTGCACACTGGAGAACAATCGCTATCTTACTTTCCTTCTATATTAATAGTGACAGAATGAAGAGACGTATGATAACTCTTTGAGGCAGTGTCTCTCTATACATACAAAGCTGGCCTTGAACTATACTCCTCTTGCTTCTGGCTCCTGAGTGCCGGTACTACAGATGTATGCAACCAGAACTGGCCTATAGCTCAGGCTTAATGTTAGTGGGTGTAACTTCTTTTGTGAAACTTCTAGTTTTTAGTGTGTGTGTGTGTGTGTGTGTGTGTGTGTGTGTGTGTACACAAGGGGGTAGAAGCATACCTTTGTGTGGGTACACAAGTCCAACAGTCAGAAGAGAGCATCAAGTATCCACTTTCATCACTTCCCACCATATTCTTTTGAAACAAGGTCTCTCCTTGAACCTGGAGCTCATGTTTTTGGTGAGGCTAGCAGCCAGCAGGCCCTGGTGATCAGTCTGTCTCCGCCCCCAAGGTGCAAGATTACAGGGTGTGAAACCACCTGCCACGTATTATATGGGAGCTGAGACCCAAATGTGGGTCCTCATGGTTGTGTGGCAAAGCAAATGCTTCTTACCACAAGCCATGTCTCCAGCCCTAGGCTAGCGTCTTCAGAAGACTAGAAGTAAAGTCACTACTAAACTACTATGGAGCCTTAATGGTGCTGAGTGAAGTATTTTTTAAACTTTTATTTATCGTGGGTGTGTCCGCACACCCATGTGCAATACCTATGTGGGACTGAGTGTTGAAGTCAGGGGGCAGTTCTGTGGAGTCACTTCCCCCCTTCTACCGTCATGTGGTTCTGGAGATTGAACTGGCTGCCAGGCTTTAGAGGCGATGCCTTTCCCACCGAGCAATCTCACCAGCTCTTATGCACAACGTTTTTCAGGCTAGAACAAAACATTCACTTTTAAATTTAATTTTATATTCTAAATTATGTGTATACGAGTGTGTGTATATGTGTGTGGTTATGCACGCACGTGAGCCCAGCATCTAGAAGAAGACATGGGATCTCCTGGAGTTGGAGTTACAGGCAGCCGTGAGCCGCCTGACATCAGAGAACTCTAGTCCTTGGTGAGGGCAGTATACACTCTTAACCACTGAGCTGTCTCCAGCTCCTAAAGTATCTCCCTAACTTTAATGTGCATGAGAAGCTGGTAAGTCAATACTCTTGGTAAGAATATGACTCAGAATAAAACTGAAAGTGCTTCTTCTCAAAAGTTAATATTTGATAGTCTCTAGTTTTCTAAAATCTTGGGTTTAGCAGAACCACCTTTAAGGGTTAGTACCTCTCACATTTAATGCCTCTTCTCATGAGCCACTCAAAATGCAGTCTAACAACTGAGACTGCTTTATGAATGCTATATAACTATCATGTCTCATTACCCTACTTACCTGTTAGATCCATAAAATATAGCAGAATGACTTCTACTGGTCTCAAGCTCTGTATTTACACAGAATCCAACTGAAATGTATTTACAAAAAAATACTTGTGGGCAGATTTTATAGAATGTAAATTCTGCCACCAAGAATCAATCCGTGTACTGGCAGCTACCACCTACACTAGTAATACAACACCTTGCCTGTAGACACAGGATCAACTAGCTTTAAGGACTACCTCTTACTATGTAACGCCAATAACCAATCTATCTCTTTTCTTAGTGACTGGGTGGTAATGTGTTAACTCCAAAAATTCTGAAGCAACTGTGATTCCAATGACTTCACGACTTAAATACCTAAAAAATTAAAAAGGCAAGACCATCTCTAGTACTGAAACACAATACAGGTTGCAGCTAAACTCAACTTTATGTCTCCAGTAGAGAACAATGTGCTGGTATTACTTACCTGCAGTTTAGAATGGAAAGCCAGGTACACACGCAGAACCTCCACACTGCTACGTATGCGAACAGACGCTCTCTCGGGCTCAAAGTTTGGGTTGATCAAATCATTGAAAGGCTCATTTGTAACATCATTTCCCAGTAGAGAATAGTAAAAGAAAAACTCGGGCTGCCTTTCTGGAAGCTTCATGGTACAGGGAATTAACTAAACATGTAAAGAAAAAAAAAATTAGAATCTAAGGCACTCCACATGTGTCTGTTGCAAGTTAAAATCTTCCTAGAACATTCATTACTTTCAAGTCTTAAAATTAACCATACAGAATTTTTTTTTTTTTTTTTTTTTCGAGACAGGGTTTCTCTGTGTAGTTTTGGTGCCTGTCCTGGAACTCGCTCTGTAGCCCAGGCTGGCCTCGAACTCACAGAGATCTTCCTGCCTCTGCCTCCCAAGTGCTGGGATTAAAGGCATGTGCCACTACCGCCCGGCCCCACACAGAATTTTTAAATCTCTGCCAAGTTACCTTTTTTCCTTCTTTCTATCTGGTTAGCGGTTTCTTTTGGTGGTGCTGCTAGGAGCCAAACTGAAAGTCTTACAAATGCTAGGCAAATGCTCTACAGTTGAGCTACATCCCCAGGTTTGGTACTTTGTGAGATATGGTCTCATTATGTAGTGCTAGTCTAAAACTCATAATCCTCCTGCCTTAGCTTCCTGAGTGGTGGGATTTAGGCATGTCCATACGGCTTACTTCTCTACTTGCTCCTAAATAACTAATTTCGTTAATTTTTAAACGATTTCTTTATTTTCACTTTATGTGAGTGTTTTACCTGCATGTATGTAACGTACCATTTGTAGTCAATGCCCAGGGAGGCAATGGATTCCCTGGACTGGAATTATAGGCAGTTGTGAGCCTCCTTAACAACTGACCCACTTCTCCAGCCCCTAATATTTTGGGAAGACGGGCAAGCAGAGTCTCACTATGCAGTGCTGGCTGGTCTGAAACTTGCTATGTAGACCAGGCTGGCCTTAAACTCTAGAGATGTGCCTGGCCCTGCCTCCCTACTGTTAGGATTAAAGACAAGTGCCACCACACCCAGTTACCTAACTCAGTTAAATTTTTTAAATGCACAAAGAAGTTGTGATGCAAGCCTATAATTCCAGTCCTTAGGTGGTGAAGGCAGGAGGATCAAGAGTTCAAGGACATGCTCAACTGTACACTGAGTTTGAGGCCATCCTGGGCTACAAGAGACACTAAATAATCGATTAACTAATTTAACAAAAGAAAAGTCCAAAGAGACCAAAGACTTTGTTGTTTGGAGGCTCTCACTTCATTCAACATGAATTTGTGAAAGTTTTTTTTGGAAGGAACCAAGTATTTTAAATTAAGCTTCTCTTATATACTTTTTATCTGATCCTTATTCTACCAAAAGGCTCCACTTTATAAATAAGAAAATGTTAAAAGTCTTAATCCAAGCTACTTAACAGATTAGCATCTTAGTTCACACCTTTTATCTAAAAACAAAACAAGCTAACAAACAAAAATCAGCTTTAAGACCACAGCATTAGTGGCTAAATAATATACTAGGAATGTCACTTCTCAGCTGCTAGCTTTGTGAGAATCTATGCCTAAAAGATGGTTATTTTTGTTTATAAGTGAAAACATCATCTTTTTTTGTGTTTTATTTTAATTTTCTGGGTCAAGGTTGAAGGGATCAGTATCAGCTCCAGATACCCAAAACCAAGTTCTCAGCACAAAGGAGATTTATTTGCCCCAGAGAGACAAAGGGCAGGGAATAAGAGACAAAGGAGAGAGAGGATGAGGGAGAAGGGGAAGGGGACAAGGGAGGGGGCAGCGGTATTTGTCCTTGAGGGACGGACAAAGGGCTGCCTCTGCATAGAGAGGAGACAGACACAGCACAGAGGCAGATGGCAGTTTATAAAAGTAAAGGGGGAAACCCTGTGTTAGGATGAGGGGTTGAATTTTAACCTGGCATGTTAATTAGGTGAGCCAAGGGGGACTTTTGATTCAATACTTTGGTAGCTGGACCTTGGTTATCAGCCTCAGGAGGAGGAAGTGGCCAAATAAGGAAATGGACCTTGGAGACTAGCTTTAGGAATGTAATCTAATGGTTTTTAGCAAGGCAGAGGGAATGGGGGAGAAGAGCAAGGCTTGCTGGGGTCATGTTTGCCATGCTTCAGCTGCCTAGAGTCCCTTCAAGGTTCTCATGTAGCCCAGGCTGGTCTCAACTTAGCTATAGCCAAGGCTGGCCTCAAACGGATTCTTCTGCCTCAGCCTCTCAAGTGCTGGGATCACAGGAATGAGCCAGCACACTGAGCAAGCTATGAAACACTTTCTAACAGATTCTGAAGTTCACTAAGACACTACTAAGCATTAAGCTATGAACATTCAAGTCTCAACAGGAAATGTCTTAAATACAGTCAGATACGGATCACAGAGGATAATTACACACTGCCATGAAATGAAATTTAAGTAAAATGTATTAGGCTAAAAAAGTTATAATATAGGGCTAGAGAGATGGCTCACTAATTTAGAGCACTTGTTGCTTTTCAGAGGACCTGGGTTCAATTCCCAGCACCCACATGATGGCTCACCATTATCCATAACTCCAATTCCAGGGAATCTGAAGCCCTATTCTGGCCTCTGTAGGTAGCAAGCACATAAACGGTACACAGACATGCATGCAGGAAAAACACCCTTTTGTATAAAATAAATAAACCTAATAAAAATTTTTCAAGGTTATAATATAGTTCATACTTTAAAAAAAATCTAAAAATGACAGTCACTTATAACAACACAGCATTGGACATAGAACATCCTATAAATGTACACTGATTATTTTAGCCTATATTTTAATATAATTTATGTTTAGGAATTTTATTTTTTTTGATGTATATAGTGTTCTGCCTACATGTATGCCTTATAAGTTATGTTTAATTGAGAAGATTTTAGTCACATGAACTGAGATATATAACTATAAAGAACACAAATTCTGGAGGCAGACTCTAATACCCACATCTCAGTCTAGCTCTGAAACCTTGAGAAAATGACTAGTAATGTGGAGAGGCTAACATGCCATGCCAGTGCCTATGGGAGCTGGCCGACAGTAAGAATGGACAACAGGGACTGCTCTTAACAATGACCACCTCAAAGGAGTTTAGTTAGGTAAAGACGAAAAAGGATGATAAAAATGTATTACGGCGGCTTTTATATATTTCATAGCACATTTAATTTCCAAGTGATTCCTACTACGGGCAGAGAATTTTTTAGAAATTCATTAGCATCCTAGAATTTACAGACACTGAGGTTTGTTCAAAGCTTTCAAGACTTTAAAAAGGAAGATTAGCCATCCAGCACTGAAGGACCCTCTCTGGCCCGTGGACTCTTGTAGGAACCCTGCTCAGCATTGTCTGGCCTCTGCAAAGAGATGCTTGTTTGTCTAGATGCAAAATGTAAGCAGGGAGCAGTCACAACCACCTTTTTCCTGTCCCAGGTACAGAAAAATCACCAATCTGCTTCCTACCACCATACCTGCCATCCGCTCTCATGGCTCCCTGCCACGATCGCCTCTTACCCGTCTGGAACTCAAATACTTATTTATCCCAAATAAACCTTCTCTTCTGTGAGGTGCCTTGCTCACAGTTTTATACAGAATAGAAAATAACTAAGGATAGGGTAGGAGAAGCTGAAGAAAATAGACCAGTTTTTATGCTGTTCACTATGCTGAGTGTAACGAAGTCCTCGGACTGACACAGAACATTCTATCTTCTGCTAGCACCCTCAACAATAGGTTAATGTCTGTAAACATATAAACAAAGTCAAATATAGTCCCCGCCCTATATGTTCTTGACATTGCTAATTTCTTCAAAAAGTTATTGTTCAAAAAAGCAAATGTAGTCCCTTTCATTCATCCTTACAATACCACGTGCACAAACACTGTTTACTGATGGTCCGTCTCTGTAATCCTGAAATTAACTTCTTCTGTTGTTGCCAAGATATAGAAATTACAGTAAAAAATGTTTACTAGCATGAAAACATTTTAAAGGTTTTTGTACTTATTTTTAAACGTGTATGGGAAGTGTGAGTCTGTGTGGGTATGTGCATGTGACTACAACTGCTCAGATTTCACAACTGCTCACATGATTTCAAACTCTTGATGAAGTCATTTATCTGAGGGAATACCTTACCTGTTCCAACTGGGTGGCAAATGCTATGGTGACTGACAGAATAAAGGGGTCAGTACAATGCTCTGCCGGACCAATCTGATGGTAGCCTCCCTCCTCATTCAACACTGCAACAATGTCCTTCGGGTCAACTCCAGACAGGCTAGCAGGAACTTCACAGACGAAAAACAAAATCGCATTAGACTGTAATTTCCCATAAATGATTTTATTATTTTTAGATAGGATCTTGCTATATAGTCCAGTTTGGTTGAAATTTTACTGTTATCCAATCTGGCCTGGAACTTATCATGGTGGCCTTGAATTCACAATCATTCTGTTTCAACCTCTTGTGTGCTAGGACTACAGGTTCATCTCACAATGCCTGGCCCATCATAAACATTTAAAAGCTTGTTACATTTATTTAATTAAGAAATTAGCCATTTTCATGGACACAGTATCTCAAAAGGCTTCTTCTAATTTCTTCTAGGTAGCTTTAACTTTATTTTTCTGTACATAAAAACAATATTCTGAAGTGAAGTATTTTTAAAATCACTTAACAGGCCACACAGAAAAGGAATGTAATACACGTTTCTTTATGAACCTATGTACTCTGGCGTGACTGTGCTCTGGAATATGCTAGACTTGGCTGAGAGAGAGGTAGACAAACAGAGACCAGGGGACTATAAGACATGTTCCAGACAGAGGGCAGTATGCAACAGAGCCAGGAGCAAGGGCCAGCTAACAGAACCAGAGGAATGAAGACTGAGGAAGCCTCATGAAGCAGTCTTATAATCCTAGAAACAGAGGGAGCAAAAGGTCCTCCTGCCTGAGCCAGAGCTAGTTTAAAGTCAGCCTGGACAACCTAGACACTGTTTCAAAACCAAGACCACAAAACGAGGGCTGGCGACCCAGCTCACCGGGACACCTGCCGAGCATGTCTGAGACCGGTGTTCAGTGTCCACTAGTAAATACAAGGACAGAGAACTGAGAGAGGAGTGACAGATCATGAGTGAGGGCTACAGGAAGAGCTGAGCCTGGAGACACAAGGACAGGCCTCAGCACAATGAGTTTTCTCCCATGATTTTTATGGTTTTGTTTTCTAAGAGTATGGGAAAACCATCAAAAACTTGTGAGAAGAGACCACACAGTCAAATGAACGTCAGTGTGAAAAGATCAGATAGGGCTGAGAGTTTTCAAAGTGGTTAACAAAGGAAAAGAACAGGACATACACAACGAAAACTAGATTAACAGTGCTGGGGGAATGCAGGAAGTGGGCACTCTTAGTGGCTCACTAGCATAAACTACAGGTGGGGATGTCTCAGGGCTTATGAAAATCTACGGACTCAGGCCATCAGCAAGCAGGCCCTCTCCTCTAGGGGTCCACCCCAAAGGAATATTTACTGTAGCACTGGCTGAGAACAGTCTACAGTGAAGAGCATGGACACATAACCAAAGGCTGAAGCCCCAATCCCAGGGTCACACAGTTGTATCAGAAAACTGTATGTTCCTCGGTCTCCATTTCCCTTCCACAGAGCTTCTATGTGGTTGTTGAAGACCAGATGAAACTCGGAAAGCAGAGCACTGAGCACGGTACTGGACACATGACTCACTTTACCCAGGTAGCCACTGTGAGGTAAGGTCAACAGAGCTCAGGAGTTAAAAATAGTATCTATCACAGGCTCCTCCAGCTGGGCACTGTGGCTGATGCTATAACCCCAACAGTCAGACATTGAAGCAGAAGAATTGCTATAAATTTGTGGCCAACATGATCTACATGGTGAGTACTACACGGCAAGACTATCTCAAAACAACAAAAGAAAAATAAACAGAAAGCACAAGGTTTCTTACGACCAAGGAGACAAGCTCTAAGTTTGGAAATAAAGAAAAATAAGGATAAATCTTGTGACACAGAAAGGAATTAAAAGTGTCGATATGAATACATAGTATGCAATATTAAAAACATGGATAAATATAAACAAGTAGGTGTATATATGCTATAGTTCATGTGTGTCTCTTCCAAAATTCAGGAGCTGAAACTTAATGGCGACTGTGATGATATATTAAGATCAGAGTATCAGGCTGAAGAAACAGCTCGTTGGTTAAGAACACTGGCTGAGCCGGGCGGTGGTGGCACACACCTTTAATCCCAGCACTTGGGAGGCAAAGCCAGGTAGATTTCTGTGAGTTCGAGGCCAGCCTGGTCTACAGAGCGAGATCCAGGACAGGCACCAAAACAACACAGAGAAACCCTGTCTCGAAAAAAACAAAAACAAAAATAAAAAAAAAAGAACACTGGCTGTTCTTGCAGAGGACCTGGGTTCAGCTCCTAGCAGCCACATCATGACTGTCTGTAACTCTACTTCCGGGGATCCAATGCCCTCTTCTGAAAACTGAGGACACTACACACACATACAGGCAAGCATTCACACACATGCATGTAGGCAAACGCTCCCACACATGCATGCAGGCAAACACTCACACACATGCATGCAGGCAAACACTCACACGCATGCATACAGGCAAACACTCACACACATGCATACAGGCAAACACTCACACACATGCATACAGGCAAACACTCACACACATGCATACAGGCAAACACTCACACACATGCATGCGGGCAAACACTCACACACATGCACGCAGGCAAACGCTCACACACATGCACGCAGGCAAATGCTCACACACATGCATACAGGCAAACACACGCACGCATGCATGCAAACACACACATTCATTCATGCAAACACACACATGCATGCAAACACACACACATGCATGCAAACACACACATGCATGCAGGCAAACACTCACACATTCATACAGGCAAACGCTCACACACATGCATGCAGGCAAACACTCACACATTCATACAGGCAAACACTCACACACATGCATGCAGGCAAACACTCACACATTCATACAGGCAAACACTCACACACATGCATGCAGGCAAACACTCACACACATGCATACAGGCAAACACACACACATGCATACAGGCAAACACTCACACACATGCATGCAGGCAAACGCTCACATGCAGGCAAGCGCTCACACACATGCATGCAGGCAAACACTCACACACATGCATGCAGGCAAACACTCACACATGCATGCAGGCAAACACTCACACACATGCATGCAGGCAAGCACTCACACACATGCATGCAGGCAAACACTCACACACATGCATGCAGGCAAACACTCACACACATGCATGCAGGCAAGCACTCACACACATACATGCAGGCAAACACACACAGAGGGAAAAAAGCAGATGAGATGGAGAAGTCATACAGCTCCTTCAAGAACGGGACTAGCTGTGCTCATAAAGGGGCTTGACAGAGGGCACGCATTTCTTGCCTGTGGCTTTCTGTCATATGAAGAACATCAATAAGACCCCCATCAGATGCTGGTGTCCTCAGGCTTCCAAGCCTCCAGAACTGTGAGAAATTACCCAGTCCATATTCTGTTACAGCAGCACAGACTAAGACTATTTATGTATTTAAACATATGCATGTATGTGTATGTAAATACATGTACACATATTACATAACTTGGTACACAAAATAACAACAAAATAGGAATCAGCATGCCTAACCCCTGGGCTTTTACCTTTGAACAATTTTTAGTAAAAGGAAGTGGCGAGCCTTAGAGAAATGACTGAACTGAGAGCTGAAACAGACAATATAAGATAAAACCAGAATATCTTCCTGTGCCAGAAAAGATGATTCCAACAGTATGACATGAGAGGCAGAGCCACACAGACAGCAAGAAAGATCAGTAGCTGTCTTCACACATCTTCTGTACTGTATCACAATAGTTGAGACTAGTTAAGTCATAAAGAAAATTTCTTACAGTTCTCACAGCAGGGAAGCCATGAGGAGCCCTTTTATTCGAGACAGGGTTTCTCTGTGTAGTTCTGGTGCCTGTCCTGGAACTTGCTCTGTAGACCAGGCTGGCCTTGAACTCACAGAGATCCACCTGTCTCTGCCTCCTGAGTGCTGGGATTAAAGGCGTGTGCCACCACTGCCCAGCTGAGGAGCCTTTTTTCAGTAAGATCTTTATTAATGGGGATTCCTAAGGTGTGCAGGGCATGGCACTGGGAGGAAGTTCATGACAGCAAAAGGGATTTCAGAGACAGCCCCACGTTAATTCTCACCAACCCACTCCCCTGGTAACACAGGAATCCATTAGTCCATGAACAGAATTAGTCCGTTTATAAAGGTGGAGCCCCGCAGCCCAGTCAGTCTTCAGAGGTCCCAACTCCAAATTCCATCGGGACTTTGGAGATGAAGTGTCCATCACATGAGTTCTCTGGACGTAACTCAACTACAACCAGGGACCCGAGGGCAGGGAACGTTGACCAGGCAGAGCACAAAGGATACCAATAACAGTGAATCTCTTCTGAGTGCAATGACATGGGGTATGTATGTGGCATCACCCGACTCAAACCCACTGACTCAGCATGCAGTTACTAAAACCTAAAGAATAGACAGCGCCAAAAGTGAAATCCAGACCGGAGAGATGGCTCAGCAGTTAAGAGCACTGGCTGCTCCTGAAGAGGACAGGGTTCAGTGCCCAGCACCCACATGGCCACTCACGACTATCTCTAACTCCAGTTCCAGGGGACCTAACACCTTCTAACCTCCACTAGCACCAGGGGCACACGGAATATGCAAACACACACACACACACACACACACACAGAATCTAATCAAACTGGACTTCTGGTGAGAATGTCATCAATGACATTTCAACAGTTGCACCCACACTGGGGTACTGAGCTGCAATGGACGAGTTACCCTGTCAGTACACACAGAGGGTATAGGGAACGTTCCGCACTCTCCAATTTCACTAAGATGTTAAAAGTGCTCTGTAAGTGTGGCCGGTGTGCTGGTGCATGTCTCTAATCTCAGCCCCCAGGAGGCAAGGGCAGAGGCAAAGACAGGCAGATCTCAGTGGCTTTGAGGCCAGCCTGGTCTACATAGCAAGTTCCATCCAGCCAGGGCTACACAGTGAGATTCTGATGATAGATAGATAGATAGATAGATAGATAGATAGATAGATAGATAGATAGAGAGATAGATAGGCACATACATACATACATACATAATACATAGGCAAATAAAATTTAATTTAGAAGATGTACTTTGTTAAACTACAGTCAAATAATAAACATTACATTTGAGAGCTTTTCTATGCTCATCCTGGAAAGAAAATTTTCTTAGTAATATTTTTTAAAATATAAAATTCTCAGTTCAAGTATTTATCAGCTTAAGAAACAAAAGCCTTTCCAGATTCTAAGATTTGTAAACAAGAGCTCTGTAAACAAGTCTGCACACGTTACATGTGTTCATAAGATCATGTTTGCTGATGCACGGGGTAAACCAGCTTCTATTCCTGCGCACAGCTCCATGACATCACCCTTCCTAATGTGCCAGTGCACACACACCCATAACCCAAACAACCGAGAGGCGGAGGTAGGAGGAAGAGGAGTACAAGGCCAGCCTCGGCTACATGTGAGGTCCAGACCTGCCTGGTCTAACTGAGACCCTGTCTCAAAACAAAACAAAAACCAACCAACCAAAGCCCACAAGAGACAGAGGATGACAAACCTTTTCCATCCCGAGGAGGGGCTCCTTTGGCTTTAAAACTATCCACCTGTGCCTTTGCATCTGTTTCCAAAGTGATACTGATCTGTATCTCAGACTTGAACTTGGTGTATTTGTTACTCAGCAACTGGTACCACTTAGGTGCCTAGATAACAAAACAGAAAACAGGGTGAAACTTACAGGGACAAGGGTCAGAACGTTTATTACGGTTTCCACTCTTTCCCTACAGCCTCTTCAGTAGCTTTCACCTCTTAAAAAACACAGGCCAGGCATAGGGAGGTGCAGCTTTTAATGCCAGCACTCAGGGGACCGAGGCAAGCCCATCTCTGAGTTCCATGTCAACCTGGACTATACAGTGAGTCCCAGGCCGGCCAAGGCTGCACAGTGACATCCTGTCTCAAAACACAACAAAATTTCTTTCCACATTGTCTTCAAAGGAAAGTAATCCTAATTAGGAAGCCAGCAACTAAACTTCCCTCTGAGAAATACCCCAAGCACTCAGACTGTCTTCTTGGCCTCCATTCCAACACTTTCACAGGGGAGAAAACAACACACGTCTATCTTCTGTCTCCAATCTCACGACATCCTTCAGAAACAAAAGCCTAACTTAATCATCTGTCCCCTTAACTCCACTGCTCAGCGCTGCTATTAGATGTCTTCTTCTTGTTCATCTCAATTAAAAAAAGAAAATAGACCGGGCGGTGGTGGCGCACGCCTTTAATCCCAGCACTCGGGAGGCAGAGGCAGGCGGATCTCAGTGAGTTCGAGGCCAGCCTGGTCTCCAAAGCGAGTTCCAGGAAAGGTGCAAAACTACACAGAGAAACCCTGTCTCGAAAAACCAAAAAAAAAAAAAAAAAAAAGAAAAAGAAAATATTACTAATTGTGGTTTGAACAAGAATGGCCCCCATAGGCTCATCTATTTGAATGCTTCATCACCAGGGAGTTGAGCTGTTTGAGGGGATTAGAAGGATTAGGAGGTGACACTATTGGAGGAGGTATGGCCTTGTTGGAGGAAGCGTGTCACTGGGAGTGGCCTTTGAGGTTTGGAAAGCTCACACCAGGCCCAGTCTTTCTCTCAGCCTGTAGATCAGGAAGTAGCTCTCGATTACTTCTCCGGCACCCCTTGGCTGGTGCCAAGCTCCCCACCACGGCAACAATGGACTGAACCTCTGAAACCGACAGCACGCCCTCAAATTAAACACCTTCCTTTGTAAGAGTTGTCACAGTGTCTCTTCACAGCAACAGATCAGTGACTAAGACACTACTAAGAAACAGCATAAAATGTTAAGGAAAAGGCCCAGTGAGGTTTGCATCATGAGCCACTTACTTGGCAGATACTGACAACAAAGACCTTCTCAGAGGATGCAGTAGGTCAAAACTACCCCAGTGACCACACCAGCCAGAAGACGTGGCTCAAGCCACAACCAAGTGCACCCAGGTGCAGGCACTGTAGTCAGCAGGGGTGCCATTCACACAGGTGCACACATGTGAGCACACAGACACAAACAAATAATTCAAAAAACAATGGAAAAGGAAAAACAAAAATGATGGAGACTGAAAAAAAAAGTAGTAATTTTACAGTTCAAAAAATGTTTTTAATGTAGCCGGGCACTGTGGAGCATTCGTATGATTGCAGTACTCCGAGAAGCAGAGAAAGGACTACTAGGAGTCCAAGGCCAGCCTTGACCCACATGCCTATCTTCAAGTGAGTTACTGTTGAAAAGTACTGTGATGATTATTATAATAACAGAAGAAACATAAGACGTATACAGGCCTGAAAGAGAGAGTCAGGAAAAAGGAGAACAAGATGTGCCTGGCGGCACAGCCTGGATCTCAGCCACTTGGGAAGGAGTCTGAGGCCAGCAGGGGTTAACGGTGTGACTGGTCTCAAAATGAGGAGCTAACGACACAGCCCAGTGGGAGGATGCAAGTCTAGCGTGAAAGAGACCCTGGGTTCAATCCCGAGACCTAGGGCAGAGCTGGAAGCAATGTCAAGTGAAACATAAGTAAATGTTTTTATTAGAACAACAACAACAAATGTCTATTTTGGTACAATTTTTGTTATTGCTGGGTTTTTTTTTTTTGTTTTTTCAAGACAGGGTTTCTCTGTATAGCCCAGCTGTCCTGGAACTGGCTCTGTAGACCAGGCTGTCCTCAAATTCACAGATATCTGCCTGCCTCTGCCTCCCAGAACTGGGATTACAGGTGGCTGCTGTTGCTGTTTTGAGGAGTTAGGATGCAGTCCTAAGTGTGAGCCCATGCACATCTCAGTGCCCTCGGTGAGAGCACTGTGGTCAGGTATTGCTACTTCAAACGGTCTCTAAAAACCATTTACTTTGTTTGGCTTGACCCAAACTTTTAATCATCAGAGTTTAGGACTATTTTGGAGAAGGTGAGGTCTTAGTATGTAGTCCAGCTGACCTCAAACTTGTAATTCTCCTGCCTGAGTCTCGAAAGTTCTGGAAAGTATCCAGTTTCCTGAGGAAGGTTAGGAAGAGCAGAGTGTCCTGAGCTGGGATTTACTAGACACGCTGAGTAATGCGACTCCAAGGGTATAGAGCTAGGAAGCAAGGAGGCCTAGTGGGAAGTTCTGATAGCCAAGGTACGAAACAATGGGAGCTTAAATTAGGGCAGCAGCTGTAAAAATGCAGACTAGATCCCACGGGGACCAAATCCTCTGGACTGGATGGCTATGAAGGAGGGAGCAGAAGTGTCCAGAGGACTTCTGGATTTAGAACTTGCAAGAACAGAGCCAGACGAATGTTCGCTGAACTGAGGTACCCGAGGAGGACAGCCTCAAAAGAGAAGCTCAGCACGCCGCCGCCACAGGGGCAGTCACTTCCACGCGGGTTTGCGCTTCCGGACAAGCTTCTTTGAGAAAGAACTCACAGGAACAAGTGAAAGGCTGGAATTCTCAAATCCAACTCGAAAACTAAAGCATTCGCATCTCTGTATCACCCTGAGGCCACGATCTGCAACTGGCCCAGTATTCCGTTCTTCCCTTTCAGCTGGTATTTACTTAATCAACTATCCATCATAATAATGAACGAAACCGAAAGGACAATACCTGCTTTGTTTCCTGAGCGGTTCTTAAGTCCAACACAATGTAGCCTATGGTTTCCTTGGCAGAAGACAGAGGATCCAAGGCGAAGCACTGGAGTTTGATAGGCGTGCGCTGTAACCTGCACAAGGACGTGCGTGAGCAATGAGTGAGTCTTTCTTATATTGTGCTAAGTCAAGGCCAGCCTGGTCTACAGAGCTAGTTCCAGGACAGCTAGAGCTGCATAAAGAATTCCTGTCTTGAAAAACTAGACCACACCAAACCAAACCAAATGAAAACAAAAACTCATTAAAAAAAAGAAATACATTTCAGTCATTTAATAAATAAAAGTACTGCTGTTCTTGACGATTTCTAGTCATGAAATTCATAAAAGAAAACCCAATGTTAGACTTGAAGTCCACTTGAGATGGGAAGACTCGTCCACTGTGGGTAGCACCATTCCTCAGACAGGGCATCTATCCTGAACTGTTTAAAGGTGGAGCGGGTGAGCTGAGCACAAGCATGCAAGCATTGATGCACTGATGCCTGCAAGCACTGCTGCACTGCTGTCTGCTCTTAACTGCTGTTGTAATGTGACTAGCTGCTGCTTCGAGTTCCTGCCACCTGACTGTCCTGCTGTAGCATGGGACTGAGGGGGTGGGGGGGGGGGTGGGGGTGGGGGGTGGGGGGGGGTGGGGGGGGTGTTAAAGGGGCTAAATTACCCTTTTTCCCTCAGTTGCTTTCATCAGGGTGCTTTATCACAGCAACCAGAAACGAAACGAAGAGAGACCCTGTCTCAAAAGCAAAACCACAAACACCCACACTAAACACTCCACAGACGTGATCATCACCACACTCAGTTCGTTAGAAAACGACAAAGATGTTGACACAAATGGAGAGCGGCCTCACCTGTGTTGATGAAGCACTTTCCTGTCGATTTCCCAGGCTAACTCGGTAGCAAACTCAGGCTGGTCAGTGTGGTCGACAGGATCAGTAGCCAGCTGCTCTCCATCAAACTTGGCTTCCACCACAAGCATATGCTTCGGACGTTTGGGGAAATGGCGACCTGAAGAAAGAATACACGTACATACGGAAATCGAACAGGATCATTTTAAATACTGGTGTATGTCAGGTAGCTGGTTTGCACACTGCATAAACTGCCTCACAAATGCACCTGCACCTACTTTCATAACCTGAAAGCTGTGATTTAGCCATTATTGCTTCTCCAACAGTAAATGTGCATATGAGTCACCTGGGGACCCTACACAAATGTACAAACCTACAATCGGTAGGTCTAGGTGGGCCTGAAAGCCTCACAAGTAAGTGCATTTAAAAAAGAAAAACAAATGGTAAAATAAATGGCTTCAAAAAGAATAAAATAGGTACGTGCCCTAAAAAGAAAACCAAGGGTCTAATGGAAAGAAAAATTTCAAAACTGGAAGAAAGTAAACAGCAAATAAGTATTCCTAACAATCCTGCACTGAGGCAATTATTTTGGTTTTTCAGTCTGGTGAGGGGGATCATAGGGAGGGGAATTTTTACCACTACTAAAGAAATAATTCCCTCCCCATGCTATTCACCCCAATAAATAAATTAAAGCTACTTGGTTAGGAGTTAAATGGGCAGGAAAGACCTGGATTTGACGAGATGGTGGCACATATAGATAACCCCACCACTTGGGAAGTGGAAGCAAAAAGCCCGGATGACATGAGACCCCAAAACCCAAACCAGGGGCTCTCTGGCCCCAGCAGCAGCTGCTGAAAAGGAACTGCATTGTTTAGAAAGCACTTCAGCAAGACACACACTGTGCCACGCTGTGACCCAAAGGTCTTCAGAAGTCAACCTGTGACCAACATGGGCTACCCACGCAAGAGAAAGTAAAACTGGAGTGCCCAGGCTAAGAGACAAAATATTACCAGGACTGCACCAATGAGCCGCCTGAAAGACTGCCCAAGGACGGATTCCACGAAGACCACCACCCAAACCAAGAGGGGAAACTGCTGCAGCACCCAGTTCATCTTGAGAATTTCAACAGTCAGTCACAAAATAAAAGCTCTGGTTTAAAAAACAAAGACCTGACTGCAGTCTTAAGATTGTCAGCTGAAGGACAGAGAGATCATATATTTGCTGCTCAGTCGTGAGGTCTGGAGTTTGGGGTCATCACAGCTCCTATAACATCAGCTCCAAGACAACAGGATCACTGAGGCTTGCCGGCCCCCAGCTTCCTAGAGAACAGGTAGAGCAGTTGAGGTGACCCAAAGCTGGCTTCTAGTCTCTAGAGGCACAAACAGGTGTGGACATGTGCACACACACTCACACAGAAACAAACGTAAATAAAGAATCTGAAACTGACCTTTAAAAAACGTCAGCCAGTCGGGCGTTGGTGGCTCATGCCTTTAATCCCAGCACTGGGGAGGCAGAGCCAGGAGGATCTCTGTAAGTTCGAGGCCAGTCTGGTCTACAAAGTGAGTTCCAGGAAAGGTGCAAAGCTAGGGCGCAAAGCTACACAGAGAAACCCTGTCTCAAAAAACCAAAACCAAAACCAAAAAACAAACAAACAAAAAAACATGTCAGTCAGAGGCACTTACTTTAAACTATGTGCTGGCTAGTTTTTTGCCAACTTGACAGAATCTGGGAAGAGGGACCCTCAACTGAGAAAATGCCTCTGTCAGACTGGCCTATAGCTAAATCCATGGGACATTTTCTTGCCTAATGACAGTTGTGATGTGGACTGTGCCACCCCTGAGCAGGTGGTCCTGGATGGTATAAAAGCAGGCTGAAGAAGCCATGGGGAGTAAACATCTTTCTCCAGGGACTCTGCTTGAGTTCCTGCTCTGATTCCCTCAATGAGGAACTGGGACTAGAACATGTAAGATGAGATAAGCCTTTCCTACCTCCCAGCTGCCCTTGGCCAGTCTTTCTCACAGTAAGAGGCAGACAACAGAAGTACTGTTTTTTTATCCTGGAACCGAGCACACCAGGATATGGCCTGATGGAGAAATTCAGTTCCTTGTAATAAGAGGCATTTCTAGAAACGCAGCTAAGAAATTATAAGTAGCTTGATATAACTGGAGTTCTGGGGACCTATGAAACCTAAAGGGTGGGCAGAATTACCACAGGGGCCATGCTTGCTGCTCTAAGAGTGCAGACGTTATGGGAACTCTGAAAGATCTACATATCAGAAAGATTATCGCAAAGTAGCTCAGGACAGCAGTTGATTCTGGAAGGGAAGCAAATGCTTGGAAAACAGACTGAGATCATCACTGCAGGTGAGGTGAGTGGAGACTCATCTGAGCATATGCAGCACCTACAATAAATCACCAACTCTTGGTGATCCTTTAGAAGATGGTGATGGAAAGGGAATCAAGGAGGGTGATGAATCCCAGGTTCCCAGCTTAAGTGTAAACACCACCAGAGCTGGGGAGAGGACCACATGCCAGTTTTAGGGATGTTTGTGGTAGCAAGCTAACCGACATCCCTGACTCCAGGTTCGCTCTCCTGAATACAACTCCTAAGCTGAACGTGAGTTAAGTTCATCTTCTAGTTAGGACTACAGCCACTAACCCTTTTCTTAGAATAGCTCTCAACTCCTTGGCTTTCAAGGTCCTCCAAGGCCGACTCTTTCTAGTTATTTCCGACCCAGCACAACATTCCTAACTCTCCACCTTTCAATACCACGGTCATCTTTCAGCCGTGCTCCACCCACCACGTTCGTTCCTGTTACCCCGGCTTATCCGGTCACCAGACGTGACCTTCTTCTATGTCTGTCTGTCTGAAGCTTGGGATGGAAGGCACGTCAATCACTACTCTTATTCTACTGCCAAAACCACATTTACGGTCTGCATCAGGTTTTTATTATAGTGCAGTCCAACATACGGTGTCTTGCACACCAATGTGTCCATTCCAAATAAACAGACCCCTATATCATGGAAGGCAGGAAATCACTACATTTTTTTTTCCCCATAGGGAAGGCCCAGTTCTAAATTTAAAAGCCTCTTTCAACCAATTAGAAAAGTATTTCAGTCTTGTGAAGGGTTTATTTGTAAGAGGATTTTGGGGTTTTGTTTTTTTGTTTGTTTGTTTGGTTGGTTGGTTAGTTTTGTGACAGGAACTCACCAGTAGACCAGGTTGACCTCAATCTCACAGAGATCTGCCTGCCTCAGCTACCGAGTGCTGGGACTAAAGGCATGCGCCACCACACCTTGCCCGATCTTGTGGTTTTAAGCAGTAAAGGGAACAACAGTTAATACTGTCCCTCCTATTTAATAGCTTCTGTTCAATTTCTTATTCCAAAACTCAGAAACTATTTTTACCCTGCTTTTCTTCCTCCTTCTCAAATCGTACCAGACCTCTCTCCTGGGGGGACAGGGGTCTAACCAATACCACGGGTGGCTAAGCTCTCAAGATGACTCCGCATACTGATAACCTGTTCCCATTTACCAAACAACTCCTGGGTCCTCCACTTTGCTAACTACGCTGACTAGAAGAAACATTTGTGGAAAGAGTTTGAGAGCAGAGCATGCTGCCTTTCCCCACACCTCAAGTGCTCTTTGCAGCCAGACCAGCTATCTGTCCAGCTTTCTGTCATGTGACCCATTCCTCACTAGCTTTCAGAACCAAATAAATGTCATCTCAGGAAAACGTTCCCCAGAGGAGGTCATGCCAGCTCGACACACTCCTCACTTTACTCTCTCAGCTTCTAGACCTAGAGCCACCTGCATTACCAGCACAGCACCTGACATTCAGGAAGTCCCCGATAAACAAATGTCACTCACTCAACACACATGTAAGGATCATTTAATACACCTTAACGACCGCAGTCCCCTAGGTACTCCATCAAGGCACGTAAAGGGAATAGCCTCGGCAAGACATCTGAAATGGTACGAAGCGTGTATTAAAGTCAATGGCAAAGTTCTTACAAATGGCATTAGCGGGAATTGCTGCACAGAACGTGCTCTGCAGACACTTTTAGCTCATATATAAAAGCCATCGACAGGCTGCTTCTGATGGAAATCGTTTTTTTTTCTACATTCTCTGGGGCTACGGCTAGTCACGCTAAATATCACTTATCCCTAATAGCACTCACGTTCCCCGGAGAGATGTTTAAATCAATTGCCTAACAGCCCTCGCTCCATGCAACTGAACAAGTCTTCGGGGACCACAAAAGCAGAGATGACAGGGTTCGTAAGGTTAACAAAGCCGCGGTCACACATTACTCGGCTGAGGTTGGGGAAACAGCAGTTGCAAAGAAAGAAAAAAGAAAAGAAAGAAACAACGGAGGCCGCTCACCTTCTAGGATGGATACGACGATGAGCAGCTGGTCGGACTTGGAGACCATGGTCGCGGCGGCGGGGTCTGCAGGGAAGAGACGCCGTGAAGCTCGCAGGCCGGACCCCCGCAGGCCTAGAAGGCTCCCCAGCGCCCGGCCCCTCTCCCCGGGGCCGCCGACCAGGCCCTAACCCTACCCCGGCTCGACGAACGCGCCCCACCAACCCGCAGCCCCCGGCACCTTTGGCCGCCTGCTAAGCTGCTTTTCAAACGCCCGGGCAGCCGCAGCGGACGCCGCCGCGCCCCGCTTCCGCCTAGCAACCAGGCCCGCAGGCCCAGAGCCCGGGGGAGGCTGGAGGACAAAGGGCGATAGAGACCAGGGCAGTCGGGGCTAGAACGTCCACCAGCCCGCTTCACCTCCCGCCCTTGGACGCTCTTTCCCAGAGCCCTAGGGAGACGCGACTGCATTAGCCCGCAGCGCCGCCTGCTGGTCGCCCGCGGGAAGGCAGGCGATTTGAACCCCCCCACCACCACCACCCCCGCGCAGGCTGCGCAGCCGCACTACTACCCTAGACGCTTCCTGGTCCTGCATCATAGGCTCTTTAAGGAGTGGGAAGGTCGCGTATTTTAAGCGTTAGGCTCTGTTTTTATCTGAGAAATAAAACGATAGTTTTTTTTTTTTTTAAATGCTAGTTCTCAGGCACCTGGCATCGACCGCACGGAATGTATTAAGTCACAGAAGACTCATGACCTGGGTGTGAACGGTGCTTGCGCATCACTTCAAAATATTTGTCCTGTGAAAACAAGCAGTGTCAATACGGTAGTTACTGTAACTGCTGGCGCTGACGTAACCTCTCCCAGAATAGCTGTACCTTAGAAATACCTCTTAAAAAAAAAAAAAAAAAAAAGTCACGTGGGGCGAGACTATTTAAAGGTGTAGGTAAATTCGTAAATAGCAAAATCAAAGCTGAAAGTTAAGGTGTGGAAATGTGAACCCACGTTTTCCCTTCCAATTTCAAACTTTTTTTTTTTAAAGGAAAGATTAGATATTTTGAAGATTATCTAGCTTAAAACCTAGAAAACTGAATCGGTTGGAGCCTTCGTGGACACTTTCAGCGTTAAAATCTGTTAAGACTTTCTCTTGGAAAATCAGAAGTAAAACACGAAACGGATGATAGGGTAAAAAGTAAAACGGCTGAAGTGAGGGAAATGTCACAAAGCAGCGGGTCTCAGTGTGCGGGCTCCTGCTGATTTCTTGCTGTAAACCTAGAAGACGTTTTGAGAACCAGTATGCTAGAACCTCTAAGCCCTGTTGCTCTCTTCTACACTGTGGTCTTTCTCTTCTTTGTCCCCAAAAGAAAAGGATGGGGAGGCTAGGCTAGATTATCTCTAGAGCCCCTTTAGGACTCTTGAGAGGTTTTCCTGAAATGTGGTATTCATATAAAACTAAACTTCATGTGCATTGTTAAGCACTGTATTCTTTTGAGGATTTCAAAAAGTAGTATTAAAAATAGGCAGAATCATATGGTGGCCATGTGATAGTTTTTATCTAGTAAAGGTGTGATGTTAAACACTATATAGTTATCTTTTCACATGAATAATCTCATAACTTAATAGCTATAAAAACTGTTTTTATAATTTGTTTTTATTTTAAAATACACTTATGTTCCTTTAGGCTATCCAACAAAACTGAAAACCCAGATTAGGTTATCACTACATGCCAGAATAGTCTCATCTAAAAAAAATCTGTAAAATTAATCAAATGAACTAAAATAAGGGGATGGAGAGATGGCTGTGGTAGAATATAATTTTAAGATGTATTACATTTGTTTAAGCTGTGGAACATTTGTTTAATGATGCAAAAAGATGTGTTGCATTCTTTTATGTTGCATTTGTTTAACTCTGTGAAGCTGTGTGACTGTGTCTATCTAAAACACCTGATGGTCTAATAAAGAGCTGAACAGACAATAGCGAGGCAGGAGAAAGGATCGGCGGGGCTGGCAGGCAGAAAGAATAAATAGGAGAAATCTTGGAGGATGAGGGAGCAAGAACAAGGAGAGGAGGACGTCAGGGGCCAGCTACCCAGCTGGCCAGCAATGGAGTAAGAGAAAGAAAGATGTACAGAAATAGAAAAAGGTAAAAGTCCAGAGGGAAAAGATAAATGAGATGATTTGTTAAGAAAAGCTGGCTAAAAAACAAGCCAAGCTAAGGCCAGGCTCTTATAAGTAATAATAAATCTTTGTGTCTATTTATTTGGGAGTTGGGTGGTACCCCCCCCAAAAAAAGAGCAAAGACCCCAAAGAGTAAAATAATAAAAACAACCAACTACAGATGGCTCAGCAGTTAAAAGTATTTGCTGCTCTTCAGAGGACCTGAGTTCAGTTCTTGGCACCCAAGCCGGCAACTCGCAGTATCTGTAATTCCAGCAGCATGGGGATCCAGTGACCTCCTCAGGCACCTGAACACGTGTGGAATACACACACACACACACACACACACACACACACACACACACACACACACACTTAAAACTTATTTCTTATAGTAAAATTTTTGATATAGCTCTGTTTTCAAAAACTATTTTATTACATTTATTTATTTGTGTGTGTATGTGAGAGAGAGAGAGAGAGAGAGAGAGAGAGAGAGAGAGAGAGAGAGAGAGAGAGAGAGAGAGAGTTGTGGGGTCATACTTAGAGGTCAGAGGACAAAAGTCATTTCTCTCCTTCCACTATGTGGGTCCTGGGGACCAAACCCGGGTCGTGAGGCAGGTGCTTTTACTCACTGAGACATCCCTGCCCCTGCTTTGGCTCTCTGCATCTGGATTTCTTCCCTGAACAACACTATCATTTGTAAAATCACCTCACTGGAGTTGCTGAAGAGTCATCAGTATCATTTGCATGGTGCCTTTATTTTCACAGTCTGTATAAAATTGATGATATGAAAGTTGCCATCTAGAAATGGACTGTAATTTAATCATCATCTAAACCCATGATTCCGTAATCGAATTCCCTTCTTGTGCTCTATTAGACGGCAGCAGCTTCAGTTCCAGCATAAAGCATCACGTGTTAGTTTAAACTCATGAGAGGAAATTTTATTATATGTTTATGAAGTACCAATTACTGTCTCCAAATATATAAGAAAATGTTTATAGCATATGTAAATCATATCTATTAGACAATGGAAGATTCATCACACTATGAACATGTAAGTATGCAAATTCAAACTGACAGGTACTGGATTCATTAGTTTGCTAATCATATTATGTAGCTTTCGATTTCTATAAATTCCTGCAAGCAAAAGGGCATCTTGGCTCACATCAAACCTTTCTTTTTCTATATCTGTTTCACATTTTGGAGAAACCCTACTTTGTAGTATTTTTATGTTTCATTTTCAACAATTTCAATGGCCCACTTAAGAAGAGATTGCAAATTTTATTAATATTTCCCTTAGTCAGCCTATCCCCCTGTATATCGACACGCCCAGATATATATTTAATAAAATTAAAACAAGCTCCTAGGACTATTAAAATCAGCACACCTATTGAATAGCTGCTATTTGTAAAAACATGGTACCAAGACTTGACCTTCAAGAACTGCTTAGAAAAGCAGCCTCCGTTTAAAAGGAATGAACAGGGGTATGGAGGCATATACCTTTTTAATCCTAGTACTCAAGAGGCTGAGGCAGGAGGATTTCTAGAAATTCTAGGCCAACCTGGGCCACAGAGTGAGACCCTGACTCGGAAACAGAAAGACAGCCTTTCTAAGGCTCAGGGAATGTCACTGAAGAGAAGAGAGCTGGAGAATCAGGTGGACAGTGCTGTGACACGCTGGTGTGGCCATTGTACCCATGAACTTACTGCAGTTCTAGCTACCTGCAGGGGACCAGCACAGGGTCAAGGAGACAAGATTAGCCAGCATTCTGGCAGGCAACACTAACTGAACTCAGTGGTTACAGGTAAAAGACTACAGATAGACAGACAGACAACGGGCATGAAGGGAGGGAGGCAAACATATTGGAGGATGTTGGGAGGGGTGAGAGAAAAGAGTTCGGCATGCAATCAAATACATCATTTACGTGTATGAAATTGTCCAAGAATAAATGATGGATATTCAAGAAAAAAAAAAAAAGGACAGGTGGCGGTGGCACACGCCTCTAATCCCAGCACTCGGGAGGCAGAGGCAGGCGGATCTCTGTGAGTTCGAGACCAGCCTGGTCTACAGAGCGAGATCCAGGACAGGCTCCAAAGCTACACAGAGAAACCCCGTCTCAAAAAACCAAAGGAAAAAAGAAAAAAAGGAAACGGGCAAGAAGACGAAGAGTAGGGAGAGGAGGAGAGGAAGGACGAAAACACATCTCATTTAGTGCCAAGGTAAATGGTCCTTTAAAGCAAGAGCCTCTATAACTAAATGCCATAATTGATTAGAAGGTCTTTAGTCCCTTGAGAAAGGGTCACTCATACCCATCTGAGACTGTATAGCAAAACACTGGAGAATCAGGCATACTGAGCTCCGAGTTCCATGACTTACTATCTTCGCGACTCTATCAAGGAATTTTGCTCTGAGGCTCAGCTCTTCTACCAGTAAAGCAAAGTTTACTGTTCTTAACTGTTTGGCTTTTGTATGAGTGGGTGGTGTGTGCCAGTGTGTGCATAGTCACATGTGTGAGGGTACATGTACACAAGTGCAAATGCATATGTGCATGGTTTATGTTAGACTGTGATCGGGCTCCAGGAAAAGGCATATTGCTCAATTAATTGCTGGCCACTTTATTTGTTGAGCTAGGGTCTCTCACTGAACCTGAGCTTACCAGTTTTGGCTAGTCTAGCTTGCCTGGCTTTTATGTGTGCTCTGGGGATCTGAACATCAGTCTTATCTTTGAAGCAAGTGCTTTATCCACACACAGCACCATCCCCCTAAGCCTCACATGACAGCATCCCTTCTGGGAGGGGCCCAGACATAATCAAAATCTCTGAATGTGGCGGGCTTCTGTTTTACTATTAAAAGATCATTCATTACAGCGTTATCGTCAGATTGATCCTTTTTTCTATTACTGCAGAGATAACCTAATTCTTTATATTTTCTCACAATGGCTTAGCCCTATGTTCTCGGGGTAATGTCCCCCCAAACAATCTTTCTCTCTGGCTTTTACGAAGCCAGAACATCTTGGTAGGTCGAAGCTGGACATGAGTGGCGGCCAGGCAGAGCCTGAGCTCAGGCAGGACACCCACAGCTGTGTGGGAGGCGGCAGGGCCTGAGTGCAGGCAAACACCACAGCTGTGTGGGAGGTGGCTCTACTCCAGCTGAGTGTTGGCACATAGTTGTTTACCGAGATCTTCCAGTTTTCACGAGGAGCCAGAATTATAGATTCTGCTGTGAAATCATCCAATTTTTAAATGCTAGGGATGAGCTTCAGTGTAAAACAGCAGCAGCAACAACAACAACAACATGTGCTACACACGGGCTCATTACCGCTAGCCCAAATTTTCCGAAGGGCTTATTGTAACTAGTGTCTCCAGTGGGCAAAGGAAAGTGTCATCCTTGCCTAAAACTGGGAAGGAAAGGGCTGAGTGGATGTGGTGGAGATTAACATTCGACTTCCTGGTGGATCCCCCGAGGGCAGAACAGAAAAGGAGACAGACACAGATTTTTTGCCTCAGTTTCCCAAACCTCTGTGAGACAGAATCAACAAACTCCCTAGACTTCTAGGAACCAAGTGGGTTCAGACGTTTCACATCTCATTAGTGATCATGTAGGCAAAACCTGGCTAGAGTTTCCCCCAGCGCTTGGCTCTCGATGAGAACACAGCACATCAGTGGTATATGCTGTTTCCAGCGCAGAGAGTCAGTGATGACAGGGACCAACTTTTGGCTTATGTGGAGCTTAGATTGAGCCTCAGGGCATAAATAAAAGCAACGTTTTTGTATGTTTGTCCTTGTGGTGTCAGCTTTATGGGTGATGTTAGGCGTGAATGGGCTCTGAAAACTCCTGTTTGTCACAGTGGCTCTTTCAAGGGCAGGTATAGAGTGGAGGGTGAGAGGTCTCTAACTCTGCAGAGGAAGGCGGATCTAGGGAAACTTCTGGAATTGTGGCAAAGGGATAGAAAATGCAGCCTCCGGGGTTAGGGATGCAGCTCAGTTGGTAGAATGCTTGCTGTAGTGGTTTGAAAGAAAATGGCCCTCCAAAGGGAGTGGCACTATTGGAAGGTGTGGCTTTGTTAAAGTCGGTGTGGCCTTGTTGGAGGAAGTGTGTCACTGTGGAGGCGGGCTTTGAGGTCTCATATGCTCAAGCCACTCCCCATGAGACAGACCACTTCCTGTTGCTTGCAAGATGTAGGGCTCTCAGTTACTTCTCCAACACCATGTCAGCTTCCACGTCACCATGTCCCACCATGATGATAATGGACTGAACCTCTGAACTGTAAGTAAGCCACCACAATTAAATGTTTTCCTATATATGAGTTGCTGTGCAATAGAAACCCTAATTAAGACACTTCCCTAGCATGCAAGAAGCTCTAGGTTCTATCCTTAGCCATGCAAAAAAATGGGCACTGTGGTTAACACCCGTAATCACAACACTCAGGAGGCAGAGGCAGGAAGACCAGAAGTTTCAAGGCCAACCTGGTTATGGAGTGAGTTTGAGCCAGCCTGAGAAGCATGAGACTCTTATAGAAAGAAAGAAAAAGAGAGAGAGAGAGAGAGAGAGAGAGAGAGAGAGAGAGAGAGAGAGAGAGAGGACAAAAAGGAAAGAAAATGAAAGAAAGAAAAAAAGAAAGAAAGGAAGAAAGAAAGAAGGTGGGGAAAAACTACTGCTTAGTTTTGCCTTTGAGCAGTGGTTCTCAATCTTCCTAATGCTCCAACCCTTTAACACAGTTCTTCATGTTGTGGTGACCCCCCAACCATAAAATTATTTTCATTGCTACTTCATAACTATAATTTTGCTACTATTATGAATCATAATACAAATATCTGATATGCAGGAGATCTGATATACGACCCTCTGTGGGGGTCAAGACCCACAGGTTGAGAACCTCTGCTTTAGGACATCTCATTACACAAAGGCAGTTGTCATACAAGCCTGATGACCTGAGCCCCATCCTCAGAACCCACATAAAGGTGGATGCAGAGAATCAACACGGGAAGTTGACCTCTGACCTCCAGACGCATGCCACAGCTAATGTGCCACCTCCTACATACAGTGCTCTTACACTTTCCAACACACACAATTGTGGAGGCCCAAATTACTTAGGATCAGAGAATCTGAGCTTGCTTTACCCAGCAGGGCTGCATAATGGATGATTTGGCCATGGGCATATTTACCAGGTGTTTGGAAGGGTCTACACTTGGCTATACTTTGATCTTGAAAGGAGGAAGTCTTCTGCCTCGCCCCTTGCCATTGTATAGAAAGCCCTTTGGTATTGACCCAGAGACCTCCTGAAGCCATCCTGTGTCTCTTTCTTATCATCTCCTTCTATTTTTCTGTCTAATACTTCCTCATTCCTCTCCCCCCCACCAAGAACCCTTGACAGGAAGGAGCTGGACTCCCAAAATGTTGTCAAAAGTTCCAAAACAGATTTTAGCAGGTGCTAAGAGCCTGCAGCACGTTGAGTAGAAACAGGACTGCTGGCCTTGCTGGTATTGCCACCTATGACCCAAAGGATGCCAAGAATGCCATGCCCCACCTTCTAAAGAAAAGAAATCAATAAGATGAAAGGATTTCCCCTCCTTACTCTTTTTTTTTTTTTGGTTTTTCGAGACAGGGTTTCTCTGTGTAGCTTTGCGCCTTTCCTGGAACTCACTTGGTAGTCCAGGCTGGCCTCGAACTCACAGAGATCCGCCTGGCTCTGCCTCCCGAGTGCTGGGATTAAAGGCGTGCGCCACCACCGCCCGGCATCCCCTCCTTACTCTTAACCAAACAAAAGGAGTAGGTTTAGGGGACTGCCTCATGAAGATCAGTGGACTTGGTGACCATCACCTTGCATACTTGAGTAGAAAGGACAGAGAAAAATAAGCATGCGTGTGTGCATGTGCGTGCGTGCGTGCGTGCGTGTGCGTGTGCGTGTGCATGTGTGTGTGTGTAGAGGGAGAGAAGGAAGAGGGAAGGAGGAAGGGAGGGAAAGGAGAAAGAAAACTGATGGATTGATTCACAGCTTGTATCTACATTTTATTTTGGCAAAAAAATATGTGAGAGTCCTGCGAAAGAATACAGTGGCTGGCCACCTCGACTGAGCCATCTTGGTGTCCAAGGGGATGGGCCAAGGGCGGGGAGACGGCAGAAGCAAGATGCTGAGGACTGAACCCCAAGATGGGAACTGGTAGAGTTTCAGAAGCAGTTTAGTGGGAGGAGTCTGCTGTGAGTGAGGTGGGTCTCCCAGGACAGAATATATAGTTTTGGAAGCCCCTCCCCTAAAGTCATCCCTTGAGTAACTGACTCAGGAGTCCTGGGGGGGGGGGGGGGACAGCATTTAGCCTCTCAGAAGGCATGAGAGACGAATGGATCTTGAACAGGGAAATATTAACAAACAGGGGAGGCTGCTAAGTCAAGGATGCTTAGTCTTCCTCCATATCTAATGCCAGTTCTCGGAAGAAAAGGCTACGAAAAAGAAGAGAAGAGGAAGTGGGTTCCATTCCTTCCCCCGATCTGAGCCCTTAGATGGAAACTTGGCCAGCACTGGGGGATGGGAGGAGATGCTATTCCAAATTATGAGTTAGAATTTGGCGTTGGCCTGTGTTGGGCTAAACTGACATGTGACTAGCGGACAGTGAGCAGAAAGCTCAGGCATTAGCCAGCTGTCCTTCGCGGATGACAGAGTGAGAAACAGAGGTGCACACTTGAAAGCAAGCAGGAGTGGAGGAAGGGAGCTGTTTCCTGTCTGTGCCCGACCCAAGTTCAGATGAATAAACCCAGTGCACACATTGATCCGCTTCCTGTCTTTGCAACCACACCCTAGGCAGGGAAGAGGGACCTCTCCACCTTTGCACACACCACTGAAGGTGGGTGACTTGGGTCACCTGGTAACAATCAGAGTGCAGGGATTCTGAACACTGCTGTGAACTAACCTAGTGAGTCTCAGTCTGGAGTCAACATATGCCCCTGAGAGCATGGAGCTGGGTCAAGATGCTGGAGTAGAAATCTGGCACAGCATACAATGGAGAAAGACAGTTCATGAAAGCTAGGAAGTCAAAACGCTGTCTTCAAAGAAACGCAAAGCTATGTGAATACAATAAACATTTGCATGGTTTTAAAGGCAACATAAACTATGCTAAGAAAATTTGTTTGGACCTCATCTTCAGCCTTTATTCTACTCCAGCACTGTCCACATTAACCACGTGGTGGACCTTTGGGAAGCTCAGCACCTACACCCTAGAGCCAAGATCTCACTAAAAGCTCTTTGCAATAGAGAAAGCGAAAAAGATTATACCTAAGGGGAAGTAGTGTCCTACTTCTGCATAACGCTCATGAGGCTGGTTAAGATTAAAGTTATTGTTCTAATTATATGATGAAGCCATTGTTTTATGCATCATGTAAATGAAGTCCTTAGGAGAGTTCACTTGGATAATCACAGGTTTTCCAGGTGTGCGGAAGTTGGAGGTTGTTGCATAAAATTATCATTTAAGCGAACCTGCCACCATCTTCAGGAGTTAGCCGGGCCTGCTCACCGAAGATCATCACAGGCAGGCTTGTTGACTGTTTGCCTTCCTCTTGGAAGGAGGGACAAGGAGGCTGGCTCATGGGACCTCCCCTGAGCATCCAGCCTCTCCCCCAACCAGCTGGATGCAGTTCTTGCCTCTTTGCACATGGCCCCAGGGTCTCTGGGAAGAACTAGAAGATCTAGGTCAGAAAGAATTAAGGGAGGAGGCCCCACTTACACAGCCACGAGGGAGTCATTGTTTATGCTGGGTCAAGACTTCCAAGGTGGCTACTTTAAGGTCATTCAGAGTTCTGCCTATAACCCTCAACAATGGCTTTGTAAGTTAGTCCAATAAATCAACTGGTTCCTCAGAGTGAACTTTGGAGGAATACCTTGACTTGTCTGAAGGAAGAGGGGTAGACATTATTTACATCTTTCCCCAGGAGTAAAGTGGTGTTAATGTATGTTGTTATGGGAATGTTGGGACTTAAACCTAGGTCTTCTTGAAGAGCAGCCAGTGTTCTTAGCCAGTAAGCCTCTCCAGCCCCAAGGGAAGGAATTTTAGCAACTTGGATTAACCTGAAAGTTCCCCTTATAATTGTTGAGTGTGGTAATAAAATGTTAGTATATGTCTTAAATTGTTATAGTTAAGATTTGCTTTTTTAACCAGGCAGTGGTGGTGCACGCCTTTAATCCCAGTACTCGGGAGGCAAAGGCAGGTGGATCTCTGTGAGTTCGAGGCCAGCTTGGTCTGCAGAGCGAGATCCAGGACAGGCACCAAAATTACACAGAGAAACCCTGTCTCGGGAATAAAAAAAAGAATTGCTTTTTCAATCATAAAATAATATTCCAGGTAAGAATGAAAACTAAGGCAAAAAGAGTGTTTTTTTAAAAAAAGATTTTGGCTGAGAATTTTTAATGTCAACCCTGACTTGCTGATTCTAATATTAGCCAAACGTATAATACTCTAAAAAGTGATGCACATGATTTGGAGTAGGTTATAAATTTGCCTATTTTCCTTACTCTTGTCGACCTAGTGCATAAAAGTACCTTGAGAATATTTGTAGTTAAAGACTCAGTAAAGCTGGATATAATGGTGCACACCTATAATTGGGATATTCAGGAAGTTGAACCAGGAGGGTCACTGTTTGAGACCAGGTTGGGCACACGGCAAGTCCTTGCCCCAGCCCCACCCCAAAAGAATAAAGAAGAAAAGGAATACCCAATAAAGTCTTGTTCAGAAGGTTTTCAAAAGCTAAACTTACAATGCTAGAATCATATCTATACCAGTGATGCACAGTAGTAAACATATTTTTTTTCTTGGTTTTTTAATGAGACAGGGATTTTTGCTATGTAGCTCAGGCTGGGGACTCCAGGCATTCCTCCCAAGTATTGGGATCACAAATATGCACTGTCATATGCAGCTAGCTACATAATCCGTACATATATAAAAGAATACATGACTAAGAAACATTGTAGATAAAATTGTCTACATGTGAGAAAATCACGATCCAATCTCTGATACATTGAGGAAAAAAATGCTATATCTATTTGATTTCAGAACTGTTTTTAAATAATGTGAAAAGAAGTCATTTACTGGACTAGAGGAGAATGGCCTGTGATGATGCTCTAGAAAACACTTAATAGTTGAGTCACTGAAAACCTGGTGAAAAGCCTATTGCTGGTGGAGACATAGGTCTTGGGGGGAGCCTAGCACTGCTGTTTTGCTACATGGACATGGTGCCCCAAGACCTCCTAAGTACTGATGCTTATACCTCCTGATTGGTGGTCAGAGAAGCTCCTGTTTGCAGTAAGGATGTTCCTCTCCTTAACGGGGAGACTCGTAACCGGTCAAATGCTGAGACTAAATAGTGGTTGAATGCTCAGACCTAAATGAAGCATCTACATCAACTCCTTCAGGACTCAGACCATAGAAGAGGGAGAAGAAAGAATGGAACAGCCAGCAGATGGAGGAGCCCTGTAAAATGCTGTCTTCTGGACATGGCTATAGTGCCCATGAACTTGCAGCAGTGATGGGCACCTGCAGTAGACCTGCACATGGCCTGGCCAAGCAGTATTCCAGCACAGATAGGGACCTATCGTTCCCTGGGATAGAGGGAGTCTCAGTGGTATAGGTAGGAGTCAGCTGCCCTTCCTCAAGCAAACACCACCCACCAAGCCGCAAAGCCTAATTAAATGCAGTAGAGCATATGCACAAAGGAGATGTGAAAGGCAGAGGGGCACTTTTGGGGAAGAGGAAACTTGGAGGGAGGGGAAGAATAATGAGACTATGATCGAAGTACATTATATATGTGTATGAAGTTGCAATAAATTAAAACCCGCAAAAGCTGGCTGCAAAGAGATGATTTGGAGCCGGGTGGTGGTGACGAATGCCTTTAATCCCAAAACTCAGGAGACAGAGGCAGGGGGATCTCTGTGAGTTCAAGGCCAGCCTGGTCTACAGAGTGAGTTCCAGGACAGCCAGGACTACACAGAGAAACCCTGTCTCATAAAACATCAAAATAAAAAAAAGAGAGAGATGATTTTGCAGGGATGTCAGAAAGGAGAGCAAATAGGTTGACTTTAGACCGTATGGTATGTCTGTTTTATGTTGAGAAAGGAAAAACTGAAGAGGAGAGATACTGCTAAGCTCCAGTTACATTAATATCAATGCTAGTGTCATGTGACCCTGACCACCAAGAGGATGACTTCATTGAGAGGCTGCAAGAATAGAAGCAACAAACCCAGGCCTGAATTGAAACAACAACATATAGTGGGGACACAGTGTGATTCTAACAGTTGGGGGGGGGTGTCAGGAGTTCAAAGCCTGCCTGGGCTACAGAGCACATTCAAGGCCAGACTAGGCACCATAGTAAGACCCTGACCTTAAGTCAAAAGCCAAAGGAAGGTGCTAGATTGGTAATTAAATTAGAGACAGTGTACAGAGTGAGAGGCTTTGGAGCACCCAGTCCTAAATGGGAGGTCACCATCAAACCCCTCTGTCAAGACTCAGGGATCTGTGTGGAAGAGGGGAAGGAAAGGCCGTAAAAGCCAGAGGGGATGGAAGACTCCAAGGAAACAGCATTTTCCAGACACAAGAAGACTGATGCACACTTGAACAGAGACAGCATGCACAAGACGTGCACGGGTTCAAACAGAACCAAATTAAGTTGATGGTAAATCCCACCTCTAACCAAGACACTATTTGGAAATGATACCTGCTGGGAAAGGGGAAATCAGTTGGTTTGTTTTTGTTTTTCAATGAAGTAACACTGGACATGTCAAACACTCTCCAGAACAGGTCCCAGGCGCTCAGGAGCGGTCGGCCAATACAAATCAGACTGCACGCGTTTTTCTTTTGTTTTGGTGTGTGTGTGTGTGTGTGTGTGTGTGTGTGTGTGTGTGTGTGTGTGTGTGTGTCCTTTTCTTTTTGTCCTTTTTCTTTTTTAAGAGAAACAACAAAGTTGAGTGGAGGGAGAGGGGAGGATCTGGGGGGAGTTGGGGGAGAGGAAAGAATATGATCAAAATATGTTGTATGAAATTCTCAAAAAACAATGTAGACATCAATAGTATTTTGAAAGTTGTATCAGTAAAAAGGAGTGGAGATACAGATACAAGTGGAACAGCATTTGCCTAAAATATATTAAATCCTAGATTCAATCCTCAGTACTGTGTTTTACATTTAAAAAAAAAGAAAAAAGAAAGAAAAAGAAAAAAGCATTAGAGACAGAAAAAAAAACAACCCTGATCTAGGCATCTATAAAACTTCAACCAATACCTGTGGCTACAACAAGAAGAACTTTATAAATTCATTTTTAAGCACATGTCTGTCAGCCATTCTTATGAATTCTTGTCTAGTATCTATGTAACAGTAGCTTTGAATAAAGATCTTGGGTGTGAGATGTTTCTCCATCACATAGACAGTGCTTGGTAACAAGCTGCTTTCTATTAACTTGATGAAGAAATGTGAACACAACAGAATGAGGTCTTATCAATGGGCCAAAGTTAAGAGGCTATTTTATGGCTTGTTATTTTGCTGTAGACATTTTAGCACTGTTTGCGTGTGCATTTTTGTTGAAAACTAACAAGTCATTGTGCTGTTAACACAGGTGAAGATGAAATGTAACATCAATAGGTTCTGTGATATGGTGATCTTGTTTGCTTTCCTCTCTATCCCCAAGACTTAGAAAAGTTCTTGGAATGCAGTAGATGTTTAGTATATTTATTTAACAAATAAAAATACTATACTTGAGACTACAAACGGATTCCAATCTAACCTGACGCAATGTATTGAATGCTATCCTCTAGTGTACAGTTATCAAAATCATAAACCACGTCGTAGCCTTTTCATTTCTTCAAGCTAGAAGATCATGATAACAGTTTGTTACAGGTGAGTAGCAGGTTTATGGTTATCGTTATTATTATTATTAGCTTTTTCATTTCAATGTTTTCAATTTAGAAAGGAGAAAATTTTCTTGAACTTTCTCCATCTTCTCTAAAGCACCAGGCACTGTAATGTTCCCAACAGTTTCTTAAATTTCAAATATTAAGATCCACATAGTTGTCTATCTTGATAAATCAACCTCTGAGCCAACACAAGGGAATTGAATCAACTTGCCATATATCTATTTCCAGTAGTGTTCGCCGGTAATTTCTGTTTTTAATTAAAATAAGCTTCTAAGTTTTAGGAAAGCTGAGCAGATTTTTCAGGGCCCCAGTCTGCTCCCATTTAAGAGTATTAAATGCTTTAACAAATGCCTCTCAGTGGACCCTGTTATCGCCTCACCCGATAATTTACCACTTCTGGGAGTCGAGCTTAGGGGACGCTCATTTTACACACGTGGTTTCTTTCCTTGCCCTTTCTCTTGAAGTGTTTCTGTGCAGATCAATTAACTCTACCCCTGTCCAGCCTTTTCTCAGGAGGATGGTCCCTAACGCTATCGTTTTGATATGAAAGGGTAGAACTGCTGAGGAGTCTGTTCTTTCATTAACTTCAAAGCCATTTGAGACAAGCATAGTTTAATTTGATACCTGGTAATGAGGTAACGACGTTCAGCACAGTGTTCCCCCCCCCCCATTCCTAAATAAGTCAACCGTGGCTATTTTCAAAGAAAATAGCATCTAGATACATTATTTATTTCAGTCAAAATTTCACTCATGGAGATATTTTAATGCACATTTTCATTCTCAATGGATTGGCTCATATGGTTTGTGTAGACCTGATGAGATGGCTACCTTTCGTTCTGAAACCTCCGCAGTGAATGTCTACTTTAAAAGAAGGGAGTTAACTTAATGAAGTTTTCCTTAACTCAAGAGCTTTCTCTTTTGGTGTAGCTGTTTCTTTTTCCCATGTTCTGTGTTAACAACATAGAAATCAATTTAATTCTTGCCAATCGTCACTCAGCTAGCTTAAATGTGCTCTTTCCTATGCCTTTACACACTATCATAATGTATAAAGATGGATAAGCCTGGAAAATTAAATACAAGTGATGGAAGATGGGGGGCCAAGTGGATAAGGCTTTGTAGGGTACAAAATAAACACTGTCCTGTTTTTGGAAAGCAAGTGCACCGGGCGGCGGTGGTGCATGCCTTTAATCCCAGCACTTGGGAGGCAGAAGCAGATGGAGGCAGTTCTGTAGACAGCTACACAGAGAAACCCTGTCTTGAAAAAAAAAAAAAAACAAACAAAAAGTATGAACTCCACATAAGAGTGTGTGAAAGTCACAAGATTTTTCTAACAACCATAGCTCAGGTGTTCCAGGGTTATTTTGACACTAAGCTTTTCCACGGTTACTTTGATACTAAGCTATTTAGATGTAACTTAAAAAAAAATCCTTCCCCCTCCTTTAAAGTACTGATCTAGACACAAAACAGATAATGTAATAATTTCACCTCAGAAAGGGATAGTTTCACACCTTCTTTAGAAGGAACTATGGTAGTTTGAATGTATTTGGACCCATAAGCTCATAGGGAGTAGCACTAATAGGAAACATCGTCTTGTTGAAGGAAATGCATCACCGTGGGGGCAGGCTTTGACTTTTCCTGTGCTCAGGAAACCTAGTGTTTCAGTCAACGTCCTGTTGCCTGCAAGATGTGAGACTCTCAGCTGCTTCTCCAGCACCATGTCTGTCTGCACGCTGCCATGCTCCCTGCCATGATAACAGTGGACTGAGCCTCTGAAACTGCAAGTGAGCCACCCCCAATTAAATGTTTTCCTTTATAAGATTGGTCATGATCATGGTGTCTCCTCACAGCAATAGAAACCCTAACTAGGACAGGAACTCATTTTTGTTTTTCTTCCTTTCTTTGGTAGGGGGAGAGTCGGAATTGGGTGCGGCCCAATGTGTTATCTTTAATTTCAAAGCTTTATCCCCTTGCTTGAATGTGTGTGTGTGTGTTTTTTTTAAATAGCATTAACATCAGTTTAACTATCTCAATCCATGTAAGAGAACAAACGATTTGACACCAGACTGCCTTCAGAAGCAGACGGAATTTTTTTTTTTCTGGTCCCCTCTGAGGAGCTCCTGCAGTTTTATCTTCAATGTAATTCTTCAACTTGATGATGCAATACATGAATTATTCACCGAGAGATGTATTTTAATCACTTCTTATCAGCACTGATATCAGTGCCAAGGACATTACAGGTAAAACAAATGCTAAGCACAAATCCTCTCACTGAGATTTGCTTTAAGGTCATAGGCATTTTGTGATGGTTAAGAGCCTCATTCTTGACCCAACCATAGTGTGCTGTATTTAATGGAAACTTATAGAATGAAGAATTAGGGGATAATCAGGAAGGGAGAAGCAGGAATACAGACTGAGTAGCACTGTGCATTTTGGGTAGTACTATGCATTTGTGACTGTGAACACTGCTCTGTTAGTGGAGTGCTTGCCGAGCATCATTGAGGCTATGGGTTCAATCCCCAGACCCCATAAATTACCTGTGATGGTGCAATCCTGTAATCCAAGCACTTTGTTTACTGTGATGTTCATTTAAATATCTAAAAGAATGCAATCATATACTAAATGTGCTAACACTACTTTACACTTAAAAGCTCTTTTTAAAAGAATATAAGATTAAATCCCTCATTCTTCCACTGAACAACTTCTGTTAACTAATATTTAATACAGGCAGCATAGCTTTCAAATCATGTATGAATCCACTCTGGGTATGTTTTTAAAGTTTAATGCTCTTTCCAGAAATGATGTTTTCTTTTTCAAAATTACCATGAGCAGTTTTTCATGCACTAATAATTCTGCTAGAACCTTCACAGCTACACAAATAGGTCATCTCATCAATTTTAAGGATGAGCCAAACTCTCCAGCACAAATAAATCCTAGCATCCTAATGGCGCTGCCTGGGCTCTACACACAGCCTCAAATCAGAAATCCAGAGAAGGAAGGAAGGAAACACCCACTTGTAAAACAAAAGAAAACAAACATGGTAAAAAATTATGAATAAGATAGCGGATTTTGGGGTTTTTTTTGGGGGGGGAGGGGGTGTACAAGTACAAAAATGTTGCTTGTGTGTAGAGGTTGTATCAAACTGCGTTCAATGCTCCTTTACTAGACAAGGGCCTTCCTAATGTGAGGGTTGACACTGAAATCAGAACTGGAGGTACACAGGGAACTACTTGATGAGGTAGTGCATGTGGCAGTATTTAGAAGCATTCAGGCAGAAGGTGGCCCCTCCCCGCTCTGCTCCTCTTAGCCCTAATGGAGACCGAGGCCCCTGGAGATGAGTGAGGAACTTAATACTGGGCTGGGGGTGGGGGTGGGGGACACACAAGTGTCATCACTTTAAGGAGCGTCCCTTAGAGAGAAGCTCATCTAAGTGAGATGAGATTGCCTGTTAATACCACACAGGAGGGCAGCTTCGCAAGACTGCAGATCCTCACAGGTCATGATTTTGCCCTATCGCCCAACGGATTTTATTTTTAAAGATCATCGCTTTGTTACACTGCTTCAATTGGAAAGCAGTATCATGTGCCACAAATGGAAATGCAAGGGAACCTTGTGAATTCAGTGACAGTAAGCACACAACAGAAAACACACTAGGGGCTGAAGAGTTAAGAGCACCAGCGGCTCTTGCAGAGGAACTGGGTTCAACTCCCAGCACTCACAAGGCAGCTCACAGGCCACTGTAACTCCAGTTTCTAGGGACCCAACGCCCTCTTCTGGCCTCTGTGAGCACTGCATGTACATGGTGCACAGTCATAAACGCCGGTGAAACCGTTATACATATAAAGTAATGAAAATAAATTTTAAAAGGTTTTCGCCAGATCTAGATGCTGTGTGACTCCTGAGCCTGAAGACAGATTTCTGTTTGTTTAAGAAAGGCAAAGAATGGTCTTAACCGGGTAGGGAGGAATTAACAGGAGTAAAAATCATTACTGATAAACCCAGACTGTCGGTCCACGGACTTCCCCAGAGCAGCAAGGAAATTCAATCGCTTTCTCTATGTGAGTCAAAGTTATTTATATCACCTAATGTCCTGCCCAGCGGCCCACCTCCCTCTCCAGCAAACACTGTACTAGAGGAAGCTGTCCTCGGTAAGAGAGTCGCCTCTGGTGTGGCCCCAAGCCAGCCTTAAGAGTATCGGGGAGCGGAGGCAACACGTTATATTCTGTAACTGCACGCCATGTAGGTCAGGGCATGCTCCCACGTTTATGAACTCTCCTGCTACGGGCTGGATCATGTAGTTCAAAACTGTTTTTGTTTCATTTTGTTTTGTTTTCTCAGGGGGGTGAAAGGGCATCGAGACAGCCTTGTGTGGTCTTGTCTTTTCATGGCGGAGGAGGATGAACTTGAATTCCTGATCTTCCTGTCTCCACTTCCCATGTGATTTCAAACATGAGTCACCACGCCCAGACAAATCGCTTCTCCTGCAGTCCTGATCTCCAGTAGCCGAGATGGTAACTATTGAAAGGGACTTTGAAGAGGAGGCATACGTGTTTGGGTGAGCCCGAACGCAGTGTGACTGGTGTCTGAAATTAGGCTGCAGACACACAGAGAGAAGGAAGTCTCTGTGAAGCCGTGGGAAGACAAATACAACCTATAGACTAAGAAGAAACCAGGTCAGCCCAGTTCACAGTTTCACCTGGGTCTCCAGCCTCGAGAACTGTGAGAAAACACATTTCTGTTTAAACTGCTCAGTCAATGCCTCTCTGGCAAACCAAGGTATTTCCTGAACGGAACAAATTCAGAAGATGCGTGTGTTTGTTTGTTTGTTTTTGGTGTTTTGTTTTGTTTTGTTTTTGTTGTTTTTTCCCCCAATCGCTTTAGCTTGATTCTTGAAATATTACAGAGAAACTGGAATCCAGAGCCCATGCAGACATAGTTCATGTGTGGTTCCATGGTGATGGACATTGGTCAGGTTCCTAGTGGAGATTATGAATGAAAAGACATGTCCTGGATACATTAAAGGCAGGTGCTCTGGTTCAGTGATACAAGCTACCTGTCCTCTGTATCAATGATGTAGTGAGGTGTGCCCCTCAGTGAGAAACAGCCCTAGGTTAAAAATGGAACCACAGATCTCATAGACAGTGTTCTCACAGCGGGAGCCCTTGTCACAAGAGACATTTGGAACTTATTCAAAAATGATGCAGGGCTGGAGACATGGCTCAGTGGTAAAGAGCACTGGCTGCTCTTCCAGAGGGGCTGCATTCAATTCCCAGCATCCACATGGCAGCTCACAACCACCTGAAACTCCAATTCCAGGGGATCCAATGTGCTCTTTTGGATTTCATGGACACCAGGCATGCACTTGGTGCATAGACATGCATGCAGGCAAAAGACTGATACATATAAAATACAAAATAGTTTTTTTGTTTTGTTTTATTTTAATTTTAAAAGGACTCTGGGGTTTGGTTCCAGCACCCATATGGTGGTTCACAACTTCCTGTAAGTCCAGATCCAGGGAATCCAATGCCCTCTTCTGACCCAGAGATTCAACACCTTGGGGTTGCTGTGGCACTTTTATTCATATACACATATCCACAAATTAAAATAATAAATGTAAAATATTAAGAAGGTGTATGCTGTAAATCTTGTTTGTTGTTGTTCTAGACAGGATCTCTCACTAGATAGCACTAGCTGACCTGGAACTCCCTGTCTAGAGCAGGCTGGCCTCAAACTCACAGTATTCTGTCTTCCTTTGCCTTCCAGGTGCTGGGATTAAAGGCGTGGGCCACTATAACAGCCATGTTGTAAATCTTTTAGTCACCTGTCACCTGGAAGCAAGCATCTGTGTAAGTGCAGAGAAACCTAGGTGCCTTTTAATCACTGTCCAAGGTTGTGATTAAAAACCAGGACTGATGAAACCTGAGGCATGAGTTCAGCTCTGTACATATGTAATAGCAACCATGTTTCTATGATAAGTGCTATTTTATAGAAATAAAGATTTTTTAAAAAATAATGCACTATTACCTAGGAATTGAGCCATTTTTTAATTTTTTATTTTATTTTAATATTTGAGGCAAACTCTAACTCGGTGGCCCAACTAACCTCAAACTTGTCACCCTCCTGCCTCAACCTCCTGGTTGCTAGAATTATAGGCATATGTCTCCATGAGTGGCTTCTAGTTTAGGTTCCTTATCAGGTTTAGGGTAAAAAGTTTTATTCAGTCATATAGGGGGATACACACATTCATGTATGTGTACCCAGTACATATAAACAGGACTCTATGACTGCAGATTCCCCATGGTCTGTGAAAATGAGCAAATGAATCTTTCTTTTCAATTAAGTGATGTCTTTCAGAATTTAAGAGAGTTTGTAAAATTTCTTCAAGGTACTATCTGTTTTATTAACAAAATATGTCACATGCTTGTAGATATTGTGAGCTCATTTTTCTGAAGCCTTGCAATAGGTCTTCATTGAGGGAATACAAGAAAATGACCAAAGACTCTGCCCCAAAGGAGGTGACTATAATTAGAAAATAAAACATCTTCATAAACAAGTAGTAAATGTATGAGCAGAATAGTGTTTTATACACTAAAGAAAAAAATGACATTATAATTCTGTTCTTATGCAAAGGTTTTACACCTTCCTATCTTTCTGTAAGAGCTAAAAGAATAAGAAATTCTTAATTTTCTTTTTCATTATGCATTTCTGATAGCTTGATCTGGGTTAATGACCCCATGCCTTTCAGGACTTACTAGGACTCTAGCTCAGCAGCTGAGCACTTGCCTAGCATGCGCAGGGCTCTGGGTTCAGTTCCCAGTGTTGCAATATAAATAAAGGAACACAATGCTAGCTCACCAATAAACACACCAAGTCACAAAGGAAGTCAGAGGAGAGCCAGACGAAATAACATGGTGCTTGTTTCTTTCCTACAGTTCATAAAGGCCAAAAGTGTCTGCTTCAGGTCTGCTTTTGGTGATTCAGAATGGAAGCCTGAGTTTCTAGTGATTGTTTCTCCTAACAAGAATTGTGCATTTATGGCTGAGGCTGTGACTTGATGGTAGAGTACTTGCTTTTTACAAATGAGACCATAGGTTCAATCCCAAATCCCGCCTTAAGGAAGTCATGCGCATTTATTTAGTCCATCTTTGGAGGATTAAAAAAATTCTATGTATTGGAAATAAATAACATAAAAGCTAGCTAAAAATATATGCATATATATGATAAATCTGCATCTGTCACAGAGTCTCATCTTCTATGTTTTTATTCTTCTCAGCCAAATATGGAGAAAGGAACCCACTCGTTTTCCAGGTTCTGAGACAACTGGTAGAGTTTTCCTCTGCGTGTCTGCCAAATACTTTCAAGCTGGAGTGATAAAGCAAAACCCAGGTGAGTCTGCATCTAAATCCACCGAGTTCTGCAGGAAACAGTGGGAAAGCGTTCTTTTAGGGAGGCTGGCTCTCCCGGAACAACCGGGAGAACCCAATTAAGGTATAAGTGGGATACAGGTAGCTCCGTGGTTTCCATGAAGACCTGTAAAGCTGTGCTGATTTACTTCTGAGTTTCAGGTCTTTTCTGTAAGGGGAACAGACAAGAAGCTGTATCCGCCAGGCGGTGGTGGCGCACGCCTTTAATCCCAGCACTCGGGAGGCAGAGGCAGGCGGATCTCTGTGAGTTTGAGGCCAGCCTGGGCTACCAAGTGAGTTCCAGGAAAGGCGCAAAGCTACACAGAGAAACCCTGTCTCGAAAAACCAAAAAAAAAAAAAAAAAAAAAAAAGAAGAAGCTGTATTCTACCATCCTAGAGAAGAAAAGACTGTGGGAAGAAAAGTTCACAAGGACCATCATGACATGTGTGCACATATGAGTCAGTTCTGTGGTCCTCGGCCTTCATTCTCACCACCAGTAATAACTCCATCTATCAGAGAGTGACTATTAGAAATTATCACTAAACAGAGCCTGGTACCCTCAGGTGACAGAGGTCTGCCGGGCATTGGGAGCAGGGTGTCTCTGTAAGTTCATGCCCAGCCTGGTCAACATGATGAGTTCAAGGCCAGTCGGGGCTGCATAGTGAGAGCCTATCTAAAAAAAAATAAAATAAGAACTAAATGAATTGTTCATTCATTTTTTTAAATAACTTTCATCCCAAATGTTTTGGGACTAAAAAGCAAAGTCATTCTGTCCTAGAAATATGTATCTTTTTCCTCAACAGAACTTTTGTAACTTTCTAGAACATTTAGGAATCAACGTCTACATAGGTAATTTCAGATCACCTAGGGCTGCATAGTGAGACCCTGTCTTAAAAAAAATTAAAACAAAAATAGAAAGAAAAGTGTTGTCTAATAGAAACGTGAACAAAACGGTTAATAAGCCAATGAAAATATGTTTCATACTTAAAGAATTATAAAGACACACAGCTCATATACTATTTTTCACCCAACATTTATTTGTTTGAAATGGGGGGTGGGGGTGGGGGGGTCTATGTGGCTTAGACTGGCCTTGAATTCAGGGTGATCCTCCTTCCTTAGCTACCCACATGCTGGAGTTTCAGGCATGACACTTACCTGCCCCACACAGCTAAGTATGTTTGGTATTGTGTTTATCTACAAAGTGCAAACTCGTTTGTAACACCAGGGGAAGTGTAGATTCGTACAAACTTTTGGAGGACAATTGGCAGAATAAATTCTCCATAATATTTTATAGGTATATAGACTTTGTACATCAAACCAAGAAATTAGAATAATCTAATTGCTGCTCATTATAAGATTTACAAATAGCGTAGGATGTAACCATGCAATAGAATACTATGTTGCCATTAAAAGTTATATTCAAAGTTAGTATTTGACATAGGAGTGTGTGTAGAATATAACACAGGTTTTAAAACACAGCTTATGCTAAAACACACGTAATATTATAATTCTCCAAATCTATGAATTAAGAGATGCCTGGAAATATGTTACCAAGTTATTTATAAAACTTTCTCTTTGTGGTAAAATTTGAGGGTAGTTTAAAGATAATATTTGTAGTATTTCTTTTTCCTTATTTAGAGTGATAATGAGCATGTCTTCCAGCAAGGATGGAAGGCTGTTGATCAGCCCTCAGTGTTAAAGTAAATCTCCTTTTTCTTCTTGACAATGGAACTCTTTAAAGACCGGGGAACACCTGAGCTCCTTCACAGTCTAAAGAAAACATATGTATTATAATTATGAAGTATTTTTAGCAAATTGGCATGAGTGTTTGTGTTTGAAGCTTGGCTGGAGAGTCACCAGATGAACAGGTGTGCTGGGTGGGGCGGACCATCTGTTTCTCTTTCTGGAGATGTTTTTTAAGGGACTGGCAAAGGATTTAAAAATCCTACCCTCACTGACTGAAAAGCAGGAGAAGAAAATTAATACCTGCCCTACAATCTAGCACCACCTTCTGTTGTTATTTTCGGTGGCCTCCTTAGAAACTACCGACAACTATGCCTAAAGCATTGGGATTCCAGGCCATGACTCAGACTAGTTTCAAAGTGTGAAGTATCCTTTTGCAAAGGAAGTTAATTAGTATTTGAGGTTAAGGTGGAAACAGCTGTAAGCATTCTGTTCAGAAATTCTGACTTTGATTTTAGCTTTGTTTTGTGGAAGAAAATTTTAGGACTCTTTTGAGTCTGGAGTCAAAAAAAAAAAAACCATTCTTGTTTCTTCCTACTTTATCTGTTTGCTACTGGTCTCCTGTAGCTCAAGCTGACCTTGAATTCCTGCATCTACCTTCTGAGTGCTAGGATTATTGGCCTGGGCCACCACACACAGCACTATGTGATTTGTTATTCACTTCTGCATGAAGAGAAATTTATATTTGAGTCTCTAAGTTGATAAGATTTTCCAAAACTATTATTTTTGTTCTTTAAAGTCAGAATAGCTCAAAAGAAAGAAAGGAAGGAAGGGAGGGGAGAAGGAAGGGAGGAAGGAAGGAAGGATGGAAGAAAGGGAGGAAGGAAAAAAGGAAGGGAGGAAGGAGATGAAGGAAGGAAGGTCATTTGTGTGGTCTATCCACTTTTGAAGGTACCTTGGCACTGTCTTACAAAGCTGAATACAGTTAGTTTATGATGCTGGAATCTACCATACTGCTTGGTCTTAAAAAGATGCATTGAGCCGGGCAGTGGTGGCGCACGCCTTTAATACCAGCACTCGGGAGGCAGAGACAGGCGGATCTCTGTGAGTTCGAGGCCAGCCTGGGCTACCAAGTGAGTTCCAAGAAAGGCTCAAAGCTACACAGAGAAACCCTGTCTTGAAAACCCCCCCCCCCAAAAAAAAGATGCATTGAAAACTTACATGCAGACAAAACCTTTCATATGATGGCGATAGCAGCTTTATTCAGAATTGTTAAAATTTGGAGGCACTAAAGGGTCCCTCAGCAGGTGTATACATAAGCCGACTATGGTGTAGCCATCCAGTGAGATCAGGAAACGAGATCTCAAGTTTGCAAACACTTGAGGGAACTTGAAATCTTATCACTTAAATTTGTATCTTCACTGCACATTCGAGAAGGCTCCAGACTGGATGATATCAACTGCGTGAGATTCTGCAGACCGCAACAACTACAGTAAGAATGCCAGTAGCTACCAGGGTTCGATCTTCATTGTCAGCTTCCCTGGATCGAGAATCCCTGTGGAACTACGTCTCTGGGTATGCCTAAATTTCTAGAAAGGGTTGATTAAGAGGATGGAAAGACTTACTCTGCATGTCACCAGCACCATCCCAGGGCCAGGGACTCCCGACCCCCAAAAAGTAGAAAGCTAGCTGAGCAGTAGACTTCACCTCTGTGTCCTGATTGGGGACCCAATGTGACCATCTGCCTCCCACTTCTGGCGTCATGCCTTCCCTGTCATGATGGACAGCATCCCTCTGTAAGCTGTTTTTGTTGGGTATGCTGTCATGGCAACAATAGACAGAACAACACAGATAAGGGAGGAAGGGCACAATGGCACACCAAATATTTCAGGCTTTGAAACTGTTCTGTGTGAGACTGTAATGGTGGGCACATGTTATTAGGAAGTTGTCAAAACCTATAGAATGTACCACACAAATTGTACTTCTGAATAGAAACTCTGATTTTTAGCTAACAATGCGTTGGAACTGACTCATCAAACACACCAGGCTAAGCCAGACATTTAAAAATAGGAGAAACTCCAGGAGGTGGAAGGAGAGAGCAGGAGCAAGGGAGTGTATGGAAATTTGGTATTTTTTTTGCTCATATTCTGTATAAACCCCCAAACTATCCTATACTTTTGAGCTGATAAATTATTTGTATTTTATGTATATGGGTGTTCTGCCTACACATATGTCTGTGCAGTACATGCATGCCTGGTGTACAGGAAGGCCAGAAGTGGGTGCTGGATCCTCTATAACAGTTGTGGGCCATCATATGGGTGCTGGGAATCTAACCCAGGTCATCTGCCCTCAATCTTTGAGCTATCTCTCCAGTCCCAAGTCCAGCAGTTGAAAACAAACAAAATCATTAGCAGCTGCTATAGGATATGCAGCAGCTGTGATTTCCTATACAAGACAAGACCAGCAAAGGACTGGGCCCATCAGCATCCTGCTAAAGGAAAGAGTGGGGCTCATGGGGCCCCACCTTCCCGAGGACTTATAGATAGTTAAGGGTTGATGGAAGAAGAAGAGACATTTTCTTCAGTGGCGTAGCCGCTAGCAAAGGCACCCATGCTCCTGTAAACAACCCTACTCATTGGGCCATGTTAAAAGAAGAAGAAAAAGGAGGAGGAAGAGGGGAGGGGGAGGAGGAGAAGGAGAGAAGAGGAGGAGGAGGAGGGAGAAGGAGGAGAAGGGGGAGGAGGAGGAGAAACAGGAAAAGGAGGAGGAGAAGGGGAGGAGGGGGAGGGGGAGGAGGAGAAGGAGAAGGGGAGGAGGGGGAAGAGGAGGAGAAGGAGAAGAAGAAGACGACAATAATGATGCTGATGACATGAGAGTGGAAGCTCAGACAGTTGTCAGGAGGAAAGGAAGTGTTAGGGAACATGAGAGGGTAGCCAGGATCAGTGAGTAGCATCAAAATGCATTACGTACAAGTATGAAAATATCGTACGGAAACCCACTGTTATGTATAATTAATATATGCTAATAAAAATTTTTTAAAAGCACTGGCAGACTCATGGCCTTTTCTTTCTTTTCCTTTCCTGTCTTGAAATAATCAGAACATGAGTGGCAGACTCATGAGTTATTAGATGCATGAAAGTTGTAGTCCCACTTTTACCTGGGGACGAAGTAAAAAAATTTCATCTCCAGCTCCCCACCTTTTATTGAATAGCCATTTTTATCCTTGGAGGTGTGATTGTGTCAATGAATATTTACAGAGTTACACCTGTGCTTTTGTGAATGAGACCCTGATTTTCATGAGTCGCAAAACTCTTCTGTGACGGTAGTCATATACCCTGTGCAAATTTTCATTTTGGAAATAATGGCTTAATTGTTTGTGTCTTGTCATTATCGTTCCCAAATGGACATTGGCTCTTTATAAGAGAGACGGCTCAGTTTCCCTCTCCACGGTATGAAGAACAGACACCCTACAGACGTCTCAGTGTAACACCAGCTCCCAGTAAACCTCTCTGGTTTCTCTTTTAAGTACCTTGAGAACATATTAGTCTTCCATACAAAAGTCAATACATTTAATTATGAAAAAGCAAACTCATTTAAAAAGGTAGGATTTGGGTAAGGGGGTTGGTGTGTGTGTGTGTGTGTGTGTGTGTGTGTGTGTGTGTGTGTGTGTGTGTGTGTGTTAAGACAGGGTCTCATTGTGGAGCCCTGGCTGGCCTGGAATTCTGTGTGTTCTCAGTCTGGCCCCAAATCATAATCCTCATGCTGCTGTCCCACACTTCCGTGCTCATCAGAGGTGTTGACTGGCATGCCCAAAGGTTTTTTGTTTTTGTGTTTGTTTTTAAAGAAAACATTTATCTTGAAATATTTATAGCTTCACAAGAAGTTATAAAGATAGTACAGAGGCACCTTGTATGCTCCATTCAGCTTTCTAGCAATATCAACAAAGACTAACATAGATTTTTATATAAAGCAAAGTATTCAAGCTTTAGGCATTAGCCTGTGCTGGATTTATTCCCAGTTAAGCAAGTCTAATTTTCTAATAATTTAATGGTCCTTTGGAATTTGTTTTATTCATCTAATGAGATTCATCTAATGCAACATCTTTAGGATGCAGAGCATGTCAAAAACACTTAGTAGATTTCACGCCTTGAATTTTAGACTTAATGGACTTAGTTGGAGCCTTAGGAGTGACTGAGTGATGTTAATTATGGGGCCTGGAGACATGCCTTAAGAACCAAAAGATGAAAATCACATGGCCTGTGGCTCTTTTCATGTATTTAGCATGCAAGGGAAAAATAACTCTGAACTCATTTGAAATCAGAAACACAGCTGGTGAAACTAATCATTTTATTATCTCTGAACATGTGACAGGAAAGACCTGGGCCGAGCCAACTCCATCTAAGGTAAAACCAGATTATGTCTAGAATGAAGTTAAATCACTGGAAAGCAGTCATGACTAAGACAGGCAAACCATCATCAGGCGAACGGCACCCTGTCTGAAAATAAAAGCATTCTGTATACGTCTGTAGAGATTCTGGACAAGAAACCCCTCCAGTGCGAAGTGTGTGGTTAGTCTTCGTTATCCGGAAGAACTTCTTTACAGATGAATGTGAACAGTCAACCTGGAATATACCAGAAAGTGGTCTGCCACGCACCTCAGATGACTCACCCTTCTTATTGCTGTGATGAAACACAAAAAGCACCTGAAGGCGGCAAGTCTCATTCTGTCTCACAGCACAGTTTGAGGAAACAGTCCACCCAGGGGAAAGCCTGGTGGCGGGAGAGGGAGGCACTAGACGGACCTTGGATCTGCTTTGAGGAAGCATCACGTGAGCAGGAATGGGGACAGACTATAAACCTCAAGGCCCACATCCAATGACTCACTTCCTGTGTTGAGGCTCAACTTCCTAAAAATCCTACAACCCTCCCAAACAGTGCCACCAGCTGGGGACCAAGTGTTCAAACATACACCTAAGGGGGACATTTTACATTCAAACCATTGCACAGGCATCAGACTTGATGATATTAATCACATAATCACCTCTTCACTTGTTCTCGTGGCTTTGCATAAATGACATGGTGCCTACCTGTCTTTCTAGGCAAACTTCTCATTGACTTGGAAGTTTTTTTTTATGTAAATGAACATAATGAACATATGGACTCTGTACCCATTTCATATGAGTTTGGTTAGTCCCCCGAGCTGCGTCCACACTGAGACTCAGGAGATGTCGTGCCTATGGGTCTGCGGGTTTATCATCATGGTCAAACAGAGCAACCCTGTCTCTTCTCTTCATTCGTCAGATGAGCTATGGAGTCCATCATCATTTCCCAGAACTTCAGAGAAGAGGCCGTGCTGTTCCCACTAGTCTCAAGAACTCTGAGCTTCTGAGACTTTTCTAGTTCACAAACTATGCTTCACAAGGACAACGGATGCTGGAAAGGCAGACCCGGGCCTTGGAGTGAACGCCACCAATAGCCATAGCCAGAGCGTGAAGTATTGCCTTCGGCTTTCCCAGTGTCGACTGCCCCAGGACAACACGAGTGCCATCAGAAGGTAGCTGTAATAGGCTGATGATCTGTTACTGGAGAAGAACCGGAACCTAACAAGCCAGAATATCTTTTTTTTTTTAATTTTAAACATAATTCTTTATGGAGTCTTTGGAAATTTTACATCATGCACCCTAATCCTGCTCACATCCCAGTCCCTCCATATCCACTCCTCACCCCTACAGTATGCACCCCTAAAATTAATTAAAAACGAAATAACCAAAAAACCCGCACCTTGCTCCTCCGTCTTCCCACCAGTTCTTCATTCACCCCAGCAGCATCAGGAGCTGCCCTGTGTCACACAGAGCACCCCTTTTGTCCAATCTGCCCCACCCACAAAATGAGTCATTGGTCTGGTTCAAGGCCTCTGGTTTCTGGTACACCACCACCACTGGGCAAGCCAGACTATTTTATAATGGACAGTGGGAGCATGGCTGTCCTTTGCACTGGGGAACAGTTGGTTCTATCTTGGTTGTTTCGTGTGCATGCCTGTTCATTGCTCCAGAGGCTAATACTGTAGCATCGAAAGCAATAAGCCAAACCGTCCTTTGTTCCGGAGGACCCTTTCTCTCCTTTTCCACATATGTTTCCACAAATGTCCTTCAAAAGGTGCAGGACAAAGAGAAGTGGCACCAAGTGTAGAAATGTGAAAGATCAAGGAGGAAGTGTTGCCTCTGCTTTGTGCGTATTGCAACAGCTCCCAGTCATAAAATCAGCACTGGGTTAGAAGCTTGCATCTAGAAATTACGTTCCTTTATGGTCTCGTGCATATAAATTAGAGCTACATAAAAGCCCATTGCCTAGACTTGTGCACTTTGAGGTAGAGTCGGGTTTGTTCATGTATGTGAATCAGGAGTTGAAGATGTAGCTCAGTTGGTATAGAGCTTGCCTTGCACGCAGGAAGCCCTGGGTTTATTGTTTTGTGCATTCTTGACAGTTCTGGGGAGTGACCCTAGAGCCTTGTGCATGCCAGGCAAGTGCTCTACCACTGAGCTACAGCCCCAATCCTAAATCCTGGGTTCCACTCCTACTCCCACAAAAAACACAGAAGTTATGGTCCAGCCCAGCAATCCCAGCACTCCCAAATTGGAGTCAGGAGGATCAGAAGTTCAAGGACACTCTCAGCCACATATGGAGTTCAAAGCCAGCTTGCTCTATATGAGACCCTGTCCAGTCCATAAAAAAGAATGTGTGTATACATATTCATCATGGATGTACGTATGCACATGTGTTTTAATTCATGCCCTTGCAAATATTTTTTAATTTTTTTTAATTGAACCTTTGTGAATTTCATATCATGCACCCCAATCCCCCTCATCTCCTCATCTCTCCTTATCTGCCTTCCACCCTTGCAACCTCCCGCCAAAAGAAAACAAAAAAAATTAAAACAATAACAAATAAAAAAAAATTAAAATGAAAAGCAAAGGAAAAAAATCTCCAAGTGGAAGTTGTGGTGTGTCATGGTATGTCACCCAGTCTACCCTTTTGCCCAAATAGCTTTGCTTGTAAATCTTCCTTGCAATGAGTCTTTGGTCTGGTTCGAGGCCTCTGGCTTCTGTTATGCTATCAATACTGGGTCCTCACTGGGACTCCTCTGGGATATCCTATTGTCCTGTGTCTTGGAGATCCTGCAGCTTTGGTTCTGCAGGGTTGGTGCCTTCATGCTCTCCAGCAGTTTTTAGATGGGATAAGTGTTGGGGTGGTCCAACTCAAAGCCCTCGATCTGGGATCCCGGCCTGGGTGGTAGCTGAGTTGGTCAGTCCACCCAATCTAATACGCCGGTGTCACCAGGGCCAGCTCTCCTGCTTTGCCCAGGCAAGGTGCAGGGCCCACTCTCCCAAGGGTTGCAGCTGTCATTGGGCAGGACCAGCTCTCCCGAACTCACGCCCTCTGGCTCCCCTGCACCCATGCCACCAGGGCCAGCTCTACTGTGTGGATGGAGGTGCAGGGGAAGCTCACCCTCACTCACTCCTTTGGGGCCAGCTCTCCAGCTTTGTCCAGGCAAGGTGAGGAGCCCACTCTCTTGAGTGTTGCAGAGGCCAGCTGTCCTGTACTCACGCCCTCAGGCCAGCTCACCCACAACAGTGGCACCAGAGCCAGCTCTAGTGTGCTGCCGTGAGGAGGTGTGGGGTCTGCTCTCCCACGTGTTGCAGCCAGTGATGGGGAGGTCCAGTTCTGCACATCCCTCGGACATCAACATAGCGCTAGGTGGCAGCCCAGACTAGGGATATTGCATGGACTTTGGTGGTGACATGGGCCATCGATATTGACCCTGACCCCCTGCTGTTGTAGGGCCACAGACCCAGACAGGGCCCTCAGCAGCAAGGCAGGGACATTTCCACGGCCTCGGGTGTAGGCTACCTCACCTTGAGCTGTTTCTCTCCGCCCATGCATCCCCAGTTCCACCTCTGTTCATAGTGCACAAACCTTGTTCTGCTTGTCTTTCTCATCTCTCCGCCATGTGCTTGTTCATCGTATTGGTGCCCACCCCACCCACGCTGTGTGACTGCGAGCTGGAGCCTCTCCAGTGTCTGTCACCTCCGTGACCAGCCAGCGGCCCTGGGAGCTCCAGGTGCAGTCCCCCACCCCCATGACTCCTCACTTCCGGCGCAGTGCCGGGACCCCAACCTTGCCAATCCTGACTCTTGCTCCTCCCCAAGGTTCTATTTTTTCCACTGTCAAATTTCATAATGATCTTTTGATCATAATGCTTTCCATTTTCTCCTCTCCCGTCTTATTAAATTCTGATTTTATTTCCACAACACAGCCAGTTCCCAATTTCGACTCACTCTCAGAACGTGAGCATTTCGAAAGAGTAATAAGATGCTGTTGTTTCATTTGCTCTCCAGTGGTTACAATTTCTGCGTCCTTCTGCTTTCTGTAACTTTGTTTATGTCGTGCTACAAAAGACTCCCGATCCTATCTTGATCAAGTGTACCAGACACAATGTCTCCTATGCGATCTAAGACAGCAGTGGGAAAAGGGAATCTCTATTGTCTGCTTATGCTAATTGGAACATACTGTGTTGTTACCCTTTGTCAATGAGATGCAGACACGATAATTGTATTGTGTTCAATTTAAAAAAAAAAAAAGACTTGGCATTTTATACAGAATAAGAAAAATGGTTATCTTTTTAAAAATATTGAAAAAAATCCATGTCTCATCAAGTTAGACTATAAGGAGAAAGTATAAACTTCGTTTCTATTTTTTTTTTTTGCAACTGTGATTGTTTATGGCAGATTGATTTGATGTGAAAATTAGATTTGTAGAGACTGGAAACATGCTTCTTGGAGTCAGCTAACATTTTATTCCAGGCAGACTGCTCACTGTAGATGTAAAAACTGCTTAGCCTCTTCAGAAGCTCATTATTTTGAGGGGTTGGTGTTGGCTCCATAGCTAGAACAAATTCTGGCTCATGGACAGCTTTGTCTCCTTCCACACAAATAGTTGGTGACAGAGGAGGCCCAAAGCTTCAGTATGGCAGATGTGAAGCCGGGCGGTGGTGGCAGACGCCTTTAATCCCAGCACTTGGGAGGCAGAGGCAGGCGGATCTCTGTGAGTTTGAGGCCAGCCTGGTCTACAGAGTGAGTTCCCGGACAGCCAGGGCGACACAGAGAAACCCTGTCTCGAAAAACCCCAAAAGAAAGAAAGAAAGAAAGGAAGGAAGGAAGGAAGGAAGAAAGAAAGAAAGAAAGAAAGATAGAAAGAAAGAAAGAAAGAAGGAAAGAAGGAAAGAAAGAAAGAGAGAGAGAAAGAGAAAGAGGAAGGAAGGAAGGAAGGAAGGAAGGAAGGAAGGAAGGAAGGAAGGAAGGAAGGAAGGAAGGGAGAAAGGAAGAAAGAAAAAAAGATGTGTTAGGAATCATCCAGTTTCATTGGCTGTCACTCTCTCTGTGTCTCTGTCTCTCCATCTCTCTCTCTCTCTCTCTCTCTCTCTCTCTCTCTCTCTCTCTCTCTCCTTCCCTGCCCCCTCTTCAAGGTTGTAGCCCAACTTGGCATTAAACTCACTGTGTATTGGATGACGACCTTGAACTCTCGATCCTCCTGCCTCTACCTCCAGAATGCTAGTATTCTAGGTGTGAATCACAACACCCATTGTATGTGGTACTGGGAGTCAGACCCAGAACATCACGAATACTAGGCAAACACTTTACAACTACAGCTATGATGCTCCTAATGAGCCTGTGTCTCCCATAGGTGAATATATCTGAACACTTGGTCCCCAGTTGGTGGCGCTGTGTGTAGAACCTTTAGGAGGCAGATCCTTGCTGGAGGAATTCCATCACTAGGGGTGGGCTCTAAGATTTTTTTGTTTTTCAAGATAGGGTTTCTCTGTAGCTTTGGAGCCTGTCCTGGATCTCGCTCTGTAGACCAGGCTAGCCTCGAACTCACAGAGATCCACCTGCCTCTGCCTCCCAAGTGCTGGGATTAAAGGCCTGCGCCACCACCGCCAGGTGGGCTCTAAGATCTTATAGCCTTGTCCCACTTGCGCTTCTCTCTCTCCCTCTTGCTTGCAGCTGAAGGTGTGATTTCTCTCAGTTTCTTGGACCGCCACCTACTGCCATACCACATCTACCACAACGGACACTCCTGGAACTATAAGCCAAATAAACCTTTCTACCACAGGAAGAAAAAGATACCTGCTCATGGTAGTTTATCACAGTAACAAAAACTAACACACCAACTGAGCCACATCCCTAGCCATTCCATTGATTTTAAATCTCTTAAGTGGTCCTGATCCCCCAGGTTCCTGGGGTCCCCATAACTGGAAAACCAGTAGACAATAACAGCGTTAAAACCTCAAACATGCCAGGCGGTAGTGGTGCATGCCTTTAATCCCAGCACTCGAGAGGCAGAGCCAGGCGGATCTCTGTGAGTTTGAGGCCAGCCTGGGCTACCAAGTGAGTTCCAGGAAAGGTGCAAAGCTACACAGAGAAACCCTGTCTTGAAAAAACAAAACAAAACAAAACAAAACAAAAATCTCAAACACAACATTTTCTCTGAGGTTTGCGCTTCCTTCCATATGATGTCTTAGAATTTGTTCAGAGGACTCTAGCACACCACCTATGCTAGACCAGTGCTTCTGGTGAGCTGTGGTTGAGGGTGGCTGCTAGCTTCAACCTGGACTGGCTAAAGTGACGGAGCTAACTGGCAGTAGACAGGACTCTGGGGCACACCTCTTCACTAAGCCACACTCTTCAGCATCGTCCTCTGGCAGGCTGAGCAGAGGCCTCATTTCCCCTTGGATGACCTAAACCCTGTTTCTATTTATGTCTGTGTTCTGGGTGGAACCTCACTGGAAAAATGAGCTAGCCTCAGGAATATGTCGAACCACTTTTATTAATGTTTAAAGGTCACCAGAGTACCATTTAGTAAGAGTTTTTATTTTAACTTAAAAAGGCTTCTGCTAGCCCAAAGGAATTTACATATCTTTAAGCATGTTAACTAGGACTGAGGGTCCAGGGAAATGACTCATCAGGCAAAGAAGCTTGCCACCAAGGCTGACAACCTGAGTTTGAAAACCACACACACACACACACACACACACACACACACACACACACACACACACACTAAATGAATGAATGAATGAATGAATAAAAATATAAATAAGTAAACTTAAACCAGAACTGAGAACATATGGTATAGTAATTAAAAATCCAGCCAGGCGGTGGTGGCGCACGCCTTTAATCCCAGCACTTGGGAGGGAAAGCCAGGCAGATCTCTGTGAGTTCGAGGCCAGCCTGGGCTACCAAGTGAATTCCAGGAAAGGCGCAAAGCTACACAGAGAAACCCCGTCTTGAAAAACCAAAAAAAAAAAAAAAAAAAATCCACAACTTAGTTTTCCATTTAAGAATTATTTAAGAATCTACATTTTTCACTTGTTGAAAATTCATATTTTCTTCATAGAGTCACCTTGATGACTATTAATGAATATTTATTCTTCTGTATCCCTTCCTTTTATCCACTGGCAGGGGCTTAAGAACAATGACAAGTCCTAGCCAGGCATGGTGGTGGCGCACACCTTTAATCCTAGCACTGGGGAGGCAGAGGCAGGCGGATCTTCATGAGTTCGAGGCCAGCCTGGTCTACAGAGCGAGTTTCAGGACAGGCACAAAGCTACATAGAGAAACCCTGTCTCGAAAAACCAAAGGGGAAAAAAAAGAATAATGAGAAGTCCATCAATACTTGCTGTCAGAGGCCTGGAATCCCAGCTACCAGCGAAGCCGAGGAAGGAGAATGGGAAGTTTAAGGCCTGCCTGGCCTGCAGAGTGAGTTCAAGGCCAGTCTGGACAACTTAACAATACTATTTAAATCCATGGTGGAGTGCTTGCCTGGCATGTTTGGGGTCCTGGGCTCAGTCCTCAGCGCCTAAATAAATAAGTAAATAAACGAATAAGAGAAACCCGACACTCCCTGAAATCAAGTTACTCTAAAGCGAGGAAAGAATAAAATCTAGAAACAGAAAGACCTTGGCCTGGAATAGAAGCAAAGAGAACAAAAGCCTGAAGAGACCTAAGAACATATGTTATGAAATTACTTCTATTGCAACTTGTATAGAAACCGTTTATACACGATAATCATAATCACGGCTATTAATGCAAAACCACATTTCTGAGCTACTGAGATGGCTCAGGGCATAAAGGGGCTTGCTGCCAAGCCTGATGACCTGATTGTGCTGCCTGGATTTCATGTGGTGGAAGGAAAGAGCTGACTCCTACAAGCTGTCCTCTACATCCATGCTGTAGCATGTGCACGTGCATACACACGCGCGTACACACACACCAGATAAATAAATATATATATCACATTTTATTTATATATGTACATATAACCACATAAAATACATAATATAAATACATATATAACCACATAAAAAGTTATATATCTTGTGAATCAAGCTATATCTAGAAATCTTTCAATGATGATTAATATATGGTACTATATAGTCTTTCACCGAGATTTATGAGGGCTGGATGATGTTACTCAAGTGAAATAGAAAAAAAATCTCAGCCAGGTTTATTGATGTCACACTATTGATGACAGTGCAGTAGAGGAGTCGGGAGCGGGGTCTGGACTCAAATCGCCCCAGGTGGGTGGGATTTGAAGGTCTATGTTTATTTATTCCACGGCCTTAGGCAAATCATTCGCTTCCCCTCTGCCTCAGTTTTCTCATAAAAAGTAAATGTCACGGGCTGATGACACGGGACAGTAAGACCATCAAGCTATTTACGGTTTAATATTAATGCACGTGGGCTAACAGTCACGGGGCGACACTGGCTGGCTCCCCGATGGCTGTTGCAGGGATTCTAGCTCTGTTTAAAACGGCAGCGGTTTGTTTCGGGGATTCCAACTATGGTTTTCGTGAGTTACACAATCCACCCCCCCATGTCCTCTCACTTTGGGCCTATGCTGCCTCAAGGTACTTTGGCTCCCCTGCTGCTGGCCCTACAATACCCAGATGCTTCCAAAATTGGATCTCCAGGAGTCTCACTGCGCCGAAGCCACAGACCTTTCCAGGCAGAGAGGAGAGAAACACCCTTCTCCCTTCTTCTGGCTACCGCGTATTAAGAGCGTTCACTGTTAAACACCATGACCACACCCTCTTCGTCTTTAAGCACCAGGCTTGGGGCGCTACCTCCCCAACAACGGTATGTGTGAGGCAGAGATTTCCTTGTCTTCTCTGTCTCCTTCCTGCTCTTCAGTGAGAAAATGCCTTGCAAACGTGCTCAGGAAAATCCTGAACAGAAGTTCATGGGAGACCTTGGATGGCCCGGTTTCTGATGCCCTCCTTCTTGGCTGCACGGAGATGTCAGGAAATGCTGAAACCGCATTTGAGCAAGCAGTGGGGTGAATGTCTGTGTCGTGTTCCATTTTGGGCTGTGGAACATTCCTGTACTATTTTCCATGTATATATATCCTAAACAAAGTAAGAATTCCATATGTTTTTGTGATATTTTTGGCATGCCACTAAGGGAGCGCAGGAAAAGCCTGAAGTGTGTACAGTCTTGTTAAATAGCTTCAAGTGTGTATACTTCCTTGAAGGCAGTTCCCATCATATTTTTTCCCCATGATAGCACCTTATTAACAAGATTTTAAATTAACTTTTAAAAATCAAATGCTTAATTCAAAGTTATACCAGCTTGGGCCACGGACTGATTTAATATTACCTAGGAGGCAATATTTTCTTTGAGATACACGATGACAAGTAGAAATGGAAATGAATATGTATGAGGCTATTTGGAGAACCTTTCAAATACTGGGGTGAGGGGACAGGCAAAGCGTTTTTCTGCAGGGCTTTCTTGATGAGCATGCACGCAGGCCAGCATGCCTCCATCACCACATATCTGCATCACCACAGCTTCATCAGGACTGCGGCTGGCTATGGCCGTACATGATGATCTGAAGGCCATCTGTGAATCTTACTTCAGATTTCCTGTTAATTTACCTGACTGGGAATCCCTCGTTCACTAATCTTTTCTACAATGAGAGGACAGCTATACTATTCGTGTTTGGCATCACTAGCATATCCTAAAGTATAATCTGATTCCACTTACGCCCCATTGGGAGTTTTACCTCTGAGTCGGCATTAATAGACCAGGAAAACGCTTGAAAGCGTCGGTTAACAGCTCGGTTCTGGAATGCTCGACCTCTGCATTTCAACAATGCATACATTTATTCTGCTGCATGAGCAGGGAGCACGGATAGATGACTTTAAATAGGGATTCCCTAGGTTTGCACGACAGCAGCCTCAAGACCACGCATTGTCCGAAGAGATGGCACAGCCTGGTGTACAACAATTCAAAACGAGGTAGCTGCTTAAAACAAACACTGAGTGGAGACCTTGGGAAAGAAAATGCCTCCTCATCCAAATCAGGCTCTGTGGCATAATAGCAGCAGCCCCTGAACCCCAAAAGGGAACATACAGGCCGAGAGGACTATGGTTCATACCTGAACCTCACAACCACTGTGTGCACACAATCATCCTGGTCCATACAAGCATTTATATATATATAAAAAATATTGCATGGAAGAAAACGGGACACTTGTGTTCACATAAAAGTAGGCTGTGTGGTAGAGGAAGGTAGATTATACCCACATTTTGAAAGGAAGGGGAAAAAAGCAGCAACTGTCTGTTGTTATGGTTAGATGCATTTTGTCACTCAAATGTTTAAGTGTTGGTTCCCAGTGTGACAATGTAGGAGGTGCCGGGACCTTTTCAGGGTAGGTAGGGCCTTGAGGAAAGTTTCAAGATGACCTCCCCCTTGCTCCGGCTTCTGGCCTCCCCCTGTGATCACACCTGCCCCAGCAAGTGCCTATCACAGGGTGATGGAGCTAAAGGGGTCCTCGCCAGAGTTAATATCATACTGTTGGGATTTGCAGCCTCTGAGACTGAGAGCTACATAAACCTCTTGGGGTTTGTTTTAACATTTTGTTTATTTATTTAGTATGCGTGTGGGGGGAGGGCTATGAATGTACCTGTGTGTGTGTGTGTGTGTGTGTGTGTGTGTGTGTGTGTGTGTGTGTGTGGTGAGGGTATGAATGTGCCAGAGTACTCATGTGAAGGTAGACGACAGCTTTCAGGAGCCAGTTCTTTCCTTCCCACCATGTAGCACCCAGAGAACAAACAGAGGGCCTGCAGCTTGGCAGCAAGCACCATTATCCCTTCAGCCTCTTGCCAGTGCCCTCTTCTTTATAAGTACCTAGCCTTTCACATTTTGTTACAGCAACAAAACCTAATCAAACGCACCCTTTGTGTATTCACAAAGACAGAGGGAGAAAAGAGAGTGAAAAGAGCAGACAGCAGGCCAGTATGCTACACTCCTGGAGCCCAACACTTGAGAGCCTGAGGCAGGCAAGTCAGGAGTTCGAGGCCAGCCTCAGTTACATACTGAGTTTGAGGCCAGATTAAGCTATATGAGACCCTGACTAAAAATAATAATAAATATATTTTAAAAGATAAAATATTAGCCCCTGATATTTGCACTTAATATTTTCTGTGCTATGATGGCTTGACAGGTACAATGGGAGTGATTGGTGTCCACCCACCTTTGGTATTTCTTTCAGCTTATTCTTTGTTGCCAGCCAGATCCCTGTGGAAACACCACACAAAAATCATACCATGCCTTTCATGATGATGCATACCTTTAATCCTAGTACTCAGGAGGCAGGTGTCTGTGAGTTTGAGGCCAGCCTGACCTACATAGCAAGTTCAAGGGCAGCCAGGACTACACAGTGAGACCCTATCTCAAAGAGAAAAACAGCACACCATGATGTAAGCCTGGGCTTATATGTAGGAACACTTTGAAAATGAAGACATCACTCCAGATGAATAGTTATAATTTTACATAGCCATTTATATATGCTCATTCAGTTCCTGCCAGTAACAAAGGTCAATCTTCTATCAATACCCAGGCCACGGAGTACACTGTCTGATCACGCTAACAGGGATTATCCTCCTAGGACTGAGAGGGGACCCATATGGAGAGTGAGCCCTTGACCTAAGACTCATAAATTACAAGGTCCCTGCCAACTGAACTAATTGGCCAAAGAGAAAGCCGGCATGTTCAGTCAGAAAACAAGCAGGCTTTCTCAACACGGCCTGCGGAATATTAAATCATCCTCAGCACCTTTGTCCCAGATTCAATCATTCTATTACTTCTATCCATTATTCAGAAAGCTCGACTTCTACGGAGTAAGCAACCAAATGGAACTGTGAACCTTGGGAAGATATTTTGGGGTTAACTGGAAGAGTTCAAAACCATATTCGACTGTTATTCTTTTAGGGACAATAATGCTATTATAGTTATGCATGAATTTTTATTTGGTATTTTGCGGGAGTGTCACTATGCGGCCAAGGCTGGCCTCGATCTCTTGACAGCCCTCCTGCCCCAGCTTCCTGAGTTCTGGTATTACAGGAATTCGTCATAACACACAGCCTAAATGCAAATATTCTCAGAAGCCACGAGCACAGTAGGATGAATGCAGAGGCCTTTGTTCTGTTTTGTGAGACAGGATCTGGCCACACAGCTCAGGCCTCCAACACAGTTTTAGTCCCAGGCTGGCCACAAAAATTACGATCTTTCTACCTCTTCAGTGCTGGGAGTATAGGTGAGTCACCATGTTCAGCCCAGACACAGACAGACAGACAGACAGACAGGCAAGCAGGCAGGCAGACAGATACAGAGAGAGAGAGAGAGAGAGAGAGAGAGAGAGAGAGAGAGAGAGATTGGATATTCTCTTTTTTTATTTTTGGGAATTCCTAAAATGAAAATTTGGGAAAATAGTCTCCCTTTCCCCATGTTATAGACCGCAATGAGAAACAATCCTAGAAACATTGTTAAAATCCAATATAGTAAAACGGAGGCAAGAACTCCCCACCCAAGTTAGGTTGCAAAGAAAAGCAAATTGGGCTGATTTTGGTTTGTATCTTTATTCATTCATCAAATATCCATTGAATAATCTGTGTTCCATGAAGTAGTAATAAAAGAATAGTTAGGAATTTATAATTCAGTAATCAACACTAAATATTGTTATTCTACCTCCAACTTCTTTCCAAGTTCCTTCAAAAACCATTGGTAATTGTCATTTAGTACCACTGTGACTCTTGCCTAGACTCTGTATCAGGTCTCACCTGGATTGTTGTTATTGCTCCAGGCTCGGCACACCAGCTTAGATCTCTCTGGCTAATTAGACCCGTATCACAGCCCAGACCTCAGAACCTGCGCAGCAGAGAGTCGATCGCTTCTTGTTTTCTACATTGCCATGCTGCTCCCTGCTTTCAGGGTTTATGTGTGTCTCCCTTTAAGTCATCCTCACTCCTCCGGTCTCTTTGCCTGGGTGTCTCTTACAAATCCTGTAGGTCTCCTACGTGACATTTTCTGCGGGAAGTTCTCCTCGGCCTTCCAAGTCTTGTCACCTTGGCAACGCCGCCTCTTCCTTTCTCTAATGTTTTACATATTTTACTCCATATCATACTCCCAGTTTAATGACCCAATCCACGCTTAAAAATTAGCACAGTGCACTTACTATGATGAACTTTGGCACCGTCGATAAGATAAGGTTAGTAACACTGGACAGAAACGTCAGCTGGATATTGGGAGGGTGTTCAGTTCTCTGTATGAGGAGAAATCTGGAAATGGTGCCTGGCATTACCGGCTGTCGTGGGGGAAATTGTCTAGTTAAAAGCTTCCAACAGGGGCTAGACTGTCAATACATTTTTTTATTTGGAACTACTTTGTTCTTAGGAGTGTATAACCCCATTATACTTGCCCAATACAGCACCATATACCTTTAAGAGCATCCCTGTATATGATTAGAGTGGAGTAGAATAGGCGAGAAACTTAGAACCGGACAATGTGCCTGTTTACCCCATAGCCATTTATCGTGCTGTTCACTCCAAAGCCTTTCCCAAGTCCTACAGTATTAGAAATAATTCTAATTATAGGACACTTCTGCTTCACTGTGGATCTTGTTACTGACTGCTCTCTCCTTCTTTGCCTTTTTGTCATGGATTATTAATGACGGCTGGCTGTGATTTATTATCTGTCTTGCACAGTGTTTCTTAAGTGTATCATTGACATTAGCTAATTGCCAGTGCTGGACCCTTGCCATGATCTCCGTCAGGCTGCTTCCCACTTAGACACTTGCTATTTGGCCCACCCTTCATTCATCCCTGGCCTTCTAAAGAGCAAATGGCCTGCAGGACTCTCCACTGTGCTCGATTCACAGTGCCACTTTGACTCAGCGTATGAAAAGCCTGAAGTGTGGCTGGCTTCAAGGAATCCCAAATACGCTGTGTATTCTCATGCACGTAGCTTTAGACATTCCTTTCAAAGCTTTAAAAATACACTAGTTTGCAAAGTACAGAATTTTCTAGGCTTTAGTCATAACTGACTGGCCCTTGGAAAATGAAGGGCCACATAATCTGTAATTTGTACCTTATGTTTAGAGTGCATATGTGACAAGAGTATGGTGCCTAATATTTTATCCTCTGACAACTTCAAGCATCTGCGGTAAATGATATTCTTGATGATAAACTCGAGGAGGCCACAAAATCCTGAAGATTGTAGTAATAATAGTCTATATTGCTAACTACTATTCCTATTACTCTAGTCCAATGGTTCATAACCTTCCTCATGCTGCGACCCTTTAATACAATTCCTTGTGTTGTGGTGACCCCCAACCATAAAGTTACCTTCATTGCTACTTCATAACTGTAACTTTGCTACTGGTATGAATCATAATGTAAATATCTGACATGCAGAATATCTGATATGCAACCCCTGGGAAAAGGTCATTGACCCCTCAGGGGGTCATGACCCACAGGTTGAGAACCATTGCTCTAGTTCCTGTAGACTTAGAACCATGATGGCTAAGCTTTTCAAATTGCAACGCCTGTGCCGTGTTACTGTTCAGGGTTCTATGGTAGCTGCTCATTATTATCAATCTTTTCCTGGGTGGATTATCCTGTGTGCAAAGCTCTCGTTCTACCCTAGGCATTTACTTCTTTCTCATTTAAATGGAATTTTTGTGTTTGGACATAGTCATTTCAGAATCTGGAAAAAAAAACCCCACATCAAATGAATTGGCAGAAATGTGTTTCCCTAGGGGGTAAAACATCTTTCGAATGTGTGATAGTTTCTCACTAGGAACATGGTAGAACTGCAATGCTTCTACAAGAACAGAGAACACCCCTTCCTCCCTCCCTTTCCTCCTCCCCCCATTCACCCTCATCCTCCCTGTCCTCCCACCAACTCTTCCTCCTCCCCCTTCTCATGTTCTGTCCGCTTCTCCATTTTTAAAGGCGTTTAGAAACTAGGACAAAACAAATTGCCAGTCTGTCCAGAGAAGAAGGTGTATCCTAAGAAAATTTAAAATCAATTCATAATTATAATAGGCCCGGGTGCTTTAATGTGGAAGTACTAAAAGAAAAATAAACAAGTAAACTACAAAAGAGAGAGATAAAGAACGCATTTGTTATGTTATAAAGCTGATGGAAGATCCCTCCCTAGACCAGTCTGAGACCTGTCACAAGAGTGACACAAACGTCATAGGGTTTACCTTGAGGAAGAGGCTGAGTGGGGGATGGGGAGGATGTAGTCTATACAAACCAGACAACTGAGTTGATGACAATGTCCTGAGCTTTGTTGATCGAAGATTTTAAGCCAAGTGTGACGGCGAATCCCTGCAATCCTGACATTCAGGATGCAGACAGAACAGTGGCCCGTTAATATGAGGCTAGCCTGGTCTACATAGTGAATTCCAAACCAACCCAGTGTTCTATGACATTATTCCTAGGGAAATATGTGAGCAAGCATCTGTTGTTCACTCAAGAGAACAAAGGACAGATCAAAGGAAGTCCAGCTTGGTGAACAAATGAGTTTTCCTGGGCTCTTACAGGAATCTGAGTGAGGGGTAACTTACAGGAGCAGAGATGACGCAAAGACAGGTACTTCATCAGAGTTCACTCCAGCATGGGTGATGGATCGAAAAAGCTGGGAACCTGGAACTCACTACACAGCCTGCAAGCAGCCCAAATGGTTGAAGACTGTCTTTTCCATGGAGCAAAGATAGTTTGAACTGTTTCAAGGCAGCTCGGCTTGTCTGAAAATGTCTCCCAGTAGTCCTTACTATATGTGGATGCTCGGGGAGAGAGGGGGTTAGAGTACCTGCTAGGTATCCAGGACTTTGAGTTCTTTCCAACCTGACCTTAAGGCACTTGCCTGAAGGAGGGAATGTTTCACCTCCCTGTGGTGGTTCTGCACCTTCCTAATGCTGTGACCTTTTCACACAGTTCCTCATGTTGTTGTGACCCCCAACCAAAAATCATTTCATTGCTACTTCATAACTGCAATTTCACTACTGTTATGAATAGTAATGTAAATATCTAGTATGTAGGATATGATATGTGACCCCTGTTGGGGTCGTGACCCACTGGTTGAGAACTATTGCTTTAGAACATCCTGTTTCTTCAAGAGTTTCCCTCTAAAATGGTAAGTTTCATCTCAGAGGAAGTTGCTACGTAATACCAGGGACCAGGGCTATATAACAAGACCTTGTCTTGGAAAAAAAAATGATTATACTGTGTGATTAAGCCAACATAGGAAACTAAACTGGGGGTTAATTCCTGGTTTCAAATCTAGGTGTGTGTGAGTCGATGCCACTGTATTTGGAAAGGGAAGGGCTGGTGCCCTGGCTCTGGTTCAGTCTCAGAGATGAACTCTGTCTTGTTCAGTAAAGCCGGAAACAAAGCTGAGGAGACACAGGGCAATGGAAGGCTGCAAAGGGGAGGCTCACCAAGGCCCAGATACACAAGCTGCCACCTCCATTTTGTGGCTTACTTTGTTTCTCAGATTATCACGTACATGCACTTTGAAGTGTAAACTGAAAGTTGCCCATATCTGTCTGAGTTCACAGAAAGACAAGAGAGTAGTAACACTCAGTGCTGGAGAAGGTGCAGGGACTCTACAATGGACTCAGCTTAGTTTAGGGCTTCTGGGATGTCTGTGCATAATAAAGCACCTTTCGATGAATGTCTGAACAGCAGACATTGCTATGATTTGGACCTGAAATACAATACTACATCCTAACCCTCACCCCTCACCCCCACCTCCCACCACCAAGGCTCATGTGTTAAGGGCTTCACCACAATGCATCAGGGCTCAGAGGTTTGGCTTCGGGAAGCTGATTGGATCACAAAGGTTCTAACATTCATGAAGTCATAGTTTGATGGCATCATTTGAAGTGGTAGAAACTTTAGGACTTAAGATCTACTTGGAGGAAGTAGGTAACTGTAGACATCCCTCAAAAGCATCTCTCACCCGGGTGGCGGTGGCGCATGCCTTTAATCCCAGCACTCAGGAGGCAGAGCCAGGTGGATCTCTGTGAGCTCAAGGCCAGCCTGGTCTACAGAGCAAGATCCAGGATAGGCACCAAAACAACACGGAGAAACCCTGTCTCAAAAAACCACACACACACACACACACACACACACACACACACACACACACACACGCATCTCTCTTTCTCTTCCCCCTGCCCCCTCCAACATTCAGCTCCCAAGTAAGCACAAAGTGAAAGGCTTGCTCAACCAAGGGCTCCCACCATGATGACCTGCCTCACCACAGCCCCAACAGAGCCAACTGACCCTGAACTGAAACTGGGATCCAAATCAAACCTTTCTGTTATAGAAATTATTTTTAAGATGTGTTATATTTGTTTGTGCTGTGGAATATTGGTTTAATGGTGCAAAGATGCATTGCATTCTTTTATGTTGCATTTGTTTAACTCTGCAAAGCTGTGTTACTTTGCCTGTCTAAAACACCTGATGGTCTAATAAAGAGTTGAATGGCCAATAGCGAGGCAGGAGAAAGGATAAGCAGGGCTGGCAGGCAGAGAGAATAAATAGAAGGAGAAATCTGAGAAGAAGGAAGAAAGAGCAAGATAACAGGGAGAGGAGGCTGCTAGGGGCCAGCCACCCAGCCACCCAGCCACCCAGCCACCCAGCCAACCAGCCAACCATCCAACCATCCAACCAGCCACACAGCCAGCCATGGTGTAAGAGTGAAAGTAAGATTAATGAAGTAGAAAAAGAAAAGCCCAGAGGCAAAAGGTAGTTGGGATAATTTAAAGTTAAGAAAAGCCAGCAAGAAACAAGCCAAGCTAAGGCTCAGCATTTATAATTAAGAAAAAGCCTCCATGTTTGGTTTATTTGGGAGCTTGGTGGTAGGCCCCCCCAAAAGGCCAAAGACCAAAGAGTAAAAGAGCAGAAAAATAACCAACACCACCTTTCCTCTCTAAGTTACTTTCCTCAGGCATTTTGTTACAGCAACTCCTAAAGACACGTTCAAAAGGTGGACATGATGAAGTAACAATAGCAAAAACAGCTGGAAAAGGAAAATGACAGCTGTCCCAGAGTAAACCAAATACATAGCTCTTCACGAGCTACTAAAATTAACAGAAGGAATAATATCAGGAAAAAGAAAAAGCTGGATTTTCAGAGGTAGAGACCAGAAACCCAGAAGCTGTCCTGGGTTACCGGAGACCCTGTGTTAACAAAAGCAAGCTAAAAATACTGTCTTAGTGTGGGCTGCTATATAATACATGCTGCAGACTGAGGAGTTGAAACGATGGAGAACTCTTCCAAGTTTCTGAGTCTGAAAGTCAAGATACCAAGAGAGTTAGGTTCTTGGAGAGGGGTGTGTATCTTCTTGATTACGTCCTCAAAGGGTTTTCTTGACGTGTGTCTTCAGAGAGATTTTCTATTTCTTCTTTTCATGAGGACATTCATCCCATCTCAGAGGCTCTATTTTCATGACTTAATCTGAATCTACCAGCTTCCCTAAGACCTCATCTGAGAATGGCATTGTTCTGGGAGCTAGAGCTTCAGCCCGGAAATTTGGGAGGAGGGAATCAAGGCACATTTACTCCATAGCAAACGACAGCATAGTTTACAAAGCCAGAGACCCCTTAGTTACATTATAAAGGCCCACAGCTAGGTGATGTCGCTTTTCATAAAGAAATAAATGGGACAACTAAAAGGGAGTTGGAATCATGAGTGTTGAGAAAGAGACACCAGCCAGGCATGGTAGCACATACCTGTAATCCCAGCTGCTTGGGAGGCTGAGGCAGGAACATTTCAAGGTCAAGGCCTACCTGAGTTACTAAGAGAGTTCATCCTGTCTGGGAAGTGGGGGGAGTAGAGGCATGGGAAGGAGGGAGGAGGGACGGAGGGAGGGAAGGAGAGAGAGAGAGAGAGAGAGAGAGAGAGAGAGAATGTGAGAGGTAGGGAAAGGAAAATAGAAGATGCTTGAACCCCAAGACTGCACTTTGGGTCCCTGGAGCGCACGACCTTACTTTGGAGGTCAAAACATCCAATTATTATAGGATGGTGTCATTAGGTATTTAAAGACTGTATTTCCCCCTCTCACTCCCCCTGTAAGCCATCACCACCCTCTCTCTCTCTCTCTCTCTCTCTCTCTCTCTCTCTCTCTCTCTCTCTCTCTCGTTCTACATTCTTCACTAAACAGATTCTGATTGTAATGTGCTTTCCCACGCACATTTCCCACAGGGAAAGAATGTGCTGCACTTGCAGCTTGGACAGTCCACGGGATCGCTGCATTTCTTTTCTTAGCTGGCGATCTGTCATTTCCATTTATATAAGCCATCTCTTTCTGAGCTCGCCTGGCATATGCTGGATATCCAGAAGCTAAATCTAGTCTAGGGATGCTAACCAAAGAGCGTAGAATTCTCTTTTTCACTCATTCACAGAATTTCACTCCTTTCTCAGCATTCTTCCTCGCAATCTCCGACCCCCAGTGGTTTAAACACGCAGGGGTCTGCCCCGCCCTGCATTCCAGCCTCTTGGCTGTTTGACAAGTGAGCCTTCTCTTGGCTTTCTCTTCTCTTCACCTCAGTTACCTGCTCCTGCAATCATATCTTGCACATTGGTACCATCTAAAACTGCTTGGCCCTGCAAATCATTAGCTTGGTTACCTTTTATGAGTACAACCTGTCTCTTTCTAGGGCTAGCTCATTTCTTGCCTGTCAAGTACTTCATAAGTTTAAGGAATCAGAACAATGCAGAGTTCTTCTATGTGATTTTAAATGTCCTTTACTGAAGACTTTCACTTATTCATTGTTTTTTTGGTGTTAAAATGTGCTAACACAATATTTACTATTTTCATATCAAAATAAAAATCTTATTTGTGTGTGTGTCTGTGTGTGTGTGTGTGTCTGTGTGTGTGTGCCTGCTTGTCTCTAGAGGCTTTTGTGAACTACCTGATGTGGGTGCTAGGAATCAGACCGAGGTCCTTAGCAAGAACAACAAATGCTCTTTATCACTGAACCATCTCTCCAGTCCCCTTTTCAAAACATAAAGTGCCATTTTTCAGTAGCATTGAGTGTATTTGCAACGTGCAATCATCTATCTACAGACCTTTCTTCATGTCCCAAACTTAAGCGCCATATCCATTAAACAATACCTCAGTTTCCTCCCTCTCCACACCCCGTGGCAACCACACTCTCCCTTCTGTTTCTGTGAACTTTAATACTTTTGGTACCTCATGTAAGTGGGACGGGACCACATCGTATCTGTCCTTTTGCGACTGACTTATTTCATTTGGCACAGTGCCCTCAGGGTTTAGCCATGTTGTAGTGTGTGTTAGTATTTCCATGATCTTCGTGCCTCCATGAGCATATTCCTCTGCATGTAGATGTCCTATTTTGTATATAATTTTCTGAACCCTTGATGGACATTTAGGATGTGTCTTAGTTACTTTTCTATTGCTGTGACAAAACACCATGACTGGGGAAACTTATAAAAGAAAGCCCAGCCGGGTGGTGGTGGTACATACCTTTAATCTCAGCACTCGGGAGGCAGAGCCAGGTGGATCTCTGTGAGTTTGAAACCAACCTGGGCTGCAGAATGAAATCCAGGAAAGGCATAAAACTACACAGAGAAACCCTGTCTTGAAAAACCAAAAAAAAAAAAAAAAAAAAAAAAAAGAAAGAAAGAAAGCACTTAATTGATCTGACAGTTTCAGATAGTCAGAGTCCATGATGGCAGAGCTAAAGTGTGGCAGCAGGACCAGCTGAGAGCTCACATCTTGATCCACAAATAAGAGGGAGAGAGGGATCATGTTGGCAATAATGGGAGGCTTTTGAAGCCTTAAAGCCTGGCCCGGTGACATACCCCCTCCAACAAGACCACACCTCCTAGTCTTTCCCAAACAGTTCCACCAACAGGGCATCACGTTTTCACATGTATGAGCCTATGGGAGCCATTCTCATTCAAATTGTCACAAATTGTCACAGGGCGTTTTCCCTTTTGGTTATTGTGGACAATGCTGCTATGAACATAGATGTACTAATTTATTTTATTTTATTTTTTGATCCAGGGTCTCATGTATGCCAGGCAGTCCTTTGAGGACTCAGCGGATAACCTTGAGTTTCAGATTTTTCTGTCTCCACCTCCTTGACATTGGATTTATAGGCATGTACCACAAAACAAGTTTAATGTACTTCTGGGAATTGAACCCAAGTTTTTGTGCACGATAGATACACTCTAGCAAGGGAACTAGACCTCTAGCCCCAGAGGTGCTTTTCAACCAAGTTATTTTATAGTTATAAAGTAGTGTTTGCTGACTGAGTATACTTTCCATAGGTATAAGTATTCTATTATAGCTGGCTAGCTAGCCTGATTTCATTGAATTCCCAAAGATGTGTGATGTAGTACCTAAAGAAGATTCAGACTAAATATGGCTTTCAAATATAGTGTGTGTGTGTGTGTGTGTGTGTGTGTGTGTGTGTGTGTGTGTGTGTGTACATGTACATGTGTGTACAGGTTGAGACCAGAAGTTAGCATTAAGCATTGTCCTAGTTAGGGTTATTATTGCTATGTTGAAACACAATGACCAAAAACAAGTTAGAGAGGAAAGACTTTATTTGGCTTATGCTTCCATATCACTGTTCATCATCAAAGAAAGTCGGGACAGAAACTTAAACAGGGTTGGAACCTGGAAGCAAGAACTGAGGCAGAGGCCACAGAGGGGTGCTGCTTACTGGCTTCCTCAACATGGCTTGCTCAACCTGCTTTCTTATGGAACCTAGGACCACCATAACAGGCTGGGCCCTCATCCATCAATCACTAATTAAGAGAATGCCTTGCTGGCTTGCTTACAGCTCAAACTTATGGAGGCATTTTTTTTTTTAATTGAGGTTCCTTCCTCTCAGATGATTTTGGCTTGTTGACATAAAACTAGCCAGGATAAGCATCTGCCTCAGTTACTCTCTGCCCTGTTTTTGATATCATCTCTCTCACTAACTCTGGTGTGAGTTCCAGGGATCTACCTGTTTCTGTTTCTCCAGAGCTAGTAATATAGTAATACAAATGTGCAATGGCACTAGGCTATCTATCTGTCTGTCTATCTATCTATCTATCTATCTGTCTGTCTGTCTATCTATCTACCTATCTATTTCTATCTCTCTTTCCCTATCTCTCTCTCTTTATCCATATCTACATTTAGATATAGATACAGATATAGATCTTGTGATGTGGGATCTGAACTCAGGTTTTCATGCCTGCACAGCATAGACCTTACCCAATGAATCTCACCATCCCCTCAGATAATGAATTCTGAAAAAATTTTAAACTCTCCCCCACCTTCACACGCATAATAGAACTTTACTTTTCTATGATCCCTGCAGTTAGAAGAGTCTATGAGGCTAGTTCTGATGGGTGGATTGCAAGAAAAAGAACATATGCACCTCTTTGAGGCTGAAGTGATGTTAGTTTATTTCTCTGTCAAAGCTCTCTCTTCTTCTGCGCATCAACTAAGGAGGCCCCTTGCTCCAGATGGCACATCTGGAGGATGACTGAACTGCTAACAAATGGTCACAAAGCAGACACATGGAAGGCATTTGCCCTGGAGAGATGCCCAGAACTTCAACTGATATTTTGCAAGAAATACAAAGCAAGAAGTAAACAGCTAAGATTCGTGGAGTTGTTTCCGTGATATAATCTAGCCCATCCTTACTAGCATAATAGTGAAATAGTTAAGTAAGCTGTTGGCTGACACATAGTCATTAAACGTACTTCTACTAACATGAATGAAGCCGAGTTAGAAAAATCCTCCGAAGAGTAAGGTGCAGAATATGGTGGATAGCATGTTATCATTTGTGTAAAACACAATTAAATACCCATGCATTGAATATGCATCCAGATGCACAGAACTCTGGTAGGAGTGGCCATTCTGGAGTTCTGAAAGATGTGGGTCTGAGGCCTTTTCCACTGTTTTCTCTCCACCCCCAATTACGTGCATGAGCTATATGAAAATGAAGGAATGAATATATAAACTTAAAAGTGATAATGAAAGCCTGATATGGTGGTACTTGCCTGTATTCCCAGCAGCTGGAATGCAGGGGCTCATGAGTTTAAGGTTAGATTTTTCAAATGAGAGTACTCTCTTAAGGCAATAATGAAATGAGTTTTTTTTTTTAAGGTAAAATCAGATCATAGAAATATTGAGTGAAACCTAATGATTTGGAATCTACCAGGAATAATAGATTGGAAATTAAATGTCTTTATGTATTGGTAATAATGTGATCTGGGTAGGTGAGATGGATCAGAGGGTAAAGGTGCCTGTTGTTCAAGCCTAATGATGCAAGTTCAATACCCAGAACCCATGAAAACTAGAAGGACAGAATTTACTCCATGAAGTTGTCCTCTGGCTTCCTGTCATGTGCTATAACACAGCTGCATCCACACTCACACTCATATACACACAATAATAAATGTTTTTTTTTTCAAAATCCCCTTATTGGAAATAATTTTGGCATTGTTACGATAGCACTTACATAACATGATTCTTGAACTTTGTTTAGAGTATTATGTCCGTGTCTTAGTTGCTGTTCTGTTACTGTGATGAGACATCATGACCAAGGCAACTTATAGAAAAAAGCATTTAGTTAGGGGCTGGCTTACAGTTTCAGAGGGTTAGTCCGTGATCAACACGACAGGAAGCATGGCGGCAGACAGGCAGGGATGGTGCTGGAGCAGTTGCTGACAGCTTGCATCGTATCTGCAAGATAGAGGCAGAGAGGACAAAGACCAGCATGGGCTTTTGAAAGCAAACGCCACCCCTAGTGACATACTTCCTCCAACAAGACCACACCTCCTAATCATTCTTAGACAGTCCTCAGACTGGGAACCAATCGTCAAGAATATGAGCCTCAGGTGGGGGAGGGCATTCTCATTCAAGCCACCACAGTTCTGAAGCATCCAGGTAATAGTACTCATTTATTCCATACCATGTATCTTCCCAGCATCTGCTTTGACCCTTCCTCTTCTCTCTTGGTATGTTGGAATTTTGCACTGATATAAACAGCATTCCTCACAGGAATGCCATCCATCTTTCCCCTTGAGAATACCAAAGAGAAAGACTTTTCAACCATGTAAACCAATGGTACTAATTCTCCTGTGTGTCATTGAATGACTTCCAATTTCCCAAACAGGGAAGAGAGCAGACTGGTTGGGGTGTACGCTGAGGTGCGGGGGACTTAAAACCAAAGGAGCCAAGTTCTACCTGTAAATGAAAGTTGAAGAGGTGTGGAGAGTACACAGGTAACCTGAAGAGATGGAGGGAATCACCTTTCTTTCTCACAGGCAAAAGTAGCCCAGTGACCCAGAAAGAGATGGGAGGACTCCTCCAGTCCCAGAGCTTTGCTTCCCAGTAACTATACTATGCAAATAGACACAGGCAAAGCAGAACTGACTTACAGATGATTAGGCTTGTTACTGTAAAACCTTTAACCCTTTAATACAAAGGCTTTAACCCTCCAAGCTGATGACTGTAACTCAGCCTTCCCTCTTCAATCCGGATGACTTCTGACTTTTTTTTTCTGGTCCTGTATGCTCTCATCATTTTTCTAGACTGTTGCACATTGGCATCCTTTCTAGATTCTATGCTAAAAAGCTTCTCTCCCGAACTTGCACTTACTTACTTAATCCTGCTTCCCGAGTATACAACATCATTCACAGCTTGTTCTTAGCTTTTGCTATCCCTCTCCCATCATAACAGATACTCATCCTTTGGTCATGGTACTTTCCAATATTCCACAGGAACATCTTGCAGGACATCTCATTCTTGGGGGGAATCTAAACAAGGGAATAAGGGGGTCGTTTAGAGAGGACGAACCTACCTAGGAAGTTATAGAATTAGTAGTCATCAGCAATACGGTAAGGAAGGATGATGACTCGTTATTGAAGTTGTCTGTATTGTATGAAATTCTGCCCTCCAAACCCCAATCTTGGGGTCAGGGGGATACTATGGTCCACAAAGCCCTTGCTGGCAAATATGAGGATCTGAGTTTGATCCTCAACACCCACACTCAAAACCAGGCATGCCGTGCTTTGGTGTGAAATGTCCCCCATGAGTTCATGTATTTAACATGTGGTCCTCAGCAGGTGATGCTGTGTAGGAAGGTAGTGGACCCTTTAGGAAGTGGAGCCTTGTGGAAGAAGTTGGTCACTGGGGACAGATCCTTGAGGCTTTATAGCCAGACCTCACTTCCTGTTTACACACTGGTTTCCTGCCACAATGCCTTCTCTGCCTGATACCATGTCTCCCCTGCCATGAAGGACTGTATCCATCTGGAACTGAAAGACAAAATAAACCCATAAGTTGCTTTTGTCAGGGTGTGTTACCACATCCAACAACATGAAAAATAAGACTACAGTGATGCATACCTGTAATCCCAACACTCAGGGAGCAGAGGCAGGAAGTTCAGTGTCAAGTTGGACTGCAAAGTGAGTTTAAGGCCTGCCTGGGCTAGATGAGAACCTGTCCCAAAGAGAAGAGAAGAGAAGAGAAGAAGAGAAGAGAAGAGAAGAGAAGAGAAGAGAAGAGAAGAGAAGAGAAGAGAGAAGGGGAGGGGAGGGGAGGGGAGGGGAGGGGAGGGGAGGGGAGGGGAGGGGATGGAAGAGAAGGGGGAAGGCAGGCAAGCTAATCCGAATTTTAATATACTGCAAGGGTTTGTCAAATATGTTCATAATGCTGTAATTCTGTTGTGTTGGAACAAGGTTGCTTTAAGTACACACAACTTCCATGGGTCATAGATATTTTTAAAAGATTATTCTTTTCAGCTGGGCATTGGTGGCGCACGCCTTTAATCCCAGCACTCGGAGGCAGAGGCAGGTGAATCTCTGTGAGTTCGAGGCCAGCCTGGGCTACAAAGCGAGTTCCAGGAAAGAAACCCTGTCTAGAAAAACCAAAAAAAAAAAGATTCTTTTCATTTTACATTTCATACGTGTGCAGTTTATGAACCAGACCACATGCTAGTTTTACTGACATTGGAGAATTGATTCAATCTTAGTTGTTGTTTTTGTTTTGTTTTGCTTTGCATTGCTGTGCTGTAGGTGGAAGAAGACTTCCAGTATGTCAGTCAGAGGGTGGAGTAGAACTCCCAATTGCATAATCCATCCTGTAACAGAAGCCACAGGGGCTGAATGTCTCACCTTCACACTCATAGACACTCTCACTCAGATGTGTGATCAAATCTTCATGCATCAGAATTGTCTCTAAGAAACAGACACTGAAGAATCGTTCATGATGCTTTACTTTAGAAATTTAACTTCAGAGAGGAAGAAAATTCCTTCCAAGTGTCATCCATTGGACCAGCAGTTCTCAATTTGTGGGTCAAGACCACTTTGGGGGTCAAATGACCCTTTCATAGAAGTCTAAGACCATCAGAAAATATAGATATTTACATTATGATTCTTTTTAAAAAAAATACTTATTTATTTATTATGTACACAGAAGAGGGCACCAGATCTCATTACGGATGGTTGTGAGCCACCATGTGGGTGCTGGGAATTGAACTCAGGACCTCTGGAAGAACAGTTAGTGCTCTTAACCTCTGAGCCATCTCTCCAGCCCCACATTATGATTCTTAACAGTAGCAAAATTCTAGTTATGAAAGCAATAAAAATAATTGTCTGGTTGGGGGTCACCGCAGCATGAGGAACTGTATTAAAGGATCGCAGCATTAGGAAGGTTGAGAACCACTGATCTAGAGTGTCTGGAGAATTGCATCCCAGAATGCTATGAGGGAGACTGTAAGGGTGCATGCTATGGAAGAAGACATCCAGCATCTCCACAGATTGGTGTGACAAGGAGGCATCCTAATGTCACACCTACATTGTCACTGCCTGCCAGTGCGTAGCCCTTGCACAGCCAGGGATTCCTCTGGTCTATGTCTTCACGTAAACCAGAAATGGATGATGCTCCTCAAGAATCTCTTCAGGTATCTGTCAGAAAAATGGCTGTAATATGCCAATCACAAGACACGTCACTAAAAAATTCACCACAGTATCTTGACGTAAGAGTTCCCAAAGTAAGCAGCATTATCTTATTGTGCCGGAGAAGAACATAGCCCTCTTCTTAGCCTGCTTTCCAAAGGCCTGGGCAATGAACTGCTAGCTCGAGGTTGCTGCTTCCAATTCAGTGGAGCCACAGTTATTCTATGGGGTGGAGGACATCTTAGACTATCAAGAATTCCAATGCTGTAGAGCATCAAGATGGACAAGTGAGGCCTTTGTTGGCTCAGTGAGTAAAGGCATTTTGCTGCCGAGCCTGATGTCCTGAGTTCAATCTCTGGAATCTCCGTGGTGGAAGGAGAGAACGAATTTGTCCTCTAAACTCTATGTGTGAATTTATGCTTTCTCTCTCTCTCTCTCTCTCTCTCTCTCTCTCTCTCTCTCACACACACACACACACACACACACACACACATACACAAAGTGTAATTTTTAAAATCTTTAGAAAAAAAGGACAAGAGGATCATTAGGCTTATTTTCTTTCCCTCCCTCCCTCCCTCCCTCCCTTCCTTCCTTCCTCCCTCCCTGCTCTTTCTTTCTTTAAAGACAGGCTCTCACTGTGTAGCCTTAACTGGCTTGGAACACACTATGTGGACATGGTTATCCTTGAACTTGCAGAGATCTTACGTCTGACTCCCACATGGTGAGCGTGCAGACATCCACCATCACACAGCTGGATCATTAGTACTAATAGGAAGAGGTGCTACATCCAATTCTAAACATTTGGCCCTTAGACTCCATATTAAAGGGTCTCAGTGTTGTGTCTCTCCCAAATTCACGTGTTCAAACCTAGCCCCCAGAATAATGGTATTAAGAGATGGGGCTCTTGGGGACGTACTGGACACTCCTCTGTCCTCTGTGAGGACATAGATAGATGGACCCACTGGGCACTAAATCTGCTCGCACCCTGACATTGGACTGCTCCAGCCTCCAAAACTGGGAGGGAAAGAAAAGCCTTGGGTTGTTTATGAGTAACCATTCTAAGTTATTTTGTTACACAGTTGTCTCAACCAAGACATTTTGGGTGGAAGAACAGAAAATATTTGTTTCTGGTTCAAAGCTGCCAGGCTCTTTGGTTATAATTAAGTTTGTATCCCAGAGATTAGGTGTTGAATCTGGTTCTTCACTGTGTTAGTAAGGCCAATAAGGGCCAGAGCCGGGTGGGAGCCGGTGGTTCACTGGAGACATGGCCCTGTGACAGCGTTATCACCTTGACACATCTAGCATCACCTGGAAAGGGGCTTCTGGAAATGTCTGTGAAGGGTTATCTTGATTATGTCAATTGAGGCAAAGATCCCCGCACTCCCAACCTGCGGCATTATTTCATGCCAGGAAGCTCTGGGCTGCCTAAGAGTGAAAAGGCAAGCCCGAGCATTAGCAAGCACACATTAATTAGCTCATTATTTTCTAGCTGTGGGTGTCGTGTGACTGCTGCTTCGAGTTCCTAGAATGATGATGGACGTTCCCCCTGACACTCAGTCAGATAACCCCTTTCTCCCTTGAGCGGTTCGTGTCATGATCTTTGGTCAGACCAACAAGAAAAGAAACTAAGACAGCCCTGGAAGGCATGTGGACCCCGGCCCCTTACTCTGTCCATTTTCTCCCTGATCGCCACAATGCTTATGCCGTGATGGGCTGCCTCAACACAGGCTTACACTAACAGCACAAATTGATCCTAGACCAGAACTTGCGGAGCTGTCAGCCAACATAAATCCTTCCTCTGTGTAAGGTAATTATCTCAGGCATATTCTGTGACAGCAACAGGAAGCTGATGAAATAAGAATTTATTATCTCTCCCGGGTTTTGGTTTGGCTTTGTACTGCTCTCTCCAATCTACTTCCTGATTTCTCCCTTTTGAAACAGAATTTTATCCTACGCGTACCCCACTCTGTCTTGAAATCATGCAACTTGTTGTGTTTTTATTTTACAGGGACTAGCAGCTGAAAGAGTTCTTCTTCAGATCAGCGGAGACTTTCAACTTGAACTTTTGAGAGACAGTGAAACAAATCAACTACCAGAGATAAGTTGTTTTTTTTTTTTTTCCATTGTGAGGTGTGCATGAACTTTGGAACTTGTGGATACAGTGCCATGATTTTTGGCTATGGTCTGAATGAAAAGTTTGTCATTACTGTGAAATTTTTGGGAGGGAGGACACAGAAGGGGAGGGTCATTGCTTGACCTTCTCCTTGCTATGGTTTTATGTTTTGTAATATGATTTCTTCCTCCTACCTGAGACCTACCATTGTAATGAGTCAGTAATGAGATCCTCTCCTCACCAGAGTCAAGCTAATTCTGTTTGCTTTCACCTTAAATGTCTAGAATTTTGACTTAATAAACTTCTTTTCTTTATGAGGTTAGCTTGTCTCAGTCATTTTGTTACAGTGGCAAGAATTTAGAGACAAATACTGCATCTATAGAATTGCATCCCAGATTGCCAAGACTGCATCTATAAAATAGCACCCCAAATAGTCCAGATATTTCTTAAGCTATAGAACTGAATACTTGTATAGCTATTTTTTCCAAAATAAAACATTTCCTCTGTTAGGGAAGCTCCTTGTGTAAACAACCTTCACAAGTCTCAGAAAGTCTCTAAAACTTACATGATTTACAAGGCCCTTCTCCAAGAAGCAGTAACAGTTGCTTTGGAAAGGAGACTCTCTAACCTGCCTGGCTATCTGCAGGCTGTGTAAGGAGTTCCAGGGATGCAGCTTTGTGGATCATCACTCACCCTGGGACAGGCTTTTGATATAGCTGCCTTTGAGTCATCCATGATCCTGTAAGCAAGTAACCCCAGCAAGAAAAGGAAATGGTTCCCTAACTACACTTGGGTAGAATTGTTTCTTTGCTCTTTCAATGCTCTGTCTGTGAGGAATAGATGTTTGTTCATGTCTTCCCAGGAAAAGTAACATAACAACACTCAGTATTCTACCATTTCTTTTTTTTTTTTTTTCCCCGAGACAGGGTTTCTCTGTGTAGCTTTGGAGCCTGTCCTGGAACTCACTCTGTAGCCCAGGCTGGCCTCGAACTTACAGAGATCCGCCTGCCTCTGCCTCCCAAGTGCTGGGATTAAAGGTGTGCGCCACCACTACCCGGCTTTACCATTTCTTGAAGGCAGCTAGCTTTCAAGTGATCAGAGAGTGTGATGTCTGTGGTTTCACGAACATTAACATGCTGCCTAATTTTACTAAAAAGAAAATGGATCAAGAAATATTTTAAAGAGATTTCCAGTGAATAAAATGTTCATTAAGTCCACAGATGGTGATGCTTGCCGCTATATGGTGAGACAAGTAAATTCAAATTTAAATGAAATGTCTGTTCCAATAAAGACAAAAACTGCCTATGCGTGATGGCTGGTAATCACAGTAATCCTATGTAACTCTTGTTTCCACTCATATTGGGTACCACATTGGAACCTCAGGTCTAATTATTGCAGATGTTCAATTAGATACTCATCAATGGCATTACTGGGCCAGCTTTAGTCAGGAAATATCCACATTTGGAGACCCTGCACAGCTATATTTATCTCAGTGTGGCCATTATTTTCACGAGCTTATCGAGCACGCACAAGAGTGTTTCCAAGAATATTTTGTTTCAGTGCAGATCTCGCTCATTCATTCTTTATCAGGAGCCAATAGCAACTAAAATCTAGTTGTCAGAAGAATTATTACTTGGCAAAGAGGATATGCTTATGCTCGAATACCCTGGTGGCCTCTGCTGTGATTCCTGTATTGGAATTTTCACAGGGTTTAGGGTACGTTCCAACAGGCTGCAGAAATGTTGGGTCCTATTGTACACCTAGTAGCAGAAGCTGCCTGCAGGAAAGGCTACACTACTGTGATAGCTAATCTTATTTATAATTTGACACACTAAGAAGAGGGAACCTGAAGAGTTGCTCTCATCAGATTGTCCTGCGGGCATGTCTCTAGGAAAAGCCAGGACAGGAACTCAAGGCAGGAATCTGGAGATAGGAAGTGAAGCAGAGACCATGGGAAAAAAATGCTGCTTACTAGCTTGCTCCCTCTCACATGCAGCTGCCTTTCTTATACAGGTCAGACCCACTTACTAAGGGATGGTACCACCAATTGGGTTGAGCTCTCCTACATCAATCAGAAATCAAGAAAATGCCGGCACAGACATGCCCGCAGGACATGGCAATTAAACCCCTTTCCCCTTAAGTTAGTTTTGGTCAGCAACAGAAAGCAAGCAAACATGGCCAATTTTTGTTTTTTTGTTTTTTATTTTTTTAAATCTTAGGCAGCATTCCAAGCTTGAGGCCATTCATGTCACCTTGGAAAGAAATCAAGGAAGTACACATATCATCTGTTGATTTCAAAATCCAACGAGGTATATCAAGCACTGTGTATTTTTCTTTAATTATTTTGTATGTAAGGTATAGAGGCTTGCCCTTCATATTAAGAAGTTAATCTGCTTCAGACAGACACAAAGCCCATACAAAGTCATTGCTAGTTTCTGTTTCTGGATATTACCAGCTTGGTCAAATAATGTAGTTGACTAGCAGAAATCCCTATAGAATAGTGAGACAATTAAGCACCCTATGGACTAAGTTGTGGTCAGAATGTAAGCTTTGTAATCGTGAGAAATAACTATGTTGATGTTCCTGCCAAGTGCAAGGGGACTGCTTCTGAGATTTCCTACTTTAAAAAAAATGAAGTGTGTGTCTGTGAACATGTGCGCATGCACACATGTGCATTCATGAATGCAGATGCCCAAAGAAGCCCAGAAGAGGCTGTCAGATCCCAGGAGATGGAGTTAAAATGGTTATGCTGGGAACCAACCTCTGTCCTCTGCAAGAGTGATACATGGTCTCAGCCACGGAGTGATCTCTCCAGCCCTGATTCTCTAATTTTTGAAATAACATTTGCCAGGCCGGAGAAATATAAACCCCAAATTGTTCTTACCTGCTCCAATAAAGAAAGTTGATCTGGATTGGCCGTGATGATTTGGGAACAGATTAACTTTGTGATAACCAACTGGACAGGAACGTCTATGGAGCATTTTCCGAGCATTCGGTGAAATCCACACTGGTTAAACAAGGTTCTTCTGTATCCTTTCGTCTCCCACGGTGGCATCACCTTTCCCTCGGTGCCTTACTTCTTGGTCCCCTCCTCAGTCCATGACATATTCTTTCCTCTCTGCCGTGTTGTGACAAAATGCCAGACACAAACATATTGGTTTAAATATTAAGGCAACTCCACGTAGTTAAAAGGGAGGTTTATTTTGTGGGGTAACTTACAAAAGAAGGGATAGTTTACAGGGTCTGGGAAAGGTGTGGCACAGTCCGGCGGTGTTCTCTGGAGAACTCTACTCGGTCTGCCTCCAGCGTCCAGGGTCCAGAAACAAAGTGAACCCGCTCATCTGGATCTCCGGTCTTCAGGGTCCTCTCTTAGCTCCGCCTTTTAGGCGTGACAGTTACCGAAGCCCCAATGGGGGTGGCACTTCCAGGTCAAAGCTAGAATGGCTACCCACTGCACAAACAACTTCAGCGAAGAAAGGTTTATCTGGGTCCATGATCTTGGAGGAATTTCAGTCCATCCCTGTAGGAACAGCATGGCAATGGAGAAGCTCTGCCTACAGCAGCAGGAAGGAGATGTTGGAGAAGCTTGCATGCCAGTGAATCAGGCACAGAAAGAACTGGACATCACAGGCATCACCTTCATACAAAGTTCAAGGCCCACTCTAATTCACCTGCTTCCACAAGCCCCACTTTCCCAATAATTCACAACCTCCTCTAGCAGCCACTAGCAGGGGACCAAGTTTCTATAAGCCTATGATAAGGAGCATTTTCTATTCAAACCATAGCATATGCTACAGCTCTTCTTTTACTGATCTACACAGAGGAGGCGGTCAAAGGTTTTCTCTTTGTCCTTTCTACCTTAATAAGTGTGGCGAGCATATGATTTATCATTAAAACCAAGAATATTATTTGGTTTGAGACAGGGTCTTTCTTTGTAGTCCGTGGTGTCCTGGATAGACCAAGTTGGCTTCAGTTCTAACAGAGATCCACCTACCACTGCCTTTTGAGTATTGGGATTAAAGTCATGCACCATCACTCCAGGCTAATTTTTTTTTATATAGGAAAAAGGAATACCAGTAAGAATTGTTAGGAATAAAACCCGATAGATCATTTTCAAAGGTGCCTGTGTCCACCTAGGGTCCAGCTGTACAGGTGAACAGAAAACACTAGATTCCCATAACAACTGCTACTCTTGCTATTACCCCATCCCCACCAAATTCTGCCAGGATAAGCACCCACCCCCAAATGAGAAGTTCAGAGTAGAAAATGACTAACAGCTAAACTTGTCTGCAAGGTCATGTGCCTGATAAGTTTTAAAAGAAGTAGGGGGTTGGAGATTTAGCTCAGTGGTAGAGCGCTTGCCTAGCAAGCACAAGGCCCTGGGTTCGATCCTCAGCTCAAAAAAAATCTGATCACTTGAAAGCTAGCTGCCTTCAAGAAATGGTAAAGCCGGGTGGTGGTGGCCCACACCTTTAATCCCAGCACTCAGGAGGCAGAGGCAGGAGGATCTTTGTGAGTTTGAGGCCAGCCTGGTCTACAGAGCGAGACCCAGGAAAAGCACAAAGCTACACAGAGAAACCCTGTCTCAGAAAAAAAAAAAAAAGAAGTGGGATGTAAAATGTGTAGATGAAACCATGGACCATTCATAGTTCCTGTTGAGAAAAAGACAGATGCAGACTACGAAGGGAACGATATGACCTCAACTACCTAGATGACCTATAAGACTGTACCTTCCTGATTATTCAGAAAAAGCAGGAAGGCTTGCGTGTTCCCCATTTATAAACTGTTCTCAATCAGTGCTCCACCATTCTCGGCTGACACTGGAACTTGCAAGTTCACAAGATAAACGGCCTCAATTTCACAAATGCTGTCTCCGGTGCTTTTTGTTGTTGTTGTTGTTGCTGTTTGGTTTTTCGAGACAGGGTTTCTCTGTGTAGCTTTGCACCTTTCCTGGATCTTGCTCTGTAGATCAGGCTGGCCTCGAACTCACAGAGATCCGCCTGCCTCTGCCTCTGCTGGGATTAAAGGCATGCGCCACCGCCACCACCACCACCACTACCACCGCCATCTCCAGTGCTTTTATTGTGAAAGAAGGGTGCTCTTGTTATGAAGTGAGGGTTGTTGTACTTCCCAATAATTATGCAGGGAAATGGTAACTTACTTCAAGGGTAAGCAAAACGTGTGGAAATTTGAGCATTTGGTGGTGCTGTCTACAGTGACACTACATTAGAAAACAAAGAAAATACCATTATATGGATTTAGGAATGCTCCTGAGCCTCTGTGGGGGCAAGCCTATTCACTGACTGATCTCTTTAAAGTCTGTGTTCTAACCACTGAACCATACCAACTATCCATCTTCACCTCCTAGATAGCGTAGCCACAGGCCAAACTGAGTAATCTCTGAACAGCCTGGGGGTTTCACATCCCCCATGGCTCAGTAACTCTGGTGAATAATTAAGCTTCTTTTGTGGAGCTTTCTAAAGCAAACTACAGGACACACTTGTTATTACAGGAGTGACCCACGTACATCAAGCCGCATCTCAGTGCTCTGCGAATGTCTGTGTAGACTCGATCTGAGTTAGGTGAAGGACAGGCATTCGAGGCAGACTCTCCAATTCAGAGGGCTGCTGTTCTGTTAATGAAATAGGACATTTGTTGTAGGTTCTCTGGGTACTCTATCCAGAGTCCTGAAGACAATCAGTGCCAGTAGGGTCTTCATATGGATTCAGTTCCCCTGTTTGATATCTTTCTTGGGTCACTACAAGATCTTCAAGGAAGGGAAACAACCTTAGTGATAGGGAAAGAAAGGTCTTCAAATCCAACCCTTACAAATATCCCTGTCTCAGTTATTACAGAGTCATCCTTTCTAAATAATGGCTTCATCTCTCTCCCAGGAGACCCCAGACAGCTAAGGATTCAACTGATGTTATTTATCACCCCACTGCACCAAGTTCTTGATTTTGTTTTCGGTCATTTTGCCTGAGTTACTTAAGTGATAAAATGTTCTGGGTTTGTTTTCTTGTTTTAAAGCAAGTCAGTTTTTATTTGCTATGTTCAAGATATCTAACACAAATGAAGCAGTACTGCACCTTGCTTTTTCTTGCTCTTCCCTTCCTGAGATCTATTGTCCACACCAGAAAACTAGAGTACTTGAGAGGGTACTTGTGAAAATTATGCTGGGATAAGAAACATCAGGAAACTATGGTCTTTCATGGCATTAACCACGGCTGCCCAAAGTCCTTTCTTCAGTCAGTATTCATTGTGGGTGACCAGAGATGGTAACTGACTTCAGTTTGAATGGCTATGTTGTCAAAGTAGCTGACTTTAACAATAGCTTGATTTTTTTCTGACATTACTCTAAAAGTCTGTTTCCAGAAATTTCCATTCCTTATTCATCTTGCTGATGTATTAACAGTCATATAGTTCTTTGTGTTGGCTCATTCTTGATGACGTATTGGGCAACTTGGGTTCCCAATTGGTAAGCATTTACTGGACAGGATGGTGTTTTCTAGAATGTCAGGAAAACCTAGGGGGAATTATTATTGTATTATTTTAAGATGTGTTACATTTGTTTATGCTCTGAAGCATTTGTTTAAGGATGTAAAGATGTGTTGCATTCTTTTATGTTACATTTGTTTAACTCCGTGAAGCTGTGTTACTGTGCCTGTCTAAAACTCCTGATGGTCTAATAGAGAACTTAATGGCCAATAGTGAGGCAGGAGAAAGGATAGGCGGGGTTGGCAGGCAGAGAGAATACATAGGAGAAATCTGGGAAGAGAAAAAGAAGAGAGATAAAGGATCGAGAGAAGGAGGAGGGCACAAGGGGCCAACCACCCAGCTACACAGCCAGACATGGAGTAAGAAGGAAAGAAAAGGTATATAAAAATAGAGAAAGATAAAAGCTCAGAGGCCAAAGATAGATGGGATAATTTAAGTTAAGAAAAGCTGGCTAGAAACAAGCCAAGCTAAGGCCAGGCATTTATAATTAAGAATAAGCCTCCATGTGTGATTTATTTGAGAGCTCTGTGGTAGCCCTCCCCTCAAAGAACAAAATCAACCAACTGCAGGAATTGCCTCATTCAGTGGTATTTAATACCAATAAAAGATGAACCAGAAAGATAACACAACAGGCTCTTTCAGTTATATTTTGACGTATTATTATTATTGTATGCTCAAATGGACTCTGGGCTATAAGATTACACTAAGTATTAATTTTCTATGACTACATAGTACTCAGTCATTTAAATAGGTATTTTAGTCACGGCAAAGTATTTGTGTAATTTGCAGTATGGCCTGTGTAATTTAGAGATAAGCCCTTTTTTTTTAAATACTAAGAATAAAGGGGCAATTCTGGTGTATGTGAAAAGACTCTAACAGTGCTAACAAAATGTCAAGTGTGGCAAGAATAGCAATGCACGATTTGGAGGGAAAGGGGAACAGGACTAATCTGCTAGCTCTAGGATAGAATTTCGTCTCATCAATAAGCGAAGAATTACTTTAGGTGGACTACAAAATGTCATTCAGATCTGTTATTCTATGAGTCCACAGAACACCAGCATGTAAATACCTGAATAATGACCTCTAACCTATGTTAGAAAAGCACAGTTCAGCTGGGGATGCATCTTAATTTGATAGAGGTCTTGCCTGGCATGCAGGAAGTGCTGGACTCAGTCCCTAGAACCACAGAAAGTGAACTTAGTGACAGGCGCCCATAGTTCCAGCTCTTGGGAAATGGAGTAATGGAGATTAGAAGTTCAAAGGTCATTCTTTGCTGTATAGTGAGTTGGAAACTAGTCTAGGCTACTTGAGACTGTGTCTCAGCCCCACCCCACCCCCCCCGCCCACGCAAAAAGGACAGTTAATTGAAATCCATATGCTTATAAAGTCTAAAGGGAGTTTGCTTTTGTTTTTGCTTTCCTGTTAGAGAGGGTGATTGACAGGCAGAAGGGCTATGGGGCTTATTCCATACTTTTGTTGGAAGTTCATGTAGGTATAATTAAGAAATTATTGTTATATCAGAAAGACTTTTTGATTTTGTTTTTGAGACTGTGTTTCACTCTGTAGTCCAGACTGGCCTGGAACTCATCATGTAGCCCAGGCTGGCCTCAGACTCATGTCAATCCTTCTGTTTCAGCCTTTTGAGTGCTGGGATCACAGGTGTGAGCCACTATGCCTAGCCCAAAAGGACTGAAAAGCAGCTGGACGAAGTATGTTGGGACACAGAACCGCTCTTGTATGCATTATAAATTTCAGCATAGGTGTTGGTGGCTCACTCATTTTTCAAGTTATTGATTGATTGATTTAGTGGGGGTGCAAGAACACACAGAAATTGGTTCCTTCCTTCCACCATGGATTCTGAGGGTGGAGCTCATGTTACCAGGCTTAGAGGCAGATGTCTTTACCAAGTGAGCCATCTTGCTGGTCCCCTCCCTCATTCTTGATACGGACTCTATCTGTAATACCCCCAGTTAAATTTTAGATCACTATGCCAACTATGGAAAACTTTACAGTTTGCAACAAGCTACACATTTCCTGTGTGAGTTCGAGAGGTTTTGCTTTGTGAAGAGTGAATATGACCCTTGCCCCACATGTTATGCTCTGGAAAATTAAGTAATATTTTCATATTACTACAATGAAATGTCCTTGGCCGTTGCTTAAATGACCCCTCTTTAGTACCTTCGGTATGAAATAATGATGGCTTTGAGACAGCAAATATTCCCTAGAAAATACACTTTCATAAAGATGATGTGGGAAAGAAAGCTTTAGAAGCAGATGTCCTCCAACCATGGCGTGACTTACAGGTAGACACAGATCACCGACTATGATTGCTTGAGTGGGGGACACGTGACTCTTGGACTTAAGTAATGACAATGAACAGTAGCACTATGATATCAAGAAATGAGCTTTGGGAGGCGGCTCAGCAGGTAAGAACACTTGTTGCTCTTACAGAGCACCTGAACTTGAGTCCCACACGGTGGCTCACAACCACCCACTACTCCAGTTCCAGGGGATCCGATGCCACCATATTCTCACCACCAGGTATGCGCATGGTATGCATAAATACATGCAAGCAAACACTCATAAACATAAACTAAATAAATCTAAAAAAAAAATTAGGACCAAGAAGGCCTAGGTTTATTCTTTGAAAGTCGTTTTTAATCTCTCAAAGGTACATTAAATAATACTTATCAAATAAAACTATAATTTGGTGTTCCTTTATTTAGAATCCATTTTCCCCAGTGGAAAAATCTGGACTTTGATCTTTACCTGTGAATCACTCAACATAGGCCTCAACATGTTTGCGTTTATAAGGAATGACCGTGCCGGATTCTGGAATGAATTTCCCCAAGGCTTCTTTAATGGCCTGCATTTTAATGCATGATAGCTTTAAATCCTTTTCCAATTTGATCGATTCCTTTTAAATTTGAATGAGCTTCTGCTCCTCCTTACAAACTCGGTAATGCTACTGACTCAGGGCATGGGATCTGCACTTTGAGTGGATTTTGCAGTCGTGGTTGCATGAGTCAGTCCAACCCAGACACCCCCACCCAGATCTCCATGTGACTAAAGATGCTCCTGACTAGGAGAGAGTCTGACCTGGCTTCTGGCCTAGAACAGAGCGAACTCTGGAACCTCCCGTAGGGCCTACTCGTCCTGAGCCTCTGTGCTATGATTCCAGGACTGGCAGATTTCATAGATAGTGGGGATTTCTTTTATCTCTGAAGTAGACCTAGACTTCTACTGTCTTATTCCTCTTCCCAAATCTTTAGGCAGGAATTGTTTTATTTGCTAAGATTCCCTAGCTTAGGTTGGGTTTCAAGCCAAGGACATTACTGCAAGAGAAGCAGGAATAGAAAATCAATACTGTATCGATTGCCTGTGAAAATGGCTATGAATAACCTCAGTTATTTCTTCATAGTTTAAGGACCATTGTTCTATCTTCCTCGTTTATGGATCTCTGAGTTTTTATAATGAAAATGTTAAGTTTGAGTTAAGGATCCCAGGAAAAATAATGTCTATTCAAGTTTGTAAGCATCTAAATAGTGTGCTTAAATAAACTCTTTCAACATTGACTTAAGTAGTTTTAATTTCTTCTGTATATTTTTAAGAGTTGTTTTCATTATTTTTAATTGTGGTGTGTGTGTGTGTGTGTGTGTGTGTGTGTGTGTGTGTGTGTGTGTTGGTTATTTATGTACCTGTGAGTACAGATGCCCTTGGAGGCCAGAGGTGTCAGAGCCGGAATTAAAAATGATTGTGAGATGTCTGATGTGGGTGCTGGGAACTGAACTGGAGTCCTATGGAAAGACATAAAGTGTACTTAACCTCTCAACTGCTCTCCAGCAACACCTCCCCACAAACCAGGAAAAGGTCATTTTCTTGGTCACATGACTAATGCAGTAGTCATGCTTGTTTTGATCTAATTACTTGTGCACAACATTTCCATTCCACTTCAGCATGTCAAAGACGTATTGTTCGTGTGATAATGTATTTGTTTTTAGATATGACATTTCCTTCGGACACAGAACAGAAAAGGTAGTGTTTAGCTGACTGTTCACATGTAAATCCTTTAGGCTTCAGAGAAGTCCCAGGGTGCTATGTCATGCTTGACACATTTCAGAACGTAAGGAAATGTATTTGTTAGTTACTGGAATAGAGAGTGAGATTAGGAGAGTCAACCTAAGGTGTTCAGTAGGTTCCTGGAGAAATAAGATCCTGCAGGTAGGGGGCAGCTCTTTGGGGACCCCACAATGTGCAGATTCAGGGACATTCATTCTGGCTCAACCGTTAGGAAGGCAGCTTCTGGGAAGAACCGGAATCTTGCTGTCATTTTTGATACTGAGTCATTTGGTTGCAAGCAACAGAAATGACCTCAACTGATTCAAATGGAAGAAATACACACTGGAGAAATATGAACAGTCTCAGAAGACAGGAAACACTGGGAACCCAGACTTAGAACAGGAAATGAGCTAAAACGGACTTGGCAACTGACGTGTGCATGGAAGCCGACACTTAGCAGTGAGGTAACATTAGTTAGGAACCATTTTTTTTTCCACTTATTGAAGTTATTCAAATTCTGGGTAAGTGCAATTGATGTAGCTAGGGTCCTGGGCCTTGGGTGGGCAAGACACTTTGATGTGTTGATGGGGGATGGGTCTCAGAGAAAACCTAGGAAACTAGCTCTTAACGGAAGGACTGGAAACCAAACCAAAACAACAATAACAACAACAAAACCCCATATAGTCCCCAAAGGTGGCATTTTTCTCACCCTAACTTTTCAAGGCTGTGTCCTTCATTGTCCCAATAGCCCCCTCTCTTCATAGCAGTTACATTATGGACTTGACTCCTAGAAAGAACAGAGCATCCTAGTTCAGCTTTGATCAAACCGAGAAGGAGCCCTTAGCTTTGGTTCGGCTAATGCCTTATGAGCTGGTTCAAGCACCATTTTTTAAGACACAGCTTGCTTCTCTCTTCTTTTCCAGTAAGCAGACACCTGAACTGCTTCTAGCTAGTACCTCATCCTAACTAGAGGCTTGGATGCGTTCCTGAACACCCAGTGCCTGGCACCTTTCCTGCTACCGAACTTCCCTAAGCTGTTTGGCTCAATCACTTCCATATTTCTCAGCACTACGCTTCTTCTATGAGCATATTTTGATTTTCCTGATGAGTCCAGCTAATGACAACTGATTGTCTGCCAAATCTCTGTCTCTCTCTTTCTCATAAATCCAGCTCTTTATATGGTTCTGGCTCAATCACTATTTCTTCTATTTAATTTATCTTTTTAAATTTGTTTTTGTCGATATTGAGTCATTACAAAATTCTAAAGATAGTATACATAAGATTTAAGGAAATGGGAAATAATGAAAGGCATTGGCCAGTGCTGGGATTACAGGCACACACAGCCATGTCCATGCCTCGCTTTTTACCTGGGTGCTGGAGATTCAAACTCAGATTGTCACGCTTGAATTGCAATTGCTCTTATATACTGAGCCCTCTCCCTAGCCTGTTCATCTGGGCTGAACCTGGAGCTCATCTGCTTGACTAGGCTGGCCAGCTAGTGAGCTTTGGGGACGTGCCTGCCTACCCCTGCAGCCACCCCTGTTGGGATCATATGCCCTCACTATGGAGTCCAGCTTTGTATTTTAGTTATTTTTATTTTTTGACATTATAATATAATTACATCATATTCCCCCTTTCCTTCTCCCCCTCCAAACCTTCTCACATACCCCTCTCTGTTCTCTTTCAAAGTCATGGCTTCTTTTTTCATCTATTGCTGTAATATACATATATGTATATTATATGCTTACACATTCCTATATACATAAATACAACCTTCTCGGTCTGTATAACGTTACTTACACGTATATTTTCAGGGCTGACTGTTTGGTATTGGATAATCAATTAGTGTGCTCTTTCTTCCCAGGGGAAGACTATTTCTCTCGTTCTCATCATTTCTTAGTTGCCTGTAGTTCTTTGTGTGGGGTTGAGGCCTCCTGGGCTTCCCCCAGTCTGTGGTAGTTGTCTATTGGTGGTGTTCTTGCTCAGCTCATGCTTAAGCAGCCATGTTGGTGAGACTTCCTGGGTGTAGCTTCTGACAATCCTAGGAGACACAAACTCACAGCAAATTCCTTGGTTCTCTAGTTTCTTTAGACGATCTTTTTATTCTCTCTTTCATAGTATTCCATGAAGTGTTTTGTAGATGAATCTGTTGGGAATGGACTCCACAACTCTGCATTTTGATTGGCTGTGGTTTTCTGCAATGGCCTCCGTCTATTGCAAAGAGAATCTTACTGGATGAGGGATAAGGACTACACTTATTTGTAGGTATAATGACAAATATTTAGAATGTTCTTATGAATCATGCTGGATTAATAAAATGGCAGTTGTAGGTTCTCCTCTAAGATATGTGCTTTTAATAGCCCTGAATAGTTGGTTAGGTTTCTAGTATCAAGCATGACTTCCCTCTTGGTGAGTAGATCTTAATTCCAATCAGAAAGCTGTTGGTGACTGACAAGGTGCGTGTGCCACTACTACATCCTTAGGGTTATCATGCCATGCTGGTTGTTGTTAGGGTTCATGGGAGTCATAGCTGGGTAGCACTGTGGGTTGCTTCCCTCCTTTGGAAGCTCCCATAGTGCCTTCTGGTGTCATGCAAGTTAGTCTTTAGGGAGGAGGCTTTCAAATCAGTTCCAGCTCAGGGACCTCTGGGCCTTGAGTCCAAAGTGCATGATGTCTTCAGCAATAGAGACTTAACCTTCCACCTCTGGAACGGGTCATTTGTTCCTTTGTTTTTTGACTCTTTGTTTTTTAGTTCTTTATACATTCTGGAGTACTAATCTTCTGTCAGGTGTATAGTTGGCAATGGTTCTCTCCCATCTGCAGAGCTCAGGTTTTTTATGAGTGCTGGACCAGTTCAGGTCTCCTTGCCTGTGCACTTCACAGACTGAACTGACATCTCTCCAGCTTCATCACTCTGTTTTAAAGTACCACTTTGATTGGTCAGAATGGGTCCAGAGAAACTATGTTGGAATCTCAGCTCTAATGGGTCTTATGTGATCTTGGATAACCGTTCTTCTTTGCATATCAATTAAAATCACCTCTGTTTAATGAAGTTGATGTCACTGCTACACAGCTGAGATAACTGTACTTCCTTTATGTGATGACTGGTAACCAGTGTCCCTAGCACCCTGTTTCTCATGGTTAGATTCCGTTCACCCCATTAAAAGGTAGAATGTCTATAGTACATAAAGCTGAGGTCCTTAAGTCCTCTGAAGTTGAATTGGTCTTTTGTTTTTTGAAAATTTTTTAATGACATTCTAATTAATTTAGTGTGTGTGTGTGTGTGGTGTGTGTGTGTTCTCACACATGAACAAATGTGGTGCATGTAATAGCTGACAAGTGAGGGTCATATGACAGGCTGTGGTCCTTCCACCAAGTGGGTCCTAGGGATCTAACTAGGGTTGGAAGCCTTGGTGACAGGTGCCTTTATCTGCTGAGTCGATTTGCTAGCCCTTGTTCTTTTATTTTTATCTTTTTGAGAGAGGGTCTCATGTAGCCTAGGCTGGCTTTGAACTCACTGTGTAACTCCTGATCCTCCTATCTCTGACCTCCCAAGTGCTGGGAATGCAGGGGTATAGACTGTGCCCAGCTCTAAAACTGGTCTTAAGAGCAGAGTCCAGCAGGTACCTAGAGGGCTTGACCTTACCTAAGAAAGATAACACATTGTATTCACACTCCAAAATTACATGGTCCCATTTGGAACCAAAGGCATCATAGCAAGACATTAGTCATCCATACTTTGACTACATAAACACTGCTCCCGTACAATCTTCCCTCCAGTCCCCACATGTTCACTCCTGCCAATCCAATCATCCCATTTTTAGATCAGTTTTACCCAAAGTACACGCCTCAGTCAAACCATTTACTATGTTAGATTTTTAATCAAAATATTTTCCTTCACAGAGCTCCTTAAATGTAATCCTCTTTCTTCTTATCTTTCTATTCTTAACACTATGAGCATCACACAGTAGGTGCCTAATAAATGTTTGTTTTGTAGAAGGTATAGAGACAAGATTTTGCCTATCTAGGACTTCTTAAGAAACTTTGATCTAAAAATAGTGTTTAAGGATGTCTTGTCTGAAAGATTACTGCACTGATATTTAAAAAAGAACCATAAACCAACAATCAGAGTTAAACACACAATGCACACAAAGATCAAATGGTGCAGATTGCCTTTCTGTATAAAATTTAAATTCCTTAGCCCATGTTTGAATTCTTGTCGAATATGGTATCCTGTCATTTTCTGGTCTCTGAATTTGACACTGTTCCACGCTGGCCTTGTCTGTTGGCAAGTGGGCTGGGAGCATGTTTCACATTCAGTCTGACCTACCAAGCAGGCCCTCCTAACAGTGCTCTGACATCTGCACCCCTACACTCACCCCATGTCTCCACCCCCACGTGCTGCCCTGATCTGTGTGAGGAGTGTTCTGTGAATGTTAGCAGATGAAATCACACTCCTAAGCGAACTCATTTCAGCTTCAATGGATGTGTCCACAGGGATTGCCACCCACTTCTGAAATTCTCTGGTTATAATAGTAGTGGTTTTTCTTTCTTAAAAGAAATCCCGTTTGGCTGACAATAAAAATTACTCAGAATCTCAATGATTGTGACACTGTCTTGCAAAGATCACCGAATCTTTTTCAAATCCAATTTAGAACAAAGTCCGTAATATGCAGAATGTTGCTTTCAATAAGAAAAAGCAGCAGAATTTAACATATCAAATCCTAAGGAGGACATGATAAGTGCTTTAACAGTCCCTGTTTGGGGGTTGATTCTACAGTGGCTGAGTGACTCAGAACAGCATTTCTCTCTGTAGGTGGTGGGTGGGAAGGAGTGTCTTGTGTGCAAAGAGCTAAGTGCCAAACACATTTGTGGTCACAAAGCAGAGATGGCATTTGTAAAGCCTATGAGCATAAAGCAATCACGCATAGACTGTATACATTTAGACAAGAATCAGTAGTGTGGCGCTCTCTATCTCCTTCAGCTTTCTTAATAGTTCAACCCACTCTTCCATTCTAACCAGATCTAGTCAAACACAGACTGACAGTGTACTTTAACTTCCCCCTCTCCGTGTGCACCCGGGGTCTACTCAACACGATTATCATCCAACTCCATCATTTATTTGCCCTGCCAGCTAGGCAAATTTAGGACTCAACTGGATGTGGCTTTAGGTAATGAAGCAGGAGCTACTTGACATTATGATGAATAAATCTCAAATTTTCTCAGTTTTAATTTTTTTTTTAATTATGTGCATGTGTGTGTGTCTCTGTGTGCCTTGAAATGTGAGTGAGTGAGTGTACATGCATCTGGAGTCCAGAAGAGAGTTTTGAATCCCCTGAAGTTGGAGTCACAGGTCATTGTGAGTAGTGACTAATGTCTAGTGAGCACCTATTGTGCCTTTAGGCAGAAAATAAAACACTAAATTCGGAGGCCACGGAGAGAAATAAGCTGCATTCCTACTCCTAAGGAGTTTGGAAACTACTGATGGCTTAGTCTCTGATCATTTCTTGAAAATCAGTATGTTACACTTATGCATGTCTTTCAGATAAGACAGAAAATTTAGGTTACCTAGAACTTCAAACCTTCAAATATATCAGTATCAACTACAGTATGTGGTTACCGTACCTAGGTTATATTAATATTGACTATAGTAAATAGGGCAATAAAATAATTTCTTCATAAAGTGGCAACGTAGACAATGCTGGATGGATTTCAGCCGTGCTTTTCACTTTTTCATAAATTTACCTCAACTGATGGGTTTTTCTCTTTGTATAAAAGTATAAATATTCTCCTGGGGTTCAAAACATAGTCTAAAAGTACAACACAATGTCTACTTAAGTATTTAATATGGATTAAAAAAAAAAAAAAGCTTGCCAATCTATCAGAACCCAGAGGATTTTTTGTTTTGTTTTGCTTTGGTTTTTGTTTGTTTGTTTGTTTTCAAGATTTCCAGTTGAATGTCTGTTGCTGCTAGTATTTTTTTGAGCCAGGGTTGGGGGTGCTATTTTTAAAGCCCCAAACATAGTTGCTGCTAAAGCATTTTCTTAAGGATAGTAACGATCGTAGTGAATATTATTTGAAATTCTGTTGGCTTTTGTATCAACGTGGGTATGTTGCTTAATGGGTTCCATAGCACTAGCCAATCCTGTCGTCGTGATTCTGTAAAAGGTAGAGAGGTCGTCACACGTCACCCCTTAACTGGCATTACACTGAATTGGGAATTATGACAGTTATTGTTACAACACAACTTGGAAAATTGTTCAGAGTTGTTTCCCTGAGCCGTGGCCTCCCTTGCAACACCGAAGTGGGTTAATCCTGAAAGTAAGTTAACAACAGTGAGGGTACCAATGAGGATTCTAAAACTTGCCAAAGATGGATGATTGTGCTGCTTTTAAAAATGCCAAGCCCAGGAATCAAGTTTGTGGACCCTGTTACTCTAGTGGACCTGTCTTAGCTAAAGGACAAGAACCTCAAACGATAAATGTTTTCCCATTTAAAATGGAATTACAGTGAGGAAGTGTCAATAAATAACAGCTGGTTTGGCCCTCATGAGCAGAAACTGGTCAATAATGACTATTTGGATAGGAAAAGTATCTGTGCCTTAAGGAACTAATATGTCCTGTCTGTAAATGCTGATTAAAAAGAAAAGGAGGAGTGTAGGGTGTTTACAACAGCAACAGTCACATGTGATTGTTTGTTATTGCCTTCAATTACTCTATAGCTCACTCAAACCAAGGTGTCTAGGACTGGAGAGATGGCTCGGTGGTTAAGAGGACTTGTTTTCTTGCAAAGTACCCAGGCTCGACTCCTAGCACTTACATGGTGACTTGTAACCATCTGTAACTCCAGTTCCAATGGATCTGATTCTTCCGAGTTCTGTGAGCTCCTGCACATGTGTGGTGCACATAAACTCAGGAACACCCCCCCCCCCAAAAAAAACACCACATACACAAAATAAATAAATAACATTAAAAATAAATGCTGTTATCTCATTTAATTCATGGATGATGAATAATAAAATAATCCATGCATGCCAAATAATTCACAATGACTTCTTTTTAAATCAGTTGCTTTGAATAGTATTGTTACTTACTAATTTTCGCAAATTTTCCAAGAACCCCCATAACAAAATGTTACATAAACCTGAGTTTTGATGAGCTGGCCAGCAGCTGCTACAAAGAAAAGAACTTTTCTTATCATTAGTTGTTTTTTTTTTTCTCTTGGCCTTTATGCTGTATCAGCTTGAGTTCAATTCCGATGATGTATGATTCCGTCTTCTTCCTCATTTTCATATTATGTTCTTGTTCATCTATGCTGAATTCAAGTAACTTGAGACCTCTGGGGATTGAATGAGTCCTCAGGCTTCTATGGTTAAGAGTGAAGGTCACTCCCAATCTAAAAAGATGGTATGGATCTATTTTTCTTGTTCCTTTCCGCTAAACACAACTACGGTCCCTTAAAATGATGTGAAGCGTGACCAAAGGAAAACTATGAAATGTGATAAGAAGACGTGGTAGTTAGGGACCCCAAGATTACAGAAAGCTTATCATAGAGTATCCTCCAATAATACTCTCTCTCCAGCCCATGGCAGGCTATCCTGCGTATTCCTACACATCAGTGGAATGCCACCAAGAAAGACCTAAGCTGACTTTCAGTCTAGCAAAAGAAAGCAGACCAAGCAGGTTCTTTTCTTTCCCTGGACCACACTGAAGTCTTTCTGACAGCCCTATGTGGGACTGACAACCACTAGTTAAAGGACTGAACTGAGAACTGCCCTTGGAAATCAGTACCTCAGGAGTCACTCTGGCTCGCCACTGGAGCTGAGCCTCTCTTTGTCTATGAGAAATAACCCAGATGGCAAGGCAGAGCTCTCGGGAGAGACTGGGGCCTGGTCAGGAAAGTTCATCTGTTTCTACGGAGACTCTTCTTGCCCACCCAGAAACACCAGAATGGTAAGCAGAGAGAACAATAAGGAGACATCAATAGTGGCACTTTAAAATTGAATGAAAACCGACTCTACACAATCTCTTCATAGAGAAGAAGAAACTTCCTACCTTACCTTACAAAGGCCAGCCTTGGCCCTAACAGCAAGGGCAATGCCATAAAGTAAATGACGGCAACAAAACAGGACAAAAATTAGAGACAAATGCAAAAATTTTGAAAAACAAATAAGCGGACAAATTCCCAAAACAATGCATCTAAAATGCACACTGTGACCAGTTGGCATTTATTATATAGGTAAGCAAGACTGGTTGACTCTTTTCTTTAAAAGGTTAAAATTATCTGTGGCTGGAGAGGTGGTTCAGTGGTTAGGAGAACTTGCCGCACCTGTAGAAGACATGAATTCAGTTCCCAGCACCCTCATGGTGGTTCACAACCATCAATAACACCAGTTCCAGGGTACACCATACCCTCTTCTGACCTTCTAGGGCTTTGGGCATGCATGTGGCATACAGACATACATGAAGGCAAACACACGTGTAAAAATAAAAGTAAACAAATCTTTAAGATGCTGGTTTTATCTACTTCATCAACAGTCTAATGAAAGAAAAACCCCTATGCTTGAACAATGTTGTCCTTCGCTATATAGAAGCTTTTCAAAAGTGTCATGGAGTCCCATTTATTAATTATTGGTCTTAATGCCTATGCTACAGGTATGCCAAAGAGTTCAAGACTATTCCTTATTTTTCTCTTCTATCAGATTCAGGGTACTGAGACTTATGTTGAAGTCTTTGGTCCAATTTGGAATTGGCTTTTGTGCAGGATGATAGATATGGATCCATTTACATTCTTCTCCGTGTAGCTATCTAGTTTGACAAGCACCATTTGTTGAAGATGTTGTCTTTCCTCCAGTGCATATTCTGGCTTCTTTGTAAAAAAAAAATAAATAAAATTAGATGTCTGTATGTGTATGGAGTTATGTTTGGGTCTTCAATTCTATACACCATTCATTAACATGTCTGTTTTAATACCAATACCACACTGTTTTTATTACTATAATTCTGTAATGCAGCTTGAAATGTGGGATAGTGCTATTTCCAGAAGTTCTTTTATTACTCAGAATTGTTTTAGCCATTCTGGTTTTTTTTGTTGTTGTTTTGTTTTTGTGTGTGTGTGTGTATGTGGTTTAAGATTTTTTTTCAAGTTCTGTGAAGAATTGTTTTGGAATTTTGATGTGGATGACATTGAATCTGTAGATTGCTTTTGGTAGGATGGATTTTTTCACTATATTAATCCTACCAATCCGTAAGCATGGGAGATCTTTCTATCTTCTGATGCCTTATTCAACTTCTTTCTTCAGTATCTTAAGGTTTTTATTATACAAGATGGAATGATCTTCCATGCTTGAGTTGACTAGAGTTGTCCCAAAATTATATATATATATATATATGAGCTATTGTTAAAGGTATTGTTTCCTTGATTTCTTTCTTAGTCTGTTTGTCATTTGTATATAGGAAGGCTATTGATTTTTGTGCATTAATATTAAGCTGAAACTCATCATAAACTTAATGTAATGTAAAATTATGAAACTTTTAGAAAAATGAACAGTAGAACAACCTTTGGGATCTTGAACTAGGCAGGGTTCCTGGATTGACACTAAAACAATCTAAAGAAGGAAAAGTTACCAATTAGATTCCATTAAAATTCTGAAATTTTTTCCTCTAAAAAAGACTCTGTCACAAAAGTGGGAAGATAATTTAGAGACTAGGAGAAAACATTGCAAACATATGTCTGACAACAGACTGGGAGTAATACCAACACATAATGATGTGCAGCCCTGGGGATGTGGGTCAGTGGTACCCACAAACCAGAATATAAGAATAACTCTTTAATTTCAATAGCAGCTGAGTGTAATGACACATGCTTGTAATACCAGCATTTGGGAGGGAAAAGCAAGTGAATTACCACAAGTTGAAGACCAGACAGGGTTATGTAGTGATTTGAGTGAATTTATGTAGCATAGAGTGAGACCATGTCTAGAAACCAAAATCTTGATATCTAAAATCCAATAATGTGTTTAGACAATAATCAAAATATAATGAAGAAGTAGTTCCCTAGAAGGGATATAGAGAAAGCAATAAAAGTATGTACAGATGTTCAAGTTTATTAGCTTTCAGAGAAATGCAAGTTAAAATGAAAGATACCATTATATATCTCTCAGAGTGGCTAAATTTAAAAACAGTGATAACATTAAATGCTTGCAAGGATATAGAGAAATTGAGTCACTCATCCATTGGTTATGGGAATGTAAATAGTTCATCCATTCTGGAAAATATCTTTTGCGAAATGAGACATCTAGCTACCACATGAGTCACAATTACACTTCTAGGCATTTATGACAATTATGCTTCTAGGCATTATGTCAGAAAAGTGAAAACCCAAGGTCACATAATCCCTCTGCAAATATGTTCACGGCAGCCTTAGTCGGGGTAGCTAAAGCTTGGGATCAGCCTAGGTAAACACGGGGTAAAAAATCAATAGGTAAATGGTTAAAGTGGTGAGTACACACATAGCATGTAATACTGCTCATCAACGAAAAAGGATGGGCTGTTGGGGCATGCAACAGCTTGGATGAACTGCCAAGAATTATGCTGAGAAACAAATAGCCAATCCCTGATGGCTAAACACTGTGGGATTTCATTTGTATTCATATTTTATAAGTAGAGACCAGGGACAGAGCCAAAGTAAGATAGGTTTTCAAGAGGAATGATACCCAAGGGATCCTTCTGTGCTGTTTGCTATAGTTGCATGTAAATATATAATTATCACAATAAAATCCACTTTAAATTTAAATTTTAAAATGATTTAACACAGTATTTAGAAACTGAATGACATATTAGTACTAGTATCTGTGGCATTTTTACATGTTTTTGAGGAGGGGGAAATTTGTGTATAAATTCAAGATCATCCAGATATTTTAAATTTATAATAAAGACTTCTTATATTCAGGGAGAAAGGATCATTTTGAATAAAAGTATAAATTATAAGAAAAGTACAGCTGGCGGTGAAGACATGGGGGAAGCAGGCTGACTGACCAACCCTGCAACTAGCCAGGCCCAGAACCAGGGTTATGAGCTGGCCCACCCCAACATCTACCCCATCCATGATCCAGAGCTGCAGGATCTTCACAACACAGGGCAACAGCAGGATACCCAAGAGGAGTCCCAGTGAGGGTCCAGCATCGGTAGTGTAGCAGAAACCAGAGGCCTCAAACCAGACCAATGACTCTGCAGTGACCACTGGTAAGTAAAGATATATGGCTGAAAGTGTTTACTGTGTGACTCACTGCGTCACACTACAGCTTCCAGGCCAAGACTGATTTTTCCTTTTTTTTTTTTTTCTCTTAAACTTTATTTATTTTGTTGGGGGGGGGAGGTTGCAAGGGCAGAGGATGGATACGAAGGGACGGGGGAATGAGTGGGATAGAGATGCATGATATGAAAAACACAAGAATACATAAAAAGAAAGTTAAAAAAAGAAAAGCACACTCTTTTCTACTTTCGTATTGAACCAACTTATGACATAAATAAGTACATGAAGTCCACAGTACCACCTTTACCTTATTTGGATAATAACTAAGGTTACTGTAAGGAATAGTCCAAGGTGTGTAAAGGAGTCACCTGTCCAAAGTTCCTTTAGGAGTTTCACTGTCAACAGGTCTCAAACATGACTTGTTTTGTTTTGTTTTGTTTTGTTTTGTGACAGGGTATCTCTATATAGCCCTGGTTGTCCTATAACTCACTATGTGAACCAGGCTGACCTTGAACTCACAGGGATCTGACTGCCTCTGCCTCTTAAGTGCTGGGATTACAGGTGTGTGCCACCACACCTGGCACTCAAACATGACTTTTTGATATGATACTTTATAAGACACTGTGATTGTTACTTTCCGTTATCAACTTGATGAAGTCTAAAATCATATAAGAGACTAGGCTCTGGACATGACTAGAAGGGCTTATCTTGATTAACTTGAGGCAAGAAGACCTGCCCACTGTGAGTGTAACCAATCCCTGGGCTGGGATCATGGCTTGTATAAAAAGGAGAAAATTAGCTCAACACCAGCATTCATCACTCCCTGTTTGACTGTGGATGTGATATGACCGGCTGCCTCTTCAAGTTCCTGCCACCATGATTCCCCCACCATGACAGACAGTACCCTGGAAATGTGAGACAAAATGGGTCCTTCCTTCCTCCCTGCCTCCCTCCCTCCCTCCCTCCTTCTCTTCCTTTTTCTTTTTAAGACAGGGTCTCACTAGTATTATTCTTAGTGTGTGAGTATCTGTGTGTGTGTGTGTGTGTGTGTCACAGCATGCATATGAGGTCAGAGGACAATTCTGTAGAGTCTCTCTCGTCTTCCACTTTTAACATGTGTTCTGGGGATCAAGCCTAAGCCGTTAGGCTTGCTTCGTTGGGTAGCAAAGATCTTTGCCTGCTGAGCCATCTCATAAACTCAACCTTTCCTTCCTTTCTTTCTTTTTCTTTGGGGATTGTAAACTGATTATAACATTTTTCCTTTCCGTTTCCTCCTCCCAAACCCTCTCATACATCTACCAATCCCCACTTTCCTTCAAATTAGCCCTTCTTAGATTGCATTTCTGGCAGCATTTTATTACCGTGACAGATAAGTAAGTAGACACCTGATCTTTTATTTCCCCCTAGCATGAATTGGAAGACAGCTAAGGGAAGACAGTATAAATTATCAATTTAGTTAACACTCTTTTTTTAAGTAGATCAAAAGTAGTACTGATAAAAAATGCCCCAACAGTGTGTCAAATGGTAGATTAATATAAATTTTTGCCATGATGTAATGCGACTTACATTGGGACTTATTTCTGGGGTGTGGATTTTACTCATCTCTGGTCTCTAGAAACCTGTTTAAGGATTTCAATCTTCCATGTGGGAGGTCTGGGGTGGTACAACGATTCCCAACCCAGCAGCAATTAAGTAATATTTGAGAGAGTGCCCTGGAGACCAGAACTCCCACACCTAGCGACCTACCGTTTGGAAAGGGCTTTGAGTCAGTGAGCACTCTCAGCTTTCCTGTCTCCAGAGTCAGGGGACAGCAGCTCTGTGCTCAGACTCACATGTGCAAAGACCAGCAGGCACGATGCCAATCCAGTCTATCTAAAGACAGCACCTAGTTAGGACCAACCGTAAAAGACTCGTCAGCCCACAGGAGGCCGAGCACATGCAAGGAGCCACTCAGCCTCCAACATGGGAGGACCTTCACTAAGTCACACGTGGAACGTGCGTGTCAATACTGGAGGTTTTGCACTTGGTTCAGTTTCACAGGCATTATAAATTCCAAAGCTCTTTGACCTTTGGCCCTCGTTTTTATGGATCCTTTCAAAGCATACACCACAGCTTTTGAAGTCTCGAGTTAATTAGATTAGAATGAAATAGTTACCCCACTGTCAGAGAACAATTTGATTAATGAGAAAAATAAAAGGACCCCATTTTGAGGATTTCTGCTCTGAAAAAGGACATTAGCGGAAGGGATATTTTCTTATCCCTTAAAAAAGTAGAGGGAAGAAAGTTTATCTTGATGAGTACCAATTTTGAGATTTTTTTTTTCCTGGAGTTTTGTTAAGACCTAGAAATAATCCTGTGTGGTTCTGAGGCACATTAAACAAATGGTATGCTATGGAGCTACTATAAAAAATGAAGAATTCTGCAAGATGACTAATGTCACATTAGTAACAATATCAGCCATTGTAGGAATATAACAGCATAAAAAATAAGCAAATTCTCCCATTATCCATCTGTCACATGGCAGCATGGGCAGGGAGAGATGCCCTCCCCCACATCTGCCCATCAACACTTGAAGCAGGTGGGAGAGCTGGTCCTGAGGTCATAAGAACTGGAAAGCTGCTCCTGCCCCTCATCGTCTGTAGCCCTCAGGAGAGTGCTCCTATACCACACCTGGGCAACACAGTAGAGCTGACCCTGAAGGTGTAGGTGTGGGAGAACCAACCCTGAGGATGTGAAAACAGGAGAACTGGCCCCGCCCCTTGCTCATCGCTGCAAGGGGTGAGCTAGCCAGGACAATCAATGCAAGAGAGCTCACCACGGTGGTGAGGACAGGTGAGAGCTGGCGGGCTGACCAACTTTGCAACTACCCAGGCCCAGAAACAGGGGTATGAGTTGGCCCAGCCCAATATTCACCCCATCTGGATCTTCTGGAGCACATGAAAGGATCGGTCCTACAGACCCAAAGCTGCAGGATCTCCACAATACAAAACAACAACAGGATATCCAAGAGGAGTCTCAGTGAGGGCCCAGCATCATCGAGAGTGTAGCAGAAACCAGAGGACTGGAACCAGACCAATGAATCTTTGCAATGAACATTTGCAAGTAAAGATATATGACCAAAAGTGTTTACTGTGTGACTCACTGTGTCACATTGCAGCTTCCATAACGAGACTGATTTTTCTTTTCTTCTTTTTTTTTTTCCTTTTTTATTTTGAGGGGGAAGGTTTCAAGGTCAGAGGGTGGATATGAAGGAACCCTGAAATGCATGGAATGAGATGCATGATGTGAAAAACACAAAGAATAAATTAAAAAAAGGAAGATTAAAGAAAGCCAATTATCCCCATCACATCTCTGTGGCCCCTCCTAGCCTAGAACCAGCTGCTGACATTTACTGCCCTCTTCCTGTATATTGGTCAGCCTTTTATCACTGTGACAAAATACCTGTCGCCTATTAAAAGGGACAAAGATTTATGTGGACTCCAGATTTCATCGGTTTCCAAGAGGCTGGACCTGTTTGTTTGGCCTGAAGTGAGGCAGACTATCACGGCAGCAGGAGCGTGCATTGCAGGGGCTGCTCACTTCACAGCAACCAGGAAGCAGAGAAAGAGCCAGAAAGAGGCTGCTGGCAAAATCTAAGGGCAGCCCCCGGGGCTCCCTTCCTCCAATCATGTTCCACCGTCCACAGTTTCTTCCCCTTGTTGATAGTCTGTTCAACAGTGAAGATGTCAATGGATTCACCCATTGACTGGATCAGTGCCCTCATCACCCCGTCTCTCCTCCAGGCCCCACTTCCCCAGACTACACTGGGGTTCAAGTCTTCACCTGCGAGAGCTTCCTATCCAAACCATAAGCCCTGGATACTTAACTTGTTGGTGGACTAAGCAGCTTCTTGGTGTTTGTAGTTTTGAGAGGGGAAGGTGGGGAAGGCTCGCTTGTCTTACAATAATTTCTCACATTGTTGGCATGAGAAAGTCTGTGTGATAGCTGTGATACAAAGAAAGCTTCGATACCCTTGATGAAAACGAGGACATGGCCGCTCCTAGGTATAACTGAGAAGAAGGTTTTATTGTAGATTTGAGAGAGAGAACAGTCAGAGACATCTAGAAGGGTTCAGACTGAACAGGGTCACGAGAGGGGAGTGAGAGGGGGAGAGAGAGAGGAAGAGGAGAGAGAGGAAAAAAAAAGAGAGGGCAAAGAAGCCAGGAGTAAGTCAGACAGGAGTCTGGGAGTCCGTGGGTTCCTTGTGGCTTTACCCAGCAGGTCCGAATAGAGGATGATTAGGACCACGGGCCTGAATGCAGGTGTCTAAAATGGTCTGCACTTGGCTGTGCTGGGGGCAGGGGTGGGGGGGTGGGGGTCTTTTGCCTCACCCCTTAGCATCTCTGTAAATACCCTGGGGCAGAGACAGTCAGGGCTTGTTGGAATAGGTTCCAGGCCCTCTCGAGGCTATCCTTTATTTTCTATCAGTTTATCTCCACAATCTAAATCCTTCTATCTAATATTTCCTGCTGCTCACACTCAAGACAACTCTGGGGAGCTGTGGGGTTGGTGGGGTAAATGCCCCGCACAGGAGCCTAGAGAAGAATCAAGGCAGCGGCAGCCAAAATGGCTGAGTTACTAGGGAAGGGAGGCCAGGAAAGGGAAGGGGAACACCAGGCCCTGGGAGAGAGAGGTTTAGGGTAGGGGGTGGGGTGAGAAGTGTTGGGAGCAGCCACACTTTATTGGGAGAGCTGGCCAGTGTTGCCTGATATGCTAATTGGCACCTCAGTTGACCATTCTGCTCTGCTTTCTTTGAGGCCTAACAAAACCGCCAAAGACAGTTGGTTCTTTTGCACTTTTACTACAACCTGATAATGTGGATTTTATTAGTACTCTTAGTTCCCATTGTAAATGGTTTTGTTATTCTGTCCAGAGTCATAGACCAATATCGGAACTGATAAAGACACATAAGTTTTCAAATTTTAACTTGAAAATAACTCCTAGTATGACATGTTTCGGAAAGAAACATGCACTAAGATTGGCACTCAGTCTAAATTGATTCAGATGGGTCCATTGGATGTCTTTGTGACGCTGTAACAGAATGCCCAGAACTGGGTCATTTATAAAGGTCAGAGACTTATTTCTTGTGGCCTGGAAGTTGAAAAGTCAGGTTGAGATGAAAACTTCAAGTTGCTGCTGCTGTTCCAGAGGCCCTGGATTCAGCATTCTCATGGCAGCTAGCTCACAACCACCTGTAACCCCAGGTCTAGGGGACCCAATACCTTCAGCTGACATTCTCAGGCATCAGACACACATATGGTGCAAAGAAGCTATATGCATAAATTAAAATAAATTAATTGTCTTAGTTTGGATTTTTATTGCTCTGAAGACACACCATGACCACATAAAAAGCAAATCAATTTTAAGATATGAGGGAAACACAGAGAGAGAGAGAGACAGAGAGAGAGAGAGAGAGAGAGAATATTTTGAATGTTGATTCAGCCCCAGGGAATAGTATTTATTTCAAGCTAGGCTTTGGTTCCCTATGAGCTAGTGCTCAAACAGGAATTGCTACTCTAGGTATTCCAAATAGGTGACTTTATGAAGAGATTTTTTTTAAATGTAAAATTTAGAGGATGAAATGAAGAAAGTGAATGCAGAAGTTGGTAATTATGATGAGGAGCTGCAAGGAGCTGCCGTTGTTTCTAAGCTTGATGACTTCCTTATACAATGCTCCATTCCAAGGTCACCTTCGCAGTTCACATCCTGCTCATCCACACTTGGGTGTGGTTTCCGGGGTAGGACAGGAAAAGTGAGTGAAGAGATAGGGGAGGAAGTGTCCTCTGCACCTCGTTCCAGTGAGGGAGGTTCTTGAGGTTCTTGATGGAGGATTTGAACCCAAGGGTGACCTGGGAATTAACTGGGGCTCTCAGAGTGGGATTAAAGTGGAGTTCATCTCCAACCCTTAGATCTGCCATAGTTGTTTCCGATGTAGGGATTCCAATGGCTTCCAGCAATGCTCTGCAGCCATTCACTGTAAATCAATCTGAGAGTACACAAAGCCCTTCAGGATGGGCTCCAAAGGGATCCAGGAATCTGTAATTTGTAAAAAGTCTTGAAATTAAAGGTTTAAAAAAAAATCTTACGTATTTCATGAGATCGACAAAAGTTTACTCTGGAAAGGATGTGGGCCCAGGAGACCTTTGAAGGTTAACGTGGTTGGATTGCGTGCACATGGGCCCACACCCACATGCAGTACGTGTTATTAAATATGTGGACTTGTGGGCATGAGGGATGTGTGTGTGTGTGTGTGTGTGTGTGTGTGTGTGTGTGTGTGTGTGTGTGTGTGTTGGGTGATGGTGGTGGATGGATAGCATACAAAACAAATGTGACACTAAACAACTATTTATCTATGTAGTAGACAATAAAGATACAGTATTTTATGTGTATAGACTATAAATGCAATAATTATACACACTACGGTCTATAAACTGTTTAAGTTATCAATGTGCTTTATACATGTGTGCATTTAGAATGTAGGTAGCTATAGAGCTGTAGTGATTTCTTTTGTGACTGCTTCATCTCAAGCGAATCTTGGTTCATACTAGCTTTACAGTATGGCGGTAGCCTTACACCACATTAAAGAATCCTGGGAACGTATAATCTACTTGGAGACAGTAGAGACACATATGGGAACAGCACTACCGAGACCACAAGGAGGCAATCATAAAGGAGACAGACATGTTTGTGGCAAGAAGAGAGCAAAAATGAGAGCTTTGCCGAGACCGAATGTCTATAGCATGCCACACCGCTTTGAAACACACTCTGTGTTTAGGAGCATAGACTGTTTAATCAGATTCTCGAGGCAGGAGACCTGGCAAAGATTTAAATTGGTTCTCATATTTTCATTTCCCAGCTGTTAGAATCCCCAGTGCTCTTATTTACATATAAAGTTGCTCTATTCAATCAGGGGAAGTTTCTAAAGGGGACGGTCAAAAAATAACTAAGGCGCCTTGTAATCGCAGCACACTTCCAAGGACACAGCCTCCTGCCCTCTGCCCCTCCATGTCCCATGTGCTGGGTGTGACGCTGAGTCCCCTCACAGGAGAGCTGATGTGGCACTTGCTGAAGCTGGCAGAACAGAGCAAGGAAGGTGGGAGGCAGCTTCCTCCACGGCAAAATCACAACCTTTCTTTAAGAGGCACCCTTGACGGGTGGCACTACATTCTCTGGGGGAGACTTCATCTTCCATGTGGACTGCAGTGTATGCGGAACTGCTTTTGACATGTGGTAACCTTCATTTCGTCTAAGAGGCTATTGGTTTTGAGAAAGAAAATGGTTATGCAATTCTCTTTCTCTTATATACATGACATACATTCATATTAATTAAAATATATTCTGCGTCAAATCCCTCTCAGGACCTCTCTGGCTATGCTGACATGTTGCAGTATTGTCCATCCACTTATTACAAGCCTTCTCACTGGCTGCTCTTTGTGGTCTAACCTTATCACAGCAGCTGAGATATTCTCCAGTGTAACTTGGATAATATCAAAGCCCTCCTTAAATTGTCCAGTGGCTTTCCTTTACTCTTCCCATTTGTGAGATGGACTGAGAAAAGTACCTACTTATTGGGAATTTAAAAAAGAATTAAGGAATGCACGTGGAGTATTTTATAAATAGGTGTCTTCATATAGTGGGCACTTAATTAATGATTAAATTTAGCACTGCCATTATTTCTTTGGGGGGTGATAAGTTAAAAGTTATTTTACACTTCTCATTCCTTTTAATTGCTAGTGGTGGTGTGCCAGTATTGTTAGGGAGAGTCATCACCATCCCCCAACAAAAATGACCACGACATGTTTTGGAGTACTATAGAGAGTGCCCTCATAAAAATGCAGCATCCTCTACAAATGGTTGCCCATGCTTGTTTCTTTATAGCTTAAGCTGGTTTGTGCTTTCTTTTTTTCTGACTGGAACACCTCAGAGTGACAGCACATTTCTCTCCATTGGAGATACCTTCCTTGGATGTAGTGCGGTTGTTCTAGAAGACAAGTGCATCTCTTCTTAAGGTGTCCCTCAGGAAGTCCTACTGTGGAATCCAAAGGTGCCACAGTTAAGTCAAACTAACCTAAGCACTCTCCAAATTTTGCAATATAACTAACAATTACTACAAAATGCACTAAATCATTACACAAGCAGAGACCTTTATAAATCTAAGCTTACATTGGAGACTCTGTGTGTGTGTGTGTGTGTGTGTGTGTGTGTGTGTGTGTATGTACACACCACACACCCCCCCCACACACACACCATAGCAAGAAAAATAAAGGGAGAATAAATAGAAGTATAAGAATCAATAGTATACCAGAGTTGATAACTAAAATGCACATGATAAGGTCCATGGACTACCTAGGAGTAGGCTGCAGGCCGGAAGCTTCCTAGCCTATCAGATTGTACCTAAGTAGATGATGTCCTCAAGTGATTAAAACAAACCAGCTGGCTGAAAGGAAAGTAATTGTTTTAGGTACTGTCGCTTGAAAGGTTTATTCTTTAGGTCCTCATGATGAGGTTGTGGTACCATGTGGTGTGGTCTTCACAGGCATTCCTATAGCTGGTATGAGGGGATGGAACTGCACCGGACAGGATGGAAAAAACATCAGCTGAGGGAGTTGAGACCAGCCTGGACTACATAGCAGGCGCCTCTCTTAAAACACACAAAAGCTTCCTCCAGTAACTGCCCAAGTGAGTTTCCTAGGACTGTCTCGTCTGTTCCTCTGGCAGTCACAGTCACAAGGCAGGGTCACAGAATGATAAAACACATCTAGAGCCGGGCGGTGGTGATGCACGCCTTTAATCCCAGCACTCGGGAGGCAGAAGCAGGTGGATCTCTGTGAGTTCGAGGCCAGCCTGGACTACCAAGTGAGTTCCAGGAAAGGCTACAAAGCTACACAGAGAAACCTTATCTCAAAAAAACAAAAACCAAAAACCAACCAACCAAACAAACAAACAAAAAACCACATCTAGTGAAGGAGTGCTCATTGGGCAATGGAGAGACACAAAACCACACAAGTGAGATATGAGATATGTCTAACTAAATGGAAGTGTATATTTAACACTAGAAATGAAAGGGCAGCATTTTTCTTTTCTTTCTTTCTTTCTTTCTTTCTTTCTTTCTTTCTTTCTTTCTTTCTTTCTTTTTTTTTCTTTTTTTCTTTCATTTTCCAAGACAGGGTTTCTCTGTGTAACAGTCCTGGCTGTCCTGGAACTCTCTTTGTAGACCAGGCTGACTGAGATCTGCCTGCCTCTGCCTCTGCCTCTCAAGTGCTGGGATTAAAGGCCTGCGCCACCATCGCCTGGTGTATTTTTTTTTTTTTTTTAAAGAAAATCCTCTACAACAATATTTTTCCACCAAGTTTTTGTTAAATTTAACATGACAAACTGGTTTATAGTAACATGCTCAGAGACTTCTCTTGATAGCTAATGGCAGGACAGACCCATTAATTTGACAGGCACTATTTTATCAGCGCTAAGCCTAATTAAGACATGATAGGATCGCTACTAACTGATATCAACAAGGCAACTTCCTACTGAATCCTGAAGCACAAAGTTGTTGAAAAGGGCACTTAGGGTTGAAATCAATCTAAAGTGGGAGGCTGTTTGCTAAAAGTAATTATTGGGCTGGCCAGATGGCTTAGTGGGTTAAGGTGCTTGCCACCAACTCTGAAGATCTGAGTTTGATCCCTGAGACTCACGTGTGCTACAAGTTGTCCTTAGACCCTCACATGCACACACACAAATAAATAAATAAATAATAAATAAATAAATAAATAAATAAATAAATGCAATAATTAATTTGTCAAAAATTAGGAGCTGGGGAGTTTAATTAGGAGGCTCAGCAGTTAAAGCAGTTGCTATAAAGGCAGCAGGTGTGAAGAGTTCTGATCCCCACAACCCGAGTGAAATATCTGGTGGGCATTGCAGCCCATCTGTAATTCCAATGCTCACGAGACAGTGAAAGGAACCCCCTGGAGTAAACTGGCTAGCTATACTATTGGCTAGCTTTGGGTTCAGTTGAGTGACACTGTTTAGAAGAATAAGGAAAAAAAAATAACTATGCCTGGGTCCGTGGTGTGGTCTGGGCCAGGCAGGCCTGCTGCTGAGCGCCATGTCTGGGTCCCTGTTCCTACTGTAGCTGGGATCTGTGATGATGTCCCTGGCCCATGTTACCACAGGGGGCCATAGGAACCATGTGTGTTGAAATCTGAGGGCCATGCTGAGCCTGCCCTGCCCCTCACTGGTCTTGGGATAGTTGGCCCTGCCCTTCAGTGGACATTACAGTTGGAGAGCTAGCCCCTGCCTTCCAGAGAGATGGCCCCACCTCTCACCATGGGCGTGGGCCTAGGAGAGCTGGCTCTGCCCCTTGGCTGAGGAGCACACTCCCGGTGGCAAGGACCAACCAGCTCAGCTGCCTACCACGCAGGCCCACCCCAGCATCCACCCCATCTATGACCTGAATTCGGAAAGGGACTGGTCCTGCAGAATGATGACCACAGGATTTATGACTTGGAGCAACAGCAAGATTTCTGAGACGGATTTCAATGAGGGTCCAGTGATGATGGTGTGCCAGAGGCCTTGAACCAGACGAATGACTCGTTGCAATGAACATTTTGTGGGTGGGGCTGGTTGGACAAAAGGGTACACTGTGTGACACACCGGAGCACCCAATGCCACTAGGATGGATGAAGAGGTGCTGGAGATTGAGGTGGAGTTTTTTGTTTCGTTTTGTGTTGAATTAATTTTGAGGGAGTTTCTTTTTTGGGGAGAGATGCTGCAGGCATGAGGGGCAGATATGGAGGAACTAGGAGGTGAGCAGGATTGGGGCGCATGATGTGAAATTTCCAAAGAATCAATGAAGAATTATGTTATAAAAAGAATTGTGGATGACTCCAGACATCAGCCTCAGACCTCCATACTTATCAGCATACACCCACACATATCTGCATACATGTACCCACATAGATGTGAATGTGTACACATGTGCATGCACACCACACACACAGACATGTGAAACAGAAGCTAGTAAAAACACCAAAATAATTATTAATAATTGAAAACAAATACGGCTGAAAAGATCAAACATGTAACTAAACCATTAGTCTACAAATAATAGTTCTTTGGCTTAAAGAACTTGTAATTCGGCCGGGCGGTGGTGGCGCACGCCTTTAATCCCAGCACTCGGGAGGCAGAGCCAGGTGGATCTCTGTGAGTTCGAGGCCAGCCTGGGCTACCAAGCATGTCCCAGGAAAGGCACAAAGCTACACAGAGAAACCCTGTCTCGAAAAACGAAAAAAAAAAAGAAAAAAAAAAGAACTTGTAATTCGTTAAGATTTATTCTTTTTGGTTTTGAGTCAGGGTCTTGCTATGTAGCCCTGGCTGGCCTGGAACTCACTATGTAAGTCAGGTTGACCCTGACCACACAGAGACCTGCCTGCCTTTGCCTCCCTGATGCTAGGATTAAAGGCTCATGCCACCAAGCAAGATGTGACAACTAGAATAAGAATTAAAACTTTTCTAACTATATAGATGATTGACAGTCTCCGGAGCTCTTTCTCACTTTTAAGTCTTAGTAACTTCTCTTCAGTGTGTCTTTTTACCTGGGTCTTCCATGTGTAGTCTTCCAGCCATTCAAATTTAGCTTGGTGTGAATCACTAATTTCGCTGGAGTGGGGTGAGAGTGGGGCTAGGTGTTGGGAAGGTGGCACATGGCTATGATCCTCGCACATTGCAGGTGGATGCAGGGGAACAGGAGTCCAAGGTCATCCTCAGCTATATAGAGACCTTGAGGAAAATCTGGATTAAACAAGGCACTACCTCCAAACAAAACATCATTAATTAGGATACATCTTGTTCTTCTTTCTTCTTTTCCTGTCCTCCCTTACTTAAGCAAGTTCAGGGTGTGAAAGTTCATTGTAGACTGGTAGTGTATCCCAGAGTCTCCTTATTTATCTTTCCTACCACATCAAGAGAAAGGGTGTCAATAGGTCAACATTAGAGTCAGTCACATCTGTTTGTGCATCCTAGCTCTGCCACAGATTTATTTTATTTTTAATTATGTGGATATGTGTGTTTCTGTGTGTGGGTCTGTGCAAATGAGTGTAGGTGCCTGTGCAGGACAGTAGAGGACATCAGATACCCTAGGACTAGAATTACAGGTAGCTGTGGGCTACCAAACATGGACTATAGAAATTTAAGTCCTTTTCAAGAACACTCTTCACCACTGAGCTGTTTCTTCAGCTCCAACTGTGAGTCTTCTCGTCTATGAAAATGGAAAACGACACCTACGAACTCGAACAAATATTGGGAAAATAACGGACATTCTTTAGTAGTTTTTAGTTTTCTCCCATCCTATTTATGACTGCACAGATCCTCTAGGTAACTGTCAATGAATTATTCTAAGAGCCAGATGTGGCAGTAGAGCTTTATCAGCAGCTAAGGTTAGACCCTGTCCCCCTTTAAAAGCCTCAAGATCTTTCATTTGACTCGGTGCCTGTGGTATGTAGACTAATGCCACACCCCAAATGTCTACACCTTAGTCCCTAGAAACTGTGACTATATATGTCTTACATAGTAGCTGAGACTTCCATTAGGATGAAACCAAAGGGCCTGGAGAGGTGGCTCTGCAGTTAAGAGCATGTAGTTCTCCAGCAGGGGACCCAAGGTCAGTTCCCAGAACTCACGGTGAGTAGCTTTCAACCGCCTGGAATTCCAGCACCAGGAGATCTGACACCCTCTTTTGTCCTACAGGCAACTGCTTTTGTGTGCACTTATCTCCACACAGACACACATGCATACACGTAATTAAAAAGAAAAATAAATCTTATTATAAAAAGATGAAGTTCCCCGGGCGGTGGTGGCGCACGCCTTTAATCCCAGCACTCGGGAGGCAGAGCCAGGCGGAGCTCTGTGAGTTCGAGGCCAGCCTGGGCTACCAAGTGAGTTCCAGGAAAGGCGCAAAGCTACACAGAGAAACCCTGTCTCGAAAAACCAAAAAAAAAAAAAAAAAAAAAAGATGAAGTTAAAGATTTTGAGACCAAGGGATTATCCTTGTGGGCTCAGCATAGTGACAGTCACCTCTATAAACAAAGACAGTCAGAAGAGTGGCAGCGTGAGACGATGTGATGATGGATGCAGAATTTGGAGTGGTATGGTACTAACTTTCAACACTGAAGGAAGGATGCTGGGAGCCTCTAGAAGCTGGAATCTGAAAGCAAATGGGTTCTTCCTTCCAGCCTCCAAGAATGAACATAACCCTGTGAATGTTAGAATTTTAGATGCCCGTTTGGGCACTTCTAACCTCCAAACCTATGAAATACTAAATTTGCATCCTTTGAAGCTGCTAGGTTTGGGATAATTTACAGCTGTTGGAGAGTAATATAGTGCTATGCTATATTTGGAGTCTGAAATAGGGAGTTTGTCTCCGAGTTTTTCAGTGAACCAAGCCGCACAACGCTTGTGAGATCGTGATGATATTCACACTCCCAAATCAAATTTAGCTTGTCTCTCTTCATTTGTATGCAAAAGGTAACTTAGACAAAGACATACACCAAATCTGGCTTTATATGTTGGAACTGGAATTGAAAATTGGGCGTCACTATCAGTGCCATGGCTACATGAACCATGGCAGGGAGGGAGGGGTTTAAAATCCTGGGTCACCAAGAAGGACTGACTGATACAATAGCTCTAAAGTGAATGGCTCTGTGTTAGTTAGTCTGTGTCCACTTGACACAGACTGGAGTCCTCTGCAATGGTCTTGCTTTAGCGTGCACATGACTCGGTAAGTTTTAGAAAGTTATGAATGATTCTCCACCCATTCTATTGTGTAGTCTATACTAGAACTTTCTATGATTTAAATAGTCTTTAAACACTGTGAACATGGAAAATGAAGGTTTTTATTATCCCTCCCTTAAATATGATTTTCATAGTTATGAATAGCAATAAGTGAATGAGATGAAATCCTAAGACAATGAATTTAAAAGAATATTCCTAAACATATTTAGTGAAATCAAAGAGGCTATAAATAATCTTAAAAATGAATTATAAGGGAATACAAATAAACAACTGAGTGGACAAAGGAAGTCAATACAAGAGCTTGAAACAGGAATTCAAAAAAGAGAAAGTTTTACTGAAAAAATCAAATTGAAGTTGAGAAATGAAAAGTTCAGTTAATCAAGTAAGACTCACCAGTAGAATGGATGGAGCAGAAATCAGAAGGTCAGGAATGGGAGACAAAATAGATGAGTTAGAGCAGTCAACCCTTACAAAGATAAAACAAAACGAAAGTGTGAACATATGAGATCTATGAAATAACAATAAAAGACCAAACCTACAAATCATGGGGATAGAAGGAGGAGAGGAATTTAAGACTAAACACATCAACAACATTCAATAAAATCATACCAGAAGGTTCCCCAAATCTAGCAAGATTACAGTCCAGACTCATGAGGCGTTTAGATCACCAAACAGGCAAGACTAGAAAGAAACCTCCCTAGATCACACTGTAACACTATAAGCAGTAAACACTAGACATGGAGGAAAAACAGACTGATGGCTATAAGAGAGAAGTGCTAGGTCACAGAGAGACGAACCCTTCATAACCACAGCAACATTTCTCAACAGAAACTCTAAAAGCTGGGAGAGAAGGACAGAATGTGTCCCAAGCACTGAAATACAGTGATTGCCAGGCTATATTGCTATATCCAGCAACATGACCTGTCACTGTAGAAGAAAGGAGAACTTTCCATGACAAAAACAAGCTAAAGGAATTCATGACCACTTCATCAATACTACAGAAGATATCTGATTGAACCCTTAGACTAAGGAGAAAATCCAGGAAGCTATAGGAAAGACTAGTGGAGGCTAGAAGAGTAGTAAGCAAAGGAAGACCAGGAAGATATCAAACATCACATCAACAAAACGACAGGAATTAGCACCCATCACTCCATAATAACCTTGAATATTAATGGCCTAAATTCCCCAAATCAAAAGATTAGCAGATTGGATTAATAAGCAGGGTCCATCTATTTGTTGCCTGTAAAAATGAACCTTACTGTCAAAGACAAACGTTAAGCTTAAGGTGAAGAGATCAAAAAAGGTGTTCCAAGGCAACGGACCTAGAACGCTAGCAGAGGCTGCTGTTTGAATACCTGACAAAACAGACTTCCAACTGAAATACGGCAGAAAAGATGAAGGTCACTTCATACTGACAATATTGCAATTTTGCATATATACACGGTGAACGGTTGTGTATCCAATTTAATAAAATAAAGAGTAATGTTCGTAAAGGCACAGATTAACCCAATACAATAATAACGGGTGACTTCCAATAAGCCCTTCTTACCAATAGGTAATCTTGACAAAAAATAATCAGAGCAACATTTGAGTTAAATGATACCTTATTTCCAATGAGCCTAACAGCCATCTATGAGACATCCCATCTGAACACCACAAAATACCCATCCTTCTCAGTAGTCTATAAAAATGTCTCTGAAATAGATCGCATAATGTGATACAGAGAAAACCTAGACCAATATTGGAAAATTGAAATAACTTCTTATATTCTGTCTGGCCTCGCTGGAATAAACCTAGAAGTCAACAGCAAGAGGAAATACAGAACACACACAAATCCATGGAGATCGAGTCACACACTATTGAAAAATAAGTGAATATAGAAGAAATAGGGAAGGAAATTAAAAATTTCCTAGGAACGAAGATGAAAATACAACATACCAAAGTGTACTCAGTACAATGAAGTGGAGCTAAGAGGTAAGCTGAGTCACAAGTGCTTACTTTAAAAAAAAAATCAGAGAAAGCCAGGCTTAGGTGCTGGCAGTCCAAACCTTTGGAAGGTGGAGGCCAGAAAATCAAGAGTTCAATGTTAGCTTGAGTTTCTTGGGGCAAATGGTGTACCAAAATTAAACCAAGATGCAATAAACAATTTAAATAGAGTTATAACAAGGAATTAAATAGAAACGGTAATAACAATTTTATAGCTAAGAACTCCCAGGTCCCGATGAATCCATTGCTGAATTATATCAGATGTTTAAAGGAGAAGTAACACAAATGTTTCTGGAACTACTCATAAAATAAAAAGGGGATACATGCTACCAAATGCTTTTTTATGCAACTAGTATCACCCTGATATAACAACCAGATAAGGATAGAACAGTACGAATAAACGGAAATTACAAGCCAATCTCCCTGATGAACATAGATGCAAAAGTTGTCAACAAGATACTTGCAAATTGAATGTTAGAACACTTCAAAATGATCAATTACCATAATGGAATTGGCTTCATTCCAGAAATACAGGAATGGTTCAACATATGCAAATCAGTAAATGTCATACATCACACAAATGGATTCAAGGACAATATCACATGATCAGCTCAGTACACGTAGCCACGACTTTCGATAAAACCCAACATACTTTCATATAGAGACCTTGTAGAGACAAAGAGTATAAAGGATATATTTCAATGTAATAAAGACTATGTATGATAAAGCTATAGTTAATACCTGGGGAAGAAACCTCAAACTAAAACCAAGAACAAGACAAAGGTGCACACTTACTGTACTCTTATTCAACACGATACTGGAAGTCTTAGCTAGAGCCAATAAAGGGGATACAAATAGGAAAGGAAGAAGTCAAAGAACCCTTATTTGAAAATGGTATGATTTTATCCATAAGATACCCTAAAGCAGTGGTTCTCACCTTCTTAATGCTGAGATCCTTTAATGCAGTTCCTCATGTTGTGATGACACTCCCCCAACCATCGGATTATTTTGTTGCTACTTCATAACTGTAATTTTGCTACTGTTATGAACTGTACTGTAAGTATCTGTGTTTTCTGATGATCTTAGGCAATCCCTGTAAAAAGTTCATTCGACTCCCAAAGGGGTCATGACCCACAGGTTGAGAACCACTGATCTAGACTTACTCAAAAAGTAATGTCCACAACTGGCAAATGTGATTTCATGAAATTAAAAGGCTTCTGCACATAAAAGAAACAACCAGTATAGAGACAGCCTATAGAATTGGAGAAAAATCTTTGCTGCTGTACCTCTGACAGAACATTAACACCTAGTATATACAAAGAACTGAGAAAACCCAAAACACCAAGAAATCCGACAACCCAATCAAATGAAATGAGCAGACATTTCTCAACAGATAAAGTTCAAATGGCCAATAAACATAAGGAAAAACTTCGATCTGACTAGCCAGGAGAGAAATGAAAAGTAAAACAAAAGTGAGATTGTATTTTATCTAGTCAGAACATCAGTCATTAATAAAGCCAATAATAGCCAGGCGGTGGTGGCGCATGCCTTTAATCCCAGCACTTGGGAGGCAGAGTCGGGCATATCTCTGTGAGTTTGACACCAGACTGGTCTACAGAGCGAGATCCAGGACAGCCAGAACTTCACAGAGAAACCCTATCTTGAAAAATGAATAAATAAATAAATAGCAAATGCTAGGAAGAATATAGACAAAGGCTTATGGGAATATAAACAAATACAGTCACTGTGGAAATCTGTGAAGCTGTTTCTCAAAAAACTAAACACACACAAAACACACACACACACAAATGAAAACAAAAACAAAACCCCCCCAAAACAGAACTACCATATGACCAAGTTATACCATACCTGGCTATTTTCCTAAAGGAATACAAATCAATGTAGTCCAGACTTGCACTTCAATGTTTATTACACACTATTCAGAATTAGCTAAATTATGGAATCAACCTACACATCTACCAATGAAGGAATGGATAAAGAACTGTGGTATATACAGAACAGAACTCTTTTCAGCCATAAAGGAGAAAGAAGTTTTATGTCATTTGTAGGAAAACCGATGCAAAGGCAGAGAATTATAGTGAGTTAAATTAGTCTCTGGAAGACATTTGTGGTTTTTAGATGGTATGTGGACAGATAAAATCATATATGTGCATGTGATATGAAAACAGAAGCCAACTGCCTAGGGGGACATGGGTTTAATAGGAGGTCATTTTATATTGACAAGATCAAATTGTTACCATTTTCTTTCATCTATTGATGGTAATCCCAGTATTGACTACAATTTTAATTACTTTGCTCAGTGTTTTATTTTGAGTGCGGTAATAATAAGCCATTATTATTAACACTTAATCTCATCCAAGTGAGTTTCCTGATATCTGGAAAGGTATTCTAAAGCCAGATTTTTATTGTAACCTTGATCATGATTGCAGAGCACCCTTTTCACACCACTTATAGACTTCCAGTGAAAAAGTAATGTGTAATCAAAAGAGATCAGAAGGAAGCCCAGGACTGCATCATCTGTTCATAGAACTAATACTCTACAACTGGATTGTCTTAAATGTTCCCTAACAAGAACTGGTTTTGTTAGGGAACTTGCAAAAAAGCTGAACAAACCAACAACAAGAACTGGTTTTGTTAGGGAACTTGCAAAAAAGCTGAACAAACCCATCACCAAGTGCCCAGATGGCAACACGAAATTTACAACACAAGCCGGGCGGTGGTGGCACACGCCTTTAATCCCAGCACTCGGGAGGCAGAGGCGGGTGTATTTCGGTGAGTTCGAGGCCAGCCTGGTCAACAAAGCAAGTTCCAAGAGAGCCAGAGCTACACAGAGAAACCCTATCTCAAAACACCAAAGGAAAGAGAGAGAGAGAGAGAGAGAGAGAGAGAGAGAGAGAGAGAGAGAGAGAGAGAGAGAGAGAGAGACTTAGTAAAGAAACCAGTTGGTTTTTCTTTTTGTTTCTTTTTTTAAAGATTTATTTTGTATTTTGTTTTTTATTATGTTTGTGTGTGTGTGCAGAGGAGGGGGGTTGTATACATGAATGCAGGTGCTTGAAGAGTCCAGAAGAGGGCGTTGGATCCCTTGAAGCCAGAGTTAGAGGCGGCTGTGAAACCTCTGATGTGGGTGCTGGGATCCGAACTCAGGTCTTGGGCAACAGCAGTACATGCCTTTAACTGCTGAGCCGCCTCTTCAGCCCCAGATGGGATTTCATGATCAGCTAGATCATAAAGAAGACCATAAATAACAAAGGTGCATGGGATATTGGACTGTACCGACTTTCATTATTATCGATATACATTGATAAATATACATTAATACGTATGAACGTAACAATTCAGGAAAGCAGCGTGTTGGCAGCGGGTTGAAATGTGTCATCTGTTAGATCAGGTTACTCAAGCTGGCAGAAGACAAAGCTTTTAAGTCACAGTCCGAAGGGTTAGGCCCCGTAACTGGCAGGGTGTCAGTAAGGAGCTGAGGTAGACTGCCTGGTGACAGGATGCAGCTGTACTGGAACACAAAGCTTTGGCAGGGTGGGATCAGCTCTGCCGATTATCAGAACACAAGCCAGAGTCCAGAGGGACGGGCGGGTAGCAACCGGAGTGAAGCAAGGCTGAATTCAAAAGTTCACAGGGCAGAGTCAGAGCGGGCAAAGGGAAGCCAATGCACGCTCCTCTCTCTTTGTCCTGCCCCAGCCTGTGGCATGCCTACAGGAGGCTGGGCCCTCACTGCTGAGCAAAGAGAAATGGGGGAAAAATCATCCAAAGAAAATCAGAGTGCCTTCAGGAAATGATATACAGGTGGGGGTCAGACAATATCCCATAAAAGTTCATATACACCTATGAAAATCAAGACTCATAGGGCCCGAAGTAAGTTCATATGATGTTTCACCACAGGCTCCAACAGTTTAAGACCATAGATCCAGTTCTAAGTCTTAAAATTTTGCAGTAGGGAATATCTTGGAACTTGCTGTTTTTCAATTACTGTTCATGCCGGGCTGGAAAACAAGAGATTCCTGGGGGCCTTGTGGCGTCTAATAACAGCTGTCTATTTAGTGCTTACTGTATGCCGGACAACGTGGTAAGTATATTACAGATTTATCACTGCATTTAGTCTTTCTGGTGTCAGTACGCTGTAGGTGTTACTGGCCCACTTTACAGAGCGACTAAGGTCAAAACTACTTAAGTAGCTTATGCCAAGAAGGAATATAGAAGAAAATACAAAGACACCTAACTCTATAGTTGCAGAAAGAAAGCAAATGGAAGTATCTTCTTGCATCAATTTTAACTTTTGTGAAACTGATATTTGTCCAGTCAAATATGAAAACAACACCCTCAGAGAGGGTGAGAGGATACAGAAATGCTGAGAATTCAGCAGCATAAGGTGGTGAAGACAGGGATGACGTTAACACGAGGAATATCCAAGTGTAACAGAGATTAAAGAAACAGAATTAGACAAAGAAGCCAGCTTCCTTGTTTACGGTCCAAAGGGCACACGAAGTTCACCCTGCCATTGGCACCAGTGTAGTCCCTACCAAGCAGAATGATTCAGCAACGGGGCATGATGATTCGCTTAGAAGCGTGAAGCAGCCTTGTCCAGTGACGTATGCTCAAGTCGAAACTGGAGCTAGCGAAGAGAATTTCCGTGCAAATGCGTACCTGCCATGTGCTGGTTGGGAGTTTAGGAAAGGTTCCAATTTTATTTAGGAAAGGAAGCGGAAGACGTCTAGTGTTACACACGCAGCAGGCGTTGGGCAGATGGGTGAGTGGCAGAGCTCAAAGTTTGCTGTCCCCCAGAGCTCAGAGGCAGCAGGCAGAGCCCTGCCTGAGGGGAACTGACTACACACCGAGTCTTGCTCAGATTTGGCTCAGGAGCTGTGATGGGCTCCTGAGGTGAATGTAGGGAGATATGATTCCAGAATCATAGAAGACAAGTGGGGAGGAACGGAGCAGAGACAAATTATTAAGATTATCTAGAGAAGCCAGGATTCATGTGTTACCCAGAATTCAAGCTATCCTGGAATCCATTAACGGGGAAAACAAGACAGCTTTAGCTAAGTCTTCCATTTGTCACAAAGCAACATTCCCTGAATAAATAGTCTTGCTTAAAAGCTGCCAAAATTCAGGACTCCTAATGGAAAAAAAAAATTAAATTGCCTAGCAGGAGATTAGCCACTCTTTTTGGCAAAACTTTTTTAAATTTTTTTTTAGCTTTTTTTTATGGTGTTTTGTGTGTTTGAAGATTTTCTTTTGAAGTTCTTAAGCACTTGGCATGGTTGTCCAAAAGTTGCTGTTTCTTTTTTTTTTTTTTTTTTTTCTTTTTTTTTTTATTAATTTATTTTGCAATACAATTCAGTTCTACATATCAGCCACGGATTCCCTTGTTCTCCCCCCTCCCGTCCCCCTCACCTTCCCCCCAACCCCCCCCCCCCCCATTCCCATCTCCTCCAGGGCAAAGCCTTCCCCACAGACTGAGGTCAACCTGGTAGACTCAGTCCAGGTAGGTCTAGTCCCCTCCTCCCAGGCCGAGCCAAACAATCCTACATAGGCCCCAGGTTTCAAACAGCCAACTCATGCAATGAGCACAAGATCTGGTCCCACTGCCTGGGTGCCTCCCAAACAGATCAAGCCAATCAACTGTCTCATCCATTCAGAGGGCCTGATCCAGTGGGGACCCCTCAGCCATTGGTTCATAGTTCATGTGTTTCCATTCATTTGGCTATTTGTCCCTGTGCTTTATCCAACCTTGGTCTCAACAATTCTCGCTCATATAAACCCTCCTCATTCTCGCTAATTGGACTCCCAGAGATCCACCCGGGGCCTAGTCATGGATCTCTGCATCCAGATCCCTCAGTAGTTGGATGAGGTTTCTAGCACAACAATTAGGGTGTTTGGCCATCCCATCACCAGAGTAGGTTGCTGTGGGATGTTCTGTATGGCAAATGTGTTGCTGATTAGTCATTAAATAAAACACTGATTGGCCATTGGCTAGGCAGGAAGTGTAGGCGGGACAAGGAGGAGAATAAAGCTGGGAAGTGGAAGGCTGAGTCAGAGAGACACTGCCAGCCGCCATGATGAGAAACAGCATGTGAAGATGCCGGTAAGCCACGAGCCACGTGGCAAGGTATAGATTAATGGAAATGGATTAATTTAAGCTGTAAGAACAGTTAGCAAGAAGCCTGCCAAGGCCATACAGTTTGTAACCAATATAAGTCTCTGTTTACTTGGTTGGGTCTGACGGCTGTGGGACTGGCAGGTGATAGAGATTTGTCCTGACTGTGGGCCAGGCAGGAAAACTCTACCTACACTGACTAGTTGCCTGCTAATAGCCACAGCATTTCTCAGTGATACAGCTGCTTGTGAGTTGCCCGTGCTCCTGTAAGTTACCCTAATACAATTATTAGTTCACCAAGTGGGACTTGGACACACTCTTCTTTGGTCTATTGGTGACCCAGATAAAGTCCTGTCACAGAGATCCTGGAGCCCGCTGTGACCAGGGCCCACAGTTTCTCATCTTTTCACAGCCTTTGTTGCCTCCATCACTTCTGCCACGGCTGCTCTCTGGAATTCTTCAGATGCCCGTTTGTTGCCACTGCCACCATTGAAGTTGCTGTTTCTTATTTACAATGTATCTGCCCTTTGGTTTCTCTTTTATTTAAAGATGAATTACTTCCTACACGAAATGTATTGTTTTGAGGCGTGCTTGGGACTGAATTTTTGTCTTTCCAAAGTTTATGTACTCAATCTTTAAATCCTAACACCATGGTGGTATTTGAAAGTGGAGCCTTTGGGAGGTAACCCAGTCCAGGGTCAAAGTCAGGGAATAGAGCCTTCAAGATGGGATTAAGGTGAGGACGAGAGAGACCACTGTCTTCCCTGTCCACACACAGAGGTACGGGCATTTGAGGACATAAGAAGGCTCTAATCCTGAAGTCTAGACAAAAGCTCTCTCCAGAACTTCGCCTTCCTGACAGTTAGATGTTGGAGCTCCTGCCTCTAAAAATGTGAGAAAATAAATTCATAATTTTAAAACATTCAACTTGATATATTTTGTTGCAACAGTCTGCCTTAGTCTGTTTCCCACTAAATAACATTGCACACAGTCTGAGTAATTTATAAGGAGATTTGTTTGATGTCTTAGTCAGGGTTACTATTTCTGTGATGAAACACCATGACCAAAAACAACTTGGGGAGGAAAGGGCTTATTTCACGCACAGTTCCAAACAACAGTTCATCATCAAAGGAAGTCAGGACAGGAACTGAAGCAGGGCAGGAACCTGGAGGCAGGAGTTGATGCAGAAGCCGGAGGGGAGCTGCTTACTGGCTTGCTCTCCATGGCTTGTTCAGCCCATCTTCTAGGAGAACCCAGGACCAACATTGGGCTGGGCCCTCCCTGAGTAAACAGTAATTAAGAAAACACTTAGCCAGGTGGTGGCGCTCGCCTTTAATCCCAGCACTTGGGAGGCAGAGCCAGGTGGATCTCTGTGAGTTCGAGGCCAGCCTGGTCTACAGAGTGAGATCCAGGAAAGATACCGAAGCTACACAGAGAAACCCTGTCTTGAAAAACCAAAAAGAAAAATAAAAAAAAAGGAAAAAAAGAAAAAAAGAAAGCACCTTACAGACAGATCTTACAGAGGTATTTTCTCAATTGAGGTTCCCTCCTCTCTGATGACTCTAGTTTGTGTCAACTTGATATAAAACTAGCCAGTACATTTGGGTTCATAGTAGTGGAAGCTGGGAAGTCCAAGACCAGGTGACTGAATTGCAGAGGGTAGAAGGGCTAAGGGGCACACAAAAGACAGTGTGAGGAGCGGACTTGCTTTATAGCAACCTGCTTTCAAAGTAAGTCATGCAGTTCTGTGAAAGGATTCACTCACCACATGCAAAAGGCATTAATCTACTCTAAGAAGCTCTGCTCCCATAACTCAAATGCCTTCCATCAGGCTCCACTTCCAATGCTTCTGCAGGGAGGAATTTCCCTGACCATTTGGGGAATGGTCCAAACCTTGGTTCAGCTTGATTTAAGAGAAGTCCAAAAACTGGGTTTTTTTTTTTTTTTTTATTAAACTTTTGTTTTGTTTTAGAGACAGAGTTTCTCTGTGTAGTTTTGGTGCCTGTCCTGGAGCTCACTCTGTAGACCAGGCTGGCCTTGAACTCACAGAGATCTGCCTGGCTCTGCCTCCTGAGTTCTGGGATCAAAGGCGTGTGCCACCACCGCCCGGCTTTATTAAACATTTCTAAAGATCATTGTTATAAGATAATAAAGTCTCATGAAAGTTTTGTGATTGTTGTATATACATTTTTTTCCACCTACAGAATGCTTTAAAAATCCTACTGAGGATGATATAAACCAGCATGTTGACTCTTTCTAGAAACAGTTCATGTAACAGCTGGTGTTTCATGAACCTTGGGGACACCTAAAGCAATGTTTACTCACCCTAGATAGACACTGAGCACAGATCAAAAGTTCCAACTTGGTGAACTGGTAAGTTTATTGGGCTTAGTTATAGAACATGGCTGAGGGATTACTTCCAGGTGTGTGGGGAACTGCTCCGCAAACAGCTGCATCACCAAGTCTCACTCTAGCATAGATAATAATCCACCACCCCCCATTTAACTTACTGCACTTTATATATTCAGACACCTCCTTAGAACATGAGAGCATGTGCAGCTTGAGCAGAATTACAGTAGGAAGGAGTGACTGGAATCTTGGATAGATGTCTAATGACCTTTCTAACCCCTTTCTTCTATAAGGGAACATCAGGGCGATCGTTTTAAACATTTATTCTTTGAGAATTCCGTATGTATACTTTGATCATGTTCCTCCTCTGTTACCTACCCTCTTTTATCCCCCTCCCATTCCCTCCAGACCACGTCTTCTCAAAAAGTCCCTTTTATACTTCCATTTTTTTCTTGATCCACTGAATTTAATTAGGGCTTTTTGCAATGCGTAAGGGAGGAGCTATTTATTGGAACACGGGCAACTTACTGTTGGCTATATCACTGAAGGGAAGTAAGAAATGACTCCCCTTCCCTCAGGAGTCATTCACCACAGAGAACTCCTCTGCAAGGGATGGGGCCTCATGAACCCCTCCCCCATCTGTGATAGAATGTTTATAGGCTTGATCATGGGTAGGTCCTGTACAAACAGGCTGGCTGCTCTGAGTTCATGAGTGCAATGGACCACGCTAGGTCCAGAACACAGTGTTTCACAGTGTTCTTCCTCATCCTCCAGCTCTCACATTATTTATGCTCCTTCTGTGATATTTCTTAAGCCTTAGGCATGGTGTAGGGGTGTGTGTGTGTGTGTGTGTGTGTGTGTGTGTGTGTGTGTGTGTGTGATATAGATGTTCCATTTAGGGCCCAGCCATTAACAATCACATGTTCTCGGCACTTTTACCAGGTATGAGTGTGCATTAACCTGTACTTACTGAAAAAGAAGCTTCTCTGACCAAGACTGAAAGTAGCATTAATCTATGGGTATAAACATAAATATTTAGAGGCCAGTTTGACATCATTTCCAGTGAGCAAAATGACAGTGGTAGGTAGGTTCCCTCTTAGAGCCTATGATGTCACCGACCAATGGGCTTTTGACCAGGCCTATAGGACCCAGTACCCAGCATGAATTCCCTCCTGTGGAGAAGGCTTTGAGTCTAGGAAGAAAGTCAGTCCATATTCCCATTACAGTCATACCACTATTGAATCAGTGGGCACATCTTGTCGGGAAGGTCAGTGTTGTAGTATGCCGGGTCCACCACTGGGTATGACTGGTGATGATTTTGTCTTCAAGCTGCCTGCATAGCACCTCTGGGTTCTAGGAAAGGTAGCCAGAAGGAAGGAAGCTTCCATTTTAGTTTGATTTCTCTATGTCCTGCAACCAAAATGTGTGGTATCCTCAGCAATAAGATCTTACCTTACCGTCCTGCTGGACCATCCATAGCAAGGGAAACATGTAGCTAGAGTTTTTCTCTCCAGGTCCCGCCAAGCCCCGGCAGTCCCGTAGCCCACTTATGAAATAAACATACAGACGCTTATATTATTTAAACTTCTTGGCCATTAGCTCAGGCCTACCGTTGTCTAGCTCTTACTCTTATACTCAGCCCATTTCTGTTAATCTATATGTCGCCACGTGTTCCGTGGCTTTACCTGCTGCCTTTACATGATGCTCCCTGGATGGCAGGCTGGCATCTCCCCCAGCTTCCACCTCCCTGCCTCTCTTCTCTGTTTGTCCCACCTATCCTACACTTCCTGCCTGGCTACTGGCCAGTCAGTGTTTTATTTATCAATCAATCATAGCAACATACATTCACAACATACAGGACATCCCACAGCAGAAAACAGGCTTATTATTTTGGGGGTCTCTGGAGCCTCCCTGATCAACACTCACAGTGAGGTGTCACACCAACTGGATCAGTCTTGTGGATTGCTTGCACACCATGGCAGCTGCTTTGAAGAACATAGTAAGGTCTGTTTTGCCTTAGAGGATAGCATTCTACAACAATTTCGAAAAAGTTTGCCATGCAAAACTTTCCGTAACGGGAGTATCTGCTGTATGTGGCTGGCATTCTCATGGAGCCCTTCCTTCTGCACCCCTTGATTGCAGGATTCTCTTTAGATGAGGTGATTAAAATGTGTCCTTCTTATTCCAACCCCTGGCTATTACAGTGTCTCACTTTGTTTCATTTTTCTTTTTGTTTGACTATTTGATTTTTCTTAATTACATCTCTGCCACAGGTATTTGACAGTAAGGATAATATTGAAAAAGAAACAGATGAGTTTTGTTTGGTAATGCCTCAGGCTTTATCCTAGGTCAACCACCAAATCACCACAGTATCTTTCCGGTTACAGGTAAAATATGTGGAAGAAAAGAATGAATGTGTCATCTGGCTTTGCTTTGAAAGGTTTTAATAAGCATCTTAATCTCATAATTTCCAGCTTATAACTAACCAAGATCCCTCTTTCTCCTGCTTGGAACCTCATTTCCTCAGGAGGAGGGAAAATGGCCACCTTTGCTTTCCATAGTATACCAATCTCTTTCCCACACAGCAAAGAACTGGTAGGAAATGGGAGTGTTTCACAAAAGAGAAATTTGACAAACGAAAGTTTTCACTGTGTTATAAAAGGCTGCGACTACCTGAGCACATAAACAAAAAATACCAGCCGAGTGTATGTGCCTGAAGAATGGCTGCGTCAGGATGAGCGACACAAGCAAACTGCATTGGCTTGCAAAACAGCAGGCTGGACAGCACACACTGTCTGCTGTGTCGAGACATTATGCTCTGAAGAGCTGGGCTGAGATGTCTTTGGTTTGGCTTTTCTTTTGCCGATACAAACTATTTTCATTGTTGACTTTTTTTTTTCCTTCCAAGTTATTGGAAGAAGCTGAAAATTTAATTCCTACCTAGATTTCTTGCTGCTTTCAATTCATGAGTTTCCAGTCAAATGTCGATGAAAAAATATTTACTTAAGTGTTAGAAATGTAAACATTCTCACCTACATCTAATTAAAAAGTATTTAATCCACATGTTTATATTTGTGGTCTAAAAGGGTTGGCATTATTTATTGAAACTTGGCCTGGCTTGGTGACTCAGGCCTGTGATTCCAACCGTCTAGGATGCTGAGGCAGGAGGATTACAAATTCAAAGTCTGCCTTGGCTACTGAGTGAGTTCAATGCAAGTAAGCCTGGGCAATTTAGAGAGAGTGTCTCAAAAAATAAGCGGGCTTTAGATGTCTCAGTGATAAGTGCATTTGCTTAACCTCAGATACGCTGATTTATCTGAGGTAGATAGAATATAATGGATGGTTGGCAGTGAAGGGCAATGTATTTTATAGACATTTCTCTTCCGTTTATTGAGATGAGTTTAGCTCCATTTCTTTTCTAGTACTGGGTCCTTGGAAGATCAGTTTTTTTAGACCAGAGACTTTGGGATATGTTGTTGGAGGAGATGCATTATTACCTACGTCTGGACTTGTATAAATCTTACCTGTTCCCCCAACACACCGGCCCCCTGTACTATGGACTGAACTTTAGAACTCCTGAATGCTAGTTTAATTCTGTTACTAAGTCTCAAGTCAGCCCCAGCTGCCTTAGCTCCAACATGCAGCCAGCCACCTGCCTGTCTCAGCCTCCCCAATAGCTGGGATCACAGGGCTGTGGGGCTGCGCCTGGCTATACTGTATCACACAGTGATGGTGTGTTACTCATGAAGCAGTGCTTAACGAAGAATATAACCCTTTGCCCTTTCAGAGTGACCTGGGAGGTGGATTCCGAAACCTCTGATTCCAGTTTTGAGCTTGACAACTTAATGATCTGAGTCACGTTTGGTGTCCCCACTCCTAGGGGCTACATTTGAAAAAAATGGCCATCCTATCTATGACACAGTTTTAGCTCAGGGGATGGTGACCTGAGCTCACAAATGTGAACCACAAACCATATTTCTAAGCATCCCGAATCCGTGGTATAGCACTTGGAGTCAGAAAGAGGTGGATGATGAGTATATATCAACGGGGTCCTGATTTGTTGGCATCAGGAGGGCCTTCCAGACCCTGTTCAAGAAGGCCTTGACACCCTGGCTGGGCAACGGTGCCCTGAACGCTCTGTGCCTTGATCCTCAGCAGCATTTCCGTAGCTCTCCCCGTTCTCTGCAGACCTCTGGCTTAGCCTGCCTCCCACGGCTTCAGCTGGAAGCCACCAGGGACCTACAACCGCTCCCCTCTCGCGCGCCGCTCGCGCGAAGGCGGGGCGGGGCGGGGCTTAGACTTTCTAGGTCCTGCCAGCCAATGAGCGCGTGGCCTCCTTTCCGGCCGGCGAGCCAACCAATCGGCGCCGGCCGGTGTCATCTTCGGCTCCACTCGGCTCTTTTCGCTGATGCGGGCAGCTTGGGGGGCCTCCGCCGCTGGAGAGACGATCGAGAGACGCTTTCCTTTTTTTTTTTTTTTTTTCCCTTTTCTTCTTCTTTTTTTTTTTTTTTTTTTTTTTGCCTCCTCTCATGTGTTCACTTCCGGGTCCGGTGCCGCTCCGGATGCTCGAGGCCGAAGGATGTTTGACCTCCGGATAAGCGAGGCGCCGCCGTGCATTCATTCCCGGTTGCATCGGTGGCCACAGCCGCGGCCCGGACGGCGACTCGGCGCTCAGCGGCGGCAGTAGGAGGCGCCGGGAGGCGGCGGCGGCAGCGGCGGCGCGCAGAGCCAGTAGACGCGGGCCGGGCCTTCCCCCTTCGCTCGCTCGCGCCTTCCTTGCCGGGCCTCGTTCATCATCATCTGGGGCCGCCGGCGGCGGCGGGGATGTGCCGGCGCTGACGGGCGGGCGGACGCGCGCGCCGGGCCGAGCCCGCTGCCCGCGGCGGCGCCTCTGAGGTAAATTCCGGTCGGCGGAGGCCCGCGGGCTGGCGGGCGGGCGGGCGGGCGGGCAGGCAGGCGAGCCAGCCAGCCAGGGGCGCGGGCGGCGGGCGAGGCCGGGGCTGCGGGCCGGGCTGGGGAGGGGCCCGGCGGCCGCGCGGCTTGCCCGAGCTCCGGGGCGGCAGGGAGGAGGCGGCGCGGAGCAACTTCCCTCGGCCGAGGAGACGGCGGCGGCGGCGGCGGCGATGGAGCGGTGTGCCCGAGCGAGCCTTCCGCCGACTCCGAACTTGGCCGAGCCGTTCGGGGGGGAAAAGGCGGCGACGTGCCTGCCGTGGGCTCCGGGGTCGGGCTGGTGTGTTTACCGGCTCGCGGGGGCGGGGGGGGGGGGGAGGAGGCACCGCATCTGTTGGGTGCGGGGCGGTGATGGAGATCCTGGGTGCTGCTGGGGTCGGGGGAGGTCGGGCTGTGTGCCATCCACGGTCACTCCTGATGGCCCACCCCGTGTTTCAGGACGAAAAGTTAAAAGGGGGTGAGGGAGAGAAGTCCTGAGTGGCAGCAAGCGACTGTTGCTCCGGGCTGGGAAGGAGTTTGAGCTGTGTTGGGATGGAGTATCCGGGCTTAGGTCAGTGCCCCCTTTGAGCCCATTCTGTTCCAACATGTGCTTAATATTAGAAGATGAGGTCCCTTTGAAAAATAAACGGACGAAGACACACTGTTTTTATTCTTGCAATTAGACTTGGTGTTCGACCACAGGTAGAGAGATCGAACTGGAAGAGTGGAATACAATCCACAAATTTAAATGTATGCTTCTTTGAAGAAGCTTTCCCTGTAGACACAGCGTGGAAGAAAAATAGTCACAAAGTTGTATAAGGATAATGAAAATTAGACGTGAGACTGGTTTAAGAAAATATATACTCTGACAAAAATCAAATGCTTTGCTTCATTTTAATTGCTTATTTTTGAGATGTGCTTACGGTGTTTTATAATGGTTACCTAACTTGGCTTTCACTGTGATTCTGTCCCAAGATAAGCTGTCCATATTTATGTATATTAGGTTTCTAGCTGCACAAAAATTAATATTGTATTTATAGGCCCTGGAAGAAAAGTGTTATTAAGTACATTGTGTGTCTTTCACCTACATTCTTAGTAGAATGTATAGATAGTTTTGCTTTAAGTGAGCTTTCATTTCTGAATATGTATGCATCATGTAGAAGGACTTCATACAGGACTTGGGGACAGAAAAGTTTTTTTTTTTTTTTTGGTTTTTCGAGACAGGGTTTCTCTGTGTAGCTTTGCGCCTTTCCTGGAACTCACTTGGTAGCCCAGGCTGGCCTCGAACTCACAGAGATCCGCCTGGCTCTGCCTCCCGAGTGCTGGGATTAAAGGCGTGCCCCACCACCGCCCGGCCAGAAAAGTTTTATATGTTTAGATATTCATTTTGGAACTTTGAAACAGGGTCTGACTACATAGCTTGGGTTGGACTTGAATTCTTTATCCTCCTGCTAAGGCCTCTTGAGTGTTAGGATAACCAGCAAGTGTTCCACTTGCTTTTAATGTTGATATGGATGAGACTTTTTTGAGATTGTGGGAGATCTTGAGGAATGATTATTGATGATTTATGTACTCCATGATCCCCCCCTTTTGTCAGCTAAAAATTAATGAATTATGTAATTATTGACATTTTCATTATTAGATTTGCAAATGTTAATGTATAACATAGATCTTCCAAACACGAAAGTCATTTGTTACTCTTTTCAAAATAAAGTACTGGGATTACAATCAAATGTTAATTTAATGAACTCATACCCTGACCACTTGATGTTATTAGAAAAACAAGTAGAATTATGAAGATGAATGAGACTCTAGCTCCCTTCAAGGGAGAAGCAGGCATGGTCACAAATAATTGCAACACAAGCTTCCTGTAGGTTTTATTAGAGTGGGTAGAAGCATGGGGTGCGTGTGAAAGACACTAATTTGAAGGGAGTTATGAATGAGCGTGGAGCTGTGACACTGTGTTTGGGCCTTAAATATTCTCATAGGCACAGGGGACTGGGGACAGTACTTTTCTAAGTGGGCAGGCTGAGCACTGGCTGGTGGTAGAGCACCTGTTGAGCTGGATGCTAAGCTGCTGTGGAAGAGGAAGAGGCTGTGAAAGTAGGTGGAGAGCAGGCCATGGTTCCGAATGCCTCCTCTTTAACACTGAGTCAGTTTGAGGTGTGAAGGTTCAAATGTCGCTCTTCCGTGGTGACAGGAGGGAGACAAATAAGAATGCTATGTTTAAGGAGACAAATTATAACCCAAGAGTGAGCTGGCTATCACCTATGCTACCGAAGGGGAAACAGATGAATACAATGGACATCAGTTTATACACGGCTTTATAATTTTTCTTTACTTACACTTGATTATGGGTGTGTCTGGTAATCAGGTAATTGGTTTTACGTGGAATAAATCAGGGCTATAAAAAATGACTCAGGAAGAAATGGGAAACTCTCCAATTATTCCTGTGTTCCCTTTGATCCATCCTGTCATCTTCTCCCTGCTGGGAACAGAACAGATCATTTCTATGGTATAGTTTTTGGTTCAGTTCTTTTCTTCTTCCCAGAATAAGAACAAGTATTGTTTTAATTATAAAGGGCATCCCCAAACAATATATACAGTTAAATAAATTGAGTGCTGACATATTAAATAACACAACAAAATGCAGGCCATTGCCTAATCTGTTACTGTGAATGCATTTGAAGGTGAGATTTGCTATGGATAAAGTATCATGAGAAAAACATCTACACATGAAGAAAATTAACTGTAAAGTAAGATGGTAAAATGAAAATAACCACAGTTCCAGGTAAACATATATGAGGTTTTTAGACATCTTAAGTATCAGTAGACTCTAAAATAATTTAACCCTCAAATCACTATCCAAGTAATGCTTAGAAAAATAGCACCCTCATACCATCAGTTTGAGTGCTTGTAAAAAAGTGAACCATGTTACAGTGAAGTTTTTTTTCTCTTTCTAATTTCTCTCAGTACTAACAAGACCTAGATTGTGACCGAATTTATATTATAAACCTCCTCCTAAAAAGCAAAACTAGCCACGGTTTACTTTTAAGTTTACTTCGTGTAAGACCACTTTGAACGCTTCTGGGGGATTAAATGATGGGACTCCCATTTTGAGAGCAGAGAAGTCTAAGTGATTTTAAGTAAGCTGTTGAAAATACGTTTTGGGAATGGCAGTGTATATTTGAGTCCTTTTTCCCCTAACTTCACAGTCAACCAATATTGTTTTTTCTTCAACTTTCATATTCTTTTTGTCTTTATTCAAGCAGTTGGCATTAGTAATATTATTTGGTACTGTTAGTATGTTCCAGTGTTGGCTCTTTAAGAAGAAAGCTGGCACTTTCTTTGGAAGTGGGATCTTGGGGATAGAAGTCTTTTTCCAGTTGCAAGGAATCTAGAGGCTCAGAGAACAGAGTTTCGGTGACAAGCATTCCCTTTGTGTTGACCTACAAGACAGAACTGTACTTGGGGCCTTATTTTTGGAATCAAGTATGCATTTGTTAATGAGGAATGACTCTGGAGGACCTGGGAACATCTTAGAAAATATGTAATAAGGTGGGGATATAGCTCAGTGGTAGACTGCTTGCCTCAAATATTGAAGGAGAGAGGTGTATGCGGGGATTATTTTTAGATACTCACTGTTAGGCATGTTTTCCTAGCGCACTTCTCAAAGTTGGAGTTTAGAAACTGTGTTTTCCCTTCTATTATGGGACCTGGGGTTAGCACCTACTGATTATGTTCCTAGACTATAAGTGGTTATTTCTTCTCATCCATTCCAGTCTCTCACCTTAGCATTCCTAACAATGAGTATTAGTGTTTTCTGGGTAGAAAGAAATACATTTTGGCCATTGTCTTTATTAATGATGTATAACCTAGTTACAATTAAGTTTAATAAATTTGTCGCTGAATCATGTCAACTTTTATTTTTATAGCTTTCATTGGTTTAAGATGAAAACATCACATTAGTTATACCAGTTGTTTTTTTCTTTAACTGCTTAATGCCTTTTTCTCTAGTATAGTAATGTTAGACTTGAAGTTGTGTTCAAGTTTTTATTTGCATTTAGCCAATTCTGGATTGCCTAGAAATACTTTCTTTAGCTTATAGCTACATTTGGGGTGTGTGTATGTGTGTGCTGGTGTGTGTGTTGGGGAAAGAGGAGAGGAGATGAGATTGAGGGTTGGGGTTGACCCTGCCATTATGCTTTTCATCGAGACTCAGCAAATGGTTGTGAAAGTGCCGAGGTCTGATGCCATATAGATCTTCATTTCAGAATTTGCTGATATGTATCAATTGTTAGAGGGCTGATTGGTGTGTAGACTAACCAAAGACTCTTGGGAAGACTCATTGTAGGAGACTGCCTCTTAAGTGACCTCTGCTTAAACCCACTCACGAGTTTAAATGATACTCCTGCCTTCTCCTAGTAGAAGTAACAAGCCAAGCCCATGCTGCGTGGGGTGGCAGTAATCTACTCTAGTTTCCTCTTGAACTTTCATTCCTCCCACTGTCCCTCCCAAGAATCATTTGTGTTTATGCTCCACAAACCATCGGTGGCACTTACATTTGATTTTGTAATCACATAGTGCAGTAAAACCTTGTTCAGCAAATTCGGAGGTTAGAAACGTGTTTGTATGAGAACCGTTTGGCTGAGTTGGAAACAACAGTGTAGCAAAACCAGTTACAGTTGAAATATGGGGGCGGGGTGGGGGGATGAAATGATTTTAATCCAGGACAGTCTAGAAGGACCCATAGGAAGGCTGCGTTAAGTGTTGTGAGATCCAAGAGTGCCCTGTAAATGGACCTTGTCTTGTTTTAGCTGCAGTAAATTATTTAGTGTCTATGGGGTTGTTGTTGTTGTGGTTCTGCAGATTAATTTTTTTCTCTGTAAAGCTAATTTACAGCTGTTGATAAGCTAAAGAGGAATCTCCTAAAATCTAATCTCCTACTTGCACTAGCTTTGAGACTTACTTAGTAATACCTCTTTTAACGACTGTATTTTGTTTTGTTTTATTTTTTGAGATGATTTCAATCTGTAGTGCAAAGTTGCCTGGAATTCACTATGTAGCTCAGGTTGATCTTGAACTGTAAATCTTCCTGTCACCTTCCCAAGAGCTAAGATTATAGGCTTGAGCCACTTTGCCTGGCTGCATCTTCTTTTTAAAACAAGAAGGAAATTTGGGTATTCCTGATCCAACCAGAAGGTCATTTCTCAGAATAAGTTGCTTAAACATCTAGTCACATGACTAATGTTGGTCTCATATAGTTTGCACTGCACTTGACCAGATTTCGTATGCTTTTTTTTTCAGCTTTTATACAGCCTTATCATTTCAGTAGCTCTTCAGGTGAAGTAGGGACTGCTAGGTGAGGTTGTTCTTAGAAAGTAAAAATACCACTCCCTTGATGTGTATCGGGAACACTTGAATATGATGCAAAGCATGCTGGTCTGATGGCTGATGATTGCTATGCTGACCTGCCTAACTTAGCTCAAGTTGGAAAGGAGAATTTGCAGTTGAAAAAATAACAAGATTCGGGTTGAGAAAGAGGCAGGGAGATGCTATTTATGTGGCTTCCATTGCTTCAGAAGGCTGAAACGCAATGCACTGAAGTGCAGCATTGAATTGGGACGGCTCAAGGCTGAGTCTTGAGTAGTTGTTTGCCTTTCTGTGACTGTGCTGGCTCTTGCCTGTGCTCTTGATATATCTTAGGCTACTATCAGATCCCATTGGAGATGTGTATCGGCAGAGGAGGGAGTGGAGCTTGCTTACCTGCCCTCCTTCATCTTGTCCCTTCCTCCCAAATCAAAGAAATCTTAGCCTTGGCCTACCAGCATAGTTTTTCCTTCATATTTTATTGATCAGATTTAATGGTGTACCTGTTTTATCCAGTTGGGACAAGGGAACTAGAGTTATGTTTGGTGTCTACTAGTCAGGATATACCCCTTGCCCTGCAGTTACATAGTGGAGAGAGGATATTATGAAAATAGTGTGAGGAGGCAGAATGGGAGAAATGGATATGAGAGATGTAATCAATAGTGACCATTATATCTGCTTGTTTTGAGACTGAAATAAATAATGCATGCAAATGCACTTTGAACTCCATGGTGTTTGTTATATAGATGCAGTGGATGGAGGGTTAGAAAGCTTCCATGGTGCTGTCTTAAATATACTCTGGCGGAATATTTTTCAGCACTAAAAATACTACTAGTTTTTAAATTTACTAACTTGACTCACTAAAATAGGTTATCCAAGTAGTAAGATTCTGTGTTTTACATGGCACTCTTGAAGCTATTCTAATTTCAAATCAAAACATTTCATGAACACATTTATTTAATTATTTACCAAATTGCTGCCCTCTGGTCCTTGTTCAAAATCCTGCCTACACCTTTGATCTCAGTAGACTGCTTTGTTTCTTATACCAAGTGAAGAGGAAGCTCTCTGTGGAAAAAAAAAAAGTCAGACAAGCTTGAAATTGTGGAGTCTCAATGACAGGAAGAAAGGGTGGTGTCTTACCAAATTTGAGAACAGGAGACAGTGGTGGTGGTGGGGTGGGGAGGCGTGGGAGAATCACACCATTTTAAAGCTGAGTGAGTCATGGGAAGGTTGAGTGAAATATTGATGTCATGCACTTGATTAGTAGAACTCTCATCTCCAAATTACTAGTATCATACACTTCTGACCACCTGGTGGGAGGCCATAAAAGTAGTCTTGTCTCTATGGCAGATTTGGACTGTGACTGCAGATCAGCCAGCCGGGCATTTCTAGGACGGGTACTTGGATCTTAGTCTTTGGAAGCATTCAACCTGAGGGTTTTTTCTCTAAGTAACAGATTCTTTTCATTCCCTTCAAATAAGCAGCAGTGACAAACACTGACGTGCACATCTGTGTGTCGTACACTCACTGGATAATCTCAAGCTTGACCTGCTCCAGTGAAAATGCAAGCAGAATGGGGATAGAAGCGCTTACATACTTTCATTCTGAAGAAAGCTATGGTAGACAGTTCCTACCTTCATTGTATGTGAAGGAAAGGCACAGATGCGTACATGTGTTCATATATTTACTATTTATCTCCCAGAAGAATGTTAATGGAAGTTATTTATAAGTGATATTGTTTAGAATTATTTTTATTTTTCTCTTTTTAGTATTTTTCTGTACTTGAATTTCCAGTATGTCTGTGCATTCCTTCATCTGAAAAATGTCTTTTTTGTTTGTTTGTTTGTTTTTTGAGTAAAGAGAATAGATTTCTAATGAGGAATGTTTTCTGCCAGCTTAGGTATTTTTACACATAATTTTACTGCCGTCATGTAATACCGTGAAATAAATGTTCCTTAAATGTATTGGTACCTACTTTGTGATTATCTTAAAGTTTTGAGTTGTGTGTGAGAGTGTGTGTATGTGAGTGTATGTGTATGTATATATTCACATGTGTATGTGTGTGTGAGTGCACTTGCCTGGAAGTGTGCTTGTACAGGCTAGAGTTCAACTTCAGGTACGTTCCTCTCTCTTCACTGTATTTTTTTGAGGTAGTGTCTGTCACTGGACCTGGAGCTTGCTATTTCAGCTACACTGGTTGTCTGGGAGCCCTGGGATCTGCCTATCGGTGGTGTCATGTCCTCTCTACCAGCACCCTATGCCGGGATTACAGGCATGTGCTACTGCCATGCCCAGCAGTTTCACATGAGGGCTGGGTATCTGAGCGCAGGTCCTCATGCTCATGCAGCGAGTACTTTACTCACTGAGCCATCTCAATAGACCTCTGAAGTTTCAAGTTAAAATTGGCCATGTGATGTGAGAACTTTTGGTATGAATGTACTTTGGAGAAGTAATAGCTTTCTCAGTATTTTGAAATGATTGCGTTGTATATTTTTTTAGATTTGTTTTTACAAGAGTACTAGACAGTGTATTAGAATGTGATATATTTAGAGTTAAGATTATGTTCAGAATTTCCTTTGTGAAAAGGGAAGTGAAAATGCTTTTTTCCCTTACACCCAGTCTGTGTCATGTTTATTTTCTATTTCTTTGAAATACTTACTCTAGCAATGAATACTGCACATTCATAAGGTAGGCAACTATGTTTGGTAAAGTAATGGAGAAGAGAGAACATTCATTCTGTTCCACTGGTCTTATGTATGGCTTATGCTGTGCAAACATCTGCCCGTGAGTCCTTACAATGAAATTGTAATCAGGGATTGCCTGGCACCAATTTGCAGGTGTAACTACTAGGCATTAGTTGGGTAGGTGGCATTTGTTGGTACAAAGGTTTATAAAGCTTTATTTTGTATTCATTCCTGGGATCTGAAAGTAATATTATCCGAAATACTTACTAAATCTAATTCTTGAAGACATGGAATCTTGTGATACCAATTTTCATTGAAGCAAATGGTAGATTGTTTTCTGATTTCTTTTCTAGCATGCGAATGTCAAGGTATATTGTGGCTAAAATATCTTTATATAATTGAGATTCTGTAAATGCTTGTTGTTTATAAGGTGTTAAAATGTTGCCAGTTTAAAAAGCTATTCTTTTGTATATTTTCTGATCTGTTGAAAGTTAGTTGATTAAATGAAATATGTATTGTATGCTTTGCTAATTATCTTAATACTGTACTTAAAAAAGATTTTTTGAAGACTGCAAAAATAATTTGTGAGTATTTAGGATGAGAAAAATTAAATAAGTGATTGGACAGTGGTGGCATACACCTTTAATCCCAGTACTTGGGAGGCAGAGGCAGGTGGATCTCTTGAGTTTGAGGCCAGCCTGGTCTACAGAGTGAGTTCCAGGACAGCCAGGGGTGTCTCAGAAAACCCTGTCTCAAAAAAAACAAAAACAAAACAAAACACAAAACACAAAGTCAAATAAGTGAAAATGAATCTTATTCCATATAATCCCCCTGCTTCCCCATGGTAAGAGCAGAAAAGTCTATTTACAAGATCACGTTTGTAGACCTGACAGTGAGAGTGCTAACACTTTGTTAGGGGATGAGCAGAGAGAGAGGGCCCTGGAGAACATTTTCTACCAGTGGCTCTCAGCCCAGATCCCTGCTAACATTTTCATAGGATGTTACCCAACTAGTTTATATTTGAATGTGGTGGTTGGGCCAGAGTGTTGGCATGTTTTGGATTTCTATAAGCTATTCCAGTTTGCTGCAAGGTTGAAAAGAACCGATTTCCTCCTTTCTTTATACACCTTTTACCATTAAAAACCAGTGACTTCATGCTGTCATTTAAGTGGGGATGAGGTGTGAAGATGCTAAAAGAAATGCATGGGAAGGGCATGGTGGGTCTTGGACCTACAGCCCCAGTGCTCAGGAGACCACTTCCGGTGGATTGCCATGAGTTTGTGGCCAACCTGGTCTATAGAATGAGACCAAAATAAAACACACACACACACACACACACACACACACACACACACACACACACACACACACACAGCTATTACCCAGAGGATCAAGTTAAAAAAGTGACTTCTCAGAGCATCGGACCCAGCTTACTTGGTGAGGCATATTTATATCACAATAGTAGTTTTTGGTAAGCATAGCATCAAAGCTAGAATATTTAAGATAGCCTGTAAAGCTTTTTAAAGGGAAGTTTATCAAGATGAAATTACAGCAGCAACTAGGGAGTACCTTTGGAAATATTAAGAATTAAGTAATATAAATACATCTCTAAAATGATCTTTAAAGAATGCTTGCTAATTAAGAGTTACTCATTTTATGTTATATTAATCATATTTACAAAATCGTTTTTTTTTGTAGCTTTTTTTTTAGTTTCTTTTTTCTTTTCTTTTTTTTAAGTTTTTGAGACAGAATCTTAGTGTATAACCCAGACTACAAAACTTTGAATTTCTTTTCTTAGCTGCTAAGTGCCAAAGTGACAGGAGTCTCCTTGGGGACAGAAGAGACTTCAGTGGTCATGTAGTAGACTGTACGTCCTCGTTCTCTTGTGTATCATGGCTAACAAGTACCTCTGAGTTTTCCTCAGTAGAAATAGTTTTATTTCAGTAGTAGTATATTTATATTGTATTGTCTATATTGAGTATAGTTAGGAAATGTATACACATTAATACACTGTGATAGTAATAGGTGTGTATAGGATCCTTTTGTCATTGATGACTACTTGAAGTCCTTTTTTGTGTCTCATTTGATGCTAACTTTTGGCTCAGGAGTAGCCTTACTCGTTACAGCACTTCTGGACTGACAGAATGGGAGCAAGCCTTTTCTTTTTTTCTTTTTTCTTTTTTTTGGTTTTTCAGGACAGCAGGGCTGCTCTGTGTAGCCCTGGCTGTCCTGGAACTCACTTTGTAGACTAGGCTGGCCTTGAACTCAGAAATCCACTTGCCCCTGCCTCCTGAGTGCTGGGATTAAAGGTGTGTGCCACCACTGCCCAGCAAGGGAGCAAGCCATTTTATGCATTCAATTCAGTTCCAAGACACACACACACACACACACACACACACACACACACACACACACACACACACAAAATGCATGGTGGCAAGTTTTTGCTATTATTCTATAAATGATAAGAATTAGATTTCTAAAAACTATCCTGATATTTAAGAATTTGTGGTAGAGAGCTTTTAACATTGCATACATAGGATTTGGAGAGCATGTTATTTATGAGTTATGAATGACTTTTGGAGATTATTTTTAGTTCAGCAAAATAATACAGTACCATGGTAAAGTCAACACGCAATAGAGTAATGAGCACTTTGACAGGACTACAGTTTGTTATTAATAGTTTTACTATACAAAATGTTCTAAAATACTAATTTATTTTTTGGCATGGATTGACTTGTTTTAAAAATTCAAAATCTGTTCTGAGATGTTATCATTAGTATTCTTAAAAATTTTTAAATTGTGTATATAGTGTGTGTGTTTGTGTGTGTGTGTGTGTGTGTGTGTATGATTGTGTGGTGTGTGTGCATGTGCTATGATGTGTGTGGAAGACGGGACAACTCTGTTAGTTCTTTCCTTTTAGCTTTTGTGAGTCTGGAGATCCAGTTTAGTTTGCCATTCCGTCATGACAGGATCCATTGTATGATGAGCGGTCTGGCTGGCCCTTTAGGTGTGTTTTTTTTTTTTGTTTTTTTTTGTTTTTTTTCAGTATTCAGGAGCCAACCCAGGGTCTTGTGCATGGTAGGCAAGCAGTCTGCCAGCTGAGGTATATCCCTCGTCCTAAAATGTTACCCTTACTTCCTTATTTTATGTATTTGTAGGTTTCATTATAGACTTGGCAAATGTGTGATTTTTTTTTTCTTTGTAAATGTGTTATCCAGTCCTTACTGGGGTGTGTGCAGACTTTATTACCTGTCAAAAATCCTGAGACTTTCTGAAAACTAAAAAAGGTGACTGCAAGAACTTTGAAAGGAGCTGTGTGGACTTGGATGGATTTGCATCTGCTTCTTAACAGAAACTACTTACTAGGAGTGTTTGTATATTACTTCCCTGGATAGTTTCAGTAGATGCTAGTTAATATTTTTTGTTTTCTTCCTTGTAAGTTTATGTTCATCAAAAGGACTTTACTTTAATCTGTATCAGTTTCTTTAACAGTTATTGGGAGTCCCTCCCCTGACTGCATGTCCACTTTTTCCTGCTTTCTTTAGTCCTCTCCTTACCGAGTAGCTAACCCTGGATCTTGGGCCTGACTGAGGTCCCAGAAGCATAGTGTAGTTAGGATGCTCAGTATGGAACCGGTTAAGTCTGGGCTTAGCTGAGTATTCAGGTGCTCTCTCTTTCGTCTCCAGGAATATATCAAGGGTATTGCACACGATAGTTTCATGTCAGAGCACCTGCAAAGCAGTCCTCTTTTTTATACATTTTGACTCTGCCCCAGCCCCCCTTAATGACAGAGTCAAGGGTGTGGATGTAATGTCTGTTTTAGTTTCCTTGAACTTCCTTAATTTGTTTTTAAGTCACTGCTGTAAACATCTTTATACCTATATCAGCTTCACTTTGCTTTCTAATCCTTGTCTTCTTGGTTAGCTTGATTTTTTTCCCCTTCTTTCTTGTAATCTTCTCATTCCTCCCTCAAAATAATGCTCCTCAAGAAACTTAAAATTATGGCATTCTGTATCAGAATTTTTTTGTTTTTTTGTTTGCTATAAAGAAACAAATCTGCATTTAAAAGTCTTGTAGGCACTTGCTGTCAGGGAATGGCACTGATTGTGAGGTATGGTGTTCTGTGTATATGTTCTTCTTGCTCTCTCTTCATCCTGAAGGGTATGGGTCAGTGAGCACTGTTGTCACGTGCTTTGTTACCTGTGTTTGAGTGTACCAAGACACCAGGCGCTTGAAGGTGTACATCCTGGAGTGAGCATGTTGAGCCTCGTAGATAGCCGACTTCTCTACTTAAATACAAGACCTAGAACTTAGGGTGTGGTTCTGTACACTTGGCATGTGTTCAGAAAGCACTGGACCTTTGTTGTAGTACGTGGTACACATTATATTACTGCCTGTTTAAGCACCCTGTCAAAAACTGGACATGTCTTATTTGATTTCTTCGTTTCCATGTTTGGCCTATAATAGGCCTCTAATGGCTGTGCATTTGTTGGATAAATGGATTGTTTCATCTTTCTATTGGGAAGATTAGCATTTTAAAAATTATATGTGTGTGTATGAGCACGCACTTATGCACTCATAGGTGGGTAGGTCCTATCATTCTCTGTATTATTTCTTTAAGATGAGGTTTCTCTGAACCTGAAACTATCCCGTCTGTACCTCCCACAACACTGACTGGGGTTACAGGCATGTGAAGTCACCAGCTTTTTATGTGGGTCTGGGGTTCAGACTCAGGTCCTCATGCTTGTGCAACAGGCAGTCTACCTCCTGAGCCATTTTTCTAGCCCTCCAGCTTTTACTTGAAACATTTATTTCTAGAGTAAGCTTATTAGAATTATTTAAAAGAAAGTAACATTTAAGAGCTTTATTGTTTAAATAAGGTAGTATATGTATGTTGTTATCTTTAGTGGTGTCTTTTAAGTACTGGGGATTAAATATGGGGCAGTGTACATGTAAGCAAGTGCTCTACTATTGAGCCATATCCCTTGCCCTCTTTTTATTTGTATTTTGAGGCAGGGGCTCACTAACAAAGTTAACCAGGTGTCCTTGAACTCGTAAAGCTCCTATTCATCCTGTCATAGTGCTGGGATTTATAGACCCAGACTTTCTAAGCCCAGCTTTTTTTTTTTTTTCCCTTTTTCTTTTTGGATTGTAGCATTTTGGAGAGTCAGAATTGCAGTATTAAAGACCTTTGATCAATGAGATATTATTTCATTTCTCATATTGTGTCTTGGAACTATAAATTGCCTTACAGCTTTATGGTCAGCATTCTATCCCTTTAGTCAGAAAAGAAACAGCTATGTGAATTAATCCTCCCAAATTTCTAAGAACATTTTCATTGATCGTTGATTATTCTTTGGAACAGTTTTTAATGTGTTCTATTATTGGGAAGAAAAGTTGAGTAGCATTACTTCTGCTTTTGAGGACATCAGATTAACAAATTGGAGTATCTCGATACTAAATAACATTGTTCTCTATGCTTCCTTAACATGGACAGTGAAATGCAGAGGTTTGATTAGATTCAGTTTCCGATGCTTTGCTTCTATTGGAAAGATTTGAACATTCTTCTTATGATATTAACAATCATTCCTCATCTTTGTTTAGTTTCATTATATTCACCAGGAGTCATACAATGGTGACTTATTCCTTATTCTTGTTAATTCTTGTTTCTTATTCATTTATTAGATGAAGGTAAGTGTGTGTGTGTGTGTGTGTGTGTGTGTGTGTGTGTGTGTGTGTGTGTGTAGACCAGAGACTGACGTCTGGTCTCTTCCTTACTTGTTCTCCATTTTGTTTTTTGAGAGAGTGTTTCTCACTGAAGCTGGCTCTCAGGATTTGGCTAGACTGGCTGACCAGCAAGCCCTGGGGATCTTCCTGTCTCCGCCTCCCTAGTGCTAGGATTGTGGGTGCATGGTATCATTCCTGGTTTAGTTCAAAGACTGTACTGGGGCTTAAACTTAGCTCCGTACTCTTACAGAGCAAGCACTTACCCCACCCCCACCCCCACACACACACCCAGCACTCTCCAGCCCTGGAATACTTTTTTTTTTATAAAGCCAATGTTTCTCTCACTGTGTTGTCCAGGTTGGTCTACAGTTTAAGATCCTCCTGCCTCAGCCTCGGATTATAGATGCAAACAGATGCAGTGTTTAGCTTTTTATTTGCGTGCTGGAGATCTGAACTCAACTCCTTGCTTGTGTAACTGAACCATCTTCCCAGCATGAGGTGGAATGCTTTCAATGAGAAGATTTTCATCAATTAGAGGAGATTTTTACCCTTTTTTTTTTTTTGGACTATTTGAAGATTCCATATTTGCAAATTTTCCTAATTGCTAGCATTTATTTGTAACCTGAAAATTAATACTCCTGCTGCTGTTCCAGTGAGTCACAAACAGGAGCATACAAAAAGTAGAAAAAACCTTGATCGAGTCAGTGTGTGTTCCCAGCTGAGGTTAAATAAGGTGACTCAGTCTCCTGGTTTTGCTTTTCATAATGAGTCCTTTCCTTTCCTTTTTCCTTTTGTGATTTTATTTAAAATGACCCCAGACCTACTGCTGAAGTGCTGAATGATGTTCCTAAGCACAGGAAAACTGGTGTGTTGTGGATAAAATAAGTAAGTTAGTTCAGGTGCAGATATAAGTGTAATGTTGTAAAGTGCTTTAAAACAGAAACATACATAAAGTAAGTTGGTATATTAGTTGGTTGATTGAACTTTTGTCATGAAAGAAAGAGTCTGGAAAAAACCTTAAATGTATTTTTCCTAGGAACAGTGGTTCAGTGTTTGATTATTCTGTATTTGCACTAACCTGATAAAACATAACTATTGTGAATCAGATGTTTGATTTTGATGAACAGAAGTAAAGAATTTTTTAATGACTATAAAAGGTATACTTGAAAAGTTGTAGGTCATGGAAGTATGGATAATATTCACCCCAACCCTTCTGCTTGACTGCCCCATATCCACCTCCTCAGCCCCTTCCAATTTCTTGTCCTCTTTCTTTTTTAATAACTCACCCAGTTCAGTTTGTGCTGCTCATCTACTCATGGGTGTGGGGCCATCTACTGGAGTGGGGTCCACCTACCAGGGGCCACACCCTTAAGAAAACTGGCGCTCCCTCCCCTAGCAGCCTCAGTTGGCAATAGCTCTTCAGTTAGAAGTGGAGGCTTGTGGACTCCTCCTCCCTCTCTGCTAGTATGCTGACTGCCTTGATCTTACAGTCTCATGTCTGCAGACACAGCTGCTGTTCGCAGTGCAGCGGTCCTTGTTATGTTCCAACGGCAGTTTCTCGCCTACCCTCCTCACCTCTGGTTCTTACAACCTTTCTTCCTCTTCCTTGATGGTCCCTGAGCCTTTGGGGTGTGAGTAGGAGTGTGATATGCATTTCCTACTTGTGGCTGAGTGCTCTGCTGACACTGTCTTTCCTCTGATTAGTTGAGTTTTGTGCTTGCCACTGCCTACTGCACAAAGAAACTTCCCCAAAGAGGTTTGAGGGCTGCAGAAAGATGAATTCAGGGGACAGTTTGATACTGTGTCTCTTTAGCAGAATAATAGTAATAAATTCAACGTGGGGGCCTGTGAGCTCTGGAGTCATGGGTTCAGAGCCAGATTTGTGGTACTCGGCATGAGTTTTTTAGAGCAGACCTGAAAACCAGTTGGAAAGCAGCAGGTTACACTCATGAGGTTGTTCCTACTGTTGTACCCCTGGATGTATCTTGCCAGACTAGTTGTTACTGTAATTCATAGGGTTCCATGGGAGAAGAGGTTTGTTGGAGGGTTAAGCAGGTCAGTTCTGGGACTGGAGAAGTAGTTGGTGGAGTGATAAAATATTCCTGTTTCATTTCCAAACTGTAATCAGCCAGTGGTTCTGAGGGCTTCTCTCTCACCGTCTTACCTGGAAAGACAATTCTTAAATGGTCAGACTATGAGTCTGATCCGCAGTTCTCTGTATGTATATAGTATGTGCTTAAAAGACTGGGTAGTTTCCAGTTCTGCTGACAGTTGAGACATGTGGGCTTCAGGAAAGATGTATGGGTGTTCCTACTCACTTATGAGGGACTGGAGAGATGGTTCAGTAGTTAAGAAGTTAAGAGCACTTGTTCTTCTTTTAGAGGACCTGAGTTTGGTTCCCAGCACCCATGTCAGGTGTCTCACACACTCTAATTCTAGCTCCAGGAAATCCATCACCCTCTTCTGGCCTCTACAGACATCTGCACATATGTAGCACACACACATAAACATACACATAAATAAATTAAAAAAACAAATCCACTTGTGAAATTGAAAGTAAAAGGCACTGTGTGGACTCCACACGCTCACATCCTAGTGTGTCGGTCTGCTTCCTGTTAGCGTTCTGAAAACTTGAAGTTGAAGGCTTTTATAAAGAAAGGAAGCTGGCCTGATGAGATGGCTCATTGGCAAAGTGTCTGCTATGCAACCATAAGATTATGAGTTCATATTCCCCAGATTCTTGTAAGAGATCCAGATGTGGTTGTTGCATACATCCCTAAGTCTATTGCTGGGGAACAGTGGAGAGACAGCTTGATTTCTGGAATGTGCTGACTAGCTGCTCAAGTCAGTCAGTACTAGTTTCAGAGAGGGAACCCATCTTAAAAAGATAAGGTAGAAAGCAATTGAGGAAGACAGCCACAACTTGCCACACGTGTGCACATGTATGCATACACACACGCATAAACGTGATCACACAGACACTATATGCTCACATTTATGCTTCACCCTCCCTCCTCCAATAGAAGTTGATTTAGCTCATAGTTCTAGAGATTTAAGGGCATGTAGATGACATTGGCTTGTTCTGGTGAGGAATTCATTTTGGGTGTCCTTATGGTTGTGGATGGAGACGTCACATGGTGAGACAGGAAACCAGGTAGGGGAAGCTCTTTTATGACACTTGGGAACTAAATCACTTCCAAGGGTTTATCTTGATGACCGTCTAGGTCTGATTTTCTTCTAGGACTGCTTAAAAAAATCACACTATCTTTTAGTATCACATTGGGGACCCAGTTTTCAGCATGTGAGTCCTTGGGGACATGTTCAAACTATACTATACCTATCATGGTGTCTACTTATTTGAGAATAGTCAGATCTAGATGGCTAGAAAATTCTTTTAATTAGACTTACAAATTTTCCTCTGCTGAGGAAGTTTAGAATTTGATAGTTTCTTACTTAAAAATTGCCTTCATTGTACCTAATTATAATGTGCTATGATTTGGTATTCCTCTTGTTATATATTAGTTTTAATTGTAGAAATATTTTGACCACAATCTATAGAAATGTATTTTACTTAAGATCAGTCCCCCTTTCTCTTTCTGGAGCACGTGCACGCACGCACGCACGCACACACGCACGCACGCACGCACGCACGCACGCACACCCCCCCCCCCCCAACCACACCCACCGTTCATTATAGAACTGAAAGTCTCATTAAACATGATTTTTGGGCTAGGCATGGTGGCTCATGCCTTTGATCCCAGCACTTGGGAGGCAGAGACTAGTGGGTCTCTGAGTTTGAGGCTAGCCTGGTCTAAACAAGTGAGTTCCAGGACAGCCAGGACTATGTAGACAGACCCTTTCTCAAAACAAAACAAACAATAGCAACAAAAAACAATATGATTTTTCCTTATTACATATGTGCACTCCATTTTCTTTTCTAATAGACAGTGTCATTTTAAATGCCTGCTGTTTAAGACCCACGAAGTTAGTTTCAGGAGTGATTGGTGGATCCTACCTAATCCACAGTTGAGAGAATATAAAAACCAGTTAGTAATCTCTTTTTTCTTTTATATTTCTTTTCCTTCCTTCCTTCCTTCCTTTTTCTTTTCTTTTTTGCATTTTCCCCTCTTTTAGGTGGTAAGTTTCAAAGGCTAGACAGTCCTGGATCATCTTCATAGGAATGTACAGGGACATCATTGAAATCAAGTTTCAGAAATATTAAGTCATTTTAGATGATAGGTTCTAAGTCATTTGAGACAATTTTTGTAGTGTGTAATTAAAGAAACTGATGTCCATATTTTTGACATTACAGCTAATGCTTTCACTTTAAAAATAAGTGTTTATTCTTTTTGTAGACAACTGCAGTTGGAGTAATGCCCGAAACCAGGAACTGGGACACTTGCTGCTAACAGCATGTGCTGTAGTGGCTAGCCATCACAGTGCAAATGTCTCCATTCATTTACATTTCAGAGAGGCTGGAAGACACATATTCTGATACAGTTTTTTATAGAGACTGAATAAAGCGTTTAATACCCCAAATGAGCCTTTTTGTAGTAAATACTTAGTTTTAGCTGTCTACTTTTCGAGAATTTTATACATGAATACTTTTCATCATTTTCACCATTTTCTCCCTCCAACTCCCTCCATGTCCCCTCGACTCCTTTCAAATTCAAGGTCTCATCTTTATTATTTGTATATTCATACATATACACACACAATACATACAACCTAGTGGGTCTGTTTAGTGTTGCTTATATAAATACATATATATAATTTTTTATTTCAATGTAACAAACCTGTGGGGAAATAACACTGTCACAAATAAGATTTGAATATAAAATTTGATATTAACTTTTTGTTACAATTTTGTGTTTGTAAATTTTAATGTTTATTAGAGGTGCATGGACTAGTTCTTTTCCTTTTTTTTAACTACAACAATATTTTGAAAGTTAGTATAATATTAAATTATTTAAAAAATCTAGAACTTCTCATGGGTGTCTATTTGGCATAGGAGGCAGAATGTAACTACACAGATACATTCTAAGACTGTTTCTCTGTTTTATCTAGGTTGTGTCCTTAAAGAGGTCAGCCCTCTGTGTAAGGTCTTAAATGACTGAACCATGCAGATTAGAAAATCTGATTTTCTGTTTTGAAGATTTATCAGTGATTGTCAAGTTAGAGTATACCAGTTCCTGTGTGTCTACACACAGTCAGGTAATGCAAGTGTTCTCCAGATCGAGAAGCTCTTTTATTAGTGGATGTCAGTATATCACAATTGAAGCTGTTCATGAAAATAAGACAATGATTATTCATATTTGCTCCTTCTTAAAGATAATTGAAAAAGCACCCTTTTGGCTAGTTCCCTGTCTTTTAACATATATTTTGTTACCACTTACACACATTCATGTAGCTAACTATGTTTACTAATTTTAGTAGAAAGATTAGGATTTCAGTTAAAGGGGAAACAGCTGTTAGAAAATTACAGTATCCTCAGGCATTATAAAGATTCTGTGTTATGAAAAATTGTGAACAGGGTGTGTTTCTGTGACACACCTCAGTAGTTATGATGCCTAATCTTTACGATCTACTGTTTAGTCATGTTCCTTGTATCCCTTGAGTTGACTGTTTCTCTAAACACATTCATAGTCTCACTCTCGATAATATCTGTAGCTACAGTGCAGCACTACAGCACTACTACACACTACACACCACACACTACACATTACAGCACTACTACACACTACACACCACACACTACACACTACACACTACAGCACTACAGCACTACTACACACTACACACTACAGCACTACTATACATTACACACTACAGCATTACTACACACTACACACTATACACTACACACCACACACTACACACTACAGCACTACTACACACTATACACTACACACCACACACTACACACTACAGCACTATAGCACTACTACACACTACAGTTCTTTCCTTAGCTATTTTTTTTTAAAGTAACTGGAATTTAATTGAACACAGCGAATCATATCTAGTCACATTTGTGCTTTGTGATTGACTACTAGGAAATGCAGAAATAAATTCGCTTTGTGTGGGTGCTAAACTGAACAGTATGTAGTATTTCTTCCTCATTTTCTGACTTAAATATTTTTTAGGTCTTTGATAGTATGTCTATTGAAACTGTTCTAGATATTTAAAAAAACATAGTTGAATTTTTTTTTTTTTTTTTTTTTTTTTTTTTTTTTTGGTTTTTCGAGACAGGGTTTCTCTGTGTAGCTTTGTGCCTCTCCTGGAACTCACTTGGTAGCCCAGGCTGGCCTCGAACTCACAGAGATCCGCCTGGCTCTGCCTCCCGAGTGCTGGGATTAAAGGCATGCGCCACCACCGCCCGGCTTTTTTTTTTTTTTTTCATAGTTGAATTTTTAACCACTGGTGTTAGTATTTAGACAGATTGTTTGTGAGATTTATTTATCTAGTTTTCAAGTGCTGGGGCTGGGCCTCAGGTCCCAGGTTCCACTTGCATGTGGAAGGCAAGTACTTTATGCAAGAGCTACATACCAGCCCTGTTTCTAAGAAGGTGTGTGTTCATACAACAGTTCAGTGAGGAAATGCAAATGTACCTTGTTAGTTGTTCATTTCTCCTTAAAGATCGTGTCATCGTTGAAAACTATGGGTTCTTCCATCAGAAAAATGCTGGAGAGGTCATGGATTTCAGATTAAGAAGTCCCCAACCCTTTCCAGTTCAGTAAACTGAGAGGAGTGCTTACCTCTGGGAAGGCAAACAGACTGAGGAGTGTGGATTATTTGGTTTCTTATATATGCAGTATGGTTTTGGATAGCTCACTATTTAAACATAAATGAAAAGCTATACATCGAAAATACAAAAAATTTCCAAAAGAAAATATTTTTTTTTCTAAATGGAAAAAAAGCAGAGAAGGAATTTTATTTTAAAAGTTTCAAAAATATTGCTGTTATATTAGTTAATAGTTAACAGTTCATTAACTATTTAAAAGAGCTGCATCTTAAGATACGCTTTATGTAAAAATAAGGGGGATATGCTTTGAGATATTGTGTTAAGTTTTTGTTTCGTGAATGGGCATCGTTTTTTAATATTTATTTTAAATTATTTATGTATATTTGTGTGCATGCATGTGTGCATGTGTGGAGGACAGAGGGCAGTTTTGGGGGGTTTAAGCACTATGCCTTTACCCTCTGAGCCATTCAATCAGCCCAGCTATTATTTTAAAAGCCCTAATTTGAGGTGCAGTGTACATATAACACTGTGTTCAGGTTTTCAGTGTAGTTTTATGCATTGGCAAATGTATAGCTGCCTATACTGTACCTTAATGAAGGTACAGGACATACGTATACATTCATGAGGAAGTTCCTCCACGATATTTTCTAGTGAACTATCCTCCACCTGGTAAACCATGGCTGATTTCTATTCCTGTAGCTTAGTTCTGCTGGTTCTAGGATTTCAATGACTATAACTCATTTGTGCCTGATGTCTTTTGACCTACTTGTGATTCAGATAGTATCCTGTTATATGAATATACCAATGTTTATTCTTCTGTTGAGAATACTTTGATTGTGTCCAGTTTTGGTTATTATAAATAAGGTTACAATAAGAATTGGTGACAAATCTGCCTGAATACATTGTTTTATTGATAGGTCATAGGATAAATATACATTTTACTTTATAAGAAACTGTCAACTATTTTGTACTTGCACCAGAAATTAATGACAAGTCTATTTGTTCTTAATTTCTGCTAGCATTGTTATTGATAGTCTTTTAAAGTTTTGCCATACTTATGAGTATGAAATGATATTTTTATGGTTTTAATTTGTATTTCCATGGTTATGATAAGCAAGACTTCATATATCTATTGACTATTTGCTTACATTCTTTGTGGAAAATATATTCAAATTTTTTCCATAAAAATAAAGTTTATTATTTAATTGTAGTATATTAATGCATATTCGTAAAAGTATGCACTAATTTCCCTTAATTTTTGGTGTTTCTGTTCAGTTCTATTTATTAACTTTTAATCTTATTTTTCTTTTATATATCATAAGCTTGCAAAGCTATTTCCCTTTATGGTTCTACAGTTTTTGTGTTTAGACATATGATTCATTACATATTATTCTTTCATGGGTTGAAGCAGGTTCATTTTTTTTTTTCACACCGATGTATGGTTATTGTGACCCATGTCACTTTGGAATCAACTTGGTGCCTTAGTGGAAAACAGCTGACCATCTGTGTGGCTGTTTTGGAGTCTGCTGTTGCGTTTACCCCTTCTGTAGTAGCTCCACATTATCTTGATTACTGTAGCTCCCTAGTAAGCTTTGGCATCAGGTGCTGTATATTGAATGTTGTTTTTGTGATTTGAAATTGTTTATTCTAGATTCTGCATTTCCACATCAACTTTAGGCATGGTCTTATCAGTTTAGAAAACAAATTCACTGACCAGTTAGTTGCTTGGGGTTGTGTTGATTTTATAGATATTTTTACAAGTTGCATTTTGAGGTGTTCTGTTCTCCTTCCTTATTTCATTATGTAGCCCAGTAAGGGCATTGCAGGCATATGTCACCACACCCTAGCTTGACACTGTTATTGCAAGGAATGGAAGCCCGCTTGGAGTGTTTAGATGTGATATAGCTGCCAGATTGCCCACAGAGGTCACATGCATTTGCTACCTAAAATTTCTAAAGGAAGTGTGTGATTGCTCTTTGAAAAGTCCCCAACATTTTTTTTTTTAAATGCTTTAGTGTTTTCATCTGTATTTTGGAAAATTCAATCCATGTAGCTAGGCATGGTGGTATATAGCTGTAATGTTAGAACTTGGGAGTCTGAGTCAGGAAGATTTTAAGTCTGAAACCAGACTGTGGTACATAATAAAACCCTGCCTCTAAAAGAAACTTTTATACCTATCTTCTTCAACATCTCTTAGCCTTGTGAAATTACTTCTTTAAAGACTTAGTTTGAGTGTTACATAAAAATTATTTTCCTTGAGAGATATGAAGACTATGTTTTTGTATTATCAGTTTTGTGACTCTTTCCTATATATAAAGAATAATAAATATTTGAGTAAATGAGAAGATACTTTTGAAATGAAGATGAAATGAAAATATACTTTTGAAAAGCCTAAAAATTAAGTGTACAGAAGTGAAGAAAATAGTTAAGATTTAAATGTGTTTTTTTTTAAAATGTGGTGTTTTTAAAATGTGTTTTTCTGCTTTTAAATAGAATCGCTGTATTAATTTCCCAGACTTTTTTGAGTACTCCTTTTTCTAATTGCAGTAACTTTAAATTGGGATGTCTAGGCTAATCAGTGTATATTGTTTTATGACACACTCAGGACTTTTTTCCTTTGTTGTTTTAAAACAACCAGATCTCTGATTTTTAAGTTTTGTGTTTGTGGGGGACAGGGAGCTGCCTCAGGTGGAAAAGTAGCTCCTGCACAAGCATGGGGACCCGAGTTTGGATCCCAGTGCTCATGTAAGAAGGCGGGCATGATGTGTGCCTCTGTAACCTTGTCACTGGAAAGGGGCACAGGCAGGCGGGCCCTTGGAGCTTGCTGTCCTGCCAGCCTGGCTAGCCAGTGAACACTAACTAGGTTAGTAAACCCCACCCCCCCCCCCCCAAAAAAAAAAAAAAAAAGAAAAAAGGAAAAGAAAGAAGTGGAGAGTGATTAAGGAAAGATACCTGTGGTGACTTAAATATGAATGGCCCCTGTAGGCACATATATTTGAACACTTGTTCCCCAATTGGTGGTGCTTTTTGGAGAGGTTCCAGAATTCTTTGGAGGTCTAGCCTTGCTGGAGGAAGTGTGTCACTGGAGTAGGCTTACATTTTCAGTCTTACTCCGCTTACAATTTGCTTTCTCTGCTTGCTACTTGCAATTGAGGTATGATCTCTCAACTTCTGTGTGAGCCACCAGATGTCTTGCCTTCCTCGCCACTGTGGCCAAAATAAACTCTTCTATAAGCTGATTTTGATTATGATATTTTAGCAAAGCGACAAAAGCTGGTAAAAGACCTGATTGCTACCTCTGGCCTTCATACATACATGCACATACGTGTGCCCACATCCTCATGGTCATATAAACATCTATACACATGCACCACACATGTACACACAAATACACAATTTTTTTAAAAGTTGAATTTGGTTCTTTTGGTGTTTAGTCTTAAAGTATAGATATACAAAGTAATGGTAGATTTAAGAGTCTACTGTGCTTTGATTTTAGGGACCTCAACAGGTAACCTAAGCTTTTGTCATTCACTTTCCTAAATATGTGTGTTATCTTTGTTGACAGTTTTCTCTTTGTAATGTTACAGCTCTCTATCAACACCAGCTTGTATCACCGAGAAGATAATTTTGAAGACATACTTTGCTGAGAAGACAACTGCGAAGAGTTGTCCGAATGGGATGAACACGCATCAGTTGACTGTCTATCCGCGGAAGTCTGAATGCTAACGTTGCTCATCGGGTACTGTTACCTAGTGATGCACCTACTCTTACAGTACCCCATTTCATTGTGCTCGTCTTGATTAAAGAATTCAAAGTGGAGTACCGCAAACTTGATATGGATAGTAAAAAGAAAGACAAGGACAAATCAGATGATAGAATGGCACGACCCAGTGGTCGATCAGGGCACGGCACTCGAGGAACTGGGTCTTCGTCATCTGGAGTTTTAATGGTTGGACCTAACTTTAGAGTTGGGAAAAAAATTGGATGTGGCAATTTTGGAGAATTACGATTAGGTAAGATTGTTTCTTTATTACATAATGTGAAGAGCATTTTTTCACCGAATACACTTGTAAAGCTACTTTCTTGTTTTAGTTGTTAAGTTCTTCCATTGTACACATTGTGGGCTTTAGTTGACCATGGTTTCTCAAAGTGCTGGTTATAAAGAATGCAGATGTTGGAAATGTCTTAGTTATTTGTGCTTTGATTTGTAAGGAATTCCCTAGTATCTAGATGTCTGTTTGTTTGAGATTATTCTTATTTCTTAAGAGTGTGAGAAAACAAGAAAAAGTAAATTTAAAAGGCCATGGCCTATGGCACTTGCTCTTTCAGAGCACTCAGGTTTGATTCCCAGCACCATATGGCAGCTCACAACCACTTGTAACTCCGGTTTAAAGGGATCCTGTGCCTTCTCCTGACCTTCCTGAGCACCAGGTTCAAGTGCATAGTGCACAGAAGTATGTATGTATGTATGTATGTATGTATGTATGTATGCATGTATATGCAGGCAAAACACCCACACAAAGGTCATAGCCTCCAGGAAGTCTTTTGTTGTATAGTATATTTTGGGTGGATATTTAGGTTCCATTTTCATATTTCAAAACATTTAGTAACTGATCACTTTAGAATCATGTGGCTTAAAGTCAAAAGTTAAGATACTATGTAAAATTAACTTTTACTTATTATAATAGCTTGTTTCTCTGCACCGTTCTCCTCTTTCCTTTGCCCTACTGTGTCTAGGCTAAGATTCAGGGTCATTTCTTTAACAAGGATCTCAAGTATCTACTCATGCTGTAACAGTGTGGGAAATGCTGGGCTTCCTGAAGCTCCTAACTGTCCACTTCAGGAACCTGAGGCTCCACAGGGAAGGCACTTGCTGAATGCCACAGAGCGGTTCAGTGACAGATAGAGATGTGAGATTTCAGTCTTTTTAGTCCTAGTGGAGTAGAGACGCTGTCTCCATTGAAAAGAAACATGGAATGTGGCATGGTGTCACAGGAATCAGTACTAAGGTACATTAAAGCCTTGCCTCACTAGACCAAGACTGTGAACCTGAGGGAAAAAAAATGACTTCACAGTTTTCACTGGGTCCCATCAGTTGTTTAAAATAGAATGATTTGTATGTTTCTACTGAGCTATCTCTTATCATCTTGTAAAACACCGTGCTTTGTAGTGTCTCTTCTATTTCATTTGTTTTGTGTTGCTAATGTACATTAAATATGAATGAATGAAGAAGCAAGCTAATAAAAGCTAGTGACATTCTTTGTACATAGCTATAAACGATGTAGTTGGCAGATTCCTTTGCATTTAGTAGGGACTAAAATGTTTGAAAGGACAAATATTTTATGGCCTATTTTTCCAAGATAGTATTCTTACTTGGGAGTTAAAGAAACTAGATTATTTACTTTCTGTCAAATTTTGAGATCATCCAATTCTTAACATTGATCATATACTGAAAAATGTTCATGAATCACTTTCTAGGTTATTATAAATATTAAATTTAAAGTATAATATAAAAGAATAACACAATATCTGTATAGGCTTTGGTTGTTTTTATTACAGTTTCCCACATAATTTAGAAATAACTATTCTTAAATATACACTCTGTGTGTGTATATATTCATACAGAACAAATCTAGTGGGCCAACTTAACCAGAACAATATGAGACATAGTGTCTCATGAACTGTATACTGAAATTATAATGTATATTGTGGAACATTCCTTTCTTTGTATTTGTGAGTGAGCAAAAATAAAAACGATGTGCTGGCTTAGTATCTCTAATCTTATTCAATCAAGTGATTATATAGAATCTAAGTGTGTTGTATTTATGTGTAAGATACTTACATATTTATTTAAATATATTAAATATATGTGTATCTTAAAGTCAAGTTAGTATACTATAATAACATATGAGACTTTTCCTGCAAAGACATGATTCTATCAAAATCAAGCTTGGTAAACCAATGAGTTTACTGACGTTAATTTCAGTAGTCTACGTGAGAGGCCGGTATGCCTCAAAGGCAAGCTACCTCACTAAAAAGCCCACCCTGTATGGGTGCCAGCTCAGGAAAAGTTGCACTTCTGGAGATCTGCCTGACTTACAGACAGCTTGACAGGTGTGGAGAGTGTCCTTTTCACAACCCCATGGGTGGAAGAGCCTTTTCTTTAAGCAGCTGTTTATTGCTTCCATAAACTTAACCTTGGGGAGGGGCCTTGTGAATCTTTGGAAGCTTCAGCTCTCTAGGATTTAGAAGATCATTTACTTCCTGAGCTTCATGCTTCATTCTCCTCCCCAGGAGGGAGTGTTTCCATATCCAGCAAATAAATACCTCTTCTCTTTCTATACATGTCATTGTTTTATGGATATCTAAGTATTTTACATATATGCACTCATATCCATATACATAAACATGCAGAGCTAAGTTAGTCATTTTAATTTTTCTTATTCAGAGACTACTGAGGGATCTCTTTCTTTTCGAAGCCCTCTGTGGTTTCTTTGTTTAGAAAAGTTATTATAAGCATTACTTTTTAAAAGTTAGTTTGGATTCTTTCTAAATTTTTTTTATTAATCTTTATTTTATTCTATGTGTGTGGGTATTTTTCCTGCATATATAGGTGAGTACCATGTACACAGTACTTTTAGTGCTTGCAGAGGCTAGAAGAGGGTGTCAGATCCTGAGACTAGAGTTACAGATGGTTGTGAGCTGCCATATGAGTGCTGGGAATTGAACCTGGGTTCTCTGGAAGAGCAACCAGTGCTCTTGACTGCTGAGCCATCTCTCCAATCCTGCTTTGGATCCTTAAAGTATTTTTATTAAAGTCACATTAATAAAAACATCCCAAATATTTGATTTTCTATACGTGTGTGTGTGTGTGTGTGTGTGTGTGTGTGTGTGTGTGTGGCATTTGAGCAAGAAAGAATATGAGGTTTACCTTTCATAGGTAAGTGCTTTTTAGCAAAGATGCTTATTTTCAACATGGATGCCCAGTTTTAGGCTGGACAGTTTTTTGTTTTTGTAGGAAGCTGTCTCTTATATTGTAGGGGCACATGAAATACTTGAGACCTCTTTGATACCTTGCTGTTGTAACCTTACATAGAACTCAAAGAAACCCCTAGCCCCACCCCATGCGTAGTTGCCCCAAGGAGATACAGTGCTGTCCCCTGCTGGAAACTGTTCTTACAGGTTATTAGTTTTTCAAAAAAGGACTGAGATTAAAAACCAAACCAGCTTGTAAACATTAAATTTAAATTTTATTTAAATCAACATGTTAGACATTTTTATTTTAAATAATAGGTTGATTTATTTGTTCTTTTCTTTTATCTTCATGGGTTGGCAGTAAAACTTGAGTTTTTTGACTGTTGGTAGATAGATCCCTAGAACTATTTTTGAAACATACCACATACTTCAACCATAGCTAGCCAAAATAATAGGATTATATTTTGTATTTAAAGCATTTTTTGTATGTTATGATCTTTGGACATCTTTTAAAAATCATTATAATTCTTTAACGATTTCATGCATATATGTGATGGATTTTGATCCCCACACACCTCTTAGGTCTTTTCCAAGTGCCTCTGTACTCTTCCCAGCAGTCTCCCTCCTACTGTCAGGTTTTGACTTTTAGAACATGCCCCTACTGAGTTTAATTAGGACCGCCTTGCCTGTGCCTGTGTGGGGAGTTTGTCACCAGAGCACAACCAACTTAGTGGTGTGGATACAGCTCACTGAAGAAAGTTGCTTTTCCTTATCCTAGACGGCCAGGGTGGCACCTCAGGAGCCTCTCCCATCATTCTCTAATGTTAATGGCTGCAGTCTTGTGCAGGTCTTGTGAAGACAACCTCAGGTGCTGGGAGGTCATGAGTGGAGTAGTCATGTCATTAGAAAACAGCATTTCATAGCACTCTTCCCAGTTATGAGGCTCTTGATTCCTTCTGCCCCTCTTCCGCCATGTTCTCTGAGCCTTAAGGCTTGGGGGAGTCATACTCAACAGTGACTGATTTCACTTGTTTCAGCCACTGACTTTACCTCCAGCAAGCTCACTGCAACATTAAGCTTCTCTGGACTAATTTTTGATACCAGCACCAATGTATTGAACGAATTAGGCTAAATTGAAAGATGAGGTACCTCAGATCCCTCTGGTGCTAGCAGTCTTTACTTGGTGTTGCGTAGGGGAGGGGCAGGCGAGAGCCCTGTGTCTAACAATCAAAGAGTTTCTAAAGCCTCAGTGTCTGGTGAGGTTCTTTTCTCTTGAAGTAAAAGCTTATTGGCATTGTCTTGACTTTTATCAAGTGTCAGTGCCAAGGCTTCTTCCTCACCACCCTTTATTTTGTGTGGGTGTTTTGCCTGTATGTATGTCTGTGCACCATGTATGTGCAGTCCTGTGGTGGTTAGAAGAGGGTGTTCAGTCCACAGGATTGGAGTGATAGATGGTTGTAAGCTGCTGTGTGGGTGCTGGGAGTTGAACCCGAGTCCTCTGAAATACCCAGAAGACTTCTTTGGACATCTTAAACAAACAAGCAAAAGCAAAAAACCATTTTGTTTGGGGAGAACCTGTGCCTCCTAGAGTTGATCAGTTCTTAGGAAAAGAGCAATTACCAGAGACTTAAGTAGGGGCATGCCTACTTAAGTATGGGAATTATCCAATCTCCAGCTTTGCTGTCTTTATCCGCCTATATGTCCAAGGACAGTATTCTGTGCTGTGCTATTAGAGACCAGCCCTCCACCCAAAGGTCATTGGAACTATGGAGACACATCAGTCCAAATCTGTTTACCTTGTCCTGTCTTCCCCCAAACTCTATATAAAGGCCTTTGCGTCAGCTTTCCTTACCTTCTTGTCTTCTGCCACTAACTCAAACAGGGTGCTTCTGCAGTCCTCCATGGGAGTGGTTCTCAACCTTCCTAACTAATGCTGCAATGTTTACTACAGTTCCGCATGCCCTGGTGCATAAAATTATTTCCGTTACTACTTCAGATCTGTAATTTTTCTACTGTTAGGAATTGTAATATAAATATCTGTGTTTTCCAATGGTCTTAGGTGACCCCATGAAAGGATTGTCTAACCACCCCCAAAGAGACCACGACCCACAGCTTGAGAGTGACTGCTCTCTGGCTTTCTGTATGATGCTTTCAGACTGGTGAATATAATTAATTTTATTTTCCCAAGTTTCTCTTCTGTTTCCTTGTAGCTGTGTCTGATTGGCATTACATTAAAAAAAAAGTCAGAAATAACTTTATGAATTACCATATCTGAAATAAGATACGGTACCTTTCGACATAAGTTTCCACAGTAGTTTATAACTTCTCTTATTTTTGTTTTTTTTCCTCTTATTCCTGAATGGCTCACAACTCCTTATTTTGATGTTGTGCTTGAAAAATTACAGTGTTGAAAGTTCCATAAGCCTTATTCTCCATTATGTAAAGATTTGGGTAAATTCATCATTTTTATGTTTATTGACTTTTCTTCTGCAAAAAAATTCTATAACACTTGAAAATGTAAAATTAAAGAGTAGATGGTGGGGCTGGCAAGATGGCTTAGTGCACAAAGGCACTTGTCACCAAGCCTGATGACCTAAGTCTAATCCTTGGTATCCACATGACGACAAGTCAGACTGACTTCTGCAAATTATCCTGACCACTACATGTACTCCATGGAACATGCATGCCCGCCCCCACCCCCTCCCATAAAGAAATAAATGTAAAAATTTAAAAATTGACAATGATGCTATGACAATGAATTTAAAAATCCCCAAATACAGTTTTTTTAATCATATTATTTTGTTTTCTTCACATAACCCAGACCAGAGGGAGAACACTCGGGGTATCGGTATCGTGTATGTTCAGTGTGGGGCTTTAGTGTCTGTACTGTGATCTTACTAGCTGCTACTCCTTTCCAGTAGCCAAACAGAAGAAGGAAGAAGATTCTGGGACATATTACATTCCTGGAAATTGGGGGTGTTGTACTTCATGTCCACTGGTGTGAAGTTAATTACTTGGCCACACTAAACTGAAAAAGAGCCTGGAAAACGTAGTTTGTAGCTAGCTGGAAAACTATTTTTAAACTTGGACATTCTTTATTATTGGAAGTGCAGAGTTAATACTGATGTCCCTGCTATAAACATATATGTAACATTTGAAGGACATAGTTTTCTGTAATAACTCCAATTCCACAATATTGGTAAAACTTCTTTGGGTTCAATGTAGCAGAAAACGGTATTGGAAATGTCACTTGAAATAGATTAAGATATCAATGAACTCGGCCCAGTCCACTTAGAGCCTTAATGGAATTCTCTATATCCACTCTGTCTTACTCATACCACAAAGACAGACACACTTTGTACACCATTCACTTTTGTGTGTAACACATATTGATTAAAATCTAACTGTAGGACTATGGCTGTACTCAGTGACAAGACTGTGTATTATTTAATCATCATTCATGTTTATGATTGTAATCCCCACCATTCAGCCAGATCTCTAATATTAACAAAGATGAGGCTTTTTAAGATTCAACTTCTTTTCCTTTGTTTCTTTCTTTTTTTTCTTTCTTTTTTTGCTGTGACAGGAAAGATTAGACTGTGAAAACCAGCAAAAATGCTGGTGTGTTTTGGTTCTGTGGGATCTATATTTAATAGTTCAGAATAAAATTATATAGTTATGGAGAGAATATAATGCTCTGAAGAAACATATATTTTTTCATTTTTGATTCAATTGTGACTAGGATACCAGTCTAAAATGGTTACTAACACTCTTTACTTAGATTTGCTAGAGGACACCTACATTTTAATACATAATGAGTTTCTAAAAATGTGCATGAAAACATTTCTAAATGTGAAACTAGTTCCTTAAAAATATAAAACATTCTCTAAAATTTGAAAAATATTTATGTAGGCTTATTTAGTTTCAGAAGGAAACTTGATCTGTACCACTTGGTATTTCTATTGGGTTAAATGTTTCAAATATGTTAAGTTTATGAGATTGATGCTATCCAGCATTAATATGACTATTTTTCCCCTTTACACATTTTTATGCAGTAAGGACACTGTTTAGACTACATCATGAATATTCTGCTCTGTAAAGATGTAGCACTTCTGAAGCTGAAATTAGGAGCTTCCTGAAAGGTTAAGGGGCGCTGTGCAGAAAAATGCCAAGCATGAAAATTGATAAACTGCCTGTTTTGTGTTTAGTAGTCACTGTAACCAGAGCCACTTTCTCAGTTTAAAAACAAACAAACAAGTCATTCTGTTTTTGTTACAATAGTCACTCATGCTAATTGAAAAAGTACTGGAAATTAAGAAACAACATGTGCTATTTTTATTTCATTCTTTTCGATGTACTTGTAAAGATACATGTTAATTTATATTTCAAATTGTCCTTCTATGCTTATTGACTCTCAAATTCTTCGTAGTGTTTTTTTTCCTGGGGCTGCAGATGCTGACCACTGGAATTTTTTTAGCTTATATGCAACGTGAAGATAATTGTAGTTTATTTAAATTCTTTGCATGTTAGTGATGTTAAACCTGTATTCTGATTTGTCATATACATACCTTTGTACTTAACATAATTTTCAGTGTTTAGAAGTTTAAAGTATTTCTTATAACCAAATATGCATAAAATCCTGTTCTTCATGTTTTCTTATCCCTAGAAAGGTCTCCATATATTGAGATAAGTATTTTTTGTTTCATTTTTTAATATTTAACTCTAAATAATTTGTTTAAGTTGAGACGTTGGTAATTCTCTTCTAAAAGTAGTTAATGAGTTTTTTTTAGCCAATTATTGATTAGTTTTCTTACTTAATTATGTTTTAAAAATATTCCAGAGTTTTTATATATCTGGATTTTTTTAATATACTGGATTAAATATGTGGCATAATAATACTGTATTCCATAATGGTTTAAAAGGAAATGGTGGATGGGGAGAATCTTCTTTCATAAAGGTATTCTGGCTTAAAATGGATTCAGTATTCACTTGACTATTGGTTATTTTCTAAGTTGCATGCAATGTAACAACAGAGTCAGAATATTTTCCTTATTATAATGGATAACGTATTTATTAGTACCGATTTCTACTTGGAATCTAAGTGAAATATTAAATGCATTATCGAGTTGATAGCAATTTCCTTTTTTTCAGAGTTGGAAGTAAAAGCGTTTGCTCTATTTAAATGTCGTACATACTTTTTTTTTTTTGTAAAAACAGTACAGGTCATGAAAGTTATGTAAGTTAAATTTAAAAGTATTAGCAGGATCTGACTTTTTTCTTCCTTTTTCAAGGTAAAAATTTATACACAAATGAATATGTGGCGATTAAACTGGTAAGTTCATGATTATTATTCTACAATTATTTCCTTTAATTATTGGCTTACTAATTTTTCATCTTTACATTTTATATCTTGGGTATTCATCTAAAAAGAAAAATGCTTGCATGACTGACCTTTTGTTCATGTCTCCGAAGCATATTATGATGTATAGAGTGTCAGTGTTTTCTCTGCCATGAAAACTCTGTCCTTATTTTGGCAGCATCATGGAAGTGAAATTTTGAAGTGTGGCAGTGTTTTTAGTTTAGAAAGGTATTTTTAAGTGGATAAAAGCAAAATTTTTCTTTCTGATTCAAGCATTTAGACAAAATAACTATGTCTTTAGCATTTAGGATTGTGTTTGAACGCATACTTCCAATTATCTTCTAATGTTTTTTCTACTGGTGTTTTATAAATCTGGTAAAGCTGGCTGTTGCTTGACTTTCAGGGATTCAGAAAGCCATGAGTGTGGGTAGTAGCAAGGAGAGCAGTCATGGGAGTAAAATTCCATGTGCTCAGTGTGACAGTACAAAATAGTTCCCTTCTGAAAGAATTTGTACCCAGGGACTGCTTTTATTCATATATTTTATCATTCATTCATTCATCTATTATTTATTTGGGCAGAGTCTCTAGTTAGATCTGGCTGTTTTAGAACTCACTATGTAGACCAGGCTGGCCTTGAACTCACAGAGATCCACCAGCTTCTGCTTCTCCAGTGCTGGGATTAAAGGCGTGCTAGGAATGATTTGTATAAGGCGTATTTTCTCTTTCTGAGTGACAGGCAGGTTTCCCTGAGGTCCAGGTTGGCCTGGTCTTCTCATTCTCTTTACCCTTGTCGCCCTTGTCCTGACAGTGTGATTGTGTTTTTAGGACGATGTGAGTCAGACTGTCAGAGGAAGAGACAGTGGGAAGGAATCCAAGGAAAAAGAAAGCCAGCTTATGAGCTGCAGTGGAAAGTCCCTGCTACTCCAAGTGTCTTTGTTAAGCTAAGCACCGGGCTGTGGCCCCACAGGACACATGGGACCGACACTTGACTTGTCCAGATGACTTCTCCCTGGTGTCAAGGTCTAGTCCTTGACTTTACAGTACAGTCTCTGGTTAGCTTATGGCAGGATTGCCACTGCTGTTTTTAATTGGATTTGTGGCTATCAGTTATGAGATCAGTTAATATAATCAAGCTCTCAGTGATGGCAAAGTTGAGAAAAATCATTTCTAATTTTTTATGAGAAGTTTTTACTATTAAGGTCAGGTGCCCAAATTAGTATAAATGTTGTTTTATTTAAAATATAGTTAAAGTTTGTTCTTTATCCATGTTATAAATGTAGACAGTGTGTCTTGATCATAGCTGTTTTCTCCTTCTCCCCTTTCTCCACTTCTTCCACTATGTCCCCCTCCCACCTTATGTCCCTTAAGAAACAAAAACCAGAGGTCACGGAGTCCCATTAGTGCTGCCTGTATTCTTGTGGGTGTTGGGCCATCCCCTGGAGCGTGGTCAACTGTCACCCCCACCCACCCCGTTCCCTTTCCCGTCCTGGGACGTTGTCGATGGGCTTAGTCTTGTTCAGGCAGCTCAGCTGTTCTCAGTTCATGGGTGCAGTGGCCGTGTCATGCCAGAAGACAGCGTTTTACAGCACTCCTTCTACTCCTCTGACATTGGCATTGTTTCTGTCCCTCTTCAGGAAGGGTATATTCCTTGAGGGTTTAAGGAATAAGGTGGGGAATATGAGGGGACTGTTATAGCTGTCCCATTTAGGGCTGAGTAGTCAGTAGTCACTTGTTCTCAGCACTTTGACCAGTTATGCTTTAGGTAATTTTAAAGGGCTACATAGAAAGCCAGTTTCAGCAGACAGGACTCAGTGTATAGGCATCACAGCAGAGAGACTGAGCCTACAGGAACTGTACAGTATTTAATGGGCATTCTGATTTTGTGTGGAATTGTTCTTTTTTTTCACGTTTTAGCCCATTGTATGGCATTGGAACCTCCAGGATAGAAATGTGTGGTGTTCTGTGCTAGTGATGAAGCGGCCGTAATTAACAGCTGTGTGCAGAGGAGACAGGAGCCACTGCCAGGCTGCCTACTCCCTGGGTCTGGTTAATTCATCAGGTGTGACCCTCAGGTCCTGTTATTTTCAGACTTGGAACTTGTCCGTCCTGTTCCTTCCACTGGTGCCTTAGAAACTGCCAACCGTGTCATCTTCCAGTCTTTCTCTATACATGTCCATGTAGCCCTTTCCTTTCAGTTCTTTTTGTCTACTTCTCTTTTCTGCCATTTTCTGGGGGAGGTGTGGGGCCAGGGCTCCCTTCCTTTACTCTGACTATCGTTTTAGGCAGGGTTTTTTTTCTAGCCCAGGCTGGCCTTGATCTTGCTGTGCAGCTGAGAATGACCTTGAACTCAGGATCCACTTCTGCCACTTTTCCAGTGCTAGGATTACAGGTGTGTGCCTTCACACTCAGCCTGTTTGTCTTTTTGTAAGTGCAGTGGTCAGCATTACATTCAAAAATTATAACTACTCATAATTTAGCGTAACTGGGAACGTTTTTGCTTTTGTGTTGTGAGAGAAGTATGGCCTATAGTCACATTCTCCCTAAATTTATTGGAAAGTCAGAAAAATGCTTACATTTTGGTCCTTAGTTTACTGTTTTCCATGTGTGTGCTTTGTTGTGTTGATTTATCTGAGTGCAGTAGTTGAGCTGTAATTTTGTTTAGAGCCAGCCACTTTTAGACATACCTTGTTTCTGTATTTTGGAAAAATAAAGGTACTGTTTGCTATTTTTGAGAGCAGATCTTAGTGGCTGTTTATAGTTCTGTCACAGCTTACAAAGTGTTCACTTTTGTCTTTTATTACTCTACTTCAGATTGGTAGCTTATCTAGTGTTTCCAATCACATAATTACCAGTTGCCCATGATGACTGAAAATGTCATTCTTTGATGATGTGACTTTTCCTACATGGTGGTATCATAACATTGTGTTATTGCTGTTGAAGTACAGGAATCAAGTTGAAATTGCTAAACTAAGTAAGGACCATTTCCCTTTCTTTTTACCTGGAGGACAACAGTGATTAAGGTGTATATTTAATTTCAGTTGTGATGGTGTAAGTGGATATTATTTCACATCTTAAGGTTGTATATTTTTAGACAGTTAATCAAAATTTATGGATAATGGGGTGTTATATGGAAGGTACTACTTTCACTATTTTATATGTTGCATTTTATATTATACACACAGATATCCATGCATATATAGAGGGAGGGAGGGAGGGAGAGAGGGGACCATAAAAAGTTTTAGCTATTTTACAGATGAGGAACTGCAACATAGACAAAGTTAACTAACTTTCCAAACAACACAGCTAGTGAAGTAGGAAATGGAGGGTTTAAACCTAGTATAATTTGGTTTCAATCTCCATGCTTTTAACTACTACTCTGTATTGCCCCTAAAGATTTAAGCTTACCATTTTCTATGAATAATCCTTATGATTTTAAGTCTCTAGTGCACTTTATATATTTATACATACCTCCTTGGGCTTCTCATTCTTGATTTTTTTTTTTTTTGTTTGTGACCATTGCTGCCCACTTTCCCATCACTGCCTATTAGACTTCTCACTGTATTGTTCAGATCTCTAATGATGTGGCTCCTACTTTCCCCTCATAATTCATTGACATAGTCTTTCTGTTAACCTTTTACTTCCCTCAGTCTTTTTGTTCTTTTGTTGTGTTTATCTTTCGTTGCAGAAAACTATGCTTTTAATTTAATTATGTTTTTTTTAAACCTTGTTGGTTCTTCTGATAGCTGCTCAAATACTTACATATGTCTACAGATGGTATCAATTTATTGAACATTGAACACAATGCCGATTTTTTTTATATAGATCTAGAGGAATAGAGATACCTAGTAGAATATTATAGTGTATATGAGTTGATACTACACTTTAAAACATTTGGAGTTAGAACCTAGTGATTGTCTTTTAACTGAAATGTCTTTTGTATTTCAATTGTTTGCCTAGGAGCCCATGAAATCCAGAGCACCACAGCTGCATTTGGAATACAGATTCTATAAGCAGTTAGGATCTGGAGGTAAGTTATATGAATTTTAAAATTTGGAGTAACACAGACTGTCATAACAATAATTCTTTAGTTTCAAAAATAATATTTTAAATTTGATTACAGAAACTTCTTTTTTTAAAAAAAATGTTCTTTATTGGGGCTGAAGAGATGCTTCAGTGGCTAAGAGTACTTCCTGCTCTTTCAGTACACGAGAGTTCCTAGTAGATTTTTCAGGAGGGCATCCAGCTGTAGTTCCCACTTCAGAAGATGGTGTGCATTGTGGTGCACATTTGGAAGATAGGGGATGGTGTGTAGGAGTTGGTGCTCTCTCTCCACCTTGTGTATCTTGGGAACTAAACCCAGGTTGTTAGGTTTGTTGGCAAATACCTTCACTGCTGAGCATCCATATTGTTAGCCTTTATAGCAGTATTACTGTTGTTATGATGAGTATAAAAGTGGTTCCATAAATATATCCACATGGAGATCCCTGGAACCTGTAGTTAGCATATAGCAGTCATTTGAGATTGCAAGATTATCCTGTATGTTGTCTAGGTAAGCCTAAATGCAACCACAAGTGTCTTTACTAGAAAGCAGAGACATTTGACACACACAGAAAAGAGGAAGACTGTATGCCCATAGGGGCATTGATTGGAGTGATCTGAATGAACTGAAGAATACCTGCAGCTCTAAGATCCTGAAGGAGGCTCCTGGGTTCTCTCCTAGAGCCTGTAAAGAGACCGTAGCTCTGCGTTGATTCAGCCTCATGAAACTGACTTGAGACACTGATTTCTAAGGTGTAATGCAATCAGTTTTTGTTATTTTAAGCCATCAAATTTGTAGTAATTTCTTAACAGTAGGTAATGCAAGTATATTTATGAAGTTCTTAAATCTTAATGGGAATAGAGATTTTGCTATTGGCAAATATTTATGGTTAAAATTTCTACTATGTGTTACATTGTCTTCACATTGAAGCTTTCAAGTGCCACTTTTGTTTATTCCTATTCTTCTAATTGTAATGATATTACTTGTACAGTTTTTCTGTAGTAGGCTATATTGTTTCCCTAGATTTAATAAAATAGAATTTCTTGATGTGTATTTCTGTAAGCATATTTACATTCTAGTTGATAGAGCTGTCTGTTTCTTCATATGATACAGAGTTTGCATTTCCTCCCACTAAGAGCATATGCAAATGAGTAGCCTTGCAGTGTTAGTAAAATTCAACATTTGTATTAATGAATATATTGTAGATTTTTTATGTAGTGTCCTTCTCTGTTTCTTCTGACTAGTTTTGAAGTCTGTTTTGTCAGATATTAAGATAACTACATCTGCTTGCTTCTTTGATCCATTTGCTTAGAATACCCTTTTCTATACAGCACTGAGGTGATGTCTATCCTTGATGTTAAGGTGTGTTTCTTGGAGGCAGAAGAAAAATGGATCCTACTTTCAAATCCAATCTGTTAGTCTGTGTCTTTTCCTTGGAGAATTGTGGGTTAGTTATTAATGAGTAGTATTTATTAATTCCTGTTATTTTGTTGTGGTAGTGTGTGTTTTTCTACCCCTCTTTTGATGAACTGTTCTGGGATTATTTGTTCTTTTGTCCTCTTGGGTATAGTTCTTCAGACTTCTTCAGACCATCACTTTAGACTGAGTGCTTTCTGTGGAACTGAAGTGCTGGGCAGAAATTGCTTAAATTTGTTCTTATTGTGAAATGTTTTCCTTATTCTGTTGATGGTGATTGATAGTTTTGCTGGGTATAGTAGTCTGGGCTGGCACCTGTGGTCTTTTAGAGCTTGTAGAAAAATCTTATCAGTTCAGGCCCTTCTGGCTTTCAGAGTCTACATTGAAAAGTCAGGTGTTATTCTCATGAGCCTGCCTTTATATGTAACTTTATCTTTTCCCCTTAGAACTTTTAATACCATTTCTTTGTTTTGTACATTTAGTGTTTCGATTATTATAGGTTTCATTTCTGGTCATGTCTGTTTGGTGTTCTGTATGCCTCTTACACCCTTGATAGGCATCCCTTTCTTCAGATTGGGGGAATTTTCTTAAATGATTTTGTTAAAAATATTTCCTGTGCATTTGACATGGTTATTTTTTTCTTTCTTTTCTTTTCTTCTTTTTTTTCCCCCCCTTTCCTCCTTCCTTTATACTTATTACTCGTAGGTTTGGTGTCCCAAATTTACAGTGTCCCAGATTTCCTGGATGTTTTTTGCCTGTGGTTGTTTTTTTTTTTTTTTTTTAGATTTAACATTTTATTTAACTGAGTGAGATACCTTGTCTTCAAGATCAGAAATTCTCTCTTCCTTGTCTTAATCTGTTGGTGAGGCTTATCTCTGGGGTTTCTGTTTGACTTCTTGAGTTTTTCATTTCCAATTTTATTTCAGTTTGGGTTTTCTTTTTTTTCTTTTTTTTTTTTTTTGGTTTTTCGAGACAGGGTTTCTCTGTGTAGCTTTGCACCTTTCCTGGAACTCGCTTTGTAGACCAGACTGGCCTCAACCTCACAGAGATCCGCCTGGCTCTGCCTCCCGAGTGCTGGGATTAAAGGCATGCGCCACCACCGCCCGGCTGGGTTTTCTTTAGTGATTTTATTTTTTTGTTGAATTCTATTGTTATGTCTTGAATTGTTTTCATTATTCCATTCAATTCTTTGTGTTTTCATGGTCTTCATTAATGTATCTATTCATATCCTCTTTAATGTCCTTGGTTGGGCATATTCTTTCTCTTTCTATTGGTCACTTTCTAGTTGTTTTAAGCTTACTAACTGTCACTTGTATGAAGCTATTATTTTCAGGTCTGTGTTCTTGCACATGTAATGCCCTTTCCCAGTGAATGCTCTGGTAAAGCCCCAGCTAACTGTACCACCTGCTTTGCAGCACATTTCTTGCCACCACTTGGCTCCTCTAGAAGAGAGACTTCTGTGTGCTGTCCTGTCATTACTTTATAACTTTGAATACTTTCGGTATTCCTATGGGAAACATTGTTTCTCAAGTGAGTGACTTGACTTTTGAGGTTCTTTGAACTATGCAGATCTACACTAATTTGGTGGTAGCAATAGTGGCTGTTACTAAAATTATAACTTTACAGTATTGTCTTCTAAGAAGTTAGGGAACCTCCCTTCCTTCTTCCTGCTGCCCCCTCTGCCTTCCCAATCTGTGCTTTATGAGAAATTCATGACTTCTGTATTCTTTACATGTTTCCATCTGGTTATCGACACTTCTATGTATACCATCTTTTAAAAATTCTCTAGGTCTGTCTGCTGTAAAATGAATATAGAGGATTCTATAATGTATAGGATTATACTTATTAATTATACTTTTTCTGAAGAATTTTGGTTGTTGTATAAGCCCTGTAAACATCAGTGATATCTAGAATTCATCTTTTTTATAGAGTTGCCTGATCATGCTTTTCAGAATCATGTTTTAACAAGCTTAAGAAATTATCCAGGTATATTAACAAATGCCTGTGACACCACCACTTAGAAGTCTGAGGCAGGAGGGTCACGAGTTTGACCTCATCCTAGACAACATAGGAGACCTGCTCACAAAACAACAACAAGAAGAAATGTTAAGAAAGTCTGCTTTCTCTGTTCCCTCTTCCACATGGTACTGCTGTAGTGAGAGGATTTAGAGTACCAAGAAGTCTCTCAAGGTGGCACAGCCCAGACATGGGGGCTGGGGCTCCTGTTATGCTTTTAAGGCTTTCGAGAATCTCAGAGACCTTTCGTTGTGGATTGGATTGACTGATGTAGCCCATAACAGAAATTCAAGTAAATATGAAAAGTTCCCAAATGGACATTTAAAATAACATTCGAAACATTTAACAAATCAAATTGAACTTTTCTTTTCAATATAAGTGAACAAGAAGAGTGTTGCTGCTTTGTTTTGCAAACATTTTAAATTTCCAGTGTAATAGAAAACAGCCAGCTTCTCATATCTTCAGTCCATCATGATGGCACATATCCTGCCATCTCAGGAAAACTTACTATGAACTGACTTGTTAGAAAACAAGAGTTGAAAGGTAAATTAAATCCCCATGTTTATTAAGTAATTCTGATATTGATTGCCCCTGAAATTGTCTCACAGACCACTGTTGTTTTTAGACCTCATATTGTGTCAGCTTTGATTGGTTATTTAAATTCTGTATACACTTTTGATACTGTGTTAGTTATTTTCTCATTGTGGAGGAAACAGACCAGAGATTGATATAGCCCTAAAACCTGACACCAGTGTCCTCCATCCCCCTCTGGACTGTGAATCCCAAAGTTCCTGCTTCTTTAGGAAGAAACTTCCTAAAACAGCATCACTGGCTAGGGAGTGAGTGTTCAAATACACTTGCTGTGTATATGGTGGAGGGCATTTTACGTTCAAGCCAGGCACTATACCAAAGCATGAAAAGTGGTGGTTTCTTAAGGTTTAGTTGCAGTATAAAATTAGAAGCTTTCACCCTGAGTCTATATGTTAAAATCACTTATCCAGGCAGGGTTTTGCATCTACCTGAAGCCTTGATCTCTTGGAAGATATTGTTTCATTGATATGCATGTATTTCAAATACTGATGTTTCATTGTGTTGCTAGAGTTTTCCTGGCTGGTCCACAGTCAGGACAAATCTCTCTCACCCGCCAGTCCCACAGCCGCTCAGACCCAACCAAGTAAACACACAGAGACTTTATATTGCTTCCAAACTGTATGGCCGCAGCAGGCTTCTTGTTATCTAGTTCTTATATCTTAAATTAACTCATTTCTATTAGTCTATAAGTTGCCATGTGGCTCATGGCATACCTGTACCTTACATCTTGCTTGTCATGGTGGCGGCTGGCAGTGTCTGTCTGCCTCAGCCTTTTACTTCCCAGAATTTTCCTCTCTCCTTGTCCCGCCTATACTTCCTGCCTGGTTACTGGCCAATCAGTGGTTTATTTATACAGAGCAATATCCACAGCACATTGTCCAAATTGGACCATAATAGATAGTAACATAAAATTTTGTTAGAATATTTGCATTTTTTTAATATTTAACTTTTTTTTCTTTCTTTCTTTTTTTTTTTTTTGGTTTTTCGAGACAGGGTTTCTCTGTGTAGTTTTGCGCCTTTCCTGGAACTCACTTTGTAGACCAGGCTGGCCTCGAACTCACAGAGATCCGCCTGCCTCTGCCTCCCGAGTGCTGGGATTAAAGGCGTGCGCCACCACCGCCCGGCAATATTTAACTTTTAATTTACTCTTTGTCATGCATCTGGATCCCATTTATCTCCTGGTCCCTTCACATCTATTCTCCGTCCCTGCAACCTCCCCCACAAAACAAAACAAAATAAAATTTAAGAGAAAAAAAAAATCATCTCAACTGGGAAGCTGCAGTGTGACCCAGTGAGTCACAGAGTGTACCCTTCAGTCCACACATCTCTCCTTGGAAGTGTTTGCTGCAGAGTCATTGGTCTGGTTCAAGACCTCTGGCTTCTGCTACACTGTCGATACTGGGCCCTCACTGGGACTCTTCTGGGTATCCTGTTGTTGTTCCCGTGTTGTGGAGATCATGCAGCTCTGGATCCATAGAATTGGCCCCTTCACATGCTCCAGTAGTTTATAGATTGGGTGGATGTTGGGGAGGGCTAACTCAGCCTTGGTTCTGGGCAGGGTTGGTCTGTCCACCAGCTTTCCCCATCCTTACCACAAGGGTGAGCTCTCCAACGCTGTCCCAGCTAGTTCACCCTATGCAGCAAGGAGTAAGGGGTGGGATAGGTTTTCCTGCTGTCATGCCCCAGGCAGCCTCATCCACATCTGCAGAACCAGGGCCAGCTCTGCTGTTACCCAGGTGAGATGCAGGGTCCACTCTCCAGAGTGCTGCACTTGGTGAGGGGCAATTCTCCCACTTGCCAGCAAGTGGCAAGGTGGAGGAAGAGTATTTTTCCCTTACCCACACTACCACATAGCAGATGAGGGGGATGGGACCAGCTCTTCCATTCTCATGCCCTCAGGACCCTGCGAACAGGGTCAGTTCTATTGTGCTGCCCGGGAGAGGTGTAGGAGCTGCTCTCCCAAGTACTGCAGCCATAGACATCAACACTGGTGGCAGTGGCAACAGGGCCATGGAACGGACAATACCATGTCCCTGGTGGAGAGCCCTGGGCGGGGCAAGCTGTGTGCTGGCTCCTTTTCTTCTTACTGCCTGAGGTAGGCCACCTTCAGAATATTGAAGCATTATAAAGTTGTTATGGTCATATTAGTAGCTATAAATTTTACAAAATTGTAACTCTTGCTTGAAAATTTGATTTTTTTTTTTGATTTGGTAACAATTTTATCAGTTTGTCTTGAATAGTTTCTCTGTGAGTTCTCAAGAATGCTTTGTTTTCATACTTGTCCAAGGATAAGACTTCAACAGTAGTTTAGTTTAAGGTTTTAGTTGGCTCTATTTGTTTTTCTTTTTTTGATGTAGGTCTTGTAGTCTACATTGGCCTCCAAACTCACTGTGTATTGGAGGATGACCCTGGACTGCAGCCCTCCTCTTCATGTCCTCAGTGCTCTATTTGCAGGTGCCATGGAGGTCACCATCCCAGCTCAGAATAGACCTGTAGTTCTCCAAGGCTAGAGATCAAAACCAGGGCGTAGGAACACTGAACAAGAGCTCTGTCACTGAGCTGTACTCTCAGCTCAGTGTTTCTTTTTAAAAGATTGCATCAGGACCAGGTATGGTGGTGCATACCTTTAATCTTGGCACTGCAGAGGCAGAGACAGGTGGATCTCTGAGTTGGAGGCCAGCATCGTTCAAATAATGAGTTCCAGGCCAGCCAATGCTAGATAATGAGACCCTGTCTCAAAAACCAAAACAAAACAAACAAAAACTGCCTCAGTGTCTTTCTGTAAACAGCCCAGGTGAGACCCCAGCTTCAGAGTGCCAGGGTTACAGATCTGCAACACTTGTAATGTGGAATTAAGTAGCTTGGGGAGCTGAGCAACAGGAGTGGTTTTTTTTTTTTTTTTTTTTTTTTTTTTTTTTTTGGTTTTTCGAGACAGGGTTTCTCTGTGTAGCTTTGCACCTTTCCTGGAACTCACTTAGTAACCCAAGCTGGCCTCGAACTCACAGAGATCCGCCGGCCTCTGCCTCCCGAGTGCTGGGATTAAAGGCGTGCGCCACCACCGCCCGGCAGGAGTGGTTTTATACGCAGGACAGGGCTGATAAAGCAGAAACAAGAACAAGAAGCAGATTGGCCATTTTGGAATTGCTTTTCTCATGAGGTAGTAGAGGGGAGACAGAACAGTACACAACACGTGGCTGATTAACGTCACGTCACTTTGTGTAAGGATTAAAGTGGAGGGAACTTAAACGTCATGCTGATTGAAACTAGCCCATCTAGGAAATTTCTCCTGATTCCTTGAAAGGTTAGTTAAACAAGTCTTATATTTGGTAACATGGAGCTTTATCATGGGTAGCTCCAGTTTGATTGTATTTGTTCTGTTGAAGTGTGGTTGAATAGAAGAGTTCAAAGTGGATGTTCTTGTCTTGCTCCCAGTCATTAGTGGAATAAGTTTGGTCTCTCACCATTAAGTGTGGTGCTAGCTTGTAGCTGACCATAGATGTGCTTTATCAGACTTCATCAGCTGATAGTCCATATTTTGCTTAGAGTTGTGTTAGATGTTTCCTTTGTGTTATATGACTTCTTCCCCATTTTACTAAATGTGAGTTATATTGGTGGATTTTTTTAAAATGTTAACCCAACTTTGCATTTCTGGGCTGACCTTTCAGTTATGGTATCTTACTTGATTTTATATGAATAATATGATCAATAAGTATTTAGTGAATAAAGATAATAATGTTCCTTAAGTGTTTTTCCATTTTGGGTAACATTTGAAAAAAATTAACCACAAAATACTAGTCATATAATAACTCCAATTTTTTGAGATTTGATTCAGAGATTGCTTCTCTACAACTTTATTGGACAGTGGATGGTGAGTAGAAGTAAGTAGAGAAGTCCTGTCATTAAGGAACTTTACAATCTGTACATCTTTATATCCTGTATAGTTTGACAAACTTTGATGATCTCATTTACTTACTTCTTGTAGATCAGAGAACAAACTAAAGAGTGGAAATGCTTTACTAGAGATTGTTCAGTCGAGAACATAGTGATTGGCAACTTTGAGTGCTGTGGAGGAGAAGATAGTATTGTGGGGAGAACTTTACAAACTGTGCAGTGGAGAGCTGTTGAAAAGGCCCAGGAGCAAGTTCTGGGTCTTGACTGTTGCTCCAGGCTCTTATTGTGCATGATCTATTTTAGTCAAAACAGGATTTTAGTTGCAGTGAGCTTTAGTAAGTCGTTACACATATGACGAGTGACTCTTGCAGGAGTTGTTTACGCTTAGGTGCTTTGCTCTCTGTTGACGACCACAAGAGAATGGTTGCTGTTCTGGAGAGCATTCTCTGTATCTGCCACAATTTAGTATTCCATTCCCCATGTCCTGCTGCATTGTTCATCTTCACACTTGAAAAAGGGCGGGCGCTCTTGCCCAAACTGCTCTTATGGAGACCCACTTGAGGTTGAAGGACACCCAGGCACACAGCACCACTGGGGAATGTTAGAACAGTCTGGGAACATGATTGTGCTGGCTCCTAGCTTCCCAGTTCCTTTTCTTCTGCTCCTGCAGCAATTGTCACTCAGATTTATAGGATTAACAAGAATGAACCTATTTCCAAAGTTCTTCATTAAAAAGAATGGAAAGGATTTTGTTTTAAATTGTATATGGAAAGATAAAAAGCCTCACACAATATTTGTGGGAGCAGAGCTTCATGTTCTCTGTTTCCAAGGCTCAGAAAACCCATCATGGCCTAGCTGGTTCTACTGTTGAGAGTCTCAGTGCTAAGATCACAGTGTGAGTCTGGGCAGTGGCCTGAGGTTAATATCCTCTCTGTACTCACTACTTTTGTTTTTGTGGTTTTTTTTTTTTTTTTTTTTTTTTTTTTTTTGTCAGACTGCGGTTCCTAATGGCTGTAGGGTTGAGGCCTTCTGTTCTTAGAGGCTTTCCACCTGGTATGTGGATCTCTTCATAACACAGATCTTTTTTCTTTAAGGCTCTCTAGACAAGCTCTCACTCATTCTAATGGCTTTGATTCCTAGAGCTACTTTTTAAAGAAGATGAGGTAAGATTAGACTATCTAGACTCTGCCTTTTGATTAACTTAAGATCTGCTGATAGGGACTGTACACACACACACACACACACACACACACACACACACACACACACACAAACGTGTTTTATACCTCCCCATACACATAACCCTAACTGTAAGGGTGAAATCTTAGGAATTTTCCACACTGATATTTGGGTTGGTCTTAGCAGGATGCCAAGCATAGAGTTAGTAATGACAGCAGTGACTACCTAGTTCAATAAAAGTAGGCTCTTCCTATTGTCTAAGCCTCTCTAAGTAAAGCTCAGCAGATGAGATTTTAGAGAGAAAGTAATGTACTTTTATGTGATTCCAGGGACACAGCTACAGTACCTGTGTACTGAGCTGCCATGGAACATCAGGGAGTGGGTTTAGAGAAGAAGAAGGGTTCATCAGAAAAGGGGTTTTTTGTTTTTGTTTCTGAAAAAAAATAAAATTACTGTTAAAGTAACTAGAAAAATTAAAATGTTGTTTATTGGTTTTTCAGGAAAAAGGTTTAGTATCTAAGGTGATGAAATTATTAAATAACCTTTTCTTTTTCCCTAGATGGTATACCTCAAGTTTACTATTTTGGCCCTTGTGGTAAATACAACGCTATGGTGCTGGAACTGCTGGGACCTAGTTTGGAAGATTTGTTTGACCTATGTGATAGAACATTTTCTCTTAAAACAGTTCTTATGATAGCTATACAACTGGTAAGTAAAGCAGGGTGTTGGAGGTTGCTTGAACTTTAGTTTTTTGATCACAAGTTCCCTCCCTCCCTCCCTCTCTCTCACTGTATTCCTCAGTCTCTCTCTATATCTTGGTTTTTTTTTTTTTTGAGACAAGGTTTCTCTGTGTAGTTTTGGTGGCTGTCCTGGATCTTGCTCTGTAGACCAGGCTGGCCTCGAACTCACAGAGATCCGCCTGCCTCTGCCTCCTGAGTGCTGGGATTAAAGGTGTGCACCACCACCACCTGGTCTATATCTTGGTTTTTTTGAGACTCAGTCTCATGTAACCAAAGGTTGGTTTCAAACGGCCTATGTAGTGTATGTTGGTTTTGAACTACTGATCCTCCTGCCTCTCTCTCCTGAATGCTGGTGTTACAGGTGTGCACCGTCAGGCTTGGCTTTCATAAATATAAGTTAAAAGTTCTATTAAAGTTTTTTGACCTTGTCATATGGAACATTTGACCCATATAATAAAAATGTTTTTTGATTTTTATATTGTCTTTCTAGGATGCATAGAATGTAAAATTACTGAGTCAAGTGCATTTTAGTAGTTAAAATTAATATTTTAATTGGACAGAATGCTCACTTCAAGGGTTGAGGTTTTTCTAACACTTTTCTTGTGTAAGATGAGAACTTTAAATCCTCAGAAAAAGAGTTCTTAATCTTAGAAGTTGACTTTAATGACCTAATAAGAAAAAATCTAATGAGAAGTATACTTCAGTATTTAAATATCAGAGAACCTATGAGGGAACATTTGAGATGATTGTTACACAATTTTGACATAAATGACAATATAAGTATGCTGTAGAAGTCTTGGAATTGTTTTTATTCACTTAGTCATTAATTCTACTTCTCCAAATTTATGTTGGAAATATTTTTTGTATTTATTTTACAGTTTTATGTACAGCGATAGATAGAATTGTAAAATAATGAGTAACACCCTGTGGTGTGGAGCTAACAGGTGAATTGGATAAATCATGAATAGTCATAAAGTAATATGTAGCTGTTAAAAACTGCATTAAAAGAAGTTTTGTGACCTAGAACATGTTCATAAGGCATTGTTAATTCAGGCATGGGTCACGGGAGTGTGCCCACAGTTTGTTAATGAATAGACTGGAACGGCTCTGGTAACTGTATGCTGACATGGTACTGTTAACCAGGATTGCCACAAATGGAACCTTAGATCTAAAGTGCTGCTTAGTTATTTTGTATGTTAACCATTATTTGAGAATCTGAAAATATTAATATAAAGATACTATATTTATGGTTTATTTATCTCTATATAAATATACCTATATATTTATATAATTAATATAAATAGTTAATATAAAAGTTATCTTTATAGTAATAAAAATTAATATAAATATATGTGTTATTATTATAGTTGGAATTCAAATTTTTCTAGTTTCAAGATTTTAAAGTGTTTAATACCTGGAAAAATAAAATCTGTTATGAAAAAGAATACTGAATGTTGCTAATTTTTTGATGCTGTTTTTTTTAAACAGGTAAAATTACATTCTTAAGGTTTTTTTGATTATAAAAGTTGCCTGATTGTTGAACTGAGGAAGAATAGTGTTAATTTTATGAATGTTTCTTTAGTTTTGAGTTTGAGGTTTGTATTTTTAATCAGTAAGTTTTTTTAACTTTATAACCTGGTATCTTCTGAAAATGGTGACTGAGTCTGACTTACTGCTAGGAAATTCATTTCTAACATTAGACATTTTAAATTACCTGTGACCATGGCAGCAAGGACATCCATTTTAAGTCCTAAATGGATATATGCTCTTTAAGGCACTGAAGAATGATGACATCTTTTTAACTTTAAAGGGTTGAAACAGTTTCTAATTGTTTTCTTTCTTATGTTATTTTTTTTCTGTGAAATTCAGTCTTGGTTTTATCATTAAATCTAAAATTAAAAAATCTTTTTCTCTTTTTCCACTAAGATTTCTCGCATGGAGTATGTCCACTCAAAGAACTTGATATACAGAGACGTGAAACCCGAGAACTTCTTAATAGGAAGACCAGGAAACAAAACCCAGCAAGTCATTCATATCATAGATTTTGGTTTGGCAAAGGAGTATATTGATCCAGAGACAAAGAAACATATACCATACAGAGAACACAAAAGCCTTACAGGAACAGCTAGGTACATGAGCATAAACACACATCTAGGAAAAGGTATGTGAACATGTTGTGTGGAAGCTTGAATTCTGCTGTGTCAATAGTGTAAGTTTGTTTGCTGCTATGTTTCAGTGTTTGCAAATTAAAACAGCTCATATTGTCATTTTTATTCACCACATACTTATAGTTTTCTTTCATTTGTATTTTGATAATATTGTAAAAATAAGGTCCTGTATAGGGTAAATGTTTCCTATGATAACTTGAAATGTTCAACCTTGATACAATTAGGGGATCCATTGGAATATTTCTTTTTAATATGAGGTAATGCCCAATTTTAACTGAATTCAGATTATAACTCTCTTATACAGCTAGCCAGGTTAGTAGCAACCTGACTAATTGGGTATAATGCTAACAGCATTGAGTATAAAGGCAAGCAGAGCTGGCTTCCAATGCTGTCTAGAATATTTTTCCTAGCAGTGTGCTTTGTATATGTTATTAACTTTAAAAATATATTTCCTGTATGTATAAAGAGTAAAAATATCAACCATATAGCATTTTTATGTTTTTTTTCTTTTTTCAGTTTAGGATCTAATTGGAACAATGTATTATTTGTTGTATAGCTTAATTTTTTTATTTTATTTTTTTAAATCAGGTCTACATCCTTTCCTTTATCTTTCTTTATAGTCTTAATCTTAATAAATTTTAGGAGCAAAGGCAATATTTTAGAATGTTCTTGGTTTGGGTCGCTTATTTTTTTCTCGATTAGATAGTGGTATGCATTTTTTTTTTTTTTTTTTCGAGACAGGGTTTCTCTGTGTAGCTTTGTGCCTTTCCTGGAACTCACTTGTTAGCCCAGGCTGGCCTCGAACTCACAGAGATCCGCCTGGCTCTGCCTCCCGATTGCTGGGATTAAAGGCGTGAGCCACCACCGCCCGGTGGTATGCATTTTTAATACACATTCACGAGGAAGCATAGAAGTCTTGTTCTAATATTGTGTCAGGGTCAGTTGGTGTAATTTTTTCCAGCTGGGTCTATTCACTTACTTAGATGCTGTCTGCTTATTTTCCCTTGGCAACTAAAAAGCATGTTGTAGGTAGTTCTTTGAAATTATATAAGCGTGTTGCTCTTCACATTTCTTTTGAGATAGGGTCTAGCTTCAGAGCTTAGATTGCCCTTGAACTTGAAACCCTCTTTCCTTGGCCTCTCACATTGTGGGACTATAGGCATGTGCTACCATGAAAGGGTCTTTAATAAATTGTTATCTGCTAGATTCAACAGCTACTGATGATTCCCTCTCTGTTTCTCACATATTTATTAGTTGATATTCTAACATCATAAACTTCGCTTTTACCCAGTTATTGATTTATATCTGTACAGACTGAAAGTTTTTATTTGTTGGATTATTTAATAAATACATCGCTGCCTTTGTTTATTTTGATTCCCTGAGTGTCTTGCATTTGGCCACTGATTGCTCCTTCAAAGCTGGCTCCCCTCCTGACACGTTCAAGCACTCTTTGATCACTTTCTGGTTTTGTAGTTACTCTGGTCCAGGCATATAGCCAGTCATGCCTATAGGATACCCTGGGTCTCTTTATCTGATGACGACAGAATTCCAAGACCAAGATTTAGCCACTGGTTAATGATTTTTGCTGTTCTTTGGTATTAACCACTGGTGTCTGGGTAATGTGTAAGTGTATGTATCCCTCTACACAGAGAGAAGTAGCTTGTACGTGTGCACATATGTACATAGATACTAGTGCACTGCTAGTAAAGCTTCAGGGTGGTACTGGCACTTCTGAGTTTTGAGTCTGTTTACTACAAAGTAGTACGCCCCTATCTATAGCCATTTCCCTTCTATATTTTTATCTTCCTTTGTTTTAGCAGTGAGACATCTGCCCATCACTCTATTACTCAGGTTTTGAAAGCTAGGCTACTCAGAATATAGCTTCAGAATTATTGCTAAAGGGCACTCCTTTGTGAAGCAAGCTTACTGCACATAATAATTTTAATTATTTATCAGAGTTCTTTTTAAACTCGAAATAAAATTTATGTTGGATAGAGCCCAAATACTTAGGTATAGAATGTGTCAACAAATATCTTCACTGCATAACGAAGCCCTGTTTTTTTTTTTTTTTTTTTTTATGTTTCTTCTAGAAGAGTTATGGTTTTGGTTTCTGATATCTGTGGCTTATCTAGAATTAGTTTTTTTTTTTTTATATAAGGCAAGATAGGGGTTGATGTTTTATTCATGGTATATTTATTCAAACTGAATTGTCTTTTTCTTTTAAAAATCATTTTTACATTGTATTTGCAATACGTTTTTCTTTTCTTTTTTTTTTTTTTTTTTTTGGTTTTTCGAGACAGGGTTTCTCTGTGTAGTTTTGGTGCCCGTCCTGGATCTCACCAGGTTGGCCTCGAACTCACAGAGATCCGCCTGCCTCTGCCTCCTGAGTGCTGGGATGAAAGTTGTGTGCCACTGCCGCCCAGTGCAATATGTTTTTCTTAAACCATGCTTTGTGCTTATATCAGAGGAAGCACAGACTTGATTTTCTGCTTTTAGATTCTGTTCTAGCAGCTTAATCACAAGGAATAGGCAGGAATGTAATCAATTGTGTGTTCATTTGCTCAGGTACCTTAAAGCAGCGACTGCTCTGGGGGTTGAAGAACCTTTTCACAGGGGTCACATACTAGATATCTCGGATATTTACATTGTGATTCTTAACAGTAGCAAAATTACAGTTATGAAGTAGCAATGAAAATAATATTATGGTTGGAGGAGTCACCACAATATGAAGAATTGTATTGAAGGGTCACACCATTGGGTTAAGAACCACTGACTTAAAATATAATAAAATAAAATGTCGACAGGACCCTAGGAGCTGTCTAGTCCAACTTCTAATTTTTGGGCTTGGCTTCATCTCCAACAGTTTTCCTCAGACTTACCCGTTCCAGACTTCATGTCTTTGCTCTGCTGCTCAGTTCTGAGTTAGGTAGCATTTGGCATTGTTGCTGGCGGCCTGCCTGATACTTGGCTCCTGATACCTTCTCCTTGACACTTCTGAAATGCGTGAGAAATGCGAGGCTGCCTTCAAGCATAGTTTCAGACATAAAATGATAAAAGACAGGCTTTATTGAGATAATATTTTTAGTGAGTCCTTTCAATAGCAAACTCTCCTGACAGCCTTAAAACACAATTGGGTAGAGGTACCTTCTTTTAAAACCAGTTACACCCATATTTGCATGTGCATTGTCTGTGAGAAATTTTCATTTCATGGGAGTTGTTACAGACTATTTCAAAATAACTAACAGAGTTTCACAACTGTTTTATTGTAAGACATGAGGTCACAACTTCCTTATGGGCCAATGGTTTGTGTGTGTGTGTGTGTGTGTAAACAATGGTATATGTAGCAACTTTCTATTTGTAGAAAAGGCAAAGTAAATTTTTGTCATTGTTAGGAAAGGCCTTCAGAACTTGGGGAAGTGGCATTTAACTGTTGTAGGAATCCATAGACAACAAAAGCTGTAAGATTTACTTTTCAAAGGCCTATCTATGTAGCAAGTCTAATGTAGATGGATAATATTGATAGAGGAAGTGCTTGTTTGCCAGAACACAGGAATTCCTAATTTGAAATAAGACGCATATGATGTATGTGGACATGGGTGTTTCATGTGTCTTAAATTTAAGTTACATGACTTGCTGAAGAGTGAAAAACCAACAAAAAAGAAAGCGGACCAGAGAAAAATGGGACTCTCGACTGTGATTTTGAGTTTGTATGTGGCTGACTGAAGCCTTCCCAGCTCTCCCTGGATCTTAACCACCCTCTTCCTTCCCTGTCCCTTCTCCCTTCCTTCCTTCCTTCTGGCTTTTCTTTCCTTTGGTTTTGCAGTGCTAGAGAATCAATTCAGACCATTGCACCTGCTAGGCAAGTGCTGAGCTGATGAACTACATCCCAGCCTGGCAGGGACTACTTTTAAGGCATCAGTAATTCATTCATTCATTTGTTTGCCTCTCTTTATTTATATGAAAATTCAAAAGAGAGAATTGATTGTTGGACAGTGCATTACATAAGCATTTTTCCTTTTGAAGATTAACAGTATCAGATTTAATCAGAAAAAAGGTATTTCTAGTATACTATAGATGAGTAGTTTAAAACCCACATTGTATAGCTTTTTATTTTTATAATTGCTATTGATCTTAATATGGCACAAGGCCATTTATGCTCAGAAGATAGATATAGTGACTTAGTTATATCTTTGCATATCTACTTATGTCACTGTCCAAAGTGAAATCCTCATAAAGCTGTGTGACAGATAGGGATTTCCACTGTCACTGAATGAAAGAGGCTGCGGCTGCTGCTGCTGCTGCTGCTTCCTCCTCCTCCTCCTCCTCCTTTGTATTTTCATGCTGAATTGTTTTAGGTTAACTTTAATTAGATGTCTACTGTTGAATAGCTCTCTCTCACACACACACACCAGACAAGCTTAGAGGAAATGCATTGTATTTTTATTTTTTGTGAGTTTTTTTTTCTTTCAGCTTTATTTTGTTTTACTTTTGCCATGTTGTATAAATGTGGTTTCTTGTGGCAGCACCTAGCTTTTCCCTTATCTTGATTTGTTTCTCTTAACTTATAAACCAGGCTTACTGAATTATAGCTGAATTGAGAGAAATTTTAAGAGAGAACTTGTTTAGAGATTAAGTGACTATATGTGTTGAGTTCTTTCTTAGAAAAGAAATCAGTATGTTTTTGGTTTTCATGATAGTGTTGGGTTGTGTGTCTAGATGAGGGAGCTGTTACTGCATATTGTTCTACATAATTGTTTTGTTTCTTTTGTGTCAAGACAGTCCTTCTGTGCAGCCAATGTGATGTGAAACAGAAACTCACTTTGCAGCTCAGGGTGACTTGGAACCCAGTTGTGTTTATCAGGCTGGGTTTGAAGTTGGCATTCTCCTGCCTTAGCCTTTAGAATGCTGGGATTACAAGCATGTACTCTCATTCTCTGCCCTTATATTGTCATTGGAAAAACACCAAAACTCATCTTTATCATGTAATTTGAAAAAGTGTGAGTTCAGTGAATTTTGTGGCAAATGTATTTCTGGATATTGTGCGGTAGAGAAAACTGCTAAAACATTTTATAAGGAAATACTAAAGCAATCTTGAAAGATTTACTTTTATTTTTAATTATGTGTATACATATGTGTTTGTATAATAGTATTTACATAGAGTACAGTTGTCTGTGGGGCCAGAAGAGAATCTTGGATGTCCTGGAGCTGAAGTTACAGGTGGTTGTAAGTTGTCCAGTGTGGGTGCTGGGACTTGAACTCAGGTCCTTTTAGGAGAGCAGCAAGCTCTCTTAAACACTGATACCCCTCTCCAGCTCCTAAATATAACCTTTACTTATATGTAGTAGATGTTTTTAGTTTTATATTTACAAAAAAGTAATTTATACTCTTTTGAAGAGTTTTTATTCTTTGATTTCTCTTATCAGTTGGTACTTGTCTTTTGCCTTTATTGTTTTTTGGTAGGAATTGAAGTAATAAGTTTATCTTTTATAATATATACATATATTATTAGAAAGTTTTCTGCTTCTAAACAAGGCATTTGGCATATTCTATGTTGAAAGAAATAAATCTGAGTTCATGAAAAAAATGTTTTTCTGGTAAAAATGAAAATGTAATTGATATGGACAGCTACAGATAATTGAATAGTACTATCTAACTGGGAAAGTAATGTTGAGTTTTGACTAGAAAAGCATTGCAGGAGGTCTGCAGTGACCTTGATTTCATTGTTAGGCTTTCCCAAGTGAACAGAATGCACAGCAGTGGATAGAATCCTGCCCTGTTAAGTGCTGGAAGTTATTTAACCTGAGCCTGCATTCCAGACTGAGAGAATAGTTTCTCTTTTCAGTGAAGTTAGAACTTAAAACCATCTGATATAGCTGAGATTCCTAAAATGTGTTGTTTATGTAATGCATATATTTTTACTGATAAAAGTCTAAATTAAATATATAAGTTAAATTGCTTTGAATTTGTTTAAAAGAAATTTTAACTGTATTTAAATCTCCATTTCTAATTTCTAGAAAGTTACATAATAAATCAAAGCTTTGAGGGAAATACCCATTTTCAAACAGGGCTTTTCAGTTAAATGCCTTAGAAAAAATGTGAGCAGGTAGGTCTTAATAAGGGCCTGATAACCTGTGTGAGATCTTTTTCATGTAACAGAACTCGAGCAAATTTGAAGGGTGTTCCTTAGTTACTCTATTTCAAAGAGAAAGCTTTCTTGTGACTTCTATTACTTCCCACTTGGTGACATTTATTTCTAGGTGTCACTTGGTAAGAGAACACAAAGAAAGCAATTATGATGGTAGAAGGTGTTTGGATTGAGTTTTAGTAGTTGGCTTACTTTACTAGCTTCTGTTTATGGCTTGAATTTATAATGCCTGGTAGATTATGAATCTAATACTGTCCTTTGATGGAGTGATACAGGTGAGATCACTGTATGATCTTTTTTCCTTAACTACCATTCTGATAGAATAGAAATGGCTTTTTGTGCTGTTTCTCTCTTTAACAAGGAATCCTATTGTAAGGCTAAAATTATATATATATATAAAAATAAAATATAGTGTGTGTGGGTGGTGTTGGGGTGCATTTAGAAGGCTAGAGGACAACTTAAGGGAGTTCTTTCAAGTCTTTGTAAGCATATGCTATTTTACACACAAACACACACACACAGACACACACTCACTCATTCACTCTCTCTGGTAAATTTTTATATTGGTAAATTTGTATTGTAAATTTTCTGGGTTTTGATACTGTTGTATAAAGATACTAGTTTTTAAATTTAGTTTCTGATTGCTTATTGCTAGTATAGAAATCTGTTTGACTTATATATTGGTCTTGTATCCTGAAACCTTGATAAACTCACTAGTTTGAATATTTTGCAGATTACTTAGAATTTTCTACATTGAATATTTATATTGTCTATAAAGAAAAATAGCATTTCTTTTTCCAATCTAAATATCTTTAAGAAATTTTGCTTTTATACTTACTATTTTATGTGTGCACATGTGTGTGGGGTTGCACATGCCATGGTACTCAAATGGAGGTCAGAGGCCATCTTTGTGGAGTGCATTCTCTCACTCCTTTACGTGGGTGTTAGAGTCGCCAGGATTGTTCCATTGCGATGGCCTGTTGGCCCCCCGAATACATTTCAATAAATAAATGATGTTTTTCTTGCTTTTTTGTACTATCAAGAATTTTCCATTGGGTGTGGTGGCTCATTCCTTTAATGCTAGCACTTGGAAGGCAGAGACAGGTGAATCTCTGTGAGTTCAAGGCCAGCCTGGTGTACAAAGAGAGTTCTAGGACAGTCAGAGCTATTATACAGAGAAACCCTGCCTCAATAACTCCCCCCCTGCAAAAAAAAAAAAAAGAAAAAAAAAGAATTTTCCATATGATACTGAATAGAAATAAAGTAATAGATATTTTTATTTTTGGTCCTGACCCTAGGCTATGTTTCTATTATTTAAAATTTATCTTAGGCCAAGTCTATTGGAGGCAGTAAGGTCACAAAGTCAAGGCTAATAAGTGTAAATTCAAGGCCCTTTTGGAAAAGTTCATGAGAACTGATCTCAAGTAAAAACAAGCAATGGGAGAAAAAAAATGGAAAAGAGAGCTGGGAGTTTAACTCGTTGGTAGAGTGCTTGTCTAGTATCCTCGAGGCCCTGGGTACAATACTCAAGTACTACATAAAATAAAATGAACGAAAACACTAAGAAAAAAGAATGTTACAGGTTTTCATAGTTGTCTTTTGTTAGGATAAAGAAATTTCTATAACTTATTTTGAATGCATAAGTTTTAAGTAAAAACTTAGCAGTTTTTATTTAAAACAGTATGTTTTGTGGTGCTGAGGATCAAGCTGAGGATCTTGTGCAAGCTAAGAAATGCTCAGTCACTGAGACATTCTCCCAGCCCTTGCTGAGAATTTTTATGATGAATGCATGCTAGATTTTCTCAGATGCTTTTTGTCTCTGAGATGATCGTAAAATTCATGTCTTTTAAATTTTAATTACTAGTGTGTGTGTGTGTGTGTGTGGGGGGTGTTACATGCGTGTGAGTGTGCAGTATGCAGCACATGTGGAATCCAGAGCAGGTCATCAGGGCTTTCATTTATTACCTCATGACAGTCTCTCATGGAACTGGACATTCTTGGGAACTGCTTGTTTCTGCCTCCAAGTCCTGGGGTTGGAGGCAGTGGCAGCCATTTCTGGTTTATGTGGTTGCTGGGAATTCACACTCAGGGCCTCATGCTTACAGACAGAGCAAGTACTCTTATCCACTGAGTCCCCATAGATTCTTCCCCAGTCCCCATAGATTCACCTTTGGAAGTTAAATTAACCGTATATTCTAAGGGTAAAGATTACTTATTCAGGGAACATTACCTTCTTAAGGATTTTGTACTTGCTTATGAGATATTTCCTGTAGTAGCTTGCAGTGATTTTGTTTGAAATAGGATAATATGATGAGTTGAGAACTCTTATTTCTAAGAGTTTTTGTTAACTTCTTGGCCTTTAGTAGAATTTATCAGTTATGCTTTATTTTTAGGTAAGGTTTTAAGTTGTATTAAAATGTTTATGTGCATATGCATGTATGCATGTGTGTGTGTATATATGGGCCCAGATTATGTGAGAGACTTTTTCTGGGGAGATTAAATGCTCACATATGTCTGCTCATCTCAGAAAGCAAATTTACAACAGACCAAAGTTAATAGTTGCACTGGAGTTCAATTCGCGGAACCAGTGAGGTTTTATTGAGGTTACTAACAGGAGTATGGGTGAGGAATTCCTTTCAGAAGCAAGATGACTCAAAAGCAGCCTCATCACCAAAATGCCCACCCCAGCACAGACGATGACGCATGAAAGTTTCGCTGAAGCTTTCTGTATAGCTTCCAGGCGGCTCAACGGGTCTTAGAAACCTCTTGGTGAGATAGCTGTCACCATCTTCTCCAACAGTTGTTTCATGCTTCTGTAACCTAGAGGGGCTCTAGTGAGTCTTGCAAACATCAGCTTCCCAGACATAAGAAGTTTGCTTACCTTGAGTCTCCTGAAGTCCCCTTCTCCTCCCATAGACTGTTTCAGTTTAGAGGCAATGGCTATGCAACAGCACATGTGTGGTAGCACGTGTATGTAAAGATCAGAGTGCAAGCTTGGCTTCCATCGTGCTTGAGACAGGGTTTCTAGTTGTTCACTCTTGCATAGGTCAACTAAGTTGGCCTGGGAACTTTGAGAATTCTTCTCTTTGTTCCTTCTGTCTCACTGTGGGTGAGCTGAGATTACAAATGCATGTTAGGACGTCCGGCGTTGTGTGGGGTCTCAGGACCTGAACTCTGGCCTTTATGCTTGTGTGGCAAGTGCTTTATCCACTGAACCATCTCCCCAGTTAGACTTTGCAATTTAAATTAAATGTCTTTCATTGGCATAGAGCTATTCACATATTCTTGAAGCAGTTTGGTAATCAGTAAATCTTTTTGTCTAGTTCACCTCAGTTGCTGAGTTGGCACAGTGTTGGTTCCTGATTTTTAAAAGTCATTCTTTCATGGTCTTTAAGATCTGTTCTAATGCCCCTTCTGTTGCTCCTGTCACTGCTAATTTGTGCTGCTTTAGTCTAGTAAGAGGATTAATGATTTTATTGATGCTTTCAAATAATCAACCTTTTCTTTTAGTTTTTTTGTGTTAAATTTTTGTTTTCTGGTCACTGACCTCTTTTTATATATCAGCCCCCATGCCCCGACAAACTTATTTTGGGTAGTATTAATATGAAGACAGATAAGTAGTCAGAATATAGAGTCCAGAATATGAACATGTATGGTCAGCTGAGTTTTGAAAATAATGCAAAAACAGTTTGGGGGGCAGGGAAAGTCTTGTCAAAAATTGTATAGCCAGATTATCATTATTGACAAAAATGGATCTGTTCTTTCACTCTATACCTAAAGTAAAAATAAACTTACTTCAAAATGTATAGTAGGTTTAAATATAAGAACCAAAGCTATAAAATCTATAGTTATAAAAATAGAAATCTGTGGTCCCAGAGATTTTTTTAATTGAACATAAGCCAGTAGGAATAGTAAGAGGATAATTAGCAATAAATTGGACTTCATGAAAATACAAAACACACACAGTTCATGAATGATTTACAGTAGTAACATTTGAAGTTCAAGAGCATTAGTCATCAATAAGATACTGTTAATCGCCGGTAAGCATATATGTCATAGCTGTTGTCCTGGATAAAATAAATGTAAAAGATTGACAGTGCTAAATTTCTAAATAACTGGCAGTCTCATATTGCTGGTGGAGATCTGAAATAGCACAGCCTCTCCACAATGTACTTTAGAAGTGTCTTAGGAAGCTGTGTATGTACTGCCATGTGATAAAGTGATGGACTCCTAAGTTTTTATTCAAGATGGAGGAAAATGAGTGGTCGCACAAAGACTCAGAATGTTCATGATATTCTCCCTCCCACAATAACTGCAAACTGAAGCCGACTTACGTGAATAGGTGGATTTATTGTGGTTGTCTTCATGAACAGCAGTGAGCTCTTGATGCATGGAGCTCTATGGGTAAATCTTCACAACATACTGAGGGAAAGAATCCAGATATGCATCTGTACTGTATAATTCATACTGTATGAAAAATCTAATCTGTAATGACAGAGTTAAGTGGGATCCTGAGGCCAGAGGTTGGAGGTGGAAAGTTTTCAGAATGCTTTCAGTTTTATTCTGGAGTTTGGAAATAATATTTTCTTTATATTATTTTTCCTTTTTAAGACTCTGAGACTCTAAGCATCCAGAGCCATTTTCCTGGGTTTTAAGCTCTCTTATAACATGCTGTCTAGGAGAATGATAGATACTGAGTAACAGTGTAAGCATTATTTGTAAACTGAAGCAAGTGCTTTGGGAACACAAGGTAGAAATTCAAAGGTCTCTTGACCTTTCATCTTACTGCAGATCAGTACTTTGGGAAATTTGTTTTTTCTGAAAGCATTGCATATTATTTAGAATAATATACAGTAGGATGGCTCATTGGAGAAACACAGCTTGCATGCTGCATTTAAAGCATTTTTTCTCATTTGTTAGCATCTTTGTATTATTTTAAAAATCAAGAAACCTCAATTTTTCAGTGACAATATTGAAATATTTACGTGTCTCCCAGAATCTTCGTTTGTTACTGTCAGTCATTTATATGCTACATATTTTGTTACAAAAACAGAACAAAACATCCTTAAAATAACAGTTGTTCTACTAGCATTTGGGGGAACAAATAATAGTACAGGAGTTATTAATGTTGATATGTGTCTGACATGATTATTTATTAGTTGGGTACAATACTAACTCTGTTTATTGTTAATAGAGAATATGTGAGATGCAAATTTTATGCTCATATGTGTTTAGGAAATTCAGTTAAAGAATGATAAGCACTTTCAACTCCAGGGTTTCTCAGAACCTGTAGCTTGTCCTGTTCTGACTCTTTAAGATGGAGCTATAGGATACAGAGAAACTCAATTTGGCCATTGAACCTCTTTTCCGTTGACTGTTAGTTCAATGAGTAGGTATCTAAGCAGGTAAATAAATTTCAGTAGCACTGAAGATACCTTATGGCAATACTTTAAAGATGACAATCTGTATAAAGAATTTATATGTGATTTTGTTACTTATAGATAGTAAATCCATATTTTACATTAATGTCATAAATGTAGAAATAATTATTCTCCATTTTTTCATTTTTCACTGGTAGGTGAAAGTGAAATTTCATATTTCTCTTCTGTTTCAGAGCAGAGTAGAAGAGATGATTTAGAAGCTTTAGGCCATATGTTCATGTACTTCCTGAGAGGCAGTCTTCCTTGGCAAGGCTTAAAGGTAATTGTTTTTGTGTTTCTTTATTGGAGTACATAAAATCTTAATGTGTATTAAGGCCTTCTGTTACAACTAAATGGTTTTTAAAACACCATATTCTTGTACTCCTCTTTCCTGCTCTAGGCTGACACATTAAAAGAGAGGTATCAGAAAATTGGAGACACGAAACGAGCCACACCAATAGAAGTGTTGTGTGAAAACTTTCCAGGTAATGGACAATGATACATTTCATAAATTGAGACATGTGCTTATGCACAGAAAAAGGCTAATTTTCATTGCTTAAGTTTATACGTACTTTTTTATATACATTGAAAAACATGAGCACTTTAAAAATGTCATTTAGGGGTTGGGGATTTAGCTCAGTGGTAGAGTGCTTGCCTAGCAAGCGCAAGGCCCTGAGTTTGGTCCTCAGCTCTGAAAAAAAAAATGTGATTTAAAAGTTGTCAACAATTACTGCATAGAAACAGTTTGTGTATTTGCTCCACAAGATGGCATTATATGAAGAAAATTCCATCTTTTAATTATGTGAAGACCAGCTAAAAGTCATGTTTCCTGCAATGATTCATTTTTAATAAGTTGAAATATATGCTGAAGAATATAAGTGATGTCCTTTAGTGCACTGTTAGTTATTTGAGTCTCAAGGTCAAAGTTGTTAAAGATATTACTTAATTTTATTTTCAGAGTACTATAAAATCTTACTGACTTTACTAATTTTAGGGAAATTTTATATTAAAGAATATATATTTTGAAAATAAATCTCTAAGCATTTATGGCAACTCAAAAGCAAAAATTTTACTTAAATAAGTTTCCTAATCCTAAATTAAGAAATGTTAATGAGGGACTGGAGAGAAGGCTCAGAGATTAAGAATACTGACTGTTCTTTCAGAGGATCCAGGTTCCATTCCCAGCACCCACATGGCAGCTAAAAATTGTCTGTAACTCTAAGATCTGACACCCTCACACAGAAATACATGCAGGCAAAACACTGATGCAAATAAAATAAAAATAAGTTATTAAAAAAAGAAATGTTAATGATTTGTTAATTAAAAAGTTATGTTTGAAGTCAGGCGGTGGTGGCTCACGCCTTTAATCCCAGCACTGGGGAGTCAGAGGCAGGCGAACTCGTGAGTTCGAGGGCAGCCTGGGCTACAGAGTGAGTTCCAGGAAAAGTGCCAAAGCTACACAGAGAAACCCTGTCTCGGGGAAAAAAAATGTTTGAGATAGAAGCTTGTTGAGTTACACAGGTCTGTTAGTGGCCTTGCTCTGTTCCCCAGGCTGGCCTGGGCCTTGCTGTCTTCCTGCTTTAACTTCCCAAGTGACCTGTACCACCAAGCTTAGCTGTTGATAGTTACTAAATATCTGATATGGTTTGCATGGCAACATGAAGTGTAAAGAAGACTGACTTTGTTCAGGATAGAGGTCTTGTATCACTTTGTATTCACTGGTTCTTCTGTGTAATGGTATTATAATAATAAAGTCAGTGCTCTGAAGTAGTATATATTTCCTTATTCATTGTCAGTAAACTTTATTTTCTCTCTTGAAGTAACTTTTATAAATGGAAGATTAAACAATATTGGTGAGAGTTCCAGACGTTTTAGGTGTGGATAGATTGAGTGACTGTATTATGAAACGAACAAGCAGTTTTCTAGGGAAAATGGAGGTGCCAAGATAATTAGCCCTGTAATTGGGATTAGGTAGCAAGTGGAATAGTGAGAAAGGCTCTCTGTGAGGAAAGTCACAGGGCACCATGTTGCACTGTGAATGAGTGGGAGGAGAGGGGCAGCAAAATCTCCACATCTGAGATTTCAGCGTTAGTAACATACTGTTTCTATCTGTAGTGATGGAATACTCTTTTAACTAATTAACAACTTTACCCATTAGATTTTTGTTTTTCCTTTCTTTTAAAAGTATAAACTTTAAAAAAACTGTGGTGTAGAAATTTGTATATTAACCAAGTAATTGTTTGATTGAAATGAAAAGAAGGCTCTTATTGTGTTCCTGCGTCAGAATTTTTTTTTTGAGATGATTTTGCCTATTTTGCCAGCTCAGTTGGTTACAGTACTGCTCATGGTGAAGGTTAGAAATTTTGTCGCCTGTTAGTAAGTTAGTGTATGTTACTGATGCTGAAGGAAAACAGCAAACTAGTGCAGATGCTCTCGCCTGAGCTAGTTCCAGCAGTATTTTGAGTAAATTTTAAAATATGCATGAAGTCTGCCTTGTGATTAGATAATCATATCATTGAACCACTAATTCAACCTCTACTACAACTCAGGATACCTATTAAGATATTATTAAAAAAATGTTTTAGCCTTTGGTATTAATGTCGCAAACAACTAATGGCTCACTTTTTTTTTCTTGTTTCTATTCTCCCTTTCCCCCTTTTTAATTTTGCTATAATTTAAAAATTTAAATTGAAACAGAATTTTGTTAATTTTTATTAATTGAGTATTATAGAGATATGTAGTCAGAATAACTTTTATTTCCTTTCTAGAAGAAATGGCAACATATCTCCGATATGTACGAAGGCTAGATTTTTTTGAAAAGCCAGACTATGATTACCTAAGAAAGCTTTTTACCGACTTGTTTGATCGCAAAGGATATATGTTTGATTATGAATACGACTGGATTGGTAAACAGTTGGTGGGTACTTTATGCTGTTACAATAGAAGATTATTTACAGTATTTTAATAGTACAGAATATTTCCATTGAAGATTGTAAGAAGTTCTTTCCATTTCCTGTTTGGGGACATTTCTTCAGGGGTCACCATACTGGGAATTGTATACAAGTTCTACCACTAAATTTCCTGCTTTTCGTAAAAGGGTGATGAGTTATTTTGGACTTTCTATCGTAATTTGTTTTTTAATACCAAATACGATGTTTCTATATAGTATTCTTATGGAATTATAGTATTGCTGTTTCTCTGTAGTAGCTTATGTTCTGCTTTGATCAGAATTAAGAATTGTAAAATTTCTTCTCTGAGTCAAGATATTAAATATATAATTTTGTTATTTAAGAAGTATTTTTTAAATTTTATAATGTTTATATATTAGTGTTGGATATGAGATTCATAAATACTTTTTTTTTTTTTTGGTTTTTCGAGACAGGGTTTCTCTGTGTAGCTTTGCGCCTTTCCTGGAACTCACTTGGTAGTCCAGGCTGGCCTCGAACTCACAGAGATCCGCCTGGCTCTGCCTCCCGAGTGCTGGGATTAAAGGCGTGCGCCACCACCGCCCGGCTTCATTTTTATTTTTAATGTGAGAAAGTAACTGAATAACATTAGAAGACCCTTTATACACATAAAAGTTAAAACATTGAGAAGTATTTAAATGTCTTAGGAATACTTTAAAAAGTAGCTGTGTTTTCTTTGCTTTACCCTAGAAGCTTTTATCAATGTGCTTGAGAACAATGTTGCTTCTTGAAGATTTAATTTCTTAGCAATATCATTTATTGGTTCACTGATTCTTTTAAGTAGCTAATGAGACTGTTTTTGATGGGAATCCTGAAGCAGGCCATTCCAGCACTAACTGTTGTTCTCTTGTAGCCTACTCCGGTGGGTGCAGTTCAGCAAGACCCTGCTCTGTCATCGAGCAGAGAAGCACACCAGCACAGGGATAAGATGCAGCAGTCTAAAAACCAGGTTTGCTGCCCTTTGGATATGAAGTCTTTACTTTCGTTATTGAGATGTGCCTTTTTCTTCAATGGGTCACACATCATACATACATGAAAGGATTGAAAGTGCTTGTGTTTTCAGGAAACTTTCAGTTTTCGCCATTAGTTTCAGAGTAATTATCGTTTCCTTATTCACGGTACCTATTAGTCAAAGCAAGCAATATTTGGTGCTGTTAGAATGGAAGTGTTAGAATTATAACAACTTGTGCTCTTTCTCTCTCTAGTTAATTCAGTAAGTTATTTACTGAATTTCTGCTGTTTTAAGTGATTTTTTATTCATGTGTTTAGAAATACAGAGGCAAAGAAAACTGTCTGTAAGAAGTAATTTAAACTGAGTGACTAGGCGGTGTTTAGTTAAGAGCTCACCCGTCCCTGGAAGCAGACAAACATGAATGTGTTGTCACTCTGTATAAGTTTATCTCTTAAGGCCTGTTTTCTCACCTATAAAGTAGTAATAATACATGCTAACTTCTAGAGTATAATTTTTAATTAGAATTCTAATAACAGAATAAAATAGAAATACATTTACTGTCAGTAAATCTGAACTCAAGGATGGTGTTGCTCTTAACAAGACTTTTGTAATAAATGCACAGATAACTACATTTTGAAGTAGAATAAACGGTACCACTTGGAATATGTGCTTGGAATATACCACTTGGAAGATATGCTATATACATTTGCATATCTAATACAAAAAAGGTTGTTTCTTGTGATGAACCTGCAGAGTAAATAGACTTCTTTAGTCAAATAATGGAATAAAGGCATTTAAAGAGTAGTGAGCAGGAGATAGGGAAAAGAGAGGAGGAAACAGAAGGCTTGGGAAAAGAAGAGAAAGGTAACAGAAAAGCAAGATGCTAAAAATCATTGATTATTTGTTTGAGGAATATAGGTCAGCCTAGTTTGTTGGAAGAGATTGTAAATTGGAGTGAGATAAGATGGAGCGTGAGGAGTTCATGTTTCCCGGGGAAGGCCGGGGGCTGCTGTTGAAAACTTCAGCAGTGTTTTCATGTTTCTTTTTGCAAGAGGATTTTCTTTCTGCTTAAGAATTTTCCTATCTCCTTGAATCAGAGTGTCTAGAAATTCTTAGTTATAGCCCTGTTTAGATTCTGTCTTGCTTCTTTGTATTTTCACTTCTTTTATCCTGTTAAAGTCCAAGTGATGGTTAAAACAAGATGACAACTAAAGGGCAGAATCCAGTCATTAAAAGCGTACAGCTAGCCGGGCGGTGGTGGCGCACGCCTTTAATCCCAGCACTCGGGAGGCAGAGCCAGGCGGATCTCTGTGAGTTCGAGGCCAGCCTGGACTACCAAGTGAGTTCCAGGAAAGGCGCAAAGCTACACAGAGAAACCCTGTCTCGAAAAACCAAAAAAAAAAAAAAAAAAGATTGAAAAAAAAAAAAAAGCGTACAGCTGAACAAAATGCTCACTTCTGGGCATCTTTAACAACACGTGCTGTGAGCTCATTTAGAAAGATTTGGTTTAAGAGTTGGACACAGAAAAATTGGCACACTGAAAAGTCTCATGAATTAATTCAACTATAAAATATAATTGGTAACTTGAATGATCTGACAAGATAACTATATAAGTATAGGGCTCAGAAGTCAAGATCTAGTGTTTCTGTTTTCTAAACTAGCGTTCATTTCTTGGATGTTCCTGGAAGAACATCAGCAACTGGTCCTCTCTAAACTTCTCGCTCAAGCTGTTGTAGGAAGGGAAGCCTGCAGTATTGAATTGCATCATAACTTAAATGCTTTCAGGCTTCTAACTTCCTGCTCGTCACAGACATAGCTGTTTTAGTGTAAACTCTCCAAGGGTGGGCTCTGTATTTCCTTTGTGGTTCTTCTTGCACTAAATGCAGGGAAGATTTTCTGTGTATGTGTAATGTTTCACTAATCCTTCGCGACAGGGCTATGTATGGGATTTGAGGCCTGAATATACAGTCTCCTTGCTAAAGAAAAGTGAATAGAAAATGTTCTTAAATATCCATGCATCAGTGGACAGTTTTTTTTTTTTAATGACAGAACCCATGTTCACAGTCCCAAAGAGGAAAAACATGAGTTTCTTTAAAGGACTGAACATTTTAATGACTGCAGGCAGAGAACAGAGTCAGTGGTTGAAGTTCAGGAGAGCTACAGTTACATATAAAATGTTAGGTACGTGCTAGTGTTTATACAGAAAGAGCGTGCATAGTTTTGAATATTTTCTCACAGAGGTCTGCTGCCAGTTGCCACAAATTATCTGTCTCAATTTTAGCGCCTTTTTAGATTCGATTTCCCGTAATTTATTCAGTGTCAGCTACAAATCCACTAATTCTGACTATGCAGTTAGAGAGTGATGAAGAGAGAACCCTCTCTCACAGTGGTTTTGATGGCAAACTTCATGCCATGGCCTATGTAATTTCACATTATACAGTTGAATTTAGGAAGCTTACTCCCAGGATGATTTTTTCCGTGTCCTTCTACTTACATTTAGCATCTTTTCCAAAAAGGGTCACTCTGGCCTCCAGTGTACTTAGGCTCTCTTTATAGCCGAGCATACTTGACATTTTGTGGCAAGATTTTATGGAATTTGGTTGAAAAAAAAAGGGGGGGGGGCGCCAGAGACTTTAGAACATGTGTAGTCAGTGTCAGGAGCTTGGTAGCACCGTTAAAGCTGGCTCTGGTGGGAATCCCCACTATGTCCGTGACCTTAGGGTAGTATTGAATGTCTGTGTCTTTATCCATGAAATGGAAGAGTTTATCTAAAGTTACTAGTTCAGAACCAGACTTTCAGAACTCTCCCGTCTCTTAGTGCTTTCTGTGTGCTCCTGAAATAGAGAGAAATTGATTGCAATTAAGAAGCCATTCTAATTTTCACTAGTCGAAAACTCGTATCCTGTACTTAGTCCCATACAGATTTACCAAAGGGACTAAGAAAATCCACAATTTTCAGTCTGTTTCATAAAAGAAGGCTCTTTAAATAGAACTAATTTTTTTAAAAAAAAATTAAAGCAGTTAAAAGGTTCATAATTGTGAGATGATCACTTTTTAAATTGTTTATTTTATTATAATTTCATAGTATTGTGCATAGTGCTTTTTACTTTTCAAAGACCTTTTCTGTTTTCTCCTGTTATACTTGCAGTAGAAAAAGAATACAGCAAAAGAGAGAAACATTTCCTAGGATCTCAACATTTTAAGGATTATTCTGTTCACATTGCTGAACTAACTCCTCATAGAGGAACTACTGAGGTTCTGTGAGGAAGCGGGTGACGGCTTCCGGTGCACTCCTGTCCCCTTACTCCCTGTGAGGAAGCGGGTGACGGCTTCCAGTGCACTCCTGTCCCCTTACTCCCTGTGAGGAAGCGGGTGACGGCTTCCGGTGCACTCCTGTCCCCTTACTCCCTGTGAGGAAGCGGGTGACGGCTTCCAGTGCACTCCTGTCCCCTTACTCCCTGTGAGGAAGCGGGTGACGGCTTCCGGTCCACTCCTGTCCCTTTACTCCCTGGCTCTTGGTTCATTCATTTATGAACTTGGTGGAATCTGTGACTTCCCAAATTCTCTACTTATCAAATTTTATGGTTCTAACTTATTTTTATTGCTGATTATTACTCAATTTAACAATAAAAATTATCTTTCATCTTCAGAGATAAATAACTATGTATGATTCAGAATAGTAAGGCTATTTTAAATTTCCTTTTATACATTTGTTTTGTATATTATAAGAATGAGATGTTTAACATATTGGGTTTTTCTTCTTCCATGCATGCCACATGCATTAAATAAATGGCAGTCGGCAGACCACAGGGCAGCTTGGGACTCCCAGCAGGCAAATCCCCACCATTTGAGAGCTCACCTTGCAGCAGACAGACATGGTGGCTCGGTCCAGGTATTTTCTGATTTTTGCATGAGTGATTATTCCCCAGATTTATACAACTAACCTTTTTTTGAGCTCATGGCATGATACTCTATCCTTATGAAAGCTTGTTGCCAAATTCTATCCATAATTCTATTCCTTTGTTACTTAACCAAAAGCAAAGTTAACATGGTGCAGGAAGACCACCAGGGATGCTACAGTTTGCCTTGGTTCATTTTTGCAAATACAAGCAACAGTAGTTAAGTCCTACTCATGGCAAGTTAGGAAAAATGAACTTGAGTTGAACTTGATTTTTAAATGTTAAGCTAAATATCTTTATTAATGCTTTAAACAAAACATTTACAAAACTTTCCCCCCTTTTACTGATTTTGCTTCTTTCAAGTTTCCTTCATAGATATCTCAACTTTTTCATCTGTACTACTTGGAAACATGGCCCTGTTTGCACTTAGAGAAAATAGCTGCTGGGCTCTCGCATTTATAGACACTCAGTAGCTGTGGTTTCTGCATGTTTAAAGCAGGTCTTTCCTTATGGTTTGCTTCCTTTTTTCATCACTCCCTCACGGGAGCAGCCAGCTACTGCTCTTCACTGCCCCGCCTCTAAGTCTAACTGTTTAGGTGTGATTGTAGAGACAGGGCAGACTGCAGCCTCATAGGTCTTTAAAGTGCCTCTTCAGGGCAGTCTAAATGCTAGCTTAAAGTACCTAATGATCATTATCTCAACCTGTTTCAGTTGGAAAACTTTGTTTTGGTTTTGTTCCTCTGCATATTTCTACTTGAACAATTTTCCATTGTATTTTATCATTTTTACATTCTTTTTTAATACATTATTAATCAGCATAATCTACATTGAATCATTTTATTTAAATTCTAAAACTCAGTTAAAAATTAAGTCTTAGGAGCTATCTTGTTTTCCTCACCATTACATTTTAGAGATAAATTATGTAACCACCCATTTTTATATATAAAAATATATAGATTTTTAGTAATATGTAGTAGAAATATTTGAATAGTTATATGAATTCAGGAGTGACAGACTCAGGAAAAGTTAAATGAGCAAAATATATTTAATTTGCATTAAAATATTTACATATATTTTTACTTGCTTCTGAGTTCACTTGTTTGTGTTATGCTCCATGTTTTGTTAGTGCCCAGGGAGATGTGTCGCGACTCAGGCTCTGATAGAAATCTGTCCTACATTTCTAGCATTACTTGGAGTCTGTTTTCCTAGCCTGTTATTCCTCTTGTGTTTCCCAGGATGAGTGAGTCTGATGTTGTTCACCCCTCAGCAGTCACGCTTTCCCGTGGAGGACTTGGACTTCTTTCCTTTCTCTCCAAAACCTTTCTGTCTGTTAAGACTCCATCCAGCTTCATTCTCACATTCAATAATGTGATCAGTTTACCCAGTAGAATTCTAGTAATAGAATGAATACATAGATGAAAATAAGAAATTATGCTCATTCTATTGATTACATTTCTTTTCAATCTTTTTATTGCATTTCTTCTCTTTTTCTTACTTCTTGACCAGTTTTCCCTCACTCCTGTCTCTTTTCATTCTTAAATGACTTAATACAGTAAACATTTTAAAAACTTTAATGAGTAATTTACTAGTACCTCAAGTATTGCAGTGCCAGAATCTTATCCCATTGTAAAATAAAGATTGGATTTATTTAATTCATTTGCAAATTATCTTATGCACATTCAGAATTACTTGAATTATTATGATTATGTATACTTAGACTAATGAAAGTATAAATTAAAACTAATAAGAATGAAAGAAAAGTCCTAAAAACTAACTACTGTGAATATTATAATTGAATACTATAGTTGATCTAAAGGTAGAAAGGGAAGCAATGTGTGTTCTGTTATTCTCATGTCTTATAAAGAGAAGTGGTACAGTGTTTCTAAAAACTTGCTTTTGTTTTGGCCTTTTTGAAGGATTAAATCGTGTGTGTGTGTGTGTGTGTGTGTGTGTGTGTGTGTGTGTGTGTGTAAAATCTTAGCATGTTAGGCAAGAGCTCTAACATGAAGCTGCAAACCCAGCCTTAGCAGTTACCTTCCATAGGCTTTTCCTAGTCAGTAGTAACCTCCGTCACTGTAGTTTTTTTATGTGGAACAGTGAAGCACTATTAAATATTCTAGGCTGTTTAGAGTTGACCATGATAAAATTTCTTGAAGCTTTTGACTTAAAGAAAGACACATAAGATAGCACTTATTTTGGGTATGCTGTGTGTATAGTATATATATGTATTCAAGTGATTGTGGTCACGTTTGCATATATGTGAAAGCTGGAGGTCTATGACAGATAGCTTCTTCACTTGCTTCTCACCTTATTTTTTTGAGACAGGGTCTCTCCCCAAACCTGTAGCTAACTGATTGGCTAGGCTGACTGACCAATGAGCTCTAGGGATCCACTTATCTCTACTTAACTGATGCTGGAGTCACAGACATTTGCTGTCTTTACCTGGGTTTTCACATGGTTATTGGGGAATCCAAACATGGTTCTTGTGCTGGCATGGTAGCTACTTTAATGACTGAGCCATATCTCTGCCCCTGATGAGCTTTTTTTTTTTTTTTTTTTTTTTTTTTTTTGAGACAGGGTTTCTCTGTGTAGCTTTGTGCCTTTCCTGGAACTTACTTGGTAGTCCAGGCTGGCCTCGAACTCACAGAGATCCGCCTGGCTCTGCCTCCCGAGTGCTGGGATTAAAGGCGTGAGCCACCACCGCCCGGCCCTGATGAGCTTTTAATGGAAGCTGAGTAGCAGAGTCTAAACTTGAACTTTCTGCCTGTGATAAATAATAATAATTTAATAGACCAGATGTACATGCTACCAAAACTATAAAGACTGAGATTTTCAAAGTGCTAGCTAAGTACAACCAATTGCTTTTGTAAATCAGTTAACAACCTTATGTTATTCACTTCCTAAAAGTCAATTATAAAGACATAGCCAAGAGAAAACATTGTCAAATTCACTTTTTCTTCCTTTTATATTTATTTAGTGAAATAATGGAAATATGTAGCTATACATCTAAGAAACTCTTTCTGCTAGAAAAAATGAAGAATAAATTAGTATATCTGAATTATTATTATTTTGAGTCTGTTCTTGCCTGTGTATGTTTTGGAGAGCCACTGAGGAATTTAGTGTGCCCATCTCTGTTAGCCCATAGAATCATTGCAATGGATATTGCTGGGAAAGAGACCTGCCCATTTATAATTTTGGCCATTCATTATTCAGAAATAGCTGTGTAAGTTATTTTTAGGTGTTAGGCACTGTTGTGGGCTCATGGGATGAAAAGAAGAATGGAGAGACAGGAGGCTGTGATAGTTAGGTATAGCACAGTGGTAGGAGAGTATTTAGAGAAAACATACCTAAAAACGGCCTGGATTAGTGATTCAAATTTTCAGGTAAAAAATACTATGAATACAAAAGCATCAGTAGCGATTATCAGCTGAAGAAGGCAGTAGGGGAAAGAGGAGTGTCTCAGGCAGAGAAAACAGCATGCATAAAGTTGTTGAGGAGAGGAATACACTTAGGAATTGAACTCAGTAGTTATGGGTGTTTGTAAGAAATGAAACTGGGAGCTGTGTGGGTTTTAAATTGTGAAGGACGTAGTACTTGTTACTAATTTTGAATTTTATTCTGAAGATCCTGGGGAAACATAAAGAAGATTATGTAAAGCTAGTCCCGGTGGTGCATACTTGTAACCTCAGCCAGAGACAGGATCCCCAGGAAAACTAACCAGCTAGACTAGCTGGAATCAATGGGCTCTGGATTCAGCAAGAGACCCCTTTCTTGACACAGAAATTATAGAGCAATAAAAAAAATACCTGATGTCAACTTCTGGCCTCTCTATATATGGAAAAATGCACACACAATCATGCACACTACTCTCACACTTGCAATACTCTCCCTCTTCCTCTTTCTCTTTCTCTTTCTATGTATTTAGTTTATGTCTATCTCATTTTCCTTGTTTGTTCATCTACTGATTTGCATTGGTGATGGTTCCTTATGTTGGCTGCTGTGAATACTTTGTCACTAAGCATGGGTGCCCAGGTATCTGTAGTATTCTTGCTCAGATTCCTCTGGGTATATACTTAGAAGTGGTACAGTTGGATCATGTGGTAATTCTAGTTTTGAATTTGGAAGAAGAGTCATCTTGATTTCTGCATTGGTTGCACTACTTTACTGGCACACTAGAAGGGTTTGAGGGTTCCTTCCTCCCACCCCTATCCTTACCAGCTAATGCTGTTGGATTTTTGTTTTTTCTTTTTAAGACAGAGTCTCACTGTGTGGACACAGGCCACCGGCAGCCTCAAACTCCAGAGATCTGCCTACTTTTGCCTCCCTGCACAGGGATGAAAGGGGTGCTCCACCATGCTTGGCCTTGTTTACTTGTGCTAGCTGGTTCGACTCAAGATGAGATGGAGTGCTAATGTGCCTTTCAGTCGCTGTCCCCTGACAGCTAAGGGTTTTGAATACTTTGCATGCGTTTCCTAGTCATTTGTATTTTCTTATTTTTAAAAATGTGTTAATTTGCCAATGTATTCGTAGAATGATCTGAACTTTTGGTGTTGAATTTTTTTAGTTTTTTTTTTTTAATATATAGATTGTGATATTAACCTTCACTCAGATGCATAAATGACAGACATTTTCTCCCATAGGCTGTCTCTCTACTCTGCCAGTTTTCTATGTAGAAGCTTTCTAATTCCACCCAGCCACAGCTCTCAGTTCTTGGATGTTCATATCTTGAACTGTTTTCCCTTTCTTTCCTTGTGCAGTTTCAGGCTTCACATTTTACATTAGGTCTCTTAATCCACTTTAACGGATTTTTGTGCAGGGTGGTAGATAGAGATCTAGTCTTCATTCTTCTGCATGCAAACAGCCAGTTTTCCAAGCAGCATTTGTTGAGGAGGCTGTCTTTACTCCAGTGTCCGTGGTGGCTGGAACTGTGTGGCTTTATTTCTGGACCCTTTATTCTGTTCCATGGGTTTGTGTGTCTGTTTTTGTGCCAGCACACTGCTGTTTTCATTAGTAAATCTTCATAGTGTAATTTGACGTCTGTACCCTCACCCTTGCTCTTAATGCTTATGATTACTGTGGCCATTGGAGGCCTTGGAGCTTCCGTGTGAATTTTAGAACTGTTTTCTCCTTCTGTCGAGATGTCATTGAAGTTTTATTGGGGATTAGGTTGAACATTAACCCATTTGGTCATGTGACCATTTTCATAGTACTGCTTTTGTGAATTGAAGATTATGGGACTTCTTTTTCTTGTTTCTATCTTCTTCAGTTTCTCTTTTTAAATTTTTCTTTGTAGTCTTTCATCTTTTTGCTTAGCTTTATGACTGGGTATTTTTGCTTTGAAGCTCTTGTGAACAGCAAGTTTGTTCTTGGTATAAAAGTGCTACTGATTTGAGTGTGGATTATGTACCCTGCTACCTTGCTGAGGTGTTTCATAGATGTAAGAGATTTTTACTAGAATCCTTGAGGTCTTTGGAAGTATAGAAGAACCCTGTTATCCTCTTATGGGGATAATTTGATTTCTTCCTTTCCTGTTTGTATGCCTTTTATTTCTTTCTTTTGCTATATTGATCTATCCAAAATTTTAAGCTCTGTATTGAATAGAAGTAGAGTTACTAGATATCTTTATCTCATTCATGATTTTAGAGGTGATGTGTTCAGTTTTTCCAATTTAGTATATTGTTTGTTGTGTATAGTTTTTATGATATTGAAGCATGCTCTGGCTATTCCTTGTTTTTTTCAGAGCTTTTTATTATGGGGATGCAGAACTCTGGTAATACATCTAGTAAGATACTCGTGTGATTTCTTTTCCCAAGTGTATTTGCATATAGTATTACATTTATTTATATGTATATAGTAAATCTTTCATGCATTCCCTGTAATGAAGTAAATTTAGTCGTGAAGTATGATTCTTTTTAATGTTTTTCAATTCAGCTTTGCCAGTATTTTATTAAGAATTTTTGCATCTCTGTTTATCAAGGAAATTGACACTTTTATCTTTCTATTGTTTCCTTTTGTGGTTTTGGTAATGGTAACATTTTCTTTGAAGATTGATTTCGGAATGGTTTCCCTTCCTTTTCTGTTTTAAAAAAGTATTTGAAAAACACTAATGTTCATTTGTTCTTAGTTCTGGGAGAATTTGGCAGTGAGTCCCTCCAGTCCTGTTAGGAGACTCTCACTGCTATTTTGTTGCCCATTGATGTTGTTTAAATCCTGCTGTTTAACTTTTGTAGATAGTACTATATAAATATAATTTATTCATTTCTTCTAGATTTTTCCATCATTTAAAAATAGAGGTTTTCAGAGCATTCCCTAAGGATCCTCTGGATTTCATTGTTATTGTGATGTCCACCTTTTCATCTCTAATTTTGTATTATATTATATTATATTTTATATTATATTTTATTATTTTGGTCTTCTCTTTGTTTTGGTTAATTTGGCTAAAGGTTTGTCAATCTTGTTTATATTTTCAAAGAAGCAACTCCTTTGTTTCATTGATTCTTTGTATCATCCTCTTAATCCCTTATTTTATGAATTTTGATGGGAAGCTTCTTCCTTCTGGTGGTCTCAGCTGCTGCTTCTACCCCATGGATGTTTAGTTTTCTTGAACATGACCCAGAGTTCTTTCCTGTGGGTGTCATTCTTGCTGATTGTTTCTTTGTTTATGTTGTAGTGTTTCTTCCACCTTTCTTCATGCCCTGATATCCTTTCTTCTGCTCTACGTGGTCTATGGGTGATGTTTTCCACCCTTTAGCTGAGTTTTTTATTTCCAGAGTCCCTCTCACCCCCTCCCACAAATTCTCTGTTCTTATAGACTTTCTTCTCTGTTGCTGATTTTTGTATCTATATCTTGAATTGATTTCCTTATTGTGGACTTGACCTCCTAGGAGACATTTGTTGCTTTTAGAAGTAGGTTTTGCATTCTTTGTCTGACATTTCAACTATATCAGTGGCTTCTGGCCTCTTGGATATACTGTGCTGCCTTGCCTTTTTGCTTGTCCTGTGACCTCTGTGTCTGTTGCTTATCTCTTTTGTATTTCAGGTTGTTCTTAATGAGCAGTTCCTTTGAGCTCAGCCTCAGTACCACTCAGAGTACAAAACATGCTGATCACTGATATAACAGCAGCAATTAAAAAACATACATGATAGAGAAATGCACTTAATATCAGTTACAGCCCACTGATGCACTGCCAGTGACTACAGAACAGAAAATAGCAAAGAGAATGTAATGTTCTATAAAATTAAAGGGCAGAACAGGGAAAGAAGAAAAACAGAGGAGGAAGCAGGGTTAAATAAAAGAGGAAAGGAAGAGAAGTGAAGAATATTATGAAGAAAGACAAAGAAGAGCTAAAAAAGATGGCCTAATAATGAGAAAATGTATAAACTAGACAAATGTAAGAACTGTTAAAAAAAAAAAAACCATAAAAGGCTTTTTTTAAACACAAAGTAAAATTAAGATGCTGCTAACAGCATAGTCAGAGAAAAATGGGGAAGCATAGAGGGAAGCAGATGAAGTCTTAGAGTGCCTTCTTGGTGGGTCCGAAAGGTGGAGTCTTACAAACATTTAGTGGTGTAGCCACTTGTGAGTTCTCAGTACTCTGCAAATAACCTGTAACTCATGTTCCCATAGTTCCCATAGGACTCTGGTCCCTCTCCCCATGCCAAAAAGTCCTGAATGTAGGAGGACTAGCTGGGAAGAGGAAGGAGATCAGTAGAAGGGGGAGGGGGACAAGAGAGAGTAATGGGGGTGAATATGAATTAAATACCTGTGTGAAATTATGCCTAATTAATATATGCTAATAAGCCTTTAACAATATAAATGAAAAGAACATAACCAGAATATTGCCCAGTCCGTAAGAGCAGAAGTTTCATCAGAGAACATAACATTAAACCCAGACACAATTTTGAAAGATAAAAAGGAATTATATGGTTGTTGGGAGAATGGAAGTGATAGGAATTGTGAAGGTTATCACAAAATACCCTGCTTATAGAGGTGGCCATTCAATAAAATGTTATCTCACTTAAAAATAATAGAATTGGTGTCTTCAGGTAGAGGCACGAAGGTAGGCAGGGATCTGTTGAACCTGGAGAGTCTGTTTTTGTTTTTGTTTTTTTCTCTTCACTCTCCTGGCTGGTACTGAGCCTGGACTGGACAAGTCTGAGACAACTGACAAAAACGTCTTTCCTTTTAGTAGCTTCTATTCTTTATGTAGCAGGAGACTCTGGTAAGGATCCTTAGCTTTGCAGTTGGTGAACCACACAGACTCTTTCCTGGTTCCATCTGTTTATACATGCTGGGATGTCTAAATGTTCTAGTCAGAGATGTCCCCTTAGTGTATTGGGGAGTTAGAGAAGCAAGCACAGCATCCAGACCTACACAGTAAGACCCATCTCCCACTCACTGTTTGCTTGTTTTTTGAGACATGGTCTCTTTATGTAACCCTGGCTGTCCTGGCCTTGGATACGTTGGCTAGGCTGTCCTTGAACCTACAGAGAATCAGCCTGCCACTGCCTGTGCATGCTGGGATTAAAGGCATGCATTACCACACATGAAAGTTCCTACTTTGAAAATCTGCCTAGTAGTGAATTCTACTGGAGGCTGCAGATGTCAAGTGGTCCATTGGTACTTCAGAGTTCTCAGTCCTTGTGGCAGTGAACCTTGTGGCAGAATGTGGTTTCAGAGACTGGCTTATCAGCTGATGACTGGCTTGGGCCTCTTGGAATTCACAGTAATTCCTAGGTGATAGGCAAGCTCTTAGTGACTGAGGGTAGGGCTGCTGGCCACCATACCCTTTGCTGCCCAAGCTGAGGCTGCTGACTCTTTCTTTATGACTGCCTGCTGTAATTAGCTCTCACTTAAAGCTGTGTTGGATTGGGTCCAGGATCCTGAACTATGATTGTTCCTTGTTATCAGGCTCCCGGGGTAATTTAATCTTAAACACTAGATTCACTCTTAAGATGATACCTGACCACAGCACTCTGAGGTATGGGGAGTGGTAGAAAGGACCTCTTCTACACTGACAACTTGTTACACTAGAGGAGTTACTATCTAACTAAACTCTGAAGCACTTTCTAGGCTTGTATAAACTGTGTGCTTGTTCTTTGGGCAGGGTTGCTGGTTTCTTTTCATCAAGGTATCCTTGCTTAATTTTAGATGGGTACTTCTGTTCTCCTTCTCCCCAGAGAGCTGTGCAGGGCTGTGTCCCTCCTCCCCTGGAGAGCTGTGCAGGGCTGTGTCCCTCCTCCCCAGAGAGCTGTGCAGGGCTGTGTCCCTCCTCCCCAGAGAGCTGTGCAGGGCTGTGTCCCTCCTCCCCTGGAGAGCTGTGCAGGGCTGTGTCCCTCCTCCCCTGGAGAGCTGTGCAGGGCTGTGTCCCTCCTCCCCTGGAGAGCTGTGCAGGGCTGTGTCCCTCCTCCCCTGGAGAGCTGTGCAGGGCTGTGTCCCTCCTCCCCAGAGAGCTGTGCAGGGCTGTGTCCCTCCTCCCCAGAGAGCTGTGCAGGGCTGTGTCCCTCCTCCCCTGGAGAGCTGTGCAGGGCTGTGTCCCTCCTCCCCTGGAGAGCTGTGCAGGGCTGTGTCCCTCCTCCCCTGGAGAGCTGTGCAGGGCTGTGTCCCTCCTCCCCTGGAGAGCTGTGCAGGGCTGTGTCCCTCCTCCCCTGGAGAGCTGTGCAGGGCTGTGTCCCTCCTCCCCAGAGAGCTGTGCAGGGCTGTGTCCCTCCTCCCCAGAGAGCTGTGCAGGGCTGTGTCCCTCCTCCCCAGAGAGCTGTGCAGGGCTGTGTCCCTCCTCCCCAGAGAGCTGTGCAGGGCTGTGTCCCTCCTCCCCAGAGAGCTGTGCAGGGCTGTGTCCCTCCTCCCCAGAGAGCTGTGCAGGGCTGTGTCCCTCCTCCCCTGGAGAGCTGTGCAGGGCTGTGTCCCTCCTCCCCAGAGAGCTGTGCAGGGCTGTGTCCCTCCTCCCCAGAGAGCTGTGCAGGGCTGTGTCCCTCCTCCCCAGAGAGCTGTGCAGGGCTGTGTCCCTCCTCCCCTGGAGAGCTGTGCAGGGGCTTCTCTTTACTGCATCTGTATTTGCCATTGGCTCTATCACTTTGTTTCCAGTGTTCTTCCACTGTATCTCTTTGGAATGAAGTATAAATTTCTTCATCTTGACCCTTCATGGTGTCACAAAGAAGCAGCTTCAACCTGTCTTCTTATACTGGAAGCTTAAAGATTCCTTTGGTAAAGACTTGATTAAAGGGAGAGAAGTATGAGTCAGAGACAAAACTATGAGAAGTCTATAGCTGAAGCTGGCTGTGTTAGCTCATGCCTACAATCCCAACACTGAGGAGGCTGAAGGAGGATTGCCCCAACTTCAAGGCTTATAGTCTGGGGTACAGGTGTCTTTAAAAAACCAAAAAAGTCAGCAGGGCATGGTGGTACACACCCTTAATCCTAGCACCCAGGAGGTAGAGGCAGGCTGGTCTCAATGAGTTTGAGGCCAATCAGGTCTAGAGAGGGAGTTCCAGGACAGCCAGGACTGCTGCACAGAGAAACCCTGTCTTGAACAACCAAATCAAACCAACAAACCAAAAAACAAAACAAAAAAGTCTATAGTTGAGTTGCGGGACTGAGTAGTAGAGGTGAGAGAAATGAAATGATTGGAAATACAATAGAAAGTAGAGTTTGGTTGCATCTGGGGGCTAGAAAATTAGGAGCACAGTTGCCACCCTAGTTTGATGTATTTCTGCCTGGCTGATCAGATCTCTAAAACTAGCTCTTAAAATGTACTGGTCTTGACAGTTAGTAGTAACCTCCAATTCCATCATAGCTGAGCCTTTCATTGGAGTACAGCTCCATTTAGCTCATCACCATTGAAAGTGGATTCTACAGTAGTTGGCAACTGTAAGCAAACAGAATAAGAAAAACCTTAAGGATACTAGTGTGCTGAATGACCTCCTGATTGTTTGGGAATCTTTTATGGTTGGGAAGTTTTTTATTTGAGCCTTAGGAATGATGTGATTTTTGAGAACCTAGGCCAAGACAGGTATAGAATCACAAATCATCTAAAAGACACATGTGGCCAGGTTAAGGAAAATGAAAGAATATACATCATTGTAATAAGTAGTCTGATGTCTTTGCTTGTACAGTATCAGATTCAAATATAGATAATACTGACATAAAGTTATGCAAACAGAAGTATCTTGCAGTGGTAGCAAATATACATGGTTAAACAGGAGAAGAGTGATTTTTACTTCGTAGACAGCTCTCAGCTGTGCTTATTGTGTATATGACCTTTCTTAAGACATTTCTAAAACCAGTCTTAGTCTTCTATCGGGTCATTAACAGTGCAGAGTTAATAATGAGGAACAAGACTGAGTGGCTATTGTAATTCCATCTACTCTCTATAGTTTTCTAGGGTATTGATAGCTACAAAAGAACATTTATAGAAGGATGTAGTTATCGTTTCTATTGTGTAAATAATTCCACCCTCGTTAGTTTAGGAAGTTTCCTGGTGAGTCACATTGGTGTGAATCGGTATGATTCATTTATTGTGATCTTCTGTTTTAATAACATTTTACATTAACCTCTCCAAAGACTTGAATACTCAGAGAAATTTGCTACGATTAATGTCTCTATTAGTGAAAGTTAAATTGAAAACCTACCTTATCTTGGTGTAAAGACAATGAAAACTGGTTGTGGTGAATCATACCCGTGGTCCATGAGAAAGCCAATTTACTGTGGTGTCATCTTTTAAAATGACAACTATCAGTTATTCTCTAGTTACAGTTTTCAGAGTATGTAGTGATTTATGTGTCTACTAGTGTGGGTTCAATAAACTCTGAAAAATATTCTTTTAACTGTATCTCACATATAGCATGGTTTTTAATAAATGTCTTAGAGAATGCTGGTATATATGTGTTTTAGTATTTCTGATATATGCTATCTGATTCATTAGTATTGTGAGCCTGTACTGTATGCTTGGTAACCATGCCTTTGAGAAATAAAATAGAAATTGGAAAGGTATAAGTATAAGTAGTTTTTATGAGTTTGTTATATTGGAAAATATCAACTTTGCTTTTGAAAATCCTTGCCCATGAGCCAAGCATAGTGATGCCAGCACTTGGGAGGCAGAGACAGCCTGGGTGGCGCTGTAGACTCCTGGCTCAACCCACTTCCTCACAAGTCCTTGGTGACAGAGGTGCTGCTTTGTGTGAGGCCTGCTCTGTCATATCTAACTATGAGAATGGCTTCTGTGGGAATTGCTTGTGGGCTTTCTCCTCCTGTCCTCTGAAACTTGGTAGTGAAACTAGAATCAGTTCTTAAAATACTAACTATGATGTGGTTGGTTTTCTTTCCCCTCAAAGTTGGAGTGTCAGAGCAGAAGGTCTTCAAGCATTATAACAGTAAACCATAAGATACCTCACTATGCTCTGAAGTGCCAAACTTCAGATTATCTGTCATTTTTATAAACTTTCCTGAAAATAAGTCAGCCTGAAAAAAACTGATATTTCAACCTTCTAGTGTAGTTAAAATTCAAGAAATGCCAGCTAAATAGACCCATTCTTTAGAATTTGACTTGTAAAATTTTAACAAATGTATTTGCTTAGTTGATTGATTTGGGCTTCCCTATAACGTGTGCCTTCATTTCTCCTTTGTAATGTCCTTCTGCAAAAGGCTGGCTGATTGCTTGATCTCTGGCTGTATGTATTGGTCCCATTCCAGCTGATAGTTAGACACCGCCATGTTTCATTTTATAGTTGAGGGCACTGAGATTTAGCAAGATCAGGGTATCTTTCTCACGCTTGCTTCACTGGTAGTGGTATAGCTAGTTTGGGGTATGGATCTATCTTAGTATAGACTCTGTATAAGTCTATGTAGAGAGAAGAGTGATCAGCTAATTGATGCCAACAGATACAGAAATTTTGTAGGAAAATGAGGCACGAGCAAAGCTCACAGAATACAGTTTTCAGACTTTCTTGTTGTTTTCAAGAGAATTCTCAGTTTGAAAGTAAAGACAGAGCAGATGGAGTGATGATAAGGAGAAAGTGAATGGAAGGACCTTAGGAATAAGGGAAGCATGGGATGTGAGTGTCTTTTCGAGTTTAGTATTAAGAGAAAATAAAAGAATAGGGTAATTAAGTGAATTTGTATTTTAGGACCTTAGATAATTTAGGAATTTTGTTATTTTAATCTTAAAAGTCTTAGAATATCATTCATGCATGGCTGTATTTATTTTTTCTGACAAATAGGTAGAAGGCCTGTTCTCTGTTGGGTATATTAGAGAGCAAGATGAGATTACTGTTCTTATGAAATAGTTTTAATAGAGGCAGAATATTAAGAACAAAATAGGTAAATCAGGAAATAAGAACATCCAGACAAAACCAAAAGCTTACAAAGAAGCCAGGTGTAGATGTGTGCCTTTAATCCTAGCACCTGGAAAGCAGAGGCTTGCAGAACTCTGTGAGTTCAAGTTCCAGGATATCCAGGGTTACAAAGAGATACCATGTGTCAAACATAAAAATAAACAAATACATGAATAAAAATCAACCCAAATGACTTATACAAAGAATCAAAAATAAAGTACAGCATAAAAGACTTTCTGTGTGGAAATTTTAGGCATATGGTAGAAAAAGCGTGTCATAGAGGTGCTGTCTGGGGATCTGAGAAGTAAGACCACCTATTGGTCATTGTAGAACCTAGCCAGTGACGGTGGTGGTCAGTGCTAAGGCCTGACCTGATGTGTTAGGTAGAGGCTGGTGAGCTAAGGGGTTAGGGAGGTAGGCAGACAGTAGATTATGTGGGACTGTAGCATGTGGGGTAAGGAATACAGCTTTTTATTCTAAGTTAAATGAGAAGCCAAAGGTTGGGACTTTTCAGAAGGGAATTATCACAGATTTATACCTGGAAAGGAGTACTCTGGTTGCTTTGTGGATGATATATTTTACTTGTGATACAAGTCAGAATAGAAGACTAACAGCTTTTTTGCCCTTAGGAAAGATCATGTTGTTTTGGTACTGGAGTCCTAGTGGTAAAAGAGGTAATGAGAACTGACCAGATAGTATGTGTTTGAGGGAATATCTCAGAGGACCTACTTACAGATCAGATGTGGGGTTTACACAATGAGGTGAATGGGTGGTTCTGTTGTTCCTTAAAATGGGCAGTGTGAGTTGGAAGTCTACATGATTACAAATCGAGGAGGGAAAGTAGATCATGTGTACTGTGCCAAGAAGATGGGCACACAAGGGGAACTGATGGAAATGTAGGAGGTAGTTTAGGAGTGTAAAAGTGTAGGAGGTAGTTTCTAGAAAGAAGCAGAAAATAGAAGTTTAAAGATGGAAAGGAAGTAAGTCAAAAGTACATGTTAGATGGCTTTGATCTACTAATTATTTTGTGTTCCTCATTAACTTTCTAATTTAAATTCCTTAATCTTTACTTAGTATCTGTTATTATGTATATGTGTTTGATATATATAAATATTCTTTCACTCTCCTTATAAAACAGGTTGTAAGTTCTACAAACGGAGAGTTAAACACGGATGACCCCACGGCAGGACGATCAAATGCGCCCATCACAGCCCCTACAGAAGTAGAAGTGATGGATGAGACCAAGTACGTTTTGTTTTGCTTATTTCAGTAGGATTTTTTTTTGGGGGGGGGGTGGGTTCATAACTTTTCATGCTTGAACTTTATAGTTACATCCAATTATTCCATATATTATTTTTTCTGTAGGGAGTAGAGCACACAAAAGAAGTGATATAATTGATTATCTTAATCACCATTAAAGTACTACTACTTTAGTAAATATTTTCTTAATGCAAAAATCATTATTTAGGAACTGTGCTTAAATTTTCATTTAGACTTAATAGCACGCTGGGTGGTGGTGCACGCCTTTAATCCCAGCACTCCGGGAGGCAGAGCCAGGCGGATCTCTGTGAGTTCGAGGCCAGCCTGGTCTACAGAGCGAGATCCAGGACAGGCACCTGGACAGAGAAACCCTGTCTCGAAAAAAAAACCCAATAAATAATTGAATGAATGAATGAATGAATGAATGAATGAATGAATAAATAAATAAATAAACTTAATAGCACATTTAGCTTTTGATATTAGGAACATTGATATTATTACTGTATTAATTATTACATTTCAATAAGTATAAGTACTTGGCATTGTAGGATACTGCATGTTTAATGTTACTTTAAGATTAATTTTTAAGATGTAAATTATAGTAATACTGCTTGGAAAATTAAGCATGCAAAACAATGTGATCAATTAATTATGGGCTATTTTTGATTATATCTCTCTCTTCCTCTCTCCCCTTTTCTTTTCTTTTTGTTTTTCTGTGTATAGCTGCCAGAAAGTATTGAATATGTGGTGAGTTCTCAAGTGTAGGCAGGCAGAAATAGCTCCATTAACTACAATTTCAAAGATTTAGCACCATTTAAAACAAACAAACAAAAATATTTTTAACTTAGAGATTATAATTGGTAAAACTGAAAATTCATTGATGCAATAACATTAGCTCTGAGAAGCAAGAAATAATTGTTGAGGAGCTGTTTTGCCTGCTGCAGCTTTTTTTTGCTTTAAGTTCCATAGTTTGGGGGCACTTTTTAACTGCGTAGATGGGGGATACGCCAGCCTGCTTGTGCTTGTGCGTTTCTCTTGTGACATGGACGTTGTTATTTGTTATTTTATGTAGAAAGCTAAGCGTTTGAGTTAAACTTTTTATTTCCCTGTTTTCAATTTTTGGATACATAATCTTTCCCCCTAGAGTATCACTAAAATCTTATTTCATTTACTAACCAGTACTTTAAAAATCTTCTTCTTAATAATGATAATAATAATAATAATATTCTTAATAATATTCTTTCTGGGAGAAATAGTACTGAATTTTAGTTATTTTCTGGTATTTGCCTACAGTTGCAATCTGTGTTTAAGTGCTTCTCTCAATTTCAAGACAAATTTTGAGTCATTTTTGTAGTGAATAAAGCCTTAGTCAGTCAGTTTTAAAGCCTGTTAGTCATTTTACTTACATCTTTAAAAACACTCATTTGCTAGCTGAAAACTGAGATAATGTGGATATTTATTTTTAGCAAGCAGTAATCCATTTCGATCAGTTTTCATTTTAGAGTTTATTGATGGTATGACTAAATTTATATATTTCAAGAGATACTTAGTCTGCTATTAACTTGTTTGTTACTAAATAAAAAGTTACCATAATGGCTTGTATTTGAATTTTAGGTGCAGTACTAAGGACAGTTAGGACGTAGGGTGGTACTTTGTTCGTAAAATGCTGTCATACTGTCCACCTCACAGGGAGTTGAGAAAAGCAGTAGATGGGGCAAGGCTCCGTTACTTTGTCGTCCGTTCAGGGACTGTGTCGCTATGATCACACTTCCTTGTTTCTTCATCACCAGCTGCTGACGACCTTTCTCATCTGTGCTCTTACCAGGAGTGTGCTTCTTCCATCTCTGTCCCACAGTCGTTGTTAAGCCTGGCTGTCTGTGTTTACTTCCTTTTAGAGACTTTGAATCCAGTCTGTCCATTCTCCATATGTTCATTTAGTGGTTACACTGTTGAGATTTCACTTGCATTAGTGGATACTAGTACATGGGAAAGCTTTGGACTTGTAAAGAAAAGGATCACTTTGTGACCGAATATTCAGAGATTGCTTTGTAGAGTGGCTTTCAAAATGATATAATCTATGGTTCACTTAGTTGTGATGCCTGTGGGTATGCATGCAAATAGGCTGGTTTTTCTCTCCGGAGGCGTTGTAGGACAAGAGTGAAGAAAGCTATGAGACTGCTGTTCCTGAAGGGACTGTCCTCTATTCCTTGGAGGATTGTGTCCAGATTTCTTGATATGATATCAAAGGACTTTATAGCTTGTTACTCTTGTCATTTCCTGTTTTTTCCCAGACTCAACTTAATTCTGATGCTATATTTTTTACTACTGTTTTGTTAATCTGCCTGTTGTTTTCTTTATACATCTCTCACATCATGATGTCTTTCTCAGTGTATTGAAAATAAGGCCTCTTTCATCTTTAGACTCCCAGGGGTTAAAATAGAAAACCACAAAAGTTATTAGTAAATAATTCACTAAAGCAATTTACCATACCCATGAAATACATTATTATATAATACAAAGAAGTGAGGTTGAAAATTCTTCTAAGTGAAAGGAACAGAATAATACTATGTATTATATAGCTCTACTTACATAAACTGAACAGGGCAGTAGTAAAGGTACAGGTCAGGTAAAGGTAGTGATTGTCTTTGGGAGAGAAGAAAATGGGAGGGACTGACAATAGATAGCAGGATTCCTTTAAGGCAGTGGTTCTCACCCTTCCTAATGCTGCAATCCTTTAATAGAGTTCCTTATGTTGTGGTGACCCCTACCATAAAATTATTTTGTGGCTACTTCATAACTGTAATTTTGCTGCTGTTAGGAATTGTAATGTGGCTATCTGATGTGTGACTCTCATAGGTGTTATGACCCCCAAGTTGAGAACCACTGCTTCAAGTAATGAGGCAGCTTTAAAGTTGGTAGTCGTGGTGTCTGTATAGTTCTGTGAATAGACTATTTGTCTTGCATTGTACACTGTATGAGGACAAATGTTATGACACATGAATTATATCTAGGTAAAGTGGTGTTAAAAGATAGCAACCTGTGGGGTCAGGAAAACTTGATTCTAGGTGGGTTGCAAGAATCCTCAGAATTTCTCTTCCTTAAAGCTCTTTATTCAAACTCTCTTTAAACAATTTTTTTTTTCCTTTCTTTTAGTCAGATTAAGTCTTAGCATTTCTATAAGGTCATTAACGTTGTTCAGATCCCTGAGACTAAGGAATATGAACATAACTTCTTTTTCTAGATTGCATCCAATCCCCCTTCTAATATATACTGGACAAATTATTGTATGTTTGGTGAGTGGATGATTATGAAGACATTTCAAAGCTTACATACGATTTGAGCAGACATGAAGTACACCTTTCGGTTTTCAGCCTTAGATGTGTAAGGTTTTATGTGTGTGTGTGTTTGTGTGGGGTTGTTGAATCTAGTGCCTTGTACTATAAGGCAAGTACCTTATCACCGAGCTATATTCAGTTACTGTAAGCAGTATAGGAGAGAAGTGGAGTTATAGAGGGTAAAACAAGACTGTGTGGTGTGCACTATCGATGGAAAGTCAAGGCTTCCCTACTTCCTCACTCTTGCTCTTTTCCTTCAAAGATAAAATGAAGAGGGTCATGGAAATAGATGGGGCCAAAGTTTGAAGAACTCTGTGGCCCCAAAAGGTTTAGCCAGTGAAGAACTAATGATGAAATTGATGAGCAAGAGGGCATGGCTGTACTTACAAGGACAAATTGTCAAGTAGAGACTTAAACTGTGAATTCTGGCTTTTGGGAGGTGGAGGGGTGGGGCATGGTCTCTCTAGTTCAGGCTGGCTTGAGCTTTTGATCTTGCTTTAGTTTAGCTGGGATTAGAGGTGTGGTCAGCTTAAAAGGAAAATTCTGTTGAAAAATTCTAAACTATGGTATAGGCAAGATGAAATTTCTGAACTAAGCCAGCTTGAAAAAGATGAGAAGGTTGCATCATTTTAGAGAGAGACATTAGTTGTGAGTGGATAGAGAGGAAGACATAGGACATGGGACTATAGGTGTCTTCTTGAAGGAGCTATATACATAATCTTGTTCTGATCTGAACTCTTGCCTAGCTTAACAGTTCTTCCTTTTTAAAACCAAGAAATCCACCCGGGGTGGTGGTGGCGCATACCTGTAATCCCAGTACTTGGGAGGCAGAGGCAGGTGGATCTCTGTGAGTTTGAGGCCAATCTGGTCTACAGAGTGAGTTGCAGGACAGCCAGAGCTATTAGAGAAACTTTCCCTTGAAAAACAAACAAAACAATAAATAAAAAAAATTTAAAAATCAAGAAATCCAAAGATAAGGAATTGTACTATGGCTATTAATTTTTAGGTAAAATATGTATTTGTCAAAAAATAAGTATTAGTTGTCAGAAAAGGTGTTTTTCTATATGCTCATTAAGCCACGGCTGGAGAGACTGGCTTCTGAAGTCCTGAGTGGGTGGTACAGGCTGGATGCAGGAATAGTCTGCACAAAGGTGATGCTGATGAGTCATTGTAGAAGGCTGTATGTAAGAACCTCAGATCCGACAGGAAAACATGCTTCACTTTGATTGAGAGAAGGGAGTGTATAATAGAGGTGCAAGAAAGCAGCAGATTCTAGAGAAAGAGGACAGTGAGTGAAGTGGAACAGCAGTGTGCTGGGAACAGCAGAGCCAAGCTTAGCTCACTGTGGTTTGAAGATGAATTCCAATGGCATAGGCTCTTAATTGCCAGTTCGTCTACACTGGTGTTAGAGTCACGTGACCTCACTTGTTTCTCTGATTTTGTTTTCAGTTCTGAAAGCTAAAGTCTTCCCATTTGTTAAATAGCTGCCTTTTGAATATAAGTATTATTGGATACAGAACCTATGCCAAGTCTTATCCTTGAGGTCCAGACTTGGCATTTTAAGAATGTGTCCTGGGTCAGTTTTCTTCAGAAAAGCCTCACAATGGTGCTGAAATATGTGTTTTGTAGGCTACAGTAGAGTTTGTGGCCCATGGGTAAGAACTCTAGATTCAGAACATACCTATAATTTTGACTAGACCTTACTGTAGGGTTTGGTTGTGTGAAGGAGGCAAATCTTCAACAAATACTAAACAAGTGGTAACTTTTTGCTCATCTGATGGGCTATTTCTGTGAGCTCGCCATGCCACGGCTTCCTTCCAGTGTGAAGGGAGGTAGTCAGACAGAATCATTTAGAGTAGCAGTAAATGCAGACAAAAGACAACCGGTGTTATGAGAACAGCCCTGTTTCAGATGGAGTGCGGGGAAGCGGGAGATAAGTGAGAGGATGATTTCTCAGTCACCAAGACTATGAGTCAGCTGGTTTTGAAATGACTTTTATCTTAAAAACCAGCGGGGGTTAAAATTTGAATTTACTCCTTAATGCTACTGCTTTGTGGGCAGATGCGTCATAGAACACACATCAATGCTGCCCTCTGGTGGTAATTGCTTTAATAGTATGCCATCCTATTTAATGGGATTTATCTAAAAGTTATGTGGATAATCCTTTAACGTTGTTTTTGAACTTAAAGAACATATGCCATTAGAAATTTTCTTAAAATTGTATTTAGTTTCAAATAAACAATTCGATTTGGCATGCTTTCTTTATCCAGTAGTCCTTACATTAGAAAGAAAGGTTATTTAACAAAGGGAAAGAACTTGGCTCTCAGAACTAAAGACAAAACCAAAGAAATAAGTGAGGCATGTGACCACGGCCCCAGTGTGGACAAGTTGGCAGTGAACAGCTTGTATTGCATTACATTTCCCACCATTAAAGGTTTATATAACATAAAATACCTTTTTAGCCGGGCGGTGGTGGCGCACGCCTTTAATTCCAGCACTCGGGAGGCAGAGCCAGGTGGATCTCTGTGAGTTCGAGGCCAGCCTGGGCTACCAAGCGAGTCCCAGGAAAGGCGCAAAGCTACACAGAGAAACCCTGTCTCGAAAAACGAAAAAAAAAAAAATACCTTTTTAGTACACAGATTTTGAAGGGATATACTTTGGAGGTTGAAATGACAAATGAAAATATATAGAAACATTTAATATCAGGAACAAGGACTTTATATTAAACAGTACTGAATTTTTATTGAAATATCACTTGTGGTTGATATATTGTGCACCCCAATAAACTTATCTGAGGGTCAGAGAACAGAATAGCCACTATAATAAACATAGAGGTTAGGCAGTGGTAGCACATGCCTTCAATCCTAGCATTCTGGAGGCAGAGATCTATCTGCATCTCTGTCAGTTCAAGGCCACACTGGAAACAGCCAGGCATGGTGACACACACCTTAAATCCCAGCACTTGTGATCTCATGTCTTGCTTGGGAAAGACACATGCCTTTAATCCCAGGAAGTGATGGCAGGAAGCAGAAAGGTACACAAGGCATGAGGACCAGGAACTAGAGGCCTTTTAAGCTTTTAGGCTTTTAGCAGCAGTTCAACAGAGATCAATTCTGATGAGGACTCAGGCTTCCAGTTTGAGAAAACAAGAGGATTGGCTGAGAAGTTGGTGAGGTGAGGTTAGCTGTGGCTTGTTCTGCTTCTCTGATCTTTCAGAATTCACCCCAATAGCTGGCACTGGATTTTTTTTTTTTTAATTAATAAGACCTCCTAAGACTCATGTTATAATCACTAGATTCTTAAATTTCATATTTTAAATATTTGGTCTATTTCTTTTCTTTTAAATAACTTTTTCTTCTCATTTTACCTTTTACTCTGTGGATGTTTCTTAAATGGAAAGATTCTTTGAATAATATTTTACCTCTTCTATTTGATACAGGGTCTCATGTATTCCAGGCTCAACTCAAACTCTGTGACCTTGAACTCCTGACCCTTCTGTCTACCTCTTGCCCACTTTATGTGGCATTGAAGATTGAATCCAGGGCTCGGCCCACTGAGCAGTGTCTCTTTGAGTTTTTGTTTTTGAAAATTTATATATTTAAGATTTGAGGAAGTATTAGTTATTATAGCTGAAAGTAAACATGCTGGTTTTCTAATTCCTGAAACAGTATTTTGTACTTATTGTTTGTTTTATGGCCCTAGCTCTAATTTAGACCCATGAATATTTCAGTACACACATACAAACACACACATACATACATACACACACACTCGCTCATTTCAGCTTTTACTGGATGGTTACCTCAGTGAGGTGAAGTTTATATGTACATGTTTTTACCTAGGGAAAAAGACAAGGATTGAATATATAGTTTTTGAATTATATATTTAAAAAACCTATATGTTTAAAACAAGTTTATATATATAGTTTTTGAACTATAAAATGGATTCATTTTATCTATGCTATTTTAAATGTTAAGTATAAAATTACTTTGATAAAAATTAACTTAAATAACTTAGAATAAGTTTTGACTCTTAAAGTACCAAAAAGGTAGAAGCAGGTGGATAAACAGTTTAGTCATCCTCATCTATATTGTAAGTTTGAAGCCAGCCTGGGCCAGTTCAGAGTCTGTCCAAAAAAAAACCTTAAAATAAGTGCTGATCTTAATGTTGTACTAAATCTGTTTTCTCTTTCTGTTGATAAATATGGTAGGAAATACTTGTTAATCAATGTTATTTTTTTTGTTTTGTTTTAGATTCTAAACTGATATTCACTAAAATGAAATAGGGTCATTATTGCCTTTTTAACAGTGACTTTAGGAATCAAAACTACCAGACAGAAAGGAACTATATAGATGAATGTTATAAAAGCATGGCACACAGAGACTATTGAATGTCCTGAGTAAGATGGGGCAGATCAGTTGAGAGTCGGCACTGTAGATTTTCACTTCTTGAAGCAAAGCCTTTTGGACTTCCTGGCTCCTTTTTATGTTGCCCAGAATGACCTGCTCTACTTAAAGGCATGCTGATAGGACATAGTCACAATAACTGCCATAGGGTCACTAATACCAATGCTTCGCTGATATGTTCACTGTCCTGCACGAGCCTGTTGCTTTTTATGACCATCTAAATTACTGTGACAAATCCAGTCTCTGATCACTTCAGTGTTTTTGTAATAAAGGAACATCTTCTTCATCTGCAGGTGCTGCTGTTTTTTCAAACGAAGGAAAAGGAAAACCATACAACGTCACAAATGACTGGACACAGACAGATTCTGGGGAGTTACTTACATGTTCATATGCTGTCTCGTGATTAAAATCATCTCTGTAGTGACCACATATATTTTCAAGGACTCACTCTTGAAACAAAAATGTCATACTTTCATATTTCATTTTGTGGTTTGTCTTACATTCATTTCCGCTCCTAATTTAACTTTATGGAAGCTTTAAAATTTTGTCAAAATGTGAGTGCTTTGCCCATCATTGAATGGAATGGACCAATGAAGTGGTTTTTATGAACACAGTTCCAGAGGACATTTTCCAGAAGCTCTTCTGTTATAGAAAACGATACAGGTGTCCAAGTGTCAATTAATTGCATCTAATTTGATTTTTTTATGTCTTCTGTAAAAGCATAATCAAACAAGAATTTTCTTCCCAGTGGATAGTGCAGCAGAGAAAACAGTTGCCCAAATATTAAAAACAACTTTCTTGAAAAGTTCCTATTTTGTGACATCTGCATTGATTTCAGTATGACTTATGGTACTGTTATTCATGAATCATATTGACATTCTATCTGTGAAATCAAGGTACAGTCGCTGCCCAAAGGTACTGAGGGAAAAGCACTATGGGATTGGCAAGCGGTGGTAGTGAATAAATCAGAAGAAATGTGGGAAATAGGAGCGTGGCTTCTGCTGTGCCAGTCTGTGCAGTGCGGCTGCAGAAGTGGCCGAAGCTCTAATAATATTTGTGTGATGTGACTCCATGCTTCCAGAGGATAACATGCTAGATAGCGAAAAAATGAGTACTGGAGAAGGAATCTATGTCGAAGTTCAAAAAAATACACTAAGGAAAGGAAATAAATGTGAAACGTTGCGGCGTGTAAGGCTAGAGCCCCTTGAAGCCTGCTGCTGGATGGCCACATCTCCCGGAAGCAGAAATCTGAGGACGTGCCATACAGTGGTGGCTGTTTGTTAGGTAGTTCTTGGAGTAAAGAAAAGAAACACCCTCCCAGCAATAAACACTGGGTCACTCTGTTGCCCTCTGTACACATTAGTCTCTTGTATTCACTTTGCTAGTTCTCTGACATTTCCTGTCTTGAGCATAATGTTGATGATGGGAGAATGTTTGGAGAGGGTGGGCCAGGTGCTTTGCCTCCAGAGCTTTCACAGTGCCTGCATATGAATAGTGAACAGTTCTGTTATTAGCTAAGTCCATTCCACTTTGCAGTGTGCTTTGTTTTAAGCCATAAGGACACAGGCATATTTTGTCACATTCTCTTAGCCAGATTTTCAAGAGTTAAAACAAAAGACTGGCTAGAAAGATACTGTTGATCATATCACACATTCATTTATAAAATTGTTACTCTTTCCATGCATTCTCTGTCATAAGTGTGAACCTTCAGGTATGCTTATTTATTTTTTTGTCTCAAGGTAACATTTAAAAATATGTATTAAAGGAAATGAATCCACTTTTTTTTTACTTCATTATTGAATTTACAGGTATTTAATTGTATTTTGTAATTTATTTTTCTTATTAGCCAAAAGTTCAATGTGTTGCTTTTGATAAATTGGGCACCCATATGAACATCATGAATCAGGACATTGTTTATCATTGTTTCTTTTAATCCTATGAGCAATCTTTTTTCTTGATTTTGAAGACCTATACTCAACCTAGAAAACACTTGCTGTATAATTTGGTCAGCAGTTTCCACTCTATTTGTATATTGTCATGAGGTCTAAACTGCAGGAGTTAAATACTGAGTTTTTGGTTTTGTTTGCTTTGAGCAAGGTAGATGGATGTTTTGGCCATTTATAATGTGAAACCACTTCTTTACAGTATTTGACCAAATTTGTGTGTCTATGATATTTGTAAATACATGCGATATCTGTATTTCTTATCATAAGCCTATTTAGTTTTATTCTCAGTAGGATTTTTTGGACTGTACAGTGTTTATATGATCTGAACTCCTTATACATAAGAAGGTGTGTATATTAATCCAATTATGGACTTAAATATTTTAAAAGTATGAATACCCTTATTTGCTGCAAAGGCCAGTGTGTAGACATTTGCTTTTTAGCAATATTTTTAAGTGCTCCATTTTAGTGTCAGAGGATAAGTCTTTGGCACACAGACTGGTCAGTAATAGGTAATGCAGGTATGTTCAGGTTAAGCCAACAATGTTTTGCATTTTTATGCTTCTTTTCTGTCAACACTAATGAGGTCAACATTGCCTGAATGTCTGAATACTGAAACACAGCCCTGTTTAAAAGTATGTAACTGAAAAAGAAATAAATAAAGGTAGTTTTTTTAAACTCTCTTTCCCCTTTCCTCTAACCATGAGTGAACTGATGCCTTTCACTGCTGCACAGTGGTTTAAAAATGAACTTCTGTTGGTTTATTCTGGAAGAGACAGAAGGAACCCGCTCTTGTCATGTTTCTGGTTTTGTTCTTTGTTGGAGCACAGTTGTAAGGAACACAAAACAGGAAGGATCTAAGCTTGCTTTGTTTTCACTTTTTAATATATATATTTTTTTCTGAGTTACTTAGTAAAGCAATTAGTTAAATCTGTCTTCTAATAACTTAAGGGAATAAACAATGATTTTATTCCTTTTTTGAAAATGAAGTCATGCTATTTATGGAAGTTCATTGTTAATAATTTTAAGTGGATAAAGTCATTGCAGATGGGGAACATATATTTGCAACAGTAATTCGACTTACCATTATGTTGGTCCTTTAAGCAGTTTTACCAAATGGTATTAATGGAGTCTTGTTTACTGAAGGATGCTGTAGGCAAGATAAGGCAAGTAGAACCATTTAGCCTGTGACCAGTATGTGCATTGTGCACCAGAGACTTCACAAAACAGGAGAATAGAAGAATGTGGATCAGGGAGATGACTCAGCAGGTAAGAGTGCTTCCTATGCAAGTATGAGGGCTTCAGTTCAAATCCTAGGAACCCCTGTAAAAAGCCAGTATAATTAAGCATGCACCTGCTACCCCAGCATCATGTCCTGCAGTGACAGGAGGATCACTGGGGCTTGCTGGCTGCCAGTTTAGCTCCAGGTTCAGTGAGAGACCCTGCCTCAAATGGATGTGGAAATGATAGATGTCACCCTCTGGGTTCTCTGTATGTCTTAGTTAGGGTTTCTATTGCTGTGACCAAAGCAACTTGGGGAGGAAAATGTTTATTTGACTTACATTTCCACAGCACTGTTCATCATTGAAGGAAGTCAGGACAGAAACTCAAACAGGGCAGGAAACAGGAAGCAGGAGCTGATGCAGAGACCATAGAGGAGTGCTGCTTATTGGCTGCTTCTCATGGCTTGCTCGGCCTGCCTTCTTAGAATCGAAGACCACCAGCCCAGGGGTGACCCCACCTACAATGTACTGGGCCCTCTCCCATCATTTACCAATTAAGAAAATGCCTCATAGCTGGATTTTATGAAGGCATTTTCTTAATTGAGGTTCATTCCTCTCAGATGAATTAGGCTTGTGTCAAGTTGGCATAAAACTATCCAGCACAGTCTGTGTGTGTGCACCCATACTCATATACTTACAGCACACACAACACATATACACACATGTAGCTAGAGTTTTCCTGCCTAGCCCACGGTCAGGACAAATCTCTCTCACCCGCCTGTCCCACAGCCGCTCAGACCCAACCAAGTAAGCACAGAGACTTATATTGCTTACAAACTGTATGGCTGTGGCAGGCTTCTTGCTAACTGTTCTTACAGCTTAAATTAATCCATTTCCATTAATCTATACCTTGCCACATGGCTTGTGGCTTACCTGCATCTTCACATGCTGTTTGTCATCATGGCGGCTGGTAGTGTCTCTTTGACTCAGCCTTCCATTTCCCAGCTTTATTCTCCTCCTTGTCCTGCCTATACTTCCTGCCTAGCCACTGGCCAATCAGTGATGTATTTACTGACCAATCAGCAACACACTTGACATACAGACCATCCCACAGCACACACAGAAGCAGAATGGTCTGAGGATTACACATAATCTTCAATAGGCTTTCCCTAGGAAAAGCAATGTGATTTTAGAGTGGATTCTAGTCTCCGGGACTGTATTTGCATTAGTAAGTACTTTTCACCTGCAAATGATAAGAACTAAACCTAACTTGAGCAATAAAGATCTTTCATTTAATTGTGAAGCCCAGTGAAACTGGCTCCTGATAGTTAATCTTGGCACCTGCCCTTCTCCTGTGTCATCTCCTGGCTTGACTTTCACCTTACTGTTTTCACTTTCAGTGTGAGGGTCGAGTGGCCACTCGGATGCTACTGTTATGGTAGCCAAGTAAAAACAGAGCAGTTTCCAGCAGGTCCAGTAACTTTCCATGTCCACTGGAGCCAGTGCCTGTGGACAAAGAGCTGCTGCTCTCCTGACGGCTGGGCCTGAGTCATGGCTCCATGTTTAGAAAACACTTGAGAAGGGACACATGAAAGGACATTAAGATATTTAGCCATGGTCAAATCCGATGCTTGTAAAACAACAACAAAACCCCACTGTGTTTAAGTGAGTAGATTGAAAATAGGTAGGACGGTGCTCTAGATACATTAGGAATGAGTAAGAGTAGGTTGAAAGAGAAATGCTGATGGTTTAGACTAGGGTGTTTGCCAGCAAGGAAAAGAAAGGTAGTTACCAAGTAGACTCCCTAGTTATATTACTGCTCATGGAAATGAAAGTGTAGGAATCACAGATAACTAGCTCCAAGTATCTCACTTGGGTATTTTAAAAGATGGTAACATATTTTGCTTAGACATGAACTTGGAAGGCAAAAAGATGAGAAAGTCCCCAAATTTAGTGTGGGATATGGTAAATTTGAGGTGTATTTAGTGTATTCTATGAAATACATGTAAAAAAGTACAGGATGTGAGTCAAACTCAGAAGAAATACAAATGTAAAAGTTACTTGCATAAACATGGTTATTAAAGGCATTGTAATGATGAGCTCACCTAATTAGAAGAAAATAAGCTAGGTTAGGGTCTCCTATGAAACATTTACATCTTGATAAGTAATGTAACATTCAACATGTTATGCATTCTCATTCTTTGACTCATTTTGGACAGGATTCAAGAGGCTTACAGATGTGTCTCTGTTGTCATGTTTAGTTGAGATATTTGGAATTAGAAAGCATTTTAGTTTTGGAGGGGAGTAATTGGATAACAGTGTGGTTTGTGGAGGAGGTAATGATTGCCTCAACATAGAAAAAGTATGCAGACTTGCTAGTGTTTAACCTACTGTTTGGCCTCCAGTATCAAGGATTGGCTTTTTTGTTGTTTTGTTTTTGTTTTTAGCTAGATGATCATGGTATGCCAATAGTGGTCAAAGACTCTGACTTTTGAACTAGTAATATTTATTTCACACTTGTGGATTAAAATACTTCCTTGAATTCTTTACTGTTTTGTTACAAACTTTGTGGTGCCTGTATACTGCTGGTACAGCACATTTCTTAGCCTGCTTGCCATTGATCTTGTGCTGTGACTGTATTATCTCATTGAAAGTGAAAAAACGAATGGGTGAAACGTGGAGGGAAAAGATAAAGTTAATAACTACTAAGCAGTGGAATACAGATATCCTCTCTCAATCCGAGAAAAACAAAATGTAGCATAAGACACAAACTCAGTTTTTAAACTTAGCATTACTGGTTTTCAGACTTTTATAAATAACATCTTCAGATGTTGCTAACATAGTGTATGGTTGTATTTGAAAAAATGTTTGGCTTTGGGTAAAAAGAGAATCTCAGGTACTTTAGCTGATATGTTCCTGGGCAGCCTTTCAGGACCGTGCTGATAGGTTAGAAGAGTTAAGTTTATTTTCCCCGAGTACAAGTCAGCATGACTAGAGCTTTGTTGATGTTGAAGATAGATGACTAGTTTGTCTGCCTAGCTTTTACCAGAGCCACAAGTTAATAAATTAACTTCTTTATGAGAATGTATAGATCATAACCAAAGAAAAGGACTGTGACACCATTATTAGGTAATATTACTGGGATATGAAAATGATTTTTTCTTCTTTTAAGCCATGTTCTTAGTTTTTAGCTTAAACTGGTCTTGAACTCAAAATCTTCTTGCCTCTGCCTCCTGAGTACCAGGGTTGTAGGAGTATGTTACCATTGCCAAGCATGAAATAGTTTTGTTAGAACAATTGTTCAGAGGGTATTTGTTAGGTTGTAGTTTCTCTTAATTAGAAATCATTCTACTTCTCTGGCCTAGGATTGGCAAACTTTTGGGGGAGGATCAAATTTAGGCTTTTTGGCCAAGAGGCAAATTTGGGACTTTTATATACTTAAGCAATTAAAAAAAAAACTACGCATATTTTGTTGGTGAAATTCAACATATATTAATACTTGGATACAGTTTTCTTGTAATACAGGTCTGCAAATGATAAGCATTTGTTTATTATTGAGGAGATGCTATTTCACTTAGCTGGAATTTAAAATTGATCATAAATATTTATTTGTTGATGGTCTTGAATGTGATTTCACGAATAGATGCTATCAAATACTCTTATCAGTCTTTGTGGTCAAGATTCACTCTTGATATTTGCTTTGAAACATACATCATTCTGAAGGTGAATCACTTCCTAACACACCTGTCAGATGCGCTCCTCTTGTTTGTACTGAGATGTTGGTTTGGGACTATGAATTGTGCCTCTGTACTTATATTGGGAATTCAGACACGTACTACAGCTGGTTGAGCTTGGAAACTGCAAGCACTGCCATCAAACAGCTGTTTAGGAAAGACACCATACTCCGTTTCCCTATCTGACAGAATGTACAGCTCTAGTAATAGTTAACTCTTCACTAGTTAAACACAAACGCTTACACAGTATAACCTGCTAAGTAGAAAGTAACTATCGACTTTAAACAGCTGACTTTCCCGAGCTTTGCAAATTTGCCCAGTAGCTTTCCCTATCACACATATTTCTGCATTACCATTGCAACGTATCAGTGTACTTCAGGCTGTACCAAATTGGTGTTTTCTCAACTTCTTTGAAAATACTTTTTCTTGTTCTGTTCAATGTATTCACAAAAATGGATCATTGAGTCACTTTGATCTCAGTATCATCATCTTAGGTAAAGAACTGGGCAGTATTGGTAACACCTATTGTCTTTAAGAAGCCAAGGAAAAACTACTCAAAACAAGTTGCTTTGGTTTTGAATTTGAATCAACCATCGGTGACCATAGTGTCTTCACAACTTACTGTTGCAAAGCTTAGACACAAACTGGTTTCTTTTCTTGGCTGTTGCAGTCAAATGCAAGTAACTTCATCCCATTGCTGTAGCTTTTTGTTTAGCTAACAAATGAACCACTCAGGAAGTTCTTTGCTCCTTTCTCTCTCTTACCCCACGCCTCTGTGTGTGTGTACATGTGTGCATGCATGGGTGAATACTGCTGTGATGAAATACTCTGCTCTGGTTTTCTAATTGTCCTAATGCTTTCCTTGAAAATATTGTGATGAGTGCTTACTCTGGTAATACGGAAATACGTTCTTTTAATACAGCTAAAGTATCATTGTATGATGAACAGTGCTTTGCCATGTAATTGTATTACAATCCACATTCCACTGTGCTTTCAAAGTGCAATACTTAAAGATTACTTTTTTTTCAATGATGAATATGCACTGGTAATAAAAAAATAAATGTCTGTCTGACAATATGTGGCACTTGAAGTACTTTGAATTATAGTCATTACTGAGATTTATAGTGTTTTGCACAGCAGTGCAAAGCAATGAAAGTGCCACATATGGTCTCTGTCACAACTATTCAGCTCTGCTTTTGTGGCACGAAAGCAGCCATATTCAATATGTAAATGAGTGAGCATGGCTGTGTTCCAATGAAATTTTATTTATGGACACTGCAATTTGAATTTCATATAATTTTTATGTGTTTTGAGATGTTCTTGTAATGTTTTTCAACCATTTGAAAATTTAAATATCATTCTTAGCTCATGAACTACCCAAACATAGAATATAGACTAGATGGGCTTGCAGACCACATTGAAAAAATTTGGACATTTGAGGAAAGTGATGTTTTATCTAATTGAGAGACATTACTTACCCAAAGATGACCTGTTTCATACAAATGAAAACTGCATTTTGAAGTGGTACCAAAAATTACGTAAAAAACAGCCCATAGGGGAATTAGGGAAAAAATAGACAAGGTAAGACAGACTCCCATGTGAACTTAGATGAGAGGCAGTGGGTGATCTTGAAGAGTGGACCCTGGGATTAGACAAAATTTAAGGCATTAGAAGTCAAGCAGATGGACACTCCTACGTTAGGCGAATGCCTCTAACCCTCATTCCCTGCCACAGATAAGTGTAATTTGGATCTAAATTTATTCTTTAAAGTTTTGAACACTACCAGTTTATTTTTCTTAGCATTAGTTTTCTCAGCTTTGGTTGTAGATGACAGCTACTTTGTCACATGGTTCGGAGGAGCAGTGTCCTTGTTATGTTCTTAATGCTGACTACAAAGTGCTGTTGCTCTTCGGGGTGAGAATAAGGTTTGGTATTTGTTAAATGTCTTGGATTAAAGTCATCATGCCTATCTGCTTATTCTATTGGTCATTGGCATATCCTAATTCTCATCTAGTGACACTTAAAAATTATTAATTTTATACCTTGCTCAAATAGCAAACAGAAGAGGCCCAGGGCAAAGCCCTGAGTCAGGCCACAGGAATCTTATGTTAAGGGCACTATTTACCCTCTGTACCACTAATGCAATGTATCAGTGTTCTTTTGAAACAGTGGTGGCCTGCACCCTTTGATCACCAGTATATTCTGCAGTCCAGGAAAATGGGTGATTTCCTTTCCATACTGTTCTTATTATTCCATCAGGGGAAAGAAAGGGTTCACAACAACTTTCTTGTTACATGTTTATTCCTAAAGATTTCCATTTGTATTTCTGATGTGGATAAACTGTCTTTTTATTGCATCTGATCTCCCACAGACTCATCATTTGCCAGTCTGTGGCTGTATAATCTCCCTTTCCTTCTAAGGAGATAGTTTTATTTCTCTGTTCCACTTGCCACCTGACGGTCTCTCAGGGTGAATTTGTTGAGGTGGATCTGAAGAATTCATTGTCTTTTGAAGTTTGGCACCCACCTATGAAAAGTCTTTTCTTCTTGCCCCTCCTCCACCTCTTAGATGGAATATTGTTCATGGTTTAAATAAAATCAGCAGAAGGTAACAAGCCAAGTTGAGTGTTACCATTTTCTCAGCCAGCCCTCAAACTTTTCTTTACACCTGCTGCTCTGTGTAGTTTCTGAAGCCCTTATATTAAATCCCAGCTAATTGGGAAACTAAAAATCACATCACTTCTTATTAAATTGCCATAGAGACTGATTTTTCATTTTTGCATACATTTTAAAATCTGAGCTTCTTGGAGAGAAGAGATACTTTTCATTTTGCAGGCTTCTCTTCTTTTTCCCTTTTAGGATCATGAATTGTAGGATTGGAATCAGAGTTGTATTTCTTACTCAGAATCATAGATGGTAAGATGAGGCACTAACATTGTCTCGAGCAAACACTTTTACTTGATCAGTCAGTTCCTGTGTGTGTGTGTCAGTTTCTGTGTGTCTGTGTGTGTGTGTCTGTATGTGTGTGTGTGTGTCTGTGTGTGTGCATTCCAGACTAGTAACGTCAGCTTTTCCTTTCTGTGTTTTCTGGGAGGCTGGATTTTTAGTATTGTCAGATTTCCTGGACCTGGAAAATTAGAGGTCGAGATATCTGGATCATTTCAGTTTTCTTTCATTAACATTTACATTCGGTAATTTGTATTTTTTTTTTTTTTTTTTTTAGAATACCTTGTGCTAGATAATGGCTTGTACACTTTAATTTGATTTTCTTGGGTCTCAGATTTGAGGATATATTTTCATAATCCCATCTCAGTTTCCTCTCATCTGCTCAGATGTTCTGGTGTGTTCTGACTTGAGTGTCCTGCACTCCTTTTGGGGAATGTGTGTTTCTGATAGACTTGCAGGCTCTTTCCCCCCTCCTATGCATTCCGATCAGAAGCTTTACTGTGCCCAATGCCACTAACTCTGACACCATGTTTCCTATGCCACCTTATGCCTAGCTTCACAGGTTTTTTTTGCACTATTGTGGGGACGTATTGCCACACTTCTTGCTTAGTCTATTTGAGTAAAACTCTTGGTACTTTCCAGCATGGCAGTGTCATAGCAACTGTTGTGGGTTTTTAGCTAATATTTTTACCTCCATTTGTGTTTGTTGTAGAAATTACTTTAAATGTTCATTTCACTCTTGCCAAGATGTCATGAGACTACATTCATTCTAGCTATATGACTTTGAACCACCCTGGTGTTCCTTGGCTTGGGTTTTTGTGGAGACACTTTCATATTAATACATAATATTCCTTTTTTTTTCACTGTTCACTCCTACATTTCAAATTTGGAAATGTATTTGCAAGCAGCAATCCAAAAGGATTCCTGAAGAATGCATAATTTTTGAAAATTATGAAAACATTTCTACTACCAATACATTTCCAAATGCAAGACTGAATAACAAATTTGTTACTTCTATGTAGCTGGAGAAGTTTGTTTTCAAAACAGATAAAATTCAGTCTTTAGGTGTGAATGGTTTGAATAACAGTCCTTTTAAATTCTTAGTTGTTTGAGATCCTTAAGCGTGCAAAAGCTTTGAACAGGAGGGTCTACAAAGAACCAGTGTTCTGTTTTGGGACCCAGTTAGGCCAGAGCTGGGAATGCCTCTGTATCATCTACATTAGGACCAGAAGCACTTAACTAGGCCTCCTGCCACGGTTTGACCATCCACCATGTCTTCCACATGTAATATTTATTCATGGGTAGTGTGATGTGCTTGAATTTGTTCTGATATTTTTCAGCACCTTTCAAGTAAAAACATAAAGAGTGAATGAGGGAGCAACACAGCCCGAGCTCAGGTTCTGTCAGAAAACCTTGCCCAAGAGGAGCCCCTTGGGGAGAGGTTCAAGGAGGAGGCTTCATTTTTTAGGATTGGTGGAACCAGCTGGGGAGGATCAATGAGAATGAGCCAACACCAGCAGCAGAGTGATGTGGCAGAAAGGAGGCCTGGAGTTGGGAGGTGGCTAGGCTGGGCCTCCAAGCTCGGGGCAGTGCAGACGAGAAAGGCTGCTTATGCTTAGGCCCTGGGGCCTTGTCTGTGAAGGGGTGAGGAAGCCCCTTCAGTGCTTCTAGCGTGGTTGAGAGTCACAGTGTAAGACTGTTCACAGTGTTGTCTGGGACAAAGGGGACCGTCAGGAGTGTAGGGTGTGTGCTTTAAAATGTCAAAGCACACATACAATTACTTCAAGTGGTTTTGTTTTAATATTTGCTATTATTGACCTTCATTTTTCCTTTAGGCAGCATGTAAAATTACCAATAGAAAGATGATTGGATTATAAACTTGTGTTTAAAAGAAAAAAAATCTTTCCCCTTCTGTTCTGAGAATCTACTTATAAAATATCTTTTTATATGAGAAATGTTACATAAGCCAATTACTCTTGTGAAGAGTCCTCAGCATTACAAGACATTATGCACCTAACTGGCATTTCGTGATGTTCCATATTAATCATCCTACATCTTTACCACTATCAGTGTGGCAATGTAATCAGCCCAAGCTGTGCTAATGCCACTCTGTTTTACTTCCAGACATGTAGATCAGATCACTGTGTGGGTGTGGGTGTGTGTGCGCGCGCATATGTTCCTACTGTGTGTGTGTGTGTGTGTGTGTGTGTGTGTGTGTGTGTGTGTGTGTGTGAGCACATATGCTCCTGCTACCATACATTGCTACCATACATGTCTGGAGGTCAAAGGACAACTTGTGGGAGTTGGTTCTCTCTACTATGTGGATTCTAGGGACTGAACTCAGGACTATTGTCTCACTGGCCCAACTTTTTGTTTATGGAAAAATTAATAACAAACAGTTAAACAGAATAAGAAAATGATTCAAATTCTTGTTGATCTGTCATGGCTTAAAATATGAAATTAAAATTTTATGTCATAACAAAATAAATTTTAAGTCTGGCTAGCTAAGGGCCAATGTGTTTGCTAGTTTAGACACAGATGAAGGTTTCTGTTTGTGTATATGTCTATATGGTAATACCCATAGGAAAGCTTCTCTGGGGGAAAAGTACGATTTTATGTATCTTTTTTTTCTCTCTGCTTCTATCTATGTTTATAGTGAATTAAATGTGTGGTACTAGATAAAAATGATAACTTACAGCCAAAAAGAAAGTGAGAGCAGATGAGTAGATCAGGAACATCTCTCCTTGACTGACCTGAAGAGTTTCTCCCTTCAGAAGATACTGTTCTCTAAGAACGATGGGAAGAGGCAGATTTATACATCTTGCCTCTACCTTTGAACAGATATGTCACCGAGTGCATTACTACCTAGTTCTCTGTGACAGTGACAGTTACTAGTGATGACCAACTTGACTGGATATAGAATCACCTAGAAGACAAACATCTGGGCACACCTAGGAGGTATTATCTAGATAAAGTTAGCCTGGGGCAAGCTTTTAAGGGATTGTCTAGATGACTTTAACTGAGGTTAAACACTTACTGTGGAGAGCACCTCGTCCTTAGTGGGGATCCTGGGTTGAGTACAAAAGAGCAGAGCTGAACACCAGCTTTCATCGTCCTGTGCTTCCTGGCTGTGAAGACAACAGGAGTAGCTGCTTGATTTCCTTGCTGTGATGGACTATACCCTCAGGGTGTGAGCCAGAGTAAGCTGTTCCTCCCTTAAGTGGCCCTGGTGTTAGGGTTTATTGGTTTGTTTGCTTTTCTCATGGCAATGAGAAAAGTCACTAAGACAACTATCCTTTGAGATCACAGTCACCTAACAAATATTTCTCTTAAACTATTATAAATTGTACAGCTCAATGGCATTAAATACATTTACAGTGTTACACATTTAACACACTGCTGTCTAATTCCAGAACATTTTTTATCACCACCCCCCTCAAATAAATAGTACCTACTAAACAATACTTCCCATTTTACTTCTGACTCCTGCCCCTGGCAGCAGTATTTCAGTCTCAATTATTTGCTTCTTCTGGACATTTCTTATACAGAGTCGCGTATAACATATGACTGTTAGACCTCACTTCTTACAATTAGAATGCATTTAAGGTTCACTCATGGTAAACACAGTTCCTTTCTATGGCTGAGAAACATTTCTGATTTATAAAAATACCACATCTTGTTTAGCTGCGTATCAACTGAAGTGGATGTGGGTTGCTTCTACCTTTTGGCTCTTCTGAATGGTAGTGTTGTTAGCATTTGTGTACCAGTTTTTATTTGGTGCATATATATGGATGGATGGATCTATCTATCTATCTATCTATCTATCTATCTATCTATCTCCATGGTTTTTTTCAAGACAGGGTTTCCCTGTGTAACAGCCCTGGCTGTCCTGGAATCTGCTTTGTTGACCAAGCTGGTCTCGAACTCACAGAGATCCACCTGCCTCTGCCTCCCCAGTGCTGAGATTAAAGGTGTGCCCCCATAGAGGCTAGAAGAAGGCATTGAATCTACTGGCACTGGAGTTTCCAGGCAGCTCTGAGCTGCCTAAGGTGGGTGCTGAGAATTGAGTGATGAAGGAATAGTTTTGCTTCTTTACAATTGAAATTTATTTCTCCGGGCTGGAGAGATGGATCAGGGCTTAAGAGCACTGGCTGTTCTTCCAGAGGACTTGGGTTCAATTCCCAGCACCCACATGTCAGTTCACAACTCTAACACTAGTTCCAGGGGACCTGACACTTTCACACCAATGTATGTAAAATAAAGTTAAATAAATTAAAAAATTTAATTCTCCTGGATTTCATTTTCTTGCCAATCTGTCCTCACGAGAACATCCAGGATACTGTTGAATAGAAGTGGTGGTGGGAACCTCCAACTTACTCTTTTTCTCTATCTCAGTAGGAAGTAATTGGGATATCAGTTGTAGAAGTGTCCTTTTATTTGTAGATTGTTATTGTGTGTGTGTTGTTTTAATTATGAAAGAGTGTTGGTTTTGTCACATGCCTTGTTTTGCATTGATTGAGATCATTATATAGTTTTGTTTGGTTGGTTGGTTTTTGTTGTTGTTGTTGTTAAAATGGTATATTCCAGGGCTGGAGAGATGGCTCAGAGGTTAAGAGCACTGACTGCTCTTCCAGAGGTCCTGAGTTCAAGTCCCAGCAACCACATGGCAGTTCATAGCTAGCTGTAATGAGATCTGGCGCCCTCTTCTGGCTACAGAACACTGTATACATACTAAATAAATAAATCTTTTTAAAAAAATGGTGTATTCCATTGATTTTGTATTCTACCCATCTTGACACAGAATCTTATATATGCTGTTGGGGCTAGTTTGCAAGCGTTTTGTTGATGTTTTTGGATGCATAAAAAATATTGATCTGTTTTACTTGGGGCCTTTACATCTGGCTTTGTTATCAGAATAATACTTCAAAATGAATTAGCAAGCATTATTTGTTTTGAAAGGATTTGAGAAAGATTGGTATTGATTCTTCTTTAGACACTTGGTAGAATTTGGCAGTGAAGCCATCTCGTCCAGGGATTTTTGTTTGTTTGTTTGTTTGTTTTTTGTTTTGGTGGGATGTGTATTTTTTCTCTTCACTAATGATTTACCCTTTTTACTTATAGGTGTGTCACTCTATTGAAGAAAACTGAGGTTTTTCCTCTCTCAGAAGCTGTCAATTAAAAATAGATTCCTTTCTAGGGGGTGAGACTTGGTGCCCACTTCTCCACAATGGGATTTTGTGTGACTTGAACTTGTGCAGGTCTTGTGCATGCCGTCAGAGTCTCTGAGAGTTCTTATGTGCTCAGCCCTGTTGTGTATTGAAACACTATTTCCTTGAAGTCATCCATTACCTCTGGCTCTTACACTCTTTCTACTTTTTCTTTTTCATGGATTCTTGAGTCTTGAAGGGAGGGGTGTGATAGACATCCCATTTAGGACTGATGTGTAAAATTGTATCATCTGCCAATAAGATACTTTGACTTCTTCCTTTCCTATTTGTATCCCCCTTGATCTCTTTCAGTTGTTTTATTGCTCTAGCTAAGAATTCAAACACTATATTGAGTAGGTAGGTATAGAGAGTGGAGATCCTTGTCCTGTTCCTGATTTTAGTGGAAATGCTTTGAGTTTCTCTCCGCTTAAAATGATGTTGGCTATGATTTTTTATGTTGAGATATGTCCCTCATATCCCTAGTCATTCCAGGAAAAGACTTTATCACAAAGGATTGTTGGATTTTGTCAAAGGTCTTTTTTGCGTCATGTGGTTTTGCCCTTTCATCTGTTCCTGTGGTGGATTATGTTTATTGATTTACATATGTTGAACTGTTTCTGCACCTCTGGAATGAAGCCAGCTTGATGGTGGATAATCAAGCCAGCTCGGTATGTTCTTGAATTTGGTTTGCAAATATTTTATGGAGGATTTTTGCATGTGTGTTCATAAAGGATGTTTGTGTGATTTTGGTATCAGAGTACTAGTGACTATGTAAAAAGAATTTGGAAATGTTCTTTTACTTTCTGTTCTAAAGAATAATATGAAGGCTATTGGCATTAGTTCTTCCTTGAGGATCTGGTAGAATTCTATGCTGAATCCATTTGTCCCTAGGCTTTGTTTTTTTAGTTGAGAGGTTTTTAATTAGTTGTTTCTATTTCAGTGGGGGTTATGGATCAGCTTAAATTGTTTATTTCCTCTTGATTTAACTTTGGTAGGTGCATGTACCAAGAAATTCATCCATTTCTTATAGAGTTCTCAGTTTTGTTGGAATACTGCATCTCTGGAATGAACCTGCTTAATGGTAGATAATCATTTTAATATGTTCTTGAATTTAGTTTGCAAATATTTTATTGAGAATTAAAGTATGTCCTTATGGTTTTCTGAATTTCCTTGGAACTGTTTTTATGGCTCCCTTTTCATTTCTAATTTTACTAATTTGTATCCTTTATTTCCTTTGGTTAATTTTGCTAAAGGTTTTTCAATTTTGTTGAGTTTTTTTTTTTCATTTCATGTATTCTTTGAATTTAAAATTTTCTGTTTCATCAATGTCTGCCCTGGGTTTAAACATTTCTTCCAGTCTACTCTTTTGGGTGTTATTTCTTCTTGTTTTTCTAAAGCTTTGAAGTGTATCATTAAGTTATTAATATGACTTCCCTCCAGTTTTTTATTTGTTTTGTTTTAGTGTTATGAACTTCCTCTTAGAAGTTATGAAGTTCCTCTGAGAACTGCTTTGTTGTCCCGTTGATTTTGGCAAGTTGTGTTTTCATTTTCATTCAGTCTTAATCCAATTTCCTTCTTGATTTCTGTCTTGACCCAATTTTCATTCCAGAGTGAGTTGTTTAGTTTCCACATTTGTATACTTTGTGCCACTTCTATTCCTTTTTTTAATGTAATGTTTGTATTGACTGTTTGGAAATTTCACATCATGCATCCCAGTCACATTCACTTCCCAGTCCTCCCAGCTCCATCCCCCACTCTTGTGACCTCCCTCAAAAACAAAAGAAGAAGAAGAAAAAAGAAGAAAAAAGGAATACATCAACATGACCTCAGGTGGCAGCCCAGGCTACACATATCAACATGACCTCCAGCGGCAGCATGGTCTACTGACATCAACATGGCAGCACAGACCACAGACATCCCTGTGGCCTCTGATGGTAACATGGTCCATGGACATCAACACGGGCCCCAGAAGCAGGTCACAGACACCAACGTGGCCCTCAGCAGCCACATGGACCACGGGCATCAACATAGTTGCAGGCCATAGCCCAGTCTATGCACATCAATATGACCTCCAGCAGCGACATGGACTGTGGACTGTAACATGGCCCATGGTGGTAGCACAGACTATGGACATCTACATGGATCCAGGTGGCAGCATTGACCCCTGACATTTCCATGGCCTTTGGTGGTAACACAGGCCATGGATGTCAACATAGCCTCCAGCGGAGAACAGACCAGGGACACCCCCTGAGCCTGCATCCACAGCATGGACCACAGACCTCAGCACAGCCCTCAGCCATAGCATGGACTATGGTCACCATCATGGCCCTCAATGATATCACAGGCCATGGATATCAACATGGTCTCTCCAGACATTCACATGGACCTCAGGCATCAACACTGCCTGGGGTGGCAGCAGGGACCACGATGCCAGTATTTCCCTCATCTGTAGCATGGATCACAGATACCAACATGGCCTCCGGGGGCAGCATGGACCCATGCAGGGCTTTCAAGGAGGTCCAATCCAGAAACTGGACTATCCTCCATCTCCGACATCTAGTTGCCGCTCAGAGCCAGGGCTACTCTGTGGTTGGTCAGCATTTTCCGGGACAGAGCCCGTGCTGTCTCCCGGCTGCTGCACACCACCCTGCCCACCCTGCTTGGCATTGGCATGCTTCCCCATTCATCACATCCTTCTCCCACACCTGTCACCACCCTGTCGTCTCTAGTTCCACCCCTCTCTACCTCACTCCTGCCACTCTGTTCCCCTCTCTTTACTGCCTCTCCTTCCTTGTATTTGTTCATTGAAGTGGCATTGCCAACTGCAGCATCACACACACACACACACACACACACACACACACACACACACACACACATGCACACTCACACGCACACTCATTGCAACGAGTCATGGGTCTGGTTCAAGGTCTCTGGTTTCTGAAGCACCATAAGCATTGGACCATCATTGAGACTCGTCTGGGATATCCTGCAGTTCCCTCCGTCAGGGTGATCTTGTGATTAGGCAGGGCATCCTAGGGCAGGATCTGTGTGAGCTCCAGAGCACTGCACACCCCTTCACTTTTGATGCTGGCTACCTTGAGGCTCACCAGGCACTACCGCTGTACTTGTAGCCTGCAGGCAGCTCCGAGGCCCTGCTTTCTTCTCCCAGCATGGCGAGAGGCCCGTGGGCTGAGGACCAGCTCTATTAATTAAAGTCATACTCTTTGTCCACTGTGGCAATGCTCCCATATTCCTCCCGTACCCTACGTACGTGCATCACCACGTCTGCAGGTTCACCATTTCCCCCTATGCGTTGGCTCTGTTCTGCCATCTTTCTTCCCAGTTCAGTGAATTCATTTTTTTAAAAAGCAGCTCGCTCTTCTCTAGTTGTCCCAGTCTCTGCAGACTCTTGCTGCTACCACCTCATCTCTCCTTGGCACCTTCATGGTCTCTCAGGATCCTAAGAGCTGCTCCAAGGCCCCATGTTGGGTGCCAGCGGCCACTGATGGCCATCTTTGATCACAGCTATGCTTCATGTTTTCATCTTTGATGGTGATGATGTGCTCCCAAATCTGGTTCTGCAGGACCCACTCCTCCACGTGCTTCAGCAGCTTGTAGGTGGAGTAAATGTTGGAATGGAATGACTTAAAGCACTGGATCTGGGCTGAGATTGCAGCTGAGTTGGTCAGCCTGGGTCTTTGGACGGGTTTTCCTGGTGGTCTCCCGGCCATTTCTGTTGTTACTGACATCCAACTTTGACCTGTGATGGTTATATAGGATGCAGGATTGATGTGGGATGGTCTATATGTCAAATGTGTTGCTGATTGGTCAATGAATAAATCACTGATTGGCAGTGGCTAGGCAGGAAGTATAGGCGGGACTAAGAGAGGAGAATTGAGAGAACAAGAAGCTGGGTGAGGGGGACACGGCCAGCCGCCATCAGGAGAAGGAAGATGTAAAGTACCGGTAAGCCACAAGCCACGTGGCAAGGTATAGATTAATAGAAATGGATTAATTTAAGCTGTAAGAACAGTTAGCAAGAAGCCTGCCACGGCCATACAGTTTGTAACCAATATAAGTCTCTGTGTTTACTTGATCGGGTTTGAGCGGCTTGGGACTGGTGGGTGAGAGAGATTTGTCCTGACTGTGGGCCAGGCAGGAAAACTCCAGCTACACAGGATGTTATTTTAATTTTCCTATAGTTGTTAAGACTAACTCTCTGTCCTAATATTCAGTCAATTTGGCAGAAAGTTCTGCTGAGAAATTAGTTTATTCTTTAATGTTTGCTTGGAATGTTCTATGGATATCTGTTAGGTCCATTTGATTTGTGGTATTGTTAAACTCCAGAGACTTTTCTGTTTGGTTTTTTTCTGAATGACCTGTCTACTGGTAAGAGTGGGATATAAAAGTCAGCCACTATCATTGTGTGAAGGTCAATATGTGATTTTTTTTTTTTTAGCTATAGTAGTATTTCTTTTATGAAATTGAGTGCCCTTGGATTTGGTGCATAAATGTTTTGTGCTATAATATCCTCTCCGTAGATTTTTTTCTTTAATGAATATGTAGAATCCTTTCCAATCCCTTCAGACTAGTTTTGGTTTGAAGTCTACTTTGTCAGTTATGAAAATAGCTGTATCTGCTTGCTTCTTAGTTCTGTTTGCTTGGAATGCCCTTTTCTATCCTTTTACCTTAAGGTGATCTGCACTTGACATTGAGTTGTGTGTTTTGGAGGCTGCAAAAGAATGGATCCTCTTTTCTAGGTCATTCTATTAGTCTGTGTCTTTCTTGGGGGAATTGAGATATCAACATTGAGAAACATCATTGAATCATATTCATTAATTCTTGCTGTTTTGCTGTAGTGGTGTTTTAGACCTCTTTTGGTTAACTATTTAGGGTTATTTATTCCTTGTATTCTCTCCTGTGTATTTAACCTTATCTTTAGACTGAAGATTTTCTCCTAGTGTCCTCTGTAGAATTGAATTGGTGATATAAATTGTTTCATTTTTGTTTTATTGTGACATCGCCTCTTCACCATGTAAACAGATACCTTTTCCTAACAACACCAAGTAACCCGGACAAGTATTTTGTGATACCAGAGCTTCCCTAGGCCTGGCCATTTCATGAATTATAACTCTTTCTTGCCATATATATATATATATACACACATATATACATATGTGTGTGTGTGTGTGTGTGTGTGTGTGTGTGTGTGTGTATTCTTCAAACTTGGACACAGAAAAAGGCCAGAAGTCTGAAATAATATGGTATTGAATAATTTCCATTTACCTTCATGCTTGAATGTATCAGGTAGACCTGAGAATATAGTGACTCTTTATCTGCATAAATAGTGACCTTGAAAAGGCTTTATAGAGGGCCAGAAAGATGTCTCAGTGGGTAATGCACTTGTTTTTCAAGTGTGAGAACCTGAGTTCAAATCTCCAGCACCATATAATCCCAGCTCTCAGGAGGAGGAGACAGGGGATCCCTGAGGGATGCTTGTTAACTACACTAGCTCAAACGGCAAACTATGGAGAGACCCTTCCTCAAAATATAGAGTAGAGAGCCATTGAGGAAGATACCCAATGTCAGTTAACCACTGGCCTCTCTATGTATACATGTGCATGTAAACTCTCACACACATGCAAACACTAATACACACATACACATGCACAACACACACACACACACACACACACACACACACACACACACACACACACACACACACACAGCTCCTCAGCTAGGGCTAGGACCCCATGAACCCACCTCGCATCCATGCTGGAAATTTGATTGGCATTTTGTTGGCATTTCCTGGAATTTCATATTGTGCGGGGCTATGCAGGTAACCACAGCTGCATGAGGACAATGGCCATGTCATGTCCAGAATAGAGTTTCTACAATGTTCTCTGAGCTGTTGGGTAGAGAGAAGGACAATATATATGTCATATTTAGGGCTAGGAACTCGCAGTCATTTTGTTTTCAGTACTTTGAACAGTTAAGAATCTCTACTAACTGCTACCCACTACAGAAAGAAGGTTCTCTGATCAAAGTGGCACAAAGCTATGAAAAAAAAAGCAGTGTCTGTTACGTACATCAATAGCAAACTTGCTGGGAAAGAAATCAAGGAAAAATTCCATTCACAATATATCTTTTTAAAATACCTAGAAAAAAAAACCTAACCAAGAAGGTGGAAAAACTCTTACAGATGAAAATATTAAAACACTGAACAAAGATACAGAATGAGATACTAGAAAATAGAAAGCATCCACCATATTTATGGATCAGCACATCTAATGAAAATGACTGCATTATAGAAAACCATCCAGAGGACCAGGGCAATTCTTACCAAAATTCCAGTGAAATTCTTTACAGACTTAGGGAAAAATCTTAAAATTCCTATAAAAACACCAAAGCCCCCAGAGAGCTAGTGTTCCTAGTCAGAAAGAGCAATGGTGGTGGCATCACAATACATAATCTCAAAGTTTACTGTAGAGCTACAGCAACAAAACCAGTACAGGGTTATACAAAAACAGGCCCATCAGGAAAAGAAGATCTGCACACCTGTAACTACCTATTCTTTGACACAGTTGCCAAATATACACATTGATAAAAAGCCTCTTCAGCAAACGGTGTTGGGAAATATTGATATTCACATGTACAGAGAGACCACTAGAGAAAACCACAGTCAAAGCACCCCGAGATGGAGGCACTAATGCCATCAAGTTCTATAATTTTCCTAAGACATAGCATGCGTTTTAGAATGTAAGTAAGGAATACAATCCAGAATTCTATATTTACAACCCAATATGAAGATCAGTGAGCCAGTGAGTAAGAGTGGACTATGAATAGATAATGCAGTGACTAGCACTCTGATCATTCGCCTTGAAGACCGAGGTTTCAGTTCACCAAATATTTTATGTAGTTTGTTGAGACAGTCTTAATCATACAGCTCTGCTGGCCTGGAATTCATGATGTAGATGAGGGTAACATCAAACTCAGAGATCCGCCTCACTCTGCCTCCTGGGTGCTGGGTTTAAAGGCTCATGCCACCATTCCTGGGCCAATCAAATATTTTATAACGTGTATAAAGATTGCTTGTAATTTCTGCAGTAAGTCTGTGCTACAGGGATCCCAGAGACCCAGGAAGTACAATTCAGTGCCTGCTTTCTCTAGTCATTATAGCTATTTGGGGCTTTTGGATATTTTTTTTAATTAATTCAAAGAGCAATATGTGCTAGCAAGAGAAATCTAAGTATTACAGACAACTATGCAATGAAAAGGACTTACATTGTGATGTTAGATAAACAGTCAAGTAATAGTTCTTCCTCACTGGAGGTAACCATCGCTTCACTTCTCCCTGGAAATGTGCTATACCATGTAAACTTTATTCATATACACACATATAAATGCACCACATAGCTTTATATCCCCATATGAGTGCAAATATATTGGATATACTTTAGTTCTTTTGCCTTTTAATTTAAAAAAAGATTCTATATATTGTTCTGTATTAACCCATATATTACTTAGTAGCAAGAACAAAAATTGAGAAAACTCCTAAAAGTCGAATTGCTGGATTAAAGAAAATATGTATTTACAACTTTTGAAAACTATTGATCTGTTTAGGATTAATTTTGCCAAGACTGGGGTCAGAATCTAAGTTGATTCATTTCTATTCAGATGGCTACTAGTTTCTTCAAAAATGTATTATTGATTAATATACCTCTGTACATTGCTTCAAAATATTTTATCGTATTGTATATGTATTATACAGACTTACTGCACAGATTACAAGCAATCTTGATACAAGTTATAAAGTATTTGATTGGTCCAGGAATGATGGGCATGAGCCTTTAATTCCAGCACTTGGGAGGCAGATTTCTGCATTTGAGGCTATCCTGAACCACATCATGAATTCCAGGCCAGCAGAGACTCTGTCTCAAAATAGTAAATAAAATATTTGGTTAACTGAAACCTCATTATTATTCCATATATATAAAACTAGATTTCATTCTGTCTAGCAGATTTACTTATTTGGCCTTGTAAATTATCACAGCTTTAGAATAGAATTTGTTATCCAGTTAGGCCACTCACTTAGTTTTGTGGGGTTGTTTGCTTGGTTTTGTTTTTTGAGATGGAGAATTGCTGTATTGCCCTGGATAGCCTGGAACTTGAATATTCTTCCTGTTTTTGCCTCCCGAGTGCTGGGATTACAAGTGTGAATCACATCTCTTTTGGATGTAGTCCTTACAAATCAGTGTTTTTGAGTTTAGTAAAAATTATATTCCTGTATTCTGCCTGTTTTGCCTCCTGAATGCTGGAATTACAAGTATTAATCACATCCCTTTTGGATGTAGTCCTTACAAATCAGTTCTTTTGAGTTTAACAAAAATTATATTCCTATGATTGCATTGGATAGAATGATTTATGGAAATTTCTATCATATAACACATAGTCTCATGTAATTTTAACTTACCTGGTTGTATTATTGTTTGTTTTGTTGTTGAGTTTGAGACATCTATTGGTAGTTCGTGTTTTGGGCCTTGGTTATGAGTTGATAGACTTGTGGAAAGCAACTGAACATTGAGGGAATTGGACATAATGAATGGACCAACCCTTGATGTTTTTATAATGTGATAGCGTTGTTGAGAGGTGATAGGCATTAGGATGTGAGGGCTAGTTGGAGAGCGGATCATTTGGGATGTGTGTGAAAAGATGTCTCTTGACCCCTGTGCTTCCTCTGTTTCCTAGCCACCAGAAGGTGAGCAACTTGGCTGAAACTCACCCTGTCACGGTGTTTGCCTCGCTGTGGGTTCCAAATTATGGAGCCCACCATGGACCAAAACATCTGAATCCATGAGTCAAAATGAACCCTTCCTCCTTCCACTGTGTGTCAGAACAACAAAAGTCTGACAACTTCCTCTATCCTTTTTTCTCTTGTAAGTTAAAATTAGAGTATTGCTTGACTCTGCCCAGGGAACCCCAGTTGAAAAAAAACACGAGCTAGTGACATTTCCCTTGGGTGTCCTCCAGATCTACATGGTAAGATCCTGTAACTGAAGACACACCACACTTTGGCTGCAGGACAGAAAATTCAATCTCAAATCAACCTAGAAATTTCCTCCCTACTGGCTAGTTTTCTTAGTGCCAGAGGTGCTCTGCAGGCTGCTGGGAAAGGAAAAAAAAAAAGCAAATGGTCTTATCCAGTGCTAGACCCTTCCTCTATAGTATGGGCCTGCAAGTCAAGATGTGCCCATTGATGTGTTAGTGGTGTGGTTGATACGGGGTTACTATCTGCCTTCTGATTGGATTCGAGGCTTCTTCCACAGGAGGGATTTTCTCGCTTGGTACTATAATCCTGGTTAAAAGCCCATAGTGTCTGAGAAGGTTATAGGCCCAGGGTAGAACATGCTTGTAGCAGGCTTTCTCAGACCACCAGCCCCCAAATCATGACACAGAGACTTATTATTAGTTATGAATGCTTGGCCTTAGTTTAGGCTTGTTTCTGGCTAGCTTTTTAAAAAATTTAACCTGTTTCTCTTCATCTACATTTTGCCTCAGGACTTTTTAACCTTTCATTCTGTCTGTCCCACTTACCTGCTTCCTCCATGTCTGTCTGTCTGGCCCCTGGCATCTGCCTCTCTTTCTTCCTCTTTCTCTCCTGAGCCTAGATTCCTCCTTCAACTTTTTCTCTTTGCTTGCCAGCCCCACCCATCCTTCTCCTGCCGAGCTACTAGCCATTCAGGTTTTTATTAGACCAATCAGGTGCCTTAGGCAGGCAAGGTGAAACAAATGCAGCACATCTTTACATAGCTAAACAAATGCCGAAATAACAGATGAAACACACCTTTACATAGTTAAACAAACATTCCACAACACACCCTGGTTTTTATTTTACTAAATAGTCACATTGTCAGTCAACATAACTTGCACATATTTGTTTATACTCCCAGACAAGAGTTACTATGAGCTTTGATCAGAGAAGCTGTTTGACATGGGCAGCCATCAAGGCAGAGATGCATAATTGATCAAAGTGTTGAGAAGGAGACGCTGAGTACTCAGCCCTAATGGGATGTCTATATCATCCCCACCCGCTACTAAGGCTCAGGGAATGTTTCTGCAGAGGAAAGGAAAGAATGTAAGAGCCAGTGGATGGGGAGGAGTGCTGTGAAATGCATTCTTCTAGATGTGACATAGTTATTACACAGATCAGCTCACAGCTGCCATGGTTACCTGCACAAGATCAAGCTGTCAAAACCCCAGTGTAAATGGGAGAGATGCTTTCAAGTGGTGCCCCACCTCTTAATGGGGACTGATGGGCACCTGGTAGCTGCTTTGGGGAAGAGAATTATTGTGGGTTTTTGTTTTGCTTTTGACAATGTCTCCACTAGTAAGTTTCCTGTGTTCCAGTAGATAACCCATGCACATACTCGCAATACTAACTGGATTTAGAAGACTATCAAGAAAGCTTATTAGAAGCTCAATGAACAATCCTGTGGGATCATCTGACTTCTCAAAATAGCATAGAGAGTCAAATAAATTATTTTACCCAAGATATTAATTTGTTGGTTAAAGAAGCATACATAGCCATTTTATTAATGTGTCTTTCTTACTGGCTTTGAAAAGGGCTACTTTTGACTTAAAATTTCAATGGCTGTGCATGTTACAAAATTCTTTAAGTTGTAGAGCATGAGAAATAACTTCACTCAGTTAAAAAGGCACAGGCAAGAGGGTAGGGAGAACGAGGTTGAAAACCAGCAAAATGACAAATAGGGGAAGGTGCCACCCTTAGCAGCCAGGAGCATGTTTAAATTACACTGAACGGCCTAAAGACACAAAACATCTCATTTTTCTTCACATGAAACTGGTCTGACCTTCACAGTTCTGACATAACAGGATGTGTTATTGCCCTGGTTAACACTACTGCCTTTTTGACTAGCAGTTAAGTAAGTACTCAGCATGAATAAATATAGTTAGAAATTGTTAGGGAAGATCCCCAGGAAGAGTGCATGTTAAGCAGTAACACAAATGTAAGTGCTTCCAGTAAAATGGAATTCATAACGTAAAGGTCAAACCTGCCTAAGAGAGACTTTCAGGTAGACTATTGAGTTGAAACACCAATTCTCGTTTTGTCTTAATAGTTAGTGATGTATGGTAGCTGAGGTGATGGGTTTTGGTTGAGTGCAGCATGCAGCATTATTTCATGCTTGGTTCAGCAGAAATGTGGATGATTTCTGTAGGACATGATAAATGGCCGAATTCCCTCTTCCTGAAGCCAAAATGGATGACTAAAGACATTATCAACAACATAGGCTGTCAAAAAAAATAGTGTAGGTACTTTTTAGCAATGGTGTGCTTTTCCTTAAACACTGAGGATATTGTGGGATACTTTAAAATAGAAAAGAGTCAGAAATGCTTATTTTTAAAATCTATCACTGGATACTTAGGATTGATGCCACAGATGTAGCAGAACTTGTATAAAGATCAGAAGATCCCTAATACCATGTATGAAATGGTACATGAGTCATTAAAGGAGGCCATATCCTTTGGATTTACTTACAAACTTCATAGTAGTTTTGTCCTGACCAAACGTGTACATTTCTCAAACATATTGAGCACTAGGTTTATGCTAGTCACTCTTCTAAAGATATAGAGAGACGTAAAACCTGGTTCTTGCCTTCAAAGCTTTGGGGGAGAGCAGGGACATGGGTCACAACCTTCAAGATCCTTAATTTAATCTACTTACAAAGCCCTATTGTCGTAGAAAATAAAATTAGCAGTGTTGAGGAAATTTGAGGTTATGAGAGAGCCTATCTGATACCATCCAACCATACCACAGGGAGAAATGGAGGAAGCTTTTAGGGGGACCTATAGTTTGAGGAGGGAAGCTTACCAATCTCTGGGCCTGTTTTTAATGTTTCAAAAGATTTGGAAACTGTCACCTGTTCTTATCTGTTCTTCAGGTTCATGAAAATAATTTTACTGGGTCATGTGTGTGAGTGCTTGGAACATGCTAAGTGCACCATGCTTTCACCGAGGGCAGTGTACATGGTGTTTATTTGTTTGTTGTTTTTACTTCTTTTTCTGGCCTAGAAGCCATGGATTCTAAAATCTGAGTAGGAAAGGTAGAGGTAAAGAAATATTAGATGAGGTTAGCTCTCTGGCTAGGTGTAGGAAAAGCTCAATGATGTTATTAAGCATTCTGGATAAGGAAGATATATGTTAGTTTTTCAGTTGTTGCTGTAACAGTTACAAGACTAGCAGCCAGTGGATTTGTTATTTCTGATGACTGTGAGTCAGAACCCTGAAGCCTGAAGCCAGTTTTGCAGGTGACAGTCCTGGAAGGTGGGGGGTAGTTTCTACTGTAGGACACTTTAGGGGAGAATATGCGTAAGTGTTATAGTTCTGAAGGGAAAGGTCTCCTGGCAAAGGTATCTGGGCAGTTGGGAGCCACAGATATCACAAAGTCACACTGCACAACAAACCTCACACAAGAAATTTACTGGGAAAGACACAAGAAGGGGGTTGCCTCTGCTTGGAAGAGAAACAGCAAAGAACTAAACAGGGGGCAGGCTTTATATAGGGTTTCTTGGGGTAGGGGGTGGGAGGTTTTCAGGGTGGCTGGCAATTGGTGGGATTTTGTGGTCTGGTCTTGGGCAAACTCAGGTTTTAGTGAGATTTTGTGGCCCAATGTTGGGCTTTTTTTTTTTTTTTCCTCTGTAGGGTGGAGCTTGGCCAGCTGCATCGTAAGGGGCTGAAAACAACTCTTATGGCCATTACAGTAGTCTAGGGGCAGGACATGGCCACTCGTACCTTGAAGGGCTTACGATATGCCCCTTCAGCATCTGGAAGATAATGACATTTCTGAGCCTGTCACTGCATTATGGCTAGTGTTCCTATGACCACATTAGCTTTTTCTCCCTCTGAAATCTTAACTTGTTCCTTTAAGAGATGATTAGAATCACAGGTATCTTAGTTACTTTTCTGCTGCTGTGATAAACACCGTGGTCAAGAGCAACCAGGGGAAGAAAGGGTTTGTTTCTGTTTACAACTCTTAGATCACACTCTATCCTTGAGGGAAGTTGGCATAGAAACCCAAAGCAGCAACCTAGGGGCAGGAAGTGAAGCTGAGACCCTGGAGGAATGCCACTGAGTGGCTGTATCAAGTTGACAAAAAAACAAAACAAACAAACAAACAAACAAAAAACAAAAAAAAATCCTAGCTGTCATAATGGGTTCTACCTGGATAAGAGCCCAGTTAATTATAGGTCATGATCCTTTAATTTAATCATATCTGTAAGTCCCTATCATTGAAGCGATGCTAGCCTACTCGACCATGTGGTTCTGGCAAGCCTCACCCTTCTCCCTGATTCCATCTGCCTTGCTAAAAACCATTAGATTACATTCCTAAAGCTAGTCACCAAGGTCTGTTCCCTTATTTGGCCACTTCCTCTTCTTTCCAGTTATCAAAGTATTGAAGTTCAGCAATCAAAAGCCCCCTTTGGCTCACCTAGCTAACATGCTCAATTAAATACCTCATCCTAACATGGGGTTTCCTGTTTTACCTTTATAAACCACCATTTTCCTATGTGCCACATCTGTCTTCCCTCTATCCAGAGGCAGTTCTTTGCCCTCCCCCCAGGACAAACACCCTACCCCTTTCCCGTTGCTCCCTTCCCCATCTCCCTCATTGTCTGTCTCCTGTCTTTGTCTCTTATTCCATGCCCTCTGTCCCTCTAGGGAAAATAAATCTCCTTTGTGCTGAGAATTTGGTCTTGGGTGTCCTGAGCTGATACTTTTCCTTTCAACCATCAGATAAATTTACATTGATAGGCTCTAGAGATCACTGTGTGGTGTGACCCTATTGGAACCATTATCCAGCCAAGCACCAGTTGTAAAGGCGGAAGAGGGCAGTACTGTTTGTGGTGCTGCTGTGTTTTGACCTTCATTTCTAAGTTGTTCCTAACATGTTTGTACCACTGCACATAGATAGGGCTGCTTGATAAAGAGAGAAGTCTACTGGGGATATTGAGCTGTTGGCCCTTATGTGACTTCCTGGGGACATGAACAAAAATACCTGCTCACTCCAGACAGAGTACCATCAACAGACCAAAGTAATGATTCCACAAAGGTGCAACTCGGCAAACAATGAGTTTGTTGGTCTTACTCATAGTGTGTGCGAGAGGTTGCCTGGAGGACCATTGGTGACACAAAGGCACTGCATCACCATAATGCATGGGTGAGGAGCCACTGCAGCTGCATCCCTGGAGCTCCTTGCAGAATTGCAGGCAGCTTGACTGGCCAGAGTCTCTTCTCCCTGGCTGCTGCTGCTGTTTAACTCCTTGGGTGGAGTCTTACGAATCTTGTAAGTTTCGGGAGCTTCTTGAGACTTGTAAGTTTTGTTTATTTACTGAGTCTTATGTGCCTCTTCCACCTTTATGATGACATTGATACACAACAGAGCTATATGCTATTCCTGTGAGTCAACAGAAAGTCTTATTAGTTGGTTTTGAATTTAGAATTCTGTCCTATTCTCACACAGGATTTATCTATTAACTGCAATCAATGTCTCTCAACTTCACTTAAATGTGTACAGCAGCCTGTTGTGGCCAAGCCTGAGCAGCATAATGACACACTAAAACTCTTGGGAAGGTTGAGTTTTTTTAAAAGAATTTATTTTTATTCTTCAAAAGTTTCATACACTTATATGATGTATATTGATCACATCCACCTCCCACCTCCCTCTTACCACCCCCATCCTCACCCCATCTCCCTGCAAACTTCATGTCCTCTTTTTATTGTTTTTTTTTTTTTTTAATAACACCCTGGTCCAGTTAGTGCTGCCCACAGGCAAATAGGTGTGTGCCATCCACTGAGACATGGGTAACCTACCAGTGGCCACATCCCTAGGAGAGTGACTCTCCTTCCCTTGGCATTCATCAACTTCCAGTAGATCCTCCAATAGGTGTGGGACCTTGGAAGCTCCTCCCTCAACCGTGAGGGGATTTTGAGTACTTTGATCTTGTGTAGCTAGCCACAGCTCCTTGTGAGTTGGTCTGTGGTAATATTGAGCACAGTGCACTTGTGCTAAGGGGACATTTGAATAGACTTGGATCAGGAAGGAGAAGAAACAAATTAGGGCAGAGGTGACAGTTAAGTGCAAGGTATGTCATACTGCTTTGTTTTTAAAAATCAAATTAAATCTGAGTCCATGTTCATACAGGTAGGTAAGATACCCAATATCAGCCAGGAACTGGAAGCTCTTACTTGGCTCTAGAGTTAATAAATCCTTGAAAAATAAGTCAGGCCAGAAACCTGGGAAGGAGTTTGGTCTTTGCTGAGCACCGCTGGTCAGACAATGCTCAATGTTTTTGAGCCCATGTGGACCTTAAAAGTGGGTTCCCTTCAAATCCTCTGTAAAATGAATACACGACTTCTTTTACAGTGTAATTTATACACGATGATGACATCTTCAGAGCAGCGTCAATGATTGTGTAGTGCTTTTACTGAAAGAAGCCAAAAGAGTAGCTGTTCCTAATGGTATACCATTTAAAATGTGTCTCACGCTCCTGACTTGAGCCTGGTACGTCTACTTTAGTGGATAGGTTACAGTATGTATTTTCAAACATTATAGCTTAATTACAGGTAACTTTGGGAGATCATGAATAGGTTCACCAGATTTTATTTACTTATTCATTTCTTTAATTTTAAATTGTCGTTTATATAAGCCAACTGAATTCATTTACCCCTCTGAGCATTCACAGTATATATTATTTCTGTTTCTTATTTAGAAGTGTTGATTATACACATGCTGTCTTTCCTTTGACCAAATGACAGATTTTTTCCCTAATACTTTAACTCCGTTTCTGTGTTTTCAGACATGGCTTTGTTTCCTTTGCGCGCCTCTAATATAACCCTGCTGTGTATGAGTTACAGTGTGGTTCTAACAGCGCGCTGACAAGCTGTATTTTCTGATCTTCCCTGAGTCCCTCTACATCTTCCTGAAATTTTTGTTTCAGAGGTCCTGTAATTTTGAAAGTTCATTTCACTTAGGAAGTTTTATTTTACGGGTGCCAGATTTGTGTGCTGTTCCCCTTATTTGTGTTGTAGTCTTCTGTATTATTTTTTCATTGTTGGGGGGCGGGGTGGCCTCCTCTGTGACGTGTTCTTTTCTTTAGGATTTAAAAAAAATAATTTCTTTTTAAAAGCATATTCAATTGTCCCTCAGCTTTAGCACTGTTGCCATTTTATTTTATTCCTATTTAATTTTCAGATAGCATCCCTTATATTCCAGGCAGGCCTCAAACTCCGCTATGTACCCAAGGATAGCCCAGAACTTCTGATCTTCCTGCCTTCGCTTCCTCCATGCTGGGGGAAACAGGTGTGCACTGCCATGCCTGGTTTTATGTTGGGGATCAACCGCAGGACTCCATGCATGCTAGGTAAGCTCTCTGTGGACTGGGGCCACATCCAGCGCCCTAGACTTTATTCATTTATTTGAAAACTTACAAGTACTTTATTTTTTCCTATTTGAGTTCTCAAAAATGTGTCTCAGCCAGGTATGTTCTTCAGTAAGGTTTTAGAGCTATGTCCAATTCCGCCCTGTGCTGAGACTTTCCCGTAAGAACATTCACTCTAATCTGACCGAGATGACATGTCTGGGGTCATGGTGGGCAGCAGCCCTTTCCTTGACCTGTTTTTATATTCTCACACTTCTGCAGAGGGGGCTGCCTCAGGCTTGCTGGAGTCTTTCCTTGGATCTTTGCTCTGTACATTTTTCTGGAATCATGTGTTCGAGGTGATCTTTATTTTGCTCCTGCTGTTCCCCATTGTTGACTTTCCTTCTTGTGCTTTTTGGCAGCATCTTCAATAGGGTTGTTTTGCTGGGGCTGGTGGTTGTCCTCAGTTCTACTCCTAAGTTCCTTAGCTGGTCCTGCTTGATGTACTCACCTCTCTATTTGTTTCTTCTCTCTCTTGGATATGCAACAGTATTTTTTTTTTTTTTGTCTCTCTGGGCTTTGTGTTTCTTCCCCTAACATTTCTGACGTTGTTACATTGCTAGTGGCTTTTTTTTCCCATCAAGTCTCCCATCCTTTTATTATAAGGTTCTGCTTTGGCAAGCCAGCAGTCAAGAGGAAGCACCGGAGACTCCTCTAGGCAGTTTTGAGTTATGAAGCCTCTTTCTGCTGGTGTATGTGCACCATCTTGATCCATCTTCTTGTCCCCTGGAAGGTGCCAGTCTGCAGCAACATTAGATGCTTTTGTCCAGATCAATACTTTTCAACAGCCGAGAACTTGAGGGCGGCTGTTCTCTGCAAAGAAGTGGGCCATGAGCCTAAGCACCAATCCCAGGTTGTTTTTTAATTAATGCCTTGAGAATTTCATACAACGTATTTTGATCATATTCATCCATCACTATCCCCTCACAATGTCTCCCAGACCTGTGTCTCCCAGTGTGGGACCATCCACTGCTGCATGTTTGACCTACCAAGAAATACAAATCAACCCCAAATGGGGCATTTCCATTCCATCTCCTTCCAAGGCTCAGAGATCATCACGGAAGAGGGGGCAGAAAGGTCATAAGAACCAGAGGTCAGAGAGAATGGAAGGAAACAATGTCTTCTGCATATGACAAGACCGTTGCCCTCATGAACTCCAAGCAGCTGTGGTTGGCTTCATAAGATCACAGCGGTCAACATGCTAGCATGGGGTGGGAAGGAGTTCATGAGCCCCCTTCCATAACTGATGATCCATGGACACTTGATGACTTCTGGGGAAAAGAGTCAGTTTGCGTTTCCTGTACTTAGGCCCAGGGTTTATCTGCCACCTACTATTGTCCACTGGAAAGAGAGGCTGATTAAGGTGGAGACTAGCATTTTTTTCTATGAGTATAAACATAAATATTTAGAAAATGGTTTGATACTATATCAATTTAGCTAAACAGTAGTGCTCAGTTCCCTCCTGTGGTCTACACCCCTCCCCGACCATGGGTTTTTAGAAATCTGGTTCTCAGTGTGTGTTCTTTTCTGTGGAGTGGGCCTCAAATCCAAGCAGAGGATATTTGGCTATGCCCATAAAGGTGGCGTCACTATTACACAGGCAGGCACCTCTTACCTGGCAAGTGGTTATCACAGTCCCTAGGTTCTCATTTTTCATAGCTGTGTGAGACCTTTGACCTTTTATTTCCCAGCAGCCTTTGTACCTCCTTTTGTAGTTATGAATGCTATCTGACAGGAAAGAAGCTATACCAATCAAGATGTGACGTGTGGTATCTTAAGGAATAGGGTCTTATCATGTAGCTCTGATGGGCAACCAAGAGGAATGACAGGAGCTTAGACTGTTTTGAAGGCTCCTGGGGCCCCCTGAGCAAATAGTCATAAGAAAATATTCCACCTCTGACTGTGGGATTTCCAGGAGTAACTTCATAAATATAAAAAGAAATAATTTGAGCCGGGCGGTGGTGGCGCACACCTTTAATCCCAGCACTCGGGAGGCAGAGCCAGGCGGATCTCTGTGAGTTCGAGGCCAGCCTGGGCTACCAAGTGAGTTCCAGGAAAAGGCGCAAAGCTACACAGAGAAACCCTGTCTCGAAAAACCAAAAAAAAAAAAAAAAAAGAAATAATTTGAAAGGAGGAGATATCCTGTAACCCCAGGTTTTTGTAACTATCTTTGTTTATGCCTGAAGCTGATTTTTTTCTATTATTTACCCTTGATGCACATGAGAACCAGTCATTTGGCAGATAATACAGAGGAGGGTTAATAGGAGTGCAATAGAGTGTGAACTTTACACTATTGCTTTTGAACATATTTGCACTAAAATTTTACAGTAGAGATAGAAACCAGTTCTGAGTTAGGAGATCTCTCTGGCTTACAGGAAGCCACAGTATGTGTATTCCTCCCTCCCTCCCTCTCTTCTTCCCTTTCTCCCTCCCTCTCTTCCTCCTTCCCTCCCTTCTTTCCTTCTTTTCCTTTTTTTGGTAGAGTTTCCCATGCTTCTCTGCAAGCGTACTTCTAACTGGTACACGGCAGTATCACTGCCATCCCATTTCGCCCACAGCATCTTTCTTGAAGGTTACGACTATGTATGTCCTTACTTAGCTTCGCAACACCTACCACTCTGCTATGTGATGAGGCTGACTGAGCTTTCTACAGCCTCTCTGTTAAGGCCCAGTCGGGCACTCAAGTGAAAGGTGGATATTTTTGTCACAGTGCCTCCTACCTGCACAGAGGCATGTCTCACTCTTCTCAGGTCCTGCAGAGGCTGTGTCTCTCACAGAGCTCTCTTGTTCTTGCACGGTTTCCCCTGCACTCGTCAGCACTTGTGGTTTTGTGCTGTGGTTGTTTCTTCATATGCTGAGGTTGTTTTGTAGCATATTAATCATCTCCTGTTAAGTAACAAAGTACTTCCCAGTCTGCTGAGTTAGCCATAACTTAGCTAATTCTTTGATTATGCTGGTGGATGGGACAGTTCTGCTGGTCCTCTGGGTTGTTATGTGGCTGAAATCAGCTAAGAAGGCTGAGGCAGGTGTGTCATGGCATCTTTATTTATGTTGCTGTTCATCCTGGGGTGTCTTCTTGGAATAATATTCTCAGCATTCCGAGAGGGTGAAAAGCCACAAGGCCTCTGCTGGCTGAGGCTAGATAGGCGCACAGCATCCATTCTGCTGCATTTTGCTGTTCAGAGCAAGGTTGACTGCTGTGGAACAATCTTTTTGTAAACTGTGAATGTGTATTACTCTCATTGGTTAATAAAGAGTGGACTGGACAATAGATAGGCAGGAAAAGGTTAGGTAGGACTTGCAGACAAAAAAAGAGAGTGAAGTTGCCAGGAGACTCAGAAAGAAGCAAGATGAACATGCTGTGCTGAAAAAAAGTATAGCCATGTGGTGGAGCCTAGATAAGAAATATGGGGAGCCGGGCGGTGGTGGCGCACGCCTTTAATCCCAGCACTCGGGAGGCAGAGCCAGGCGGATCTCTGTGAGTTCGAGGCCAGCCTGGTCTCCAAAGCGAGTTCCAGGGGCGCAAAGCTACACAGAGAAACCCTGTCTCGAAAAACCAAAAAAAAAAAAAAAAAAAAAAAAAAAAAAAAAAAAAAAGAAATATGGGTTAATTTAAGTTGTAAGAGCTAGTTAGTAATAAGCCTAAGCTATCAGCCAAGCATTTATAACTAATAATAAGTCTCTATGTGGTTATTCAGGAGCTGGCTGGTGGTCCAGTTTTAAGGAATGGCAGAGTCACATCATCTGAGGGTGTCCATCTAGTGTTGGAAGGAACGGTGCATTTATTTTGTCTGTCACACTTTGGTTTACCCATTATGCTTCTTAATCTTGTTTTATTTTGTCTACCATAAAGAAAGGAAAGAAAATTTACATAGCTGCCCTTCAACAAGAGGTTAACTAGGATGAACACCAGTAGTGATACACGCACTTATGCTGATTAAAAACATAACACCGCTTACCTTTTACATCTTAAAGCCTATACGATAGAACTCAGGTAGTGACTCTATTGTGTGTGGAAAATGGCTCAAGCCTCAGTGTCGGGATGCTGAGGCCTAATGTGGGAAGTCACTGCATTAGTATAGTAGGAGATGTTGGGGTTTGCACTAGAGGTCAAGAAGTCTCACCTGTTCTGATCCTAGCTTTGGAATGGGAAGAAAATACTCCCCTCAGCCTCTCTCTAAGTTGCAGTGGCTCTTAAACTGTAAGCTTATAGAAGGGTTCTCAGGGGATTTTGTAGAAATGTACATCCCTGGTCTGTGTCTTCAAGAAATTCTTACTTAGAGGTATAAGAGAAGACTTAAGAATATGATTTTGAGGGACTTTATTGTGGGTGGTTGATAGACCACCCACCTGCCCCATCTGGAAACATCAAACCTGCTCATCTTCCCAAAACTCTATGGATGATGAGATGCATATTTAAAGTACTCATTGAGCAACCATGAGCTGTCTAATTACCTGTGCCATTTAGAATGTCCTTGAGAATAAGCCTTCTAGTGTGGATCCAATGCTTCTGCATCTGCCATTGCGTAAATAAAAGATACACTAGTTTCTCCTGAACACCACTAAAATCTGTTGATTAAGAAGAATTACCTGGGGTCTGGGGAGATGGCTCAGTGATTAAGAGCATTTGCTGCTTTTGTAAAGGACATGGGTTCCATTCCCAGAACACAAATGGTGGCTCACAACCATCTGGAACTCCAGCTCCAGGGATCAGAAGTCCCCTTCAGGTCTCTGCAGGCAACAGGCATTCACGTGGTACATATACACATATACAGGCAAAACACTCATACACAGAAGATAAAATTAAATAAACCTTTTACAAAGTAATACACTTTTATGATTCCTTTCTGTGTATCATACTTTTTTTCCTGTTACGAAAAGTATAAATTAATTAATATTTATACACAGCTCTATGTTTAGTAAGCTGGAAATCTGCACCTTCCACACTCTAATATCTTCTTGGGAAACTTTTTTCACTCAAACGTCACCCATCTGCTTCAGAGGTCTAAGCAATGAACTGAAAATTATAAAGACCAAACCTGAGTAAATTTGGTGCTGGGACTGTCACAGAAATTTATTTTTACTATCAGAAAAGAGATTTCAACAATTTACTATTAAACGGTCCATGATCAATGTTACCAGCACACGACAATGTAATAGGCAAGCTTGAAATGCAGACATAACATTTATTAATAAGCCGCTTGTAGAGTTTTGTTATTATTCTGTTACTGTTTTTCTTAGTCTTTGTGGGTCACATTGTAACATGTGTGCCATATGAGAAAAGACTACAGGCTGCGTTTGGCCCTTATTTATGATAAAAAAAAAAAACCCTACACATCAAACTACTAACAAGGTTCATTGTAGATTTTAAAGGTGTTAGCAATTTAGTTGATAACTTTATTTTTGTTAGGACAACTCTCTGCTTGACCACTTGATGGCAGCATGTACTATGTGCTAGAACCGAACTGCCTTTTTTTTTTTTTCTTTCCCCCCCCCCCCCCTTTTTCTTTCCTTTATGTTGTTCAGCCTCGTTTAACATTGGTGGTGGAAAAGATTGATAGCAATGCAAATGTATTTATAACCACGAGAGATAGTCCCCTTCCACCCCAATTAGCCTTTGCATTGATTTACTGAGGAAAAACATCTATTACTGAAAAAGTCTTACAGATTAGTGTTGCATTATTTCGTTACAGTTGAAATATCTGCAGGAGAAGTGATCTCACAGATCTCACTTTAATCTAACCAAAACGCACTTTCCCAATAATTAAAAAAAAAAATAAAGAGATCCATCATTGAGAAAGCTGCTCTAGTTAAGACTTCTGCCCCACAATGTTTCCCCTTAAAGCCACATACTCAGTTATTTGAATACATTCTTAATAATGAGCTTGTGACATATTTTAGATCTTTAAAAAGAGATTTATTCATGAGCTGTTGCTTGCATAAAGCCATTGATCTACCAAGAAAAAAAAAAGAAAGAAAGAAAGAAAAGAAAATCTCATTTCTCAACTTCTTTGTGAGAATATAATTATGATCTGAACTGAAGTCTTTTTATTTTTTAATATAAAAAAAGCTTCTGCCTTTTGAAATACTCTTTTGTACCCCCAAAAGAATGGAGCTGAGGCTGAGACGCTTCCTGGAGAGAAAGACCTGGCAGTAGAATTCCATAAACATGCTGGCAATGCCTTTCTAAGGGAAGGTTCACGAGAACTCCCGTTTGAGATTTACATGGAGCAAATTGGGAAAGATTTATAAGGCAGTTACCATTTAGTGCTTTTGGCTTGAAAGAAGAGAATAGGGTTTTGTTTGTTTTTTAACCAGCCTCTGTTCTCTCGTGGCCCCTATTTCTCTTAAAAAATAATGGCATTTGGAAAAGTTTGGTGGCTTTCTGCTTTTTGAGCTGTTAGGGAAGAAGATTCCGGTAATTATAATTCATTACTATTTGAATTTATATGTTGGGGCGAGGTGAAGGTACTCAGCAGTGGGGTTGTAAAGAAAGCTCTGCTGGGGCCACCAGGGCTGCATAAATGGCAGGAAAGTAACATGGGAAGCCTCAGACAGCAAGCTTATATAAATACCTTCCAGGCTGTATATAAATATTCTGGGGCAGGAGACTCCAGTGCTGCTGTCTGTCAGGCTCGGCTCTGTTTTTCCTGAGCTTTGTATATATTTACTTACACACAATTGTACATTTCCTTCTGTTTATATATACTTGGGTATTCTGGGCCTGTGTGAGGGAGACTTATGTTCTACATATATTCTTCCTGTAGCTCATCTCATGCTAGCTTTAAAAATGTCTTTATAACAAAAATAATTCAAGATTACTATAGAAACCTTAGAGAATATGAATACAGGATATGAAAACACCAGAGGATAATATCTTATTATGCTGTTACTTGAGTGTTATAGGCTTCTGGTTACATGAATGTGTTAATATATACATAAATACAAATGTATATTCATTGGATCATATATTAGTAGTGTGTAAGTGTTCCCAATCCACATGAGCACAATTTCTATTGCTATACAATCTACCTATATTTCTTTTCTAACACAACAAACTTTCATTATCTCTTATTATGTGGGCTATTACATGGTTTGATCCCCTAGATAATAAACCTTAAAATGATGCTGCTAGAGTCAACCACTGGCCTGATTGTATGCATATAGATATTTATGCAGAGGACCCGACTCCAGATGGCCTGATGACAAGAGGGAATATTTTCAAACTTGTATAGGAAGTTTAAATCTTGATTTGACAGGCATAATTGTTGCTATGTTCAGTCTCACATGAAATCAATATGGAAAAGAAAAGAAATAACAGCCTTGACAGGTCTTCCAGTCAGGAGCAGTGACTGTCTGTGAAGTCCTGTTAAAGTCAGCAATGTAGGAAGGGAAAGCTTACATGAACGCGGCTGAGAGGGGCTGGCCCCCTGTGTGGAGGTCTTTGTTTCCAACTTCCTTGGCACTCTGGAATATCAAGTGTCGATAGCAAAGTCCTCATCACCGGTGATGAAAGAGACTAAGAATTTATACAAATGCCAACTGCAAAGTAGAAGCAAAGCGGAAGAGTCAACCGACCCAGACCTTTCACTAGCTACTCAGGTGTGTGGGTGTGTGCATGGGTGTGCACAGGCGTGTGCATTCATGAATCCTGGTATCGCTGGGTAGCATAATGCAGTCAAAGCCTGGGTCCGGGAACTTGATTCTCTGTCCTGGACCTCCTAATGTGGGACACTTCATCTTACTGTAGCAAAGCTGACTCCATCATGCTCATCTGGGTCTCATTTCAGGCAGAACAAAAAGTCTCAGAGAAGAGAAGGAAGCAAAGATTTGTTAGTGGTTTGATCCGGTGTTAGGCGAAGAGGAAAATGTTGAAATGATTAAGGGGTTCCTACCTACCATAATATTTTGGACCTATCCCTAAATGCTGAAGCAACTTTAAGGTCAGTTAAACACTACAGCCTGAAGAACCTCCTTACGCTTTGGAACAAGCGAGAGCTGTGCCGGATTTGTGATTTGTTTGTCTGCTCCATGTGTCGTTTTACCGTTTGCACAGGTCCCATCCCCTGCCACATTTTTATTTGTTCAATAAAAAAATCACATAGAAAGCTGACATTGACATTGATTTTTAATTTATACAGAAGTTATTACAAATATTTATCAGTGTCAATTAAAACAGTTTCATTGCTTACAACGTATAGGAAATCAAATTCCATAATTGCATTTCACACATGGGGAACAGTGCTGGCTTCGGGGTGTAAAGGCCACTTATGATTAAGCTCTGGGTTTAAATGAAATTGTGCTACATTCTTTTCCTCTTCTCCACGACTGCAAATGTGATGGACAGGAAACACCGACATGAGGTTAGTATTAATTAGTCACACAAATGCAAGGCCCATTTTTGTTTGTTTCCTGTGGCGGTTTGAAAGAAAATGGCCCCCATAGGGAGTGGCACTATTAGGAGGTGTGCTTTGTTGGAATAGGTGTGGCCTTGTTGAAGGATGTGTGTCACTGTGGGGGTGGGCTTTGAGGTCTCCTGTGCTCAAGCTATACCCAGTGAGACAGTTCACTTCCTGTTGCCTGAAGATCAAGATGTAGACCACTCGGCTCCTTCTCCAGCACCATGTCTGCCTGCATGGCACCGTGATGATAACAGACTAAACCTTTGAAACTGTAAGCCACTCCAATTAAATATTTTCCTTTATAAGAGTTGCCATGGGCTTGGTGTCCCTTCACAGCAATAGAAACCCTAACTAAGACACTTCCCTTTCTACACCACATCATCTAGAATTGTCAAGATAACAGCATTTTAACACTAAATCTCTTCCTCTCCCTTGGCCTCACCACCTCTCAAAATATGGTGAGAAAAACGCTCCATTTATTAAGTACAGAGACATTCTCTGCAGACTGTGTTTTATCAGTGGAAATAGGAATGGTGTTTTTGTTTTCTTAGTGAACATGAGAACATGACTTATAATGGAAAGAGTGCTCTTTGTCATCACGTGGTAGCTTCTGCAGTACACATACTGCATTGGCAACTTTGATACTTGGAGTGTTCTAGAAGTATAATAGTTTGCTTTCTATTGCTACTACAAAATGCCTCCTGAGGTTTTGCAAAAATATGAATAAAAGAATTTGTTTAACTGATAGTTTTGGAGACTGAATGTTCAGATAAAGTGGTCTTATATATTTAAGGCTAGGGGACCCTTAAATATACCATAACACAATAGATGGCATTGTGGTGGCAGTATGTGTCAGTGGAGCAGACCACACAGTGAGACAGAATGCCAGGGACATTCCTGGACATGCCAACCCCACTATTTTTATGATGATCTACTCTAACTAACTGGAGTTTCATGACAACCATATTAATTTTTTTGTATGTGATGCCCCTATGGATTATATTGCCCAATGAGGCCCTGCCTTTTAAAGTTTTCATCATCCTAGTTACAGTAGGGAATCAAGCTTCCAATAGAGGAATCATTAAGAACATGCTCAAACCATGTGCAAACTGTAACAAGTGGCTTGTTTATTATAAAATGGGATGATAAAGATAATATCATCTAAGGAGCAAAGCAGACTTGTGGGTTGTTAGATAAATGAAAACATGGATCATAATAGGAAGTGACACCATTAATCTTAAGTGCTTTCAGCAAAAATACATTCTTGTTTTGCTTTATTATATTTGAATTTTATAACTATAGAAGACATTTTTCTAAACAAAATTTCTGGAGACTGTTGACATTGTTATTTGATGTCTAAAGTCCTAAAGTATGGAACAAGTAAGAGAATAGATTTGGAAACATTCCAGAGAGATAAACCTGTAGCAAGACTCACATAGACCAACGAGAAGCAAGGGAAAAGGAGGTGGGGGACCAAATAATTACAAACTGTGCATGATTTAAAACAGTAATACTGGGGTTGGAGTGATACCTCCGGGGGTAGGAGTATATACTGCTCTTACAGAGGACCTGGGTTTGATTCCCAGCACCCATGTCATAGAGTGAATCACTGCCATGTGTAACTTCAGCTTTAGGAGACCCAGCACCTTCTTCTGGCTTCTGCAGGCACTGCACTCATGTGCACTGATCTACACATAAACACACCTAATTAAAAAGAAAAGAAGTCTTTCAAACAATAATACCATTATGAAGAAATGCATGAATGCAATTGGAAACATAGATGAAATAGTTGATTTTTGAGAATGTCAAAATTGGTGTTGAGAGAAAAATCCTTAAGATAGAATCAGTGAAGATCAAAGACTCCCTTCCCCATGCCAGACCCAGAATATTTGATATTAACATTGTACCAGGAATTTGAGCAATGAAATACCTCTGTATTATGTAGCTTGTTTCAGAAAACAGAAAAGTATGAGAGCCATCCAGTTCATTACCCTGATTACAAAGCCAAATGGAAAGTATAAGAAATATTATGAGCTTTTTTTGCTTATAAACTAGAATCAAAATGATAAATTCTAAGTAAAATAATTTAAGAGAATTTAGCAACCTAATAAAACCAGTAATAGCTAGCTAGCATTTCATCTGTCTAAATATAATGAAAACCATGCTACTTCAAAATATGTTGGAAAATGAATAATGTATCTAATTTAATACATAAGTGAGCTTTAACAAAATGAAAGGAAGCCAGCAGAGAACGGGATTGGAAGTGAATACGATGTTGCAAGTCAGAGGAAAAAGCTTACCTAGAGAAAGTTGCCACTCTCCCTATGTAGACTGTATGGTCCTGATAGCCACCCAAGATAAACCATGGGAGATGGGGAATTTGAGGACAGCAAAGGTGAAAGTAAATCTTCAGTTTGCATATCCTGGGTTCACCAGCTCGGAGGGACTAAGTTACTTTTATCACAGAAAGAAAAAAAAAAGACATTTCTCAAATAATTTGTAACAACAATATGCCCAAACACACAAATACATTTGTAACTGACATAAAAACATCAGTCCTAATATATCTCTGCAATGCTTGATAGGAAGGTGTGTATATGAAGCACACAAATCAGGCATATTGAGTTCTAGCTGCTAAAGTGTCTTGAAAAGAGGAGATTATAACTTTCAAAATAGAAACAGACAGAAATAGTTCAGTGCAGGTAAGATTCAGTGGAATTAAAGTCCTTAAAATTTTCAGATATACTTTTGAAAGCCATTTAGCCTATAAAGCAATATACTTTAGATTCTTAAGGACTTAAATATCCCAAAACTGAGAAGAAAACTAAGTGATTAGGAAAACTGTACATTATCAATTAAAAATATAGTCATTAAAATTATGACATGGCTGGAAGAAAATAGTAAAGGACTGTAGAAGACCAGTAAGGGCCAGGAAAATTAGAAATATGAAAGACAAGCACAATGCAGTGTAAACAAAGAGAACCTAAAATAAATTAGAGAGGAAGTAATAACTACAAAATAAACATAATTAGAGACGTCAAAGAGATCTAAAATGATAAAATAAATATTTTCTGGCCTCAAATTTTAAAATTTTAATATAGGTAAACATAAAAAAGTATGTATATGTAAACTCTCTATATAACAAATACATTATAAAGTCAAAAATAGAAAGTAACCTGATGTATAAAACCAATTAAACTTTGATAAAAAATGCTAAAATAATGAATATTTAAACTAAAAAGTTATAATATCTTTCCCTAAAATCAGCATAGTTGAATCTCTATGTGGGAAAGCCACTCTATGCACTGTTGAAATTGTTATTCTGATTTTAATAGAAGGAGAGTAAGAAACAGATTTTCACTTAGAGAAGTTGTGCTACTTATCTCTACTTGTCAGGAGTTAGGTGGTATGCATAAGAGGCCGCCATCTTGTTTTCTCAGTTGCAATTGATGGAGGCAGTTCTAGATAAGGAAAACCTTTATGTACGTGGAGGAAGGTAAACTGAGGCGAGGTTTCTATATATCTCTTGAACTGGTGAACTATCTCTCTTTCTCCAAGGCTGTAGAAGAGCTAAAACAAGACTACCAAATAACACCATTTGGTCAATAGATGGAGAACATTTGCCTAACAACAGCAGACTATGTACGTTTTTCAAGTGTTGATAAAACATGTATTAGCATATGCCATATCCCGGGCTATAATACATGGACTTCCAACACAGTTAAAGAATTGAAATTTTCCAGACTGTGTTCTCTGAGCCCAGTGGAATCAAACTGTAGATAAGTTTGTTACAAAGAAAATACTTCCAAACACTTAGAAACTGAAGGTTTTCTAAATAAGCCTTGTCCCAAAGACGCAGTCTCAAGGGAGTCAAAGTATGCATAGAAATGAATGAAAACAGAAGCACATCTGGAGGGAGACAAGGAAGCCATGAGTGAGTGAAGCACATCTGGAGGGAGATCCGTGAGTGAGCGAAGCCTCGAGGCATTGTGTGCTGTGGACACGGGCATGGCGTGTCAAGGATCTCAGCTCTTCACACTCATGAAGGAATGGCAAAGCCTTCTACTCAGGAATGAGGCTCAGACGGAAATGGCAACGCCCTTTCTTCTGGTCCAAGTGTGGGTGTTGACAATGTGCGCAGAAAAGGTCCACAATAGCTTTCTCCCCCTGGGTAGTCAATCCCTTACCGAGACTGCTTCTACTGAGACTAGCTAAACTTGTCTACTTGAAACAGGTGCACTGCCGGGCAGTGGTGGCACACACTTTTAATCCCAGCACTCGGGAGGCCACAGAGAAACCCTGTCTCGAACAGCTGCACCCTAAACCCTGCCTTTTGTTTAAATAATCCTGCCTTCTTGTTCAGCTGGATGTGGTAAGTCCGCGTCTCAGTTCAGCTGCGTATAACAGACAAACTGAGCTTTCAGTTTGCTGTGGTTTCTCCATCTGAAAACCCAGATCACCTGATCCCAGTTTTCTTTCTGTGTGCCTTTGTCTGTCTTTCCTTCATTCTGTCACAGGCAGGTCCAAGTCCCAGAAGCTGGGCAAGGATATGGCTACATCACATCAAAATTTGGGTCCACAGCGAAATCACTGTGAAACTGACCTCACTAATCCAGCTGTCATATTAGTCACCTAAGCTCTTAGAGGAAAAGCAAGAGAAAGAAGAGAGAAATCAAGCCCGCGTAAGAAGGAAGGGTGCAGCTCTGACTAGAAATCAATGATACTGCCAACAGAAAAATAATAGAAGAAAATCAATGAAATGAAGACTTACTTCTCCGGAAAGATCAATAAAATGACACACTTTTAGCAAGGTCGACTGTTTTAGAGAAGGTTCTCCAGAGAAACAGAACCACTGCAATGGATATCAAGGAAGGGAAATTAAGTAATTGATTTAAAAGAATTGGCTTACACAATTACAGAAAACAATGACTGTAAAATCTGCAGAGTAGACTGGAAGGCTGGGACTAGGGGAAGAGTGGACTGCTGTGGTTCAAGTGTGAGGGCCACACACCTGTAGAATTCCCTGGGCTTCGGGAGCTCATCTTTTATTCTCTTTGGCCCTTCCTTGGTTGAAGAATTTGCCTCTTTTAGATTGCAGTCTGATGTACTCAAAGCCCACCAATTTAAATGCTACTCACACCGGAAAACATCCCCACAAAAACTTCCAGAATAACATTTCATCCAATTTTGGGGCATTGTGAGTCAACCATGTTGACACATAAAATTAGCCACCACACTGATAAAGAAAACATTGGAGTAGACACAAATGATCCTAATCGGGAATAAAAAATGTGTAGATGTCACTACCAACTCTACAGACATTAGAAAGATGACAAAGGGATCTTAAGAAGGACTTAGTGCAAATTGGACAAAATTGATGACATGAAGTACTTTTTGGCGACCACAACTCTCCCAATGTGAAAAAAATGATTTCAGCAGTCCTGAAACTATTAAGGAAATTGAATTCATAATTGTACCCCTCCAACAAATCACTGAGGCCAGATGTTTTCACTGGTGACTTCAGCAAACATTTAGAAAATAATTAGAAGGAATTCTCCATAATCTGCTACAGAAAACAGCAGAAGGAGAAATGTCCCAGTTCATCTTGTGAAGCTACAAAACCAGAGGCAATAAAAAGAAAAGCCACACGACAATTTCCCTCCTAAATAGAGATGTGAAACTACTCAACAAAATATTAGCAATTATCATACAGCAATATACAAAAGACATTATAGCTCGTAACACCTTGGCTGTATTTTAGGAGCAAGGCTAGCTTAGTATTTGAAAGCAAAATCTGCAATGTAGCATTTTATCAGATTAAAACAAAAATCACAGGATTATATTAATCAGTGTAGAAAACATTTTCATAAAATATATTTTTTCATGATTAAAACTCAGAAAAATAGAAATGAGACAGCATTCTCAACTTGATGAGCACGCACAAAAACTCTGCCACAGACACTATACTTAATGTTGAAATAGTTTTGTCCTCTCAAAATCAGAAAGAAGGAAAGGGTGCCTGCTCTCAGGGTTACACAAGAGTACCCAAGTCTCAGCCACCAAAGTGAAGCAACCTTAGGAGACAAAAGACTTGTGGATCAGAACAGAAGACGCTAGGTTGTTCCTAGTTGCTGGGGACATGATTGTCCATGCAGAAACTCTCAGTGAATCTTCAAAAATAAAATGGGCCAAAACAGAAAACAAGTCTGGGACTCAACTGAGTTCAGCAAGGCCATAGGATACAAGATATACACTCAAAAAAAAATCAATTCCATTTTCATATACCATCAATGAACATGGGCACTTATATTGTATGGCTTGCAATTGCTTAAAAAATGAAATACTTCAGTGTAGATCTAAAAATATCCTGTACCAGGATTGTATGCTGGTAAGTACACAACGGTGATTCTCAAAATTAAAGGTCTTTGTAAGTGGAAATGTCTGCACCTGAATTCTAAGTCTCAAAAATATTATAAATATGTAAAGGTGTCAGTTCTCTTCGACTTGGTCAACAGGTTTAATGCAAATGTTATAAAAAATTATAGGAATGTATTTTTTTTGCAGATCCAGACAAGATAATCCTAAACTTTCTGTGCAAAAAAGAAGGATTTATGATAGTTACAACAATTTTTAAAAGACAACAACGAAGTTGGAGTAATTTTACAAGTTCAAGAGTGATATCCTCCTAACACCTCGCACTGGGTGGTGTTTATTCACTGAGAAACAACCATGTGAATAAAGTAGAGAACTCAGAAATACACTGACATCAAAATGCTCACCTGAGTCTTGACACCAAGTCTGAAACCATTAACCAATGTAGAGTTTTCAACAAATGATTCAGGAACAATTGCATACCTTTGGGTTGAACTAACACCACAGAAACCCTCAGCCTAACACTCCCCCTCATAAAAAATAAAGTCAACCTCAGGGTTCAATGGGAAACTACCAAAACTTTTAGAAGGAAATGGGAGCAAATGTTTAGGATCTGGGACTAAGCACACATATGCAGACTGTTCACCAAGGTGCAGTGCATTAAAGCAGTAGTGAATGGATTGGGACTCATCACTATAAAACACCTCTGTTCCGGGAGAGACTCAGGGAAGAAGGCAAGCTACGGAACAGGAAAAACACATGTATCTGACATGGGACAGGCCACAGAGCAGGAAAAGCACACATATCTGACATGGGACTAGGAAAACACATAGAGACGAATCAGTAGTATCTAGCACATATAAAGAATTATCAAAGCTCACTATTGGAAAAGCACACAATTCCTTTCACACCATGGGGAAAAGCATAAATAGATGTTTTTCCCAAGATAGCTAGAAAATAAGCACATGAAAATTCGTCAGTATCAGTGACCAACAGGAAAACTAAAACCGAAACTGCCATGGTACCTCATTGCTAGAGCATTGGAATGGCTTAACCAAATATGACAGCTGGGAAGGCAGAGAACGGAGTCTCTCCCCACTGCTGATAGAGATTGTGAAATATCAGAACCTTTCTGGAAAATACTTTGACAGTTTCTTTAAAAAATTAAGTGTGTAAGCAGCATAGCAATGATGCTTTTGGAAATTCAGATGAGAAAAATGAAAACAAGTTCATGGAAAAACTTGCTTGTGATTATTTCTATTGGAAGGTCATAAACTGGAGGCAAACCACGTGACTGATTTGAAAACAACAGCACTTCGGTACAGCCACGCCACAAAGTACCGTGTGCTGTAGAAGGACCTTCGGCAATAACCAGGCTGTATCTTCAGAGAATGGGCCTGAGGGAGAAAGCCAACGCCACAGGTAACAGGCTAGATAGATTCATGTGCATCACCTCACCGAAATGACAAATCACGGACATGTGCTGAGAGTTAGTCACAGGGTGGATGCAGTTGCTGTTGTAAAAGGCAACGTGAGCGATACTTACGGTACTACAAGTCATGACTGTATCTAAGTCAGTACTGTGATATTGTACTGTAGTATTATACAATACTATAGAGGGCATAGAGGAGTGGGAAAAGAACTCATGGCTTTGCATTGAAGGCTTCATTTTCAGTTGAGTTTTGTATATGGTGAAACATCAGTTGAGTTTTGTATATGGTGAAACATCAGTTGAGTTTTGTATATGGTGAAACAGATTATCTTTCATTCTTCTTCATGTGAAACTTGTGTCCCAGGACTATTGGTTAAGGAAGTTGCTTGCTCTTTCTCTGTGAGTGTTCTTAGCACCTTGGTGCATGCTCCTAGGCTGTGGATTAGCATGTTTCTTCATCAGTGTCTCACTATTTTAATTAATTATGCTTCAAATTAATTGTGCGACTTTTCCAATGAATTTCCCTTCAAGAGATTTTAACTATTATGGATTCTTTTATTTCCATCTAGAATTTAAGTTAGTAGATTTCTATATACACATTTACTGGGATTTGTGTGTGTGTGTGTGTGATATGTCGGTACACATGTGTATATATGTGTGCTTGCCTGTGGGGTTGTGTGTGGAGGTCAAGGTCAACATTTGGAATGTCCTTTTCTATCACTAGCCACTTTATTTACTTATTTACTTCGTTATTTATGTATTTAGCTATTGGTTTGGCACAGGTATCTTACTGGCCCTGAATCGTGTTGTTTTGGCTAGATCAGTTGAGCAATGAGCCTCTTGAGACCTGCCTGTCTTCAGCCCCCCAGCACTGGGGTCATAGATACACATTGTCATGTCAGCTTTTATGGGAGTTCAGAGGATCCTAACTCAGGTCTTCATGTCGCACAGTGAGCACAGTACCAAGGGAGCTATCCCCAGCCCAGTTTGCTGGGGTTTGGAATATCATTGACTCTATTGAGCTGCCATGGAAACCCACATCTTCGGAACAGTCATCTCTCTGCCTCTCTCTACACTCTCTCAAGCCTTTTCTTTCAGTAGCATTTGCTGCATGTTTTTGTTTTCATTAGATTTTTTTTTCCACTCAAAACTTTCAGATTAAAAACAGATTTTTTTTTCCCCCAGGGGCTCATGTACCCTAGGCTGGCCCTGAGCTTCTATGTGGCCGGGTATGACTTTGAGCTGCTGATTCTCCTGTCTTTGCTCCCAAGTGTTGGGATTACGAGCATGCACCACCATACCTCTTTTGTATGGTGCTGGGGCTTCAGGCACATGAGGTAAGCATAGCCCTGGTATTTTTTAATATTTCTTTGTTGCTGTTGTTGTTTTGTTTTATTTGGGGGTTCTTTGAGACAGTGTTTCTCCGTGGAGTTTTGGAGCCTATCCTGGATCTCACTCTGTAGACCAGGCTGGCCTCAAACTCATAGAGATCCGCCTGTCTCTGCCTCCTGAGTGCTGGGATTAAAGGTGTGTGCCGCCACTGCCTGGCTAATATTTCTTAAACTTTGAAAACTTTAATTTTATTTGTTTACAGCTGACAGATAGACAGTTTTATGATTTTTTTTCTCTCAAACTTTTTTTTCCGTTTTGTCCTTGCCGGGGCTGTCGTGATCAGCAGTGGTGAGAGTTCTCTGTTGTGAGGACAAAATCTTTCAGTATTTCACCATTAGTTGTGATGTTTGCATGACTCATAGACATCTTTTAAAACACAACAAGCCATCCTATCTCTTTCTAGTATTACAGTAATTTTTATCATGAGTAAATGCTTAATTTAATAAAATCATTTTCTTGAGTCTACTAAAATGATCATATGATTTTTCTAATTTAATCTTTTTGCATAGTCAATTACATTGATTTTCAAATGTTAAATCAGCCTTGCATTCCTAGAATAAGCCCAATTGGATCTAGGGAAGAAAGAAAAAGATATCAGCCTTTTTTCCTTTCTGAGATTATTTATATCCTAAGGAAGAGGGCATTCAGATCCTGAGCCACATTCTCTCCTTTTGGTCAGAACTGGGTCACACACACATTCTCAGAATAAGCACTAGTAGAAGAGGGTAGGGTGCCTCTGGACAGCATTAGATTAATCCTGATTCATCTCTTGGGGTGTGTGGGTTGGGAGCCGCTTTCCCCAGAAACCACCCAATCCCTCCTTGCTACACATTCTGTGTTCCATTGACGGCTGAAATTAGGGAAGTGATCAGAACTACGAACAGTTTAAGAAAGACACTGTACGTCTGTCATGAGTGTAGATACAAGAGCATTAAATGTTAGGAAATTCATCCAGCAGCAACAAGAAGAAAAATCATAGTGCATTTTATCTGAGAAAAATGTCAGTCAGAGATTGGGCCCATGCTCGAAATACAAAGCCATAGATATGGAGTAGAATTTAGTGCTCAGAACCAAGTCCACATGGGATCCTGACACTTCACAGAAATGGGCTTAAACACAATCATCCCAAGAAAAGCATTATTTTGTGTGTGTGTGTGTGTGTGTGTGTGTGTGTGTGTGTGAAATGATATTGGGAAAACAAGCCAGTATATGGAGAAGAGTAATGAATGTAAATTCTTAAATATGTAGCTTTGATTACAAAAATTAAAACCTTCAAAAGAGTAAAAATATATCAGAAAATATCTCTATGATTTGAATTGTTGAAGAGTTACTGAGATGCCAAGGTAGAAGACAGAATATAAAATAATGAATTTGATTGTAGGAGATTTCAAATTTGATTTAATGAAAAGCAGTATCAATGAATAAACTACCAGGGAGTAGATTGGGATAAGTTATTTGAGAAATGAAAAAGTGACAAAGGATTAATGTCTAGAATATAGGGTACCCTTAGCAGTGGTTCTCAACCTTCCTAATGCTGCGACCCTTTAATACAGTTCTTCATGTTGTAGTGACCCCCAACCATAAAGTTATTTCATTGCTACTTCATAACTAATTTCATTATCATTATGACTCTTTTTTTTTTTTTTTGGTTTTTTGAGACAGGGTTTCTCTGTGTTGTTTTGGAGCCTGTCCTGGATCTCGCTCTGTAGACCAGGCTGGCCTCGAACTCACAGAGATCCGCCTGGCTCTGCCTCCTGAGTGCTGGGATTAAAGGCATGTACCACCACCACCCAGCTACTGTTATGACTCTTAATGTAAATATCTGATATGCAGGATATCTGATATGTGACCCCTGTAGGGGTCGAGACCCGCATGTTAAGAACTGCTGCCTTGGGACTGGAGAGATGGCTAAATGGTTAAGAGCATTGAATGCTCTTTCTGAGAACCCGGGTTCAATTCTCAGCACTTCCATGGCAGCTCACAACTGTCTGCAACTCCAAGATCTGACACCCTCACACAGACATACATGCAGGCAAAAACACCAATGTACATACATTAAGAATAAATAAATTATTAAAAAAAAAAAACAAAACCAGAACTGCTGCCTTAGGTAAACACAGGGAGGCAAGAAAGACATGGGAAAAACAGATCTGTAGACTTATGAATGAAAACATTTGATCTGGTGAGCAGTCTAGTTTGGTTTAGTATGTGTAGGTCCTATTGGTCACCCATCCCTCTCTTGTGGACCTGTGTTAGGCTCCTAAAGGGGTGTCTGTAGAATATTTGGGTGTTATTTCTGCAGCTGGGCATAGAGCTTCCTGTGTTAAGGGAATACAGTCTTGTAACTTTGGGCTACTTCCTGAGTCTTCTGTGCCTTCCTCCTTCCTTGAGGAAGGAGTATATCGATTCAGAGGGAAATAGCTCCATAACAGACAATGCACTCTGGAGTACGGCCAACTCAACTCTGCATTTTAGGCTTGTAAACTTATTATTCAAGTACAATAGAAATAAGATTAAAAATAATTAAAAGTTAAAATAATAAAAATAAAACCAATAAACAATAACAGTAAAATAAAAATATAAAAAATGAATATTAGCAAAGTTCCAGTGATTCTAACTTGTATGCTGGATTCCAGTTAAACATGATGAGCAGTTCAAAGAAATATGAGAGACTTTTATATAATTATTTAATTAGTGGAAACCACTATATGATCAGCCCTAAAACTACTGGAAACAAATGAATAACTTCTTCTAAATCATAGTTTGAAATTATTTGTGGCAATGTTACTAGTGGTTGGGGTCTGGGGTGGGGGTTTCCATGTTCTTGGTCTCTTATTCAAAGAGTTGAAATAAAGGCTCATACAGATTGCAAAGTAGTAAAATACTTTATTCAAAGCAAAGGGTTAACATAGATCAGAAATAACTATGCTGTCAAGATTGAGAGCAGGCCACATGAATGAGTGTATTCAAAAGCCCTCAAAACGGTTTGGGGCTTCTTTTAATGGAGTTCATGAGAAAGAGTAGTCTGATTGCCAAGGAACACAGTTTGGGTGGTTCTCTATTTAACTGAGAGGTGTTATATAACTATTTCCTCTATGTGCATGTCTTTCCCATAATGCATTTGATTGTAGTCATACACACATCCAGTTATGTGTGGTGATAGATTGTGTACCCTAATAAAATTTGCCTGGAAATCAGAGAACAGAACAAGCCACTAGATTAAACATAGAGGACAGGCAGTGGTGGTACACATCTTTAATCCTAGCACTTGAGAGGCAGAGATCCCTCTGGATCTCTGCGAGTTCAAAGCCACCTTGGATTACATGAGATTAACTCAGTCTAGGAGAGAGACAGAGCCAGGCAGTGGTGGCACATACCTTTAATCCCAGTACTTGGGAATCACATGCCTTTAATCCCAGCACTTGAGATCTCATGCCTTTGCTTGAGAAGCACACATGTCTTTAACCCCAGCTCTAAGAAGGAAGTGATATGGTGGGCAGAGAAAGGTGTATAGGGCATGAGGAGACAGGAACTAAAGTCTTTCAGCTAGAGACTGAGGAATCCTAGAGGTAAGAGGTGGCTGTGGTTTGTTCCTTTGTCTCTCTGATCTTTCAGCATTTACCCCAATATTTGGTACCAGATTTTTATTATAAGACCGATTTAAGATTCGAGCAACAGTTATGCATAGTATTAAGATAATAGCCGGGCGGTGGTGGCGCACGCCTTTAATCCCAGCACTCGGGAGGCAGAGCCAGGCGGATCTCTGTGAGTTCGAGGCCAGCCTGGTCTCCAAAGCGAGTTCCAGGAGAGGCGCAAAGCTACACAGAGAAACCCTGTCTCGAAAAACCAAAAAAAAAAAAAAAAAAAAAAAAAAAAGATAATAAATGATAAAGTCTCCATGAAAGTTTACTTTGGGGACACATTTTGCTTTATTGTGCATGAACTCCAAACCAGTCTAGGCTAGACTGGCACATCGCCTGTCATTCCTGGATGTGCTCTGTGATGTTTTGAATAAAAATGGGGATATTATCAAGGGGTTGCTAAAGAGAGTAAGCTATTTCCACTCTTTAAAGCAGGTGTACGTGCAGTTCCATGCCTGGGAGGGTCCTAGGTTGCTAACAGGCTGTTAGGAGCAGTGTGGTGTGTGTGTGTGTGTGTGTGTGTGTGTGTGTGTGTGTGTGTGTGTGTGTGTGTGTGTGTTATGTACAGGTCAGGTCTCAAGCTTCCAAGTGTACTATTAGAAGAGGAGTATGCACATAGCCCAAACCAAGTGGAGTCTCAGTGCACTAAGCTATTCCCTATGCTTCCTGACTCAGCAATCCTTGTTTATTTGCACTGTGCTTCAAGGCTTTGATTTCTAGAAACCACAACTGATGCCACTTGTGATTTTACTCTGTTTATTTATATTTCATTTTACTCTCCATTCTTTTGCTCCTCATTAACAAGAAGTGTTAACATTAAAACAAAACTGTTTGGTCTGTCTGAGAGTTTCCTTGGAGAAATAGAAACAACAGGACATATATGAGACATCTTATGAAATATAATTTAAAATGATAACGATATTAACTCACAAGATTATGGATATTGAGAAGTCTCAGGGTTTTCAATCTGCTAGTTGGACACCCAGGAAGACTGAGAGTCAGTGGTATAGACCGAGCCTCAGTGTGAAGATCTGAGAGCCAAGGGTGGGGTGAAATCTTGTCCCACCTCAGCATCAGGTAGGGAGAGTAGGTCACCAACCATCTGTCCAATTCAGATCCCTGTAGCCTGGATAATGGCCACCCACAGAGTCAAGCCTTTTCCCTTCACTCTGCCAATTCAATGCTGGCCTTTTCTAGAGTCATTTGATATATACACACAAAGGAAATACTTAATCAGACATCTGGGGGTCTTTGGGGCCAGATGAGTTATCACATAAAGTCAACTAGTATTACATGGTATCCTGGCTGGTTTTGTGTGTCAACTTGACACAGGCTAGAGTCATCAGAGGAAGGAGCCTCAGTTGAGGAAATGCCTCCTTAAGATCCAGCTGTAAGGCATTTTCTCATTTAGTAATGAAAGGGTGAGGGCCCAGCCCATGGTGGGTGATGCCATCCCTGAGCTGCTGGTCCTAGATTCTATAAGAAGGTGGGCTGAGCAAGCCAGGAGGAGCAAGCCAGTAAGCATCACCCTTCCATACCATCAGCTCCTGCCTCCAGGATCCTGCCCTGTTTGAGTTCCTGTCCTGACTTCCTTCAGTGATGAACAGTGATGTGGAAGTGTGAGCCAAATAAACCTCTTCCTCCCCAAGTTGCTTTTTGGTCGTGGTGTTTTGTCACAGCAATAGAAACCCTAAGACACATGGTATAGTAACTGTGTTAAAACTATTTTTTTCCATTTCTGATGAGAATAAAGCTAGTAGAAAAGTTTGGGAGAATTGTGCTATGGTCTGAACCTATTTTGTAACTGAAGATTTGATTGGTGAATCTAAGCCATACTGCGGTCAGTTCATAGACCATGCCAAGTCAAGTTCATTTTCTTCTTGCTTAAAATCCCATTTTAATGGTCATTTAATTACTTCATGGCCTTTTAGGTAAGATCACATATAATATTTACTTATTGCTTATTTTTTGTGTGCAAAGACACAAACGGGATTTTATCAACCCTGGGTAAGTTTTGATGACTTGAGAAGTTCACCAGTATTCTTCTAAGGTTTGTTTTTATTTATGTGTATCTGTGTGAGAGTGTGTGTACGTGTGTGTGTGGGGGGGCTGTGGAGGCCAAAAAAGGGTGTTGGATCCCCTGGAACTGGAGTCATTATAGTTGGGAGCCACTGGGCCTGAGTGCTGGGAACCAAACTAGAGTCCATTGCCAAAGCAGTATGTGCTCTTGACATAGAGCGGTCTCTCCAGCCCCATTCACTGATACTGTAATGGAAACGAAAGCAGTTGCCAGTACTGAGTAGGACTTCGCTGTTCACAATGTGATTTCAGCCAACAAAACCATTTGGGAGCTGTAAACACAGGCAAAAACTCAGGCCTCGCCATCTGCTGAATTAGAGTATTTTAGCAAGATCCTTAGGTGATTCTTATACACATCATCTGAGGAGCAGTGTGAACTATTTCTGGGGATTCAGCTAGCGAGGGCAAGGGAAGTGAAGCCATTTTAAAACTGAATTATTGCTTCATGGATATCTGTGATTTGCAATAAGCCTATCTTATTCATTCATTGATGAACGTAGACTAGGGTTTAGTGCAGAATGCAAACAGGGCAGGCTAAGGCAATGTTGATTTTGAATGAACAAGAGACATAGAAAGGAAGCCCAGAAGCTGGGGTGAAATATGCTTCTGGTCTCCTGGGAAAAGTTCCAGTTCAGCAGCCTGGCAACAGCATCACAAGTCACAGAGAAAATCGACATAGACCCACACAGAGACTGTGGCCTGTAGGTAGCAGAAGCAATTGGGCAAGAACCAGGCTTGCTGGGTGATGGGGAGCTTGTTTTCTGGGTTGCCAATCAGGCCTGGGCTAATCCCAGCTCCCTATCTCAGAGCTGACAGCTGTACCCAGGTTACTCTCCTTGGCTTTGTGGCCTGGGAGTCCAGGCAGAGAGTAGAGTCTGGAGACCAGGGATAGGAAGGTTATGTCCAGGTCTTGTGGAATCTGTTCTATTGTGAGCCTGTGTCGCTTGATGACAGCGCTGGAGGAGAGAGTTCAGGTGTATGAGGCGAGAGAGGATTAGGAGGATTCCCACTGTGCGAAGCCAAGAGCTGTGTCAAAGCTTACTCTCAAGGGACAGTGAAAAAGGAAGGGCCCCAGGCAAAATCTGTATTTTTAAAATAAAGTTTGTTTTTCCTCTTAGTGTCATACCTGATTATTGTATTACCTCATTTCCATTCTCCATCTTCCCCCTTTGAATTCTCCAATGTCACCTCCACCCTCCCAAACTCATGACATCTTTTTTAAAAGTTACTAAGTAATATTAATAATACTATTGAGTTATTATTACAAATGCACACACACACACACACACACACACACACACACACTGCATTCACTCACAGTTGCTCCTATTTGCATGTGGTTAGAGCTGACCACTTGGGATTGGGAAACCAATAAGGGGGCCTATCGCTGGAGCAAACTGATTCTCTCTCTCTCAGCAGCCATTGGTTGATGTAGCTCTTCCTCCCCTCAAAAAAGGGAATTGTGAATTTCCCTGTCCATTATTCCATTATACAGGTCTTGTTTACACAACCATATTGAGATTTCATGGATGTAGTATGTCTAGAAAATGTCATGGATATAGTCATGTCTAGAAGACACTTTCTAGCACATGATGTCTTGGCCCTCTGACTCTTGCAATCAGTTGGCCTTCTCTTCTATCATGTCCCCTGAGCCTTAGGTATGGTGCTTTCAATGGAGATGAATCAATTGGCACTGGGGGTGTCCCACATTTGTTCAATTTTGATATCTGATCGGTTGTAGATCTTGGTAATAATATCAATCTGTTGCTAAAGGAAGCTTCTTTGGTGAGGGATGAGAGCTGCACTTCCCTGTGGGTGTAAGGATAATATTTGGACCACAGTTAGAAGCTACACTGAATTAGGAAAATGGCAATAGTCTAAGGTCTATGAACTCTCCAGTGGTAGGTAGTGCAATGACTGGGTTTGTAGTACAAGGCATGCATTCCTTTCTACTGAGTGGTTCTTAAGTCCAATTATACAGCTGTTGGTTACTCCTAAGACATAAGTGCCACTATTGTTCCATTAAAGATGTCTTGCTGGGCCAGTTGTCTTGATTCACGAGTTTTGCAACTGAGTAGGACTATTGATTTCTTTTTTCTCTTGACAGCTTACATAGTACTTCTGATGCTATGAGAGCTGCTCCTAGGTTAGTTCTGGCTTGATTCTTCCAAGTCTTTGTCTGAAGTATGTGGTATCTTCAGTAATAAGGGTCTTACCTTCAAGTTCTGAGATGCAAAAAAAGGCAATGACAATAGTTTCTACTGTTTTAGACGTTTCTTGGACTCTCTGGCCAACAACTAAAAGGGAGACTTCCTTGCTTACCACTGGGGTTTTAGTTGGGTAGTCTGTAGCTCTTGGGGGAGCATTAGCACCCTGTGTTGTATAACTCCACTTAAGCCGTATATGTATACACACATTATATATGTAGTTTAAAGTAAGCTTATAAAAATATGGTTCCCTGTGGCCTTTTCAAATGTTCTTAGTGTTCGGCCTTTCCCTTCTTCTCCATCTGTATTTCCATCCCTCTCACCTCCCGGGTTATGTTCCCACCCCTGGTATTTCCAAACACTTGGCTTTCCCTCTTTCTAATCTTTGTGTTCATGAAGCTAGAAATACCCTAAGAAAGGAAAAAAGAAAACTCTAGTTACAGAATAAAATCTTGACTTTGAGAGGACGGCGTTCCTTCTTGTCTTTATTCCCACTGTGCATACAGCAATCATTTGTGTCTGGGTGAATGTTATCTCATATCCAAGTGGATGAAGAAAGAAGAAAACATTTGGAGTGACCCATTCATTGAGGGCTATTTGTGAAATAGTGTTAGCCTCAGGTAAGACTTCATCATATCTTTATTGTATGCAAGATGAAGGTCACCCTTGGGCCAATTCCTTAGTATTTGTGATCCACTTTTCTATGCGTGAAGATGGAATGCTAGTACCAAGATTAACTGGACTGATGTCCTTCACCCTTAATTAGGGCGTTGCTAACTAGCTCATGGTAGGATTTGACACACTCTAGCTGTTACAGGATGTCCAACTTTATACATAATGACTGATGTATTTATTCTAAAAAACGAGTCCTCTTTTTAATACTAAAACCAACATTGCCCTTAAGTCTTCCCTGAGCAGGTAGCTATCATTCTTGCATTTTCAGTCAACCCAGTGACCTTTCAACTAACTTCAAATATTATTGCAATCCCTGCTCAGTTTCTGTCTCCATTACTTGTATGTACATTGTCAATCTCTGTCTTAGATGTTTTATCTTTTCATTTCTCCTTCTTTTCCTTCTTGCTGCTCTTTCCCAAGGGAGTGTATAAAATATTTTAGCATACTGAATGGAGCACATGGTTTTGTTGATTTCTACTTGGGGCTTCTTAGCCTGCTTATCCTGAGGCACCAGTTTGTGTCATTGTGGTACCTATAGTGATGGTCCTTGATGAGTCCGTTGCCTCAACATTAAATTTTTAAATTGCATTGCTTACCACTAGTGTGTGTAAGTGTGTGTGTGTGTGTTTTATGTATGGGCGTGGGGGTGGGTGCATGTCAGTTTGTGTGTGTGTTTTATATGTGAGGGTGGGGTGGGTGCATGTTAGTGTGTGTGTTGTGTTGTATGCATGGGGGTGGGGTGGGTGCATGTCATGGAACTCATATGGAGGTCAGAGGACAACTTATAAAGTTGGTGCTCTTTTTACAACACATGGATTCTCGGTATCAAGCTCAGGTCATCAGAAAGGTAAGCCTACACGATGGATCCATCCTCGGTATCTCAATCTGCCACCCACTGAGGAGTGGGGCTAGTCCAGTGGTCTTTGCATTCAGATGCTAAAGCTCTGAAATGAGCTGCTCTTCAGTCCCGACGTCACTCCTCTTCCTGCCCACCCCTGACCCGTGCCAATCTTGCTCGCCTTGTTGCTAAGCATGGAGGTGTTAAGAATTTGTTTTAAAAATATGAGCTTTTAGGTTCACATACAAAGAAAAGGACGTCAACTTGGCATCTTCATGCATGTGACATGCATACTCTGTTCTTATTTCCCCACCATTGCTTTCCTCCATCCTTGTACCTTGTACCTCTCCAACTGGTTCTCTTTCTTTTACCCAGTTAGTGCCTCTGCTTTCTATTTCCTATCACATGTGTTCCATGGTCCTTTGTTTCCCACCTTCCTTAAGATCTCTACCTCCTCTCTCAAAATCTCTCCTCTAGGTTCATGACCCCCAAACACTCCCCTCCTGTGCGCGTGCACACACACACACACACACACACACACACACACACACACACACACACACACTTTTAATTCAGGTTCACATATGATAGAAAACATGCTGCTGTGGTTGTCTTTCTGAGTCTGGTTTGTTTCCATTTCACATAATGACTTCCAGTTCCATTTTCTGCAAATGTCTTGATTTCATTTTTTCCCCCTACTTGCTTGAAATCTGTCTTAGTGTTCTATAGCTGTGAAGAGACACCACAGCCACAGCTGTCTTACTTTGGGTTTTTATTGCTATGAAAAGACACCATGACCATGGCAACTCTTAAAGGAAAATATTTAATTGTAGTGGCTCGCTTACAGTTTCAGAGGTTCAGTCCATTATCACTCCCACAGTGACATACTTCCTCCAACAAGGCCACACCTACTCCAACAAAGCCATTATCTTCTAATAGTGTCACTCTCTTTGGGGACCATTTTCTTTCAAACCACCACAACAGCAATGGTTATAAAAGACAGCATTTAATTGGGGACTTGCTTACAGTTTTGGAGGTTTTGTCCATTATCATCATGGTGAGGAGCATGGCAGCAAACAGACAGATATGGTTCTGGAGGAGCTCAGAGATCTACATCTTGACTCACCAGCAGCAGAAAGAGAGATTCACCATGACTGGCTCAGACTTTTGAATCCTTAGAACCCACCCCCAGTGACACACTTCCTCCAATAAGACATACCTACTCCAACAAGGTCACACCTCCTAATCCTTCTCAAGTAGTGCTACTCCGTGATGACTAGTCATTCAAACATATGAGCCTATGGGAGTCATGCTTATTCAAACCACCACAAAATCTCCCTGGGCACATGCACCATTTCTTTATCCATTCATTTGATGATTAACATCCAGGCTGGTTCTATTTCCTGGTTATTGTCAATAGAGCAGCTATATGCATGGGTATGCAAATATCTCTGTGGTAGGTTAGCTTAGAGTCCTCCAAGTATCCAACAATGATGTAACTGTGTCTTGTGGAAGTTCTGCTTTTAGTTTTCTGAGGAACCCTGACACTGATTTCCACCGCGACTGCACTAGTTTACATCCCCACCAGCAGTGAAGGAGGGACTTTTTGATCGTTCTCCCCAAGTTTCTGTGGCTGTTTGTAGCTGAAGTTTTCCTGGTCCCACTCAGCTCCTGTGGCCCTGTGGTCCCGTGGCCCGCAGCCACTCAGACAGACCCAAGTAAACACACAGAGGCTTATATTAATTAAAACGGCTTGGCCATTAGCTCAGGCCTACCACTGACTAGCTCCTACATTTAAACTCAGTCCATTTCTGTTAATCTATATGTTGCCACGTGTTCTGTGGCTTTACCTGTGTACCATTACATGCTGCTCCCTGGACGGCAGGCTGGCATCTCCTCACTCAGCCTTACTCTTGCCAGAATTCTCCTCTGCTTATCCCACCTATACTTCCTGCCTGGCTATTGGCCAATCAGCATTTTATTAAACCAGTGTACAAAAGCATTATCCCACAGCAGCTGTTCCCATAACCACCTGCAGGCAGCTGTTTGGACTCTATTTCCTGGTACATGTAGCACCATGCTGAAGGTGGGGTTTTCTAGGAGGCTTCCTGTCTCTGTGAGAGTGGATGAGAGCACTAACTTTCTATTTACCAGTAGAAGTCTGAACTGTCTAGATTCTTCATCACTGCATAGGTTTTGTTTTTCCTTCTGAGCTGTGAGTTAGGAACCTTGAGTCTGAACATTTTTTCTTTTGCTTTCTGCTCAGTCCTCTTCCCCTGAGCCAAAGGAAGGCTTATTGTGCCCTGTGTAACACGTGTTTCTTTATGTCACTCTACACTCTTTATTCTATGGATTACTATAAAAATTCTGTGACAGTTGTTCATGCTTAAATAGCATATATTAAGCTTTAAGTGTCTCCTCCAAAATTCCTCCCTTTTTCTTGTCTATTGTAAATCAAAGAAAGAAGAAAAAATCTCCGAAGAAAAGTGTTTTCTTTCTTTCTTTTTTTTTTTTTGGTTTTTCAAAACAGGGTTTCTCTGTGCAGTTTTGGTGCATATCCTGGACCTCGCTCTGTAGACAAGGCTGGCCTCGAACTCATGGAGATCCACCTGGCTCTGTCTCCTGAGTGCTGGGATTAAAGGCATGCGCCACCACTGGCTGAAGAAAAGTGTTTTAGAAATTCATTCATATGTATATGAGCAATTAGTGCTATAATCAAAAGGTCAGTTCCCAACTAACGGTTGTGCTTGGGGATAAGTCATATCAATAAAGGGGATTATGTGCCAGGGTAACTGGTGTCTCCACCATGCACACCCCCATCTCCAATATATATTTGCTGTAGGACATGATCATGATCCATGCTGTGAACCTTGTGTGTGCTGGGCATTGCTTCTTGGCATTCACATGCTAAAGATCAGACATTGCATCCTTCATTTTTAACAGCAGAAACAACAAAATCTTCCATGATTGAAGGTGGCCTCCTAAAGAAGCACTGCAAGCCAAGACTTTATGTCTTATTATCGGTCAGCAGTGTCCTCTGAGTTGAAACATTCCATCTGGGAGGGGAGGGCCAAGGATTCAGGAAGTTGTAAAGGGAAGTTCATTCATACTCAGGAAGTGAAAAACTCACACATCTCAGGAAGTCCCTTACAATTTACAAGACCGGTCCCTCCCTAGGTTGAAGAAAAGAGACTCTCTGATCTGTCAAGCTACCTGCAAATCCTGCAGAGTTCCAGAGTTTCAGCTCTGAGTCATCACTCATTTTGGGGTGGGCTTTTGGTGACATGGTTGACTTCGAATCATCCGTGTTTCTGTAAGTAACCCCTCACCCACCCTACTGTAATCAACTCCAGAAAACTCACTGGTGCCCCAAGTGGAACTTCGGTGGTATTGTTTCTTCTGTCTCTTGTTGGTTCCCTGAGGTCAGTAGACATTCCCATCTCCCCAAGAACAGTGTCACATAACACCCACGTCCTTCCTGAGTCACAAGGGAAGGTATCAGCTTGGTGGAGACCAGGCGGTGAGGGTACCTCACGCTGTACTGCAGGCTGGAGTTCCTGGCTCTCTGCCTCTACTACGACTAGTCTGTGAAGCACCTTTCTACAGGGTTGGGCTGGAGTTGGGAGCTGATAACTGGGGTAACTGGTAACGTTACCGAGGAAGGAAAGTTCAGATGTGCGCAGTAAGGGAGGCAGACGGAATCCTTGTTTAAAATTGATGATGTTTTTGAAAGCAGTTTCCACTTAGGCTCATTTCAGATTTTGTTGCCCTGAAAGGTGGCACTTGTACAAACAGTCATGAATGTAACTTTTTGGAGAACAACAGGAATGAATCTCACCCAAAGTGAAACGGCTGTGCTGACTCTGGTGAGTAACGAAGACTAATTGTAGTTTCATCCCATGAACATGTAGAGTATATGTACCGTAGTAAGCCATTTTGGTTAATAATGAGAGGATTTACCGTGTTCCACTGTTCTTACCGAGTCATGAGATTCTATACTAGCTAGGAAACTTAGGGGAAAGAAATTATTTATTTACCAAAACTGTAAGAAGGAGGGTAAAAGCAGCACCCTCAGTGAACCAGCATGTGTGTAAGATCTGACAGGAAGGCCGGGTGATTTGTGCGCAGGTGAGGCTGGGATTTCGTTCTGCGTCACAGCGCTTGCTCTGCTGTAAGCTCCGTGCCGATACCTCTTCAGGTCATCCCCACGCAACCCACCACACAGAGGAAAGCCCTTCCCATTCCCTGGCATCTGACTTTATGAGGTTGGAATTTTCTGGCCGACTTGTGACTCCTTCAGGAGAGTCAGTGGTGTCCCTTGGACGGCTCACAGTCTGGGTCACTCTGCTTTCTAGCACTTAGGAGAAGCTTCTTTTCTGCCTTCCAAAACCCTGGCCTTACCTGTATCTTTACTCTAGGATGAGGACTTGGACTGGATCCAGTGAATAAAACAGGTTGCCCGTGTGTGGTGTCTTGTCCTGCAGGAAGCAGAGGTGCATGTTCTGATGTGAAATGACCCAGGCACCGTATTTCCCGGACCTATCATATCCCACTCAGGTTGGTACGTGTTTCCTATTCTAGGTCGTCATAGCCACGTGGGCAGGAGAGTGGTTCAGTAGGTGAAGAACCAAAGACTGTACAGACCAGACACATAGGCCTATTAAAAACCACGGATTTTTAGAGGCGCAATAAAAATTTCAATGAATTGTGACTGTGCCTGTGACTGAGGACATGCTCTTTGTGAATGGATACCTTTTGAAGAGTCTGCCTTCCTGGGAAGAGGGGTGTGTGTCTTATTGACACCAAGGTCTGTGTGCTCAAAGTGAAGAGCACAATAGGCTTTATTTACACAGTTTGTTAGGAGGAGTATAGTTCTAAACAGAGGAAAATATGTCTCAAGGTCCTGTGCATCTTAAGGACACTGGTGACATCTGATGCTCCCTAGTCTGTCATGTGATGACTTTGCAATCTGCTTCTATCATTTTATTTGTCACCTGGGTTATTTTGGTACCTGGAAATTCCCCAGAGGACAAAGTTCGGCTGTATAAAGAGGATGGTTTGGTTTCGTAGCCTCTTACATTTTTACGTCTTAGAAATCATGGGAGTGGATGATGTAATTAAAAAACAAACAAACTCCTTTGTGCTCATTGCTTCTGATGCTGTTTTTCTGAAGCTGAATTTTCCTTCAGGTCACTGTGTTGTGTTTGACATCAGTGCTGTCCACCTCTAGAACCAATCTGGCAAAGTAAAGACCAGTGCAGGAGGATGGAGACAGGAAGATCCCTGGAACTTACTGGTTATCCAGCTCTGCTGAATAAGTGTGCTCCACATTCAGTGGGATACCATGTACCAACAAATAAGAAGGCAAGTAATCAAGGAAGACACTCAACCCTCACCTCTGACCTCCATACATCTATGTGTAGCATACAGTACACACCCCCACATGAAGATTTGCATATGCCAAACAGCAGGGAAGACAGCCTGAGTGGAAGCTGTCACAAGTGGGGTCACACAAGCCAAGGGGATTTTAACAGGTGAGATAATTTAATATTAGAGTACATGCCTTTGCTCATCAAGGTGCAAAGGGAACATTTGCTTCTCAAAGAGAACGTATTACAGAGTAAATGTGTTTTAAGGTTTCAGGGGGGCATGTTTGTCCTAAGCTCTAAGAAAAAGGTGGCTTAGACATACATGATGTGATGATTAATCGTGATTGTCAATTTATTTGAATTAAGACATGCTCAGGTAGGTACTGAAGAAATGGCTGAGTAGTTAAGGGTGTTTACTGCTCTTACAGAAGATCTTAATTTGATTCCCAACACCAATGTTGGAGGACTCACAACTGCCTGTAGCTCCAACTTCAGGGAATTTGGCCTCTTTCAGCACCTGCACACCCCCCCCCCCCCAGATATAGACACATACACATGATTTTTAAAAAAGAAAATCCCAAATAATGAAACACACTGCTGGATGTGTCTGTGAAAGTGTCTTCAGAGACGATGTGACAGTGAGTGAGCTGATGTAATGATGTATTTGATAGATCTATACTATGATGATATCAGTGGGAGGTGGCAGAAGTTGGGAGGTGGGGCCTAGTTGGGGAGTGGTGCCCCTGGCTTCTTCCTACATCCCCCTTCTCTCTGCTTCTTGGCCAACACAGTGAAGGCTTTTTTATATCACACGCTCCTGCTGCCATGAAGTCCTATCCAGGCACACAGGGCCAAGTAACCATGGACTGAAACCTGTGAAACCATGAGTTCAGATAAATCTTTTATTCCCTTAAATTGTATATGTCAGACCTTTAGTCATAATGACAAAATCTTACTCTTTCTTGACATAGAAAGAGAGTCATAAAAAAGGAGCAAGAATGTAAATTCATGAATCACCTTGAAAATGTCTTCTGTCTTGGATCACTTGTTGGAGCAATCCCAAAGAGTTCACATCACTAACAAGACAGACACACTCTGAGAACTGCAGCATTTTCTTTTTCTAATCTTTCAACCTCATCATGAATGCGAGTAGATATCTGATCTTTGCTTTGGGTGTTTCCCCTCCTTTCTGCAATCTTGAGAAATAAATATTTCCTTACTAGTTTTCTTTTGGGTTGTTGAATATTTGCTTTGATAAGAATAATTGAAGATGTGGGAAACCCTTCATTACCTTGCTGAGTTCCATAAATAGAGTACACATTCCATAAATATTTGTTGAATTGAACTATGTTTAATCAACATCTGTTTAAGGCAAATAAATGGAAAACATTATTCGCTGGTGTCCAAGCTACTTCTTTTGTTTGACTTTGAATAAGAGTGACTCATCTCATGCTGTAGTTTAAAGAAGAAACTATATTTAGCAATGACAACATCTTCTGAGTCTCACTTTTTAAAAAGGAGTCTCTGAAAAGAGGTTTCATTGAAATAAATCAATACTTATGAATATTAAGATGGGTGATAAATCATAGCCTGTAATTGGGTTTATAGAGTTAGTTTTTTTTTTTACAAATTTGATTATTGAAATCATAGTCTGTACATGAGTTTATATAGTTAGTTTTTTTTTTGTATGTGTGTGTGTATGTGTGTGTGTGTGTGTTTGCATGTGAGTGCAGGTGTCTATGGATGGAGGTCAGTAGGAGCATTGTTGGATGCCCTGGAGCTACAGTGGTCATGAGCTGCCTGCAGTAGGTTCTGGGATTCGTACTTGGGTCATCAGCAAAAGCAGTATATGCTCTTACCTCCTTAGCCATCTCTCTTACCCCGAGTTACTTTTTCTTTCCCTCTAAGTTTAAGGATGTGAAATAGTGTTCAGTCTGTGTGGGTCTAGATGAGTCTCATCACGGTGCTTGGAAGCTCGTCTCGTAGTGGGTATTTATACAATAGAGGAAAGCAAGTGTCCCCATACGCTAGGATTTTTCCCTTTAGAAAACTGTTGCAGGCCAGAGGACAACATGGGTGCCAGCTCCCCCTTTTTGATCTATAGTCTCTGACTCTATCTGGAGCTCCCCAGGTAGGCAAGGTTGCCTTGTTGTTAAGCCTCAGGGATCTGTCTGTCTCTGTCTTCTCAGGGCCTAGATTGCAAGCACATGCCCCATTAGCTGGCTTTTTTTCTTGGGTGCTGGAAATTGAATCCCTGTAACTCATGCTTGTGTATAAAGTGCTTTACTGATTGAGCTGTCTCGCCAGCCCTTAGGACTCACAGTCTTCATACCTCCAGCATGACTCTGGATATGAAGAGGTTCCAGCCCCTCTAACTTGACTGGGTTATTGAACTTCAGGTCCTTGGTGCTCAATTGTTTTTTTTTTTTTTTTAAGCTTCCCAGCTGCTGTTTCCAGCTGTGCTTTCTGTAGTACAGTCCTGTGCATGGATAGCTGTCAGCTTAGAAGAAAGATTTGTTTACAGATCTCAGGCTCTAGCCATTATGGCCCCTGCTCTTTGAGATTTAGCCTTCACATCTCAGCCTTTTGGCTGCCAAGACTTGCATCTCTGCCTTGTCAGTCTGTTAGGACTGCTGCTTTTTTGGAAGGCTTCATTTATCCCTCATCTCTGCAGCATGGGAGATGTTCTTAGGTGGGAACAAAAAGCCACAATGTCTGTAGACTTTATTTGCTGTCACATTGTCCCTGGAATACCCTGTCACCAACTCTCTTCAGTGCCTCTAAACAGTTTTCAATGGTGTCCAGCCTCAATAATTGCTTTGAGCAGGAGAATAGGTCCAATACCATCTGCATTGCTATAGCCAGATTTAGAAATCCAAAAGAAAGTTTTTTAGGTTAGAAAGTATTGAATCTTTAATGAAACTAATTTTAAAATCATTCAGGGGTAGAGACATAACTCAGCTGATAGAGTACTTATCTGGCATGTGTGAAATCCTGAATTAATTCTTAGCATGGCATAAAACTTAACATGGTGGCACATGCTTCTCATTCCATCACTTAAGAGTTAGAAGGAGGATTGGAAGTTCAAGGTCATCCTCAGCTACGTTGTGAGTTTGAGTCCTGCCTGGGATATGAGACTGTATCTTAAAGGAGGAAAAAAGCCATTCAGTGTTGTTAGTTATAGTTGAATATAGTTCTTGTTCAGGATTTTTCAGTCTTAACCTAGAACTAAAAAAAAAAAAAAATAACTATGTGGTAAGAGAAAGAAGAAATGCCATTTTCTACCAATAAATGCATAGAATCCACATGGATTTCATGCAGTTTTTATGGATTACAAAGTATTTTTCCATGGATTTTTTTTTTAAGCTTTGAAAAACCTTTCTTACTCATAGACTATCCAGAGACAATAGACTATGGAGCATGGTTTTCTGCATCTTAGTACATCTGAGAAACTTACACATTTTGAAACTGGGGGTGGGGGCAGATAGCTAGTGGCTAAGAAAATACACTGCTCTTGAGTGGACCAGAATTTGGTCTCAGCATCCACATTGGGTGGTTCACAACTGCCTGTAACTACAGCTCCAGGGGTGCTGACACCCTCTTCTGGTTTCTGTGGGCATCTGCACTCATGTGTACACATCTACACATAGACATAGTCATAGACACAGACAGACAGACACAGATGCAGACACACAGACACACACACACACACACACACACACACACACACACACACACACGGATGCACACACAGACACAGACACGACACAGACACACACACACAGAGATACACACACACACACACACACACACACACACACACACACACACACGCTAAAATAAAATGAATTGGAAAGAAGCCAAGACTTGTTTGAATCCTTTCTTTGAATTTGTCCTGTCTCCAGATGGCAAACTTCCTCTGCCCTTCTGTACCTTTCCATGATACACTCCTTGATCTAGAGTAAGTTACTTCTGTGTGCTTTAAGTTCCTTATTAGAAAATGTAGGTAATTGTAATCATGGTTCAAGGCTACTCTGATGATAAAGCAATTGGATAAAGTAATGAACATGGTTGCCTGGTTATTTTGAACTATGGGTGGTAGAAAACTCAAGGGAAAAAATAGTAAAAGCTCAGAACATCTCATGAATTAAATACCTCATAATTATTGTATTAGTATAATTATTCATTTTCAATATAGTCATTTTCAATTATCAACATATTTTAAAGTCAAATTTCAGTTGTGTCCTGCAAGTTTTGGTATGCTGTGTTTTGTGTTTTTGTTTTCATTTATCTCAAAATATTTTCATTCTCTTGTGTTTTTTTTTCTGAGACTCTTTGGCTATTTAAAAGTATGCTTTTTAAATTTCCACATGTTGGTAAATTCACTAAATTTCTGAGGTTACTAATTCCTGACATTTTGGCCAAAGAGTACATGTTGTTAATTTCAACCATTTAAAATTTATTTAGGCTTTTTTTTTGTATGTGTGTGTATGTACCCAAAAATATGGTGTATCCAGGACAAAGTCATCTGTGTGTCCTTGACATAGATCTGTGTTCTACTGTTAGGTGCTGTGTTCTGTATCTCCAGATAATACTCTTCAATATTTACCTTCAATTCTGCATATATTTTGGGTTCATATAGTAAGGTGGAAATGTCATTATAACTTTGACTTATTGATGCATGAATTATCTTATCATTATAAAATGTCTTTATTCCTATGAAAAAATGTTTGTCTTAAAACGTTTTGTCTGATATTACCAAAGTCATACTAGCTTTCTTTGGCTGTTGGGCTTGCAAGGCATTATTTCTCATCCTTTTCTTCCTTTTTTCTCATCTTTTAATGTAGCGTGTTTTACACAGTTGAATCATGTTTCCTTTTTGTGTGCATGTGTGATGTATATATATCTGTGCTGTGTATATGTATGTGTTGTGTGCATGTGTGTACACTCGGGTGTGTATGTGCATGTGGAGGCCAATGGTGGACACTGGGTGTCTCCCCCTATTGCTCTCCTTACTTTCTGAGACAGGCTCTCTCACTGTTTTGCCTAGACTGGCTAGCCAGGGAGCCTCTGGTGTCTTCCTGCCTCCCGCTTCCCAGGGCTAAGATTACAGATATGCACCCAAGGATGTTGTCACGTGGGCATTGGAGATCTGAATGCTGGTCCTCATGCTAATACAGCAAACATTTCACCCACTGAGCCAACTCCTCGACCCTCAGGTTTTTAAGTTTCCATTCGACTAATATGTACTTTTTGACTAGAGTGTTAATAGTTTCCTATAGCTTCTATAACAAATTACACACGTTGGTGGCTCAAAACAAAACCAATTTATTCTATTATACGAAGTGGGGGAAATCTGAAATCTAGCATGCCTTTAGTCTCTCTGGCTGTAGGGGGACCAATCCATTCTTTGTTCCTCTCAAGTGAGGAGCACTATCATTCCCTGTTTAGTAACCATATGACTTCATTCTCCAGTTAGATCTCTAGTGAATGTAGTTGAATTTCTAAACAGTCTTATAAATAAGAGACATAGAGCCAAATACAGAGGTAATAGCCAAAGAGATCAGAGAACTAGCAAAGAGCCATGACTATCTTATCTTACCACCTCACCACAGTCGCTTCCCCAGAGAGAGCTTCTTCCTGTGTAACCTGTGTTTTTATTCCCTTTCTGTTCTGCTTTCTCATTGGCTATAAGCCCAGCCACATGACTTCCTTGTCACTGCCTGTCTATACAGACCTCCAAGTCTCTATGGTTGGTACTAGGATTAAAGGCTCGTGCCACCACGCTTGGCTGTGTCCTTCACCACACAGAGACTCTGCCTGCCATGTGATCAGATTAAGGGCATGTGCTACCACTGCCTGACTCCTGTTTATGGCTATGTGACCTCTGATCTCCAGGAAAACTTTATTAACATTCAAATTAAATCACATTTCAGCACAATTAAAATATCACCACAAGTGGACATCACATTGTCAACTCCTTTGCCTGTATAAGGAGTTAGCAACAGCCTTATCAGGTGGATTTGACCTCAAGATCTTTAATTTACATTTTCAAAACTCATTTTTCCAAATGAGGTAACATACAATTTCTTAGAATTAAGGCCCAGCCATAAACATGTTAGGGTTACCATTCTGCACACTGTAATTTTCCTCTGGATCCCTAAATTCTTGAAACATAGTAGATGTTAAAGTAGCTTGACCTCATCCCCACAACTCCATGATTCCCAATTCACTATCACACCAACTCCATCCCAAATCTCACCTCAGTGCCATCATCTCAAAAGTTCCAAATTCTATCTTCTGAATTACAGCAATCAGACCCAGCTGAGATTATGAGTATGATTCATCCGGGGACAGATTTTGCTTTTAATTTTTTTCACTATATTTTTTGTAGTCATTTCCCTCATGGTTAAATTAACAGTTTAACCTAAACTAATCTGGTTTGCATTAATGCCAAACGGTCTTTTTACAACTATAAGTCCATTCTTTGCACACTTCTTTATATAATTATTGTATAACAAAATATGTTTCTCATAATGTAATTCCATGAACATGGTTTTATAACCACTGCTTTGTACAGTTGTCCTATAAATCAGAAAGGGCAAGAGAAAAGTTATAAAAATGTATTTTTACTGCCTGAGATTTTCCTGGGTAATCATCTTCGCCAGTATGCATTCAAATTTCTTTGTATGCATTCAAATTTCTCGCCTGTATTTTTTCATCTACTTAAAAAAAATCCTTCCCTATTTCCTAAAGGTTTCCCGATGGACTGTATCTAGAATCCTAGCTCTTGGGAGACTAAGGCAGAAGGATCAAGAGTTCAAGACTAGTCTCACCTATATAGCAAGTTAGAGGACTTCTAGGGATACAACATGAGACTATCTAAAAAGTAAAAACAAACACCCCCCACCCATGTCCCTGACTGTTGTCAGTATGTTGACTATGCCAGCCCAGTATCTCCAGGTCTCCAGGTTTCTGATGAGAAATCTGCTGTTAATCTCATGAGAATCCCTTGTATGTCATGAGCCATGTTTGTTTTGTTGTTTTCCAGATTTTTCCTTGGTCGTTGTCTTTAAGAGTTTAACTGGTATATATTGAGATGTTGATATCCTTGAGTTCATTTTACTTGAAGTTTTTTTGAGCCCTTTGGGTCATATAATAATGTTTCTCATAAAAACTGGGGAATCTCCAGCCATTATTCCTTCCTTTATTCTTTCTGTCCTCCCTGTCTTTTGTCTTTGTGACTAATTAGGCATACACTGCTTTGCTTGATGGCCCCCCAAAGGGTATGTGAACATCCATAAAGTATTCTTTATTTTTCCTGTTACTCAGACTCACTGTTCTTATAATCTAACCAACATACCCTTCTTATTTTTCCTTTGCTTAGCATTGAACCTAGCTTTGTGCATGCCAAACAAGTGTTTATATTGTTGGTTCAAATCCACCCCTCACCTGACACACCTCAAAGTTTGCTGGTTGTGTCTTCTGTTAACCAAAATCAGCTGTGAACTGGCCTAGTTAAACTTTTATGTCTACTCATGCCAATAATAGAATATGCATTTATCACATCTTCTTAGCTGCTAATCTTTGCTGATATTTGCTGACATTGTTATTCTGCTCTTTACCCCCCCTTCCTCCCCCCTCATCTCTTTCTTCTCTTCCTCTTCCTTCTTCTCCTCTTTGATGCTGAAAATCAAATCTAGGTCCTTGTGCCTGCTAGTCAAACATACTACCATTGAGCTACACCCTAAGACCAATGTGTGCTTTTATCTATTTAATAATTAATTTAATTTTAATTAAGTTTTTCGGTACTGTGGACTGATCCAAGAGCCTCCAGGATGCTAAGCCACTGCCTCTGATCTATATCCTTAGCTCCCTTTTTAACTTTGTATTTTGGGACCATGTCTCGCTAAGTTGACCAGGCCGCCCTCCAATATTCTCTCCAGGCCAGGCAGGCCTTAAGATTGCAATTCCCCCTCAGCCAGGGTTGTAGGTGTGTGTGTGGTGGTGGTGGTGGTGGTGGTGGTGGTGGTGGTGGTGGTGGTGGTGGTGTGTGTGTGTGTGTGTGTGTGTGTGTGTGTGTGTGTGTGTGTGTGTGGTACTAGTAGTAGTAGTAATAGATATAAATACTTTTGTTTTTTTGGAGTGGCTTTAGGCTCATAGTAAAACTGAACAGAAACCACAGCAAATTCTTTTACCCTGTTCCTCTTTTTCTTTTCACACACATTTCTCCACCATCAGCACACTACACAGGATGGCAAAATTGTTAGAACTCAATGAACCAATAATGATGCATCATTATCACCTACAGTCCACACTTTATGTTGAGATTCATATGTGGTGTACATTGCCTACTCAAAGGAGTCAAATACTCAAAGGGGGATTGATTCATACTAGCATATTAGAAGAGGCCCCAGCAGGCCAGACTGAACCAGAATGGAGGTACTTATGCTAAGTGCCATGTAATCAAGTTTAAGTTTGAAATGGACCAGCTTTCTAGAAAAGGCAGATTACAGCTAACCCAAGTCCACTCTGTTTTAACCTATAGGGAAAATAACCTTGACACTACTCATCTGTTGTTTTGTTTCTGTTTTTGCTTTCTTCGGCCCCTTTCTGTTTATACCAACCTCCTTGACTCAGCTCATTAGAACACACACACTCTATATGTATGTGGATACATATGTATGTATATGTAATTGTTTGAGGAGTCCTTCCAAGCATGTACTGCATTTTGACCAAATTCACCCCCTTCACCTCTTCTCCAACTCCTCCTCTAGCCTTTCCATGACTTTTCCCTCTGACTTCATGTGCTCTTCTGTTATTTTTTTCTTTAAATCCTATTTCCACTTCATGTTGACTTTATGTGCATGGATGTAGTGCCATCTGATGGAGCATGGGTAGCCTCTCAGGGTTGCATATCTGAAGAACACCGAGGCTACCTCTTCAGAAGTCATTGATTGCTACAGCTTCTGAGCTAGATGTGGAACTTTCCCCCCAGCCTAGGCTGAGACTTTGGCTAGTCTGATCTTGAGCAGGTCTTCTGTATGGAGTCCTAGACTCCATGAGTTCATGTGTGCCACAGGGCTGTCAGGTCAAACAAATGCTCTTCTACTGCAGAAGTCTGCTACCTCTGACTTTTAGACTCTTTCTGCTTCCCTCTTCCACAGTGATACTTGAGCCTTGGGGGAGAGGGTGGGGTACTGACATCCCACTTACAGCTGACCAATCCACTATATCATGTTCTCTGCACCATGATCTGTGGTGGGTCTCTGTGAAAACTGCCATCCACTGTGAAAGAAGCTTCTCTTTTGAGAATTGAGAGATGTGCTAATCTGTGGGTATAACAATATGTCATTAGGAGTCATTGTAATACTATTTTCATTTAATAATAAAATGATTAGTATTAGGTTCTCTCCTAGGGCATATGACCTGGCCAGACATGGGTATTGGGCCCAACCTGAGTTCTCTTTTGTGGGGTAGTCCTTAAATCCAATCAGAAACTATTTGGTCACTCTGGTAACATTTATGGATATCATTGCACCAGTGGTCATACCTTGCTAGCCAATCAGTATTGTAGCATGGTTGATTAGTTTTTGTCCCTCAGCAGCATGCATAACACCTTCCAATACCACGAAAGCTAGCCATTAGGGATGATGTCACCTTGAGTTTTTCATGTCCCATGACTCAGGTATGCGATGCCTTCAGCAATAGGCTCTTACCATTAAGTTTTGGAGGGTAACCAAGAGCACTGGTTAAAGCCTGTATTGTGTGTGTGTGTGTGTGGGGGGAGCGGTCTGTGGACCCCACTGACTAACAATTCAAAAACAGGTAACCCATACCTGTGGCTGAGATTTTTATATAGTAACCTATTGTATATGGAGGAACTAGTATCCCTTGTTATGGGTTAGCCACAGTTAAACTCTTCTCATATATATTTGTGTTCATGGCTGTATGTTAGAGAGCTTCTACAGCAACAGATTTCCATATGGCATTTTCAAAGGTCTTCATAATTAGTTATTCCTCCCCACAGTCACTTCTCTACCCTGCTGTCCTGTCTTCTCACCCAGTTTAACTCTCCTCTTTTTATTGTGGAATTGAAACTGTTAATATTTGTCATTATTATAATATGTGTGCTAATTGCTGTCATTCTGGTTTTGTGTTGTTTCTTTGACGTCTTTTGATTGACTGTCCTGGTATTGTTTATTTGTTCTCTATGACATCTTGGCTGTTTTTATCCAGTAGACGACATCATTCCTTCCAGGATTCCCTGTAAAGTTGGCTTAGTGGTCATAACTTCCTTGGTTCTGTTTTTACTATGGGAGTTTTTAGTTTATCCTTTAGTTTTAGTAGATAGTTTTTCTGAGTCTAATGGTCTAGTCTGATATATATGTGTGTGCATGTGTGTGTGTGTGTGTCACACACACACACACACACACACACACACACATATATATATGTATATATGATCTTTCAGATCTTGGAATATATATTTCCAGCCCATTCTGGATTGAAAATTTTCTCTCAAATAATCATATTATTCTGATGATCTTGCTTTTGTGAGTAAGTTGACCTTCATTTCTTGCAGCTTTTTTTTTTTTTTTTTGGTTTTTCGAGACAGGGTTTCTCTGTGTAGCTTTGCGCCTTTCCTGGGACTCACTTGGTAGCCCAGGCTGGCCTCGAACTCACAGAGATCCGCCTGGCTCTGCCTCCCTAGTGCTGGGATTAAAGGCGTGCGCCACCACCGCCCGGCCATTTCTTGCAGCTTTTAATATCCTTTTTCTGTTCTGAACTCTTAATATTTTTACTATAATATGACATGAAGAGTTTCTTTTCTTGTCCTTTCTATTTGGAGTTCTATGTGTCTTTCATATTTGGATGGACATCTGTTTCCCTAGGTTCTGAAAATGTTTCTTCTATGATTTTACTTAAAATATATTGTATGCCTTTCGCATGACATTTCTCCTTCTATGCCCATAATCTAAGGTTTCAGCTTTTACATGGTGTCCCAGAGTTTTAGTGATATAATTTTCTGCCCTGTCTTCTAGCTCTGAAGCTCTGTTTTCCACATGATCCATTCTATTGATAAAATGTTTGTTACTGAGGTGTTATTTGGCTTATTGAGTTTTAAATTTTCAACACCATTTCAGGCTTTTTTTCAATAATTCTCTTTATTAAATTCTATTTTCACATCTTGTATTGACTTCCTTAATTCATTCATCTTTTTGTCTTCTTTGAGTTGTTTGAACACACTATCATTTTTTAAAAATTCTTTGTTGGAAAGTTCTTTGAGAAATGGAGTCTGTTACTATGGGATTACTCATTTGCAAGTGAGACATTTCTTGGCTTGTCATGTTGACTCTGATTTTGTGTCTAGATTTTCACATTTGGAGTTAGTTGGTTGAGTGGGAGTGTGAGCCTGAGGCTGGTGGTCTGGGGATTACCCATCTGGCAGTGCCAGGAGCCAGGGAAACCATGGAGGTCCAGACAGGATGTTTGTAGCAGGAAAACCCTTCCTGGTAGGCACTGGGAGCTAGATAGACCAGGAAGTGTAGACCAAGTAGTCAAGGCGTGGTGGGCCCCACACCCATTGACAGTGGGAACCAGACTGACTGAGATGCATGAGCCAAGTGCCATTCTATTTTTTATAAAATGGGTTGATCCTCAATTTTACAATTGCAAATGAAAGCCAATCAGATCTTTGGGAGCAGTTTATTTTGTGTTTTGATAACTGCATTTCTTTCTCAATTCCATTCATTTGCTTCAAATACAGAAATAATCACCAGTACAAATTAATATCTCTCATTATAATGATTTAACAATAATTTCAGTATAAACTTACTCTTGTGTAAGTGTTTACTATATTTTTGTAGACATTGAAACTGTATGTTACTATACTGTGCATAACTTTTTGTTTTGTTCAACTGAAAGGCTCTAGGTGCTTTTCTATATTAATATGGGTCCAATTTATTAATTCTCATTGTAGAGTATGCCACACTTAGTTCTTGGTTAATGAGCATTTATTTACTTCCAAGCCTTTGCTCCAACAAGTGATACTACTAAGAATATTCTTATGTAGGTTTTCTGGGGCTTGTGAGCAAGTGTCTGCAGAGGTCTAGACAGTGTAAGTCCAACATTGAATACATCAAGTATTACCCACTTTCTTTATCATGTACTGGTACGGAATCTCCCTTCTAGACAATGTGTCAATCTCATTATTCCACATTCCTCATCAGTCTTTGAGGTTGTCTGACTTCAAAATGCTTGCAGTCTCATGGATACAAAATTATACTTTGTTGCTATTTTAATTTGCATTCTGCTAATGCAATCCCCTAGCTTTGGGGATGAACCCCTTCTTATAACTTTGTTGGTTATCCAGATTTTCTCTTGCTTTTTATGTTCTTTGCTCCCCCTGCTTTTTTTAATTCAGCCTTTCCTTTCTCATTAGTTTACGGGAATGCTTTATGTCTCCTGAATACAAATTCTTTACTGAGCATGTGCCTTCCCCCAATTTGGAACTTGATTATGGTTGTGTTTGCAGAAGCTTTTAATTATTCTGTAGTAAAAATAGCAATTCAGATTTAGGGTTGTATCCTGTTTAAGAAATTCTTTCCCTCTTCAACCTCCTACAGACAATCTTCTCTGCTTCATTATTCGACCTGTTACTGATTTTTATTTTTAGTGCGAGGTAAAGAGCTCATTTTGTCTTATCTCAAATTCATGAACAATGTCTGAATCCATTGATGGACTGGATCATCCTTTCCTCTCTTGTAATGTTTCTTGTCTTCAGCCTTGTGTGGCTGTGCTAGACTGGCATGTATAATGACAGGACTCTTGCTCTGTTTGGGTCACCCACATATCCCATGTACCGGAGACAATGCCTAGACACAGAAGCTATTAACATTTACTAGAGAATGAACAAAAATGTGGATGGCATCTCTGGTCTGAAACATAAGCAAGCTCGGCTTCTAGGGCGCTTAAAGGTGTTCGGTGTTCTTTCTTTATTCTCAGACACAGTCAGGTCTCTGATGGGTCACAGACATCCTAGGCTTCTTCATCTGAGAGCAATAGCTGCAGAAATGCCATCTGTTCTACTGAAAAGAAAAAAAAAACTGTCCCATATAATTAATAGTTACCGCAGAATTCATTACATAGGCTTTTGCAGTAATATCTACTTCTAGGAAAGCAAGGATAAAGGATAAAATTCAACTGGTCAAGTGTACCAAGTACATTTAACCCTTTCTATCACACACAAGCAGACACTAAACACACACGCACACCACACATGCACATACACACACATATGTATATTAGTTTTAGTTTTTGAAATCAAAATATGATTATATCATTTCCCTCTTCCTGTTCTCCCTCCAAACCCTCTCTCAAAATCATAGCTTCTTTTTTTTAAGTGTGTGTGTATTCCTAGACATTCAAATACCTTCTTTTCATTCCATGAAATGTTATGCGAGTGTGTGTATGTGTGTGTGTGTGTGTGTGTGTACATATATATATATAATGTATGTATAATATGTAATTATTGTGAAATAGAATATTTGTTTAACTATGTAAAGATGTGTTACATTTGTTTGTGTTACATAATAATTGTTTAACTATCTAAAAATGTTTTGCATTTGTTTATGCTTCATTTGTTTAACTATGTAAATATGTGTTGCTGTTTCACCTTGCCTGCCTAGGGCACCTGATTGATCTAGTAAAAAACTGAACAGCCAATACCTAAGCCAAGGAGGGATAGGCAGGGCTGGCAGAGAGAAAATGGGAGCCAGCCAGCCCACCAGGGGCCAGACAGCCAGACACAGAGGAAGCAGGAAAGCAGGATGGACAGTATGTATGTAGATGAGGTAAATGAGCCTCAGGGTGGCACATAGATGAATAGAAATAGGTTAATTTAAGTTAAAGCAAAAAAAAATAGTTAGCTAGAAACAAAGCTAAGCTAAGGCTGAGCATTCATAACTAATAATAAGTCTCTGTGTCATGATTTGGAGGCCGGTGGTTCAAGAAAGCCTGCTACATGTAAAAATTATATATATATATATATATATATATATATATATATATATATATAATTATATGTATATAATTTATATATATATAAAATTGTATACATACAATCACACACACACACACATATAATTTCAGGGCCGACTACTTGGTATTGGAGACTAGGGGACTCTTCTCTGAGGAAGACTATTTCTTCCTCTCTCGGCATTCATTAGCTGCCTGTAGTTTTTTGTCTAGGTCTAGGTCCTTGTGAGATTTCCCCCTTTCATGTTAGCCTGACTATTAGGTGTTGTCCTTGTTTAGGTCTTGTTTAGTCATCCATGTTGTTGAAACTCCATGGGTATAGCTTCCCTGACATACCTAGGAGACTGGGTTTCACAGGAATGTTCCATTTGCTCTTACATCTTTCTGCCACCTCTTCTGTGATGTGCCCTGAGCCTTAGGTGACAGAGTTGTGCTGTGGTTGTATCAGTTGAGGCTGGATGTCACATGACCACTTGTTTTGTGCATTTCAATCAGTTGTGGTTTTCTGTAATAGTCTCTGTCTGTCTAGGTTTCCAGTACCAGGCAAGATTTCCCTCTTGTCGAGTGGGCCTTAAGTCCAATTAGAGAGATGCTTGCTACTGTCAGGATATGCATGCCGCTTTTGCACAGTAGGACTACCATGCCATACTGGTCATTGTCATAGTTCATAGTTGTCATAGCTGGGTAGGACCATTGTTTTTTCTCTTCCCTTGGAAGCTTGCATGGCACCTTCTAGCACCGTAAAAGCTAGTCTTCAGGGAGGAGACTATCAGGTCAGACCCAGCTTTGATCTTCCAGGTCCTGTGTCCAAAGTGCTGGTGTCTTCAGCACTACGGACTAGCCTTTCTTCTGGGAGGCAGACAAGGGTAACAGCAATCACCTACGATGTTTTAAGAGTCTTGTGGACTGTCTTGGCCAACAACTCAAAAGACTTTCCTTATGGCTGGTATTTGGGGTTTTGCTTAGGTAGCCTGTGGCTCTTGAGGGGAATGTTGTCAGCCCAGGTGGAAAGTTTTCACTTAAAATATGTATGTCTATCTATGCACATCAATTATATGCATTATGTGTAATTTTAGGCAAATATGTAATAGCATGATTCCTTAAGACTTTTCAGACATCTAATGTTATTTTACCCCCTTCTCACCTCCTTTTCTACTGACCTCCCTACATTTTCCTTACAGGCTCCTTCTTGTTTTTCACATTGTACCCTGCTCTTCCCCTCTCTAGTCCCCATCATCCACGGTCTCTTTGTACTTTCCTGGTTTCTATGGCTAATCCAATTTATGTATTCATATCTGAAGATTTGGAGCTGGGAACCACAGATAGGAGAGAGTATGTGACATTTTTCTTTCTGGGTATAAGTTATCTCACTCAATAGAATCTTTTCTAGTTCCACCCAATTACCTGCCAAGTTCATACTTTCATTTTATATGCAGCTCTATGGTATTCCATAGTGCATGTATGTTTTCACTATCCATTCGTTAGTTGAAGGACATTTATGTTGTTTCATTTCCTAGGTATTGTGAACAGCTCAGTAATGAATATGATTGACGAAGTATTTGTGGAGTAGGATGTTGAGTCTTTGGGCATATGCCAAGGAGTGATATAGCTGGGTTTTATGGTAGATTTATTTTTAGCTTTTTGAAGGTTCTTCACACTAATTTCTACAGTGGCTGGACCAGTTTGCAATTTTACCAGCAGTCAATGAGTGTTTCCTTTCCCTGACATCTTCTCTAGCATTTGTTATCAACTGTTTTGTTGATCTTTGCTATTCTGAATGGGGTAAGAAGAAATCTCAAAGTTATTTTGATTTGCATTTCTCTAATTGTTAGGGATGATGATCATTTTTTGAGGTATTTCTTAGTCATTTTTATTTCTTCTATTGAGAACTTTCTGTTTAGATCCATAGCCCATTTTTTTGAGTGTGTCTTTTGACTTTTATGACTCTGGTTTTTTAAATTCTTTATGTATCCTGGATATTAATCCTCTATCAGATGATTAGTTGGCAAGATTCTTTCCCACTCTGTGAGGTTCCTCTTTACATGGTTGATTGTTTCTTCAGCTGTACAGAAAGTTTTTAGTTTTATGAAGTCCCACCTCTCAATTGTTGGCCTTAATCCTTAGACAAAGGAGTGCTATTCAGAAACTCTTTTTCCTACACATACATCATGGCGGATGCTTCACATGTCTTTTTCTAGTAGTTTCAGTCCTTCAGGGTTCATGTTTAGGTCTCCAATCCAGTTGGATTTAGTTTTTGTATAAGGTGATCGTAGATATGGATCTAATTTATTTTTCTGCATATGGACACCCAGTTTTCCTAGCACCGTTTGTCAAAGATTCTCCAGGGTATGTTTTTGGCATCATTGTCAAATATTAAATGGATGAAGTTGTATGTACTCATGTTTGGGTCTTCAATTTTGTTCTATTGGTCTACATGTCTGGTTTTTGTTGTTGTTGTTTAGTTTTGTCTTATTTTTTTTTTGCTAGTACCATATTGTTTTTACTACTATGACTCCATAATATATCTTGAGGTTTGGAATTGTATTCCACTCAGCATTGTTCTTATTGTTTAGGATTGTTTTGGCTATCCGGGGTCTATTATGGTTTCCTATGAATTCTTGGATACTTTTTTTCTATATCTGTAAAGAAGGAGAATGAGAATTTGATTGGAATTGCATTTAATCTTTAAGTGGCCTTTGGCGCAATGGCCATTTTCACAACATTGATTATACCAATCCATTAGCACAGGATGTCTTTCCATTTCTAGTGTCTTTCTCTATCTCTTTCTCTGGAAGCTTAAAGTTTTCATTGTAGAGATCTTTCACCTTCTTGGTTAGGTTTATTCCTGGATATTTTATTTTCTTTGGACTGTTGTAGGCAGGAATGTGTCTATGGTCTCTGTCTCTCTGTCTCTCTATGTGTGTGTGTGTGTGTGTGTGTGTGTGTGCCCATGTGTGCTTGTTGGTGTACAGAAGAGCTATTGACTTTTCTAAGTTGATTCTGTCTCCTGCTACTTTTCTGAAATTATTGTTCATTTCTGTTCTGGTGAAAGTTCCACCTCAATCCCCTTTCCCCCATATCTCTCTCTCCAAACCCTGCTTCATCTCAGAAAGCCTGCCAAACATGGCTCCTCTGCCAGAGGATATTTAAGGTCTGGCCCAAGACTTCACCTCATGGTTTCTCCTCTTCTCCTGGGACCACCCAAGAATGCTCTGCTCGGATTAAACCTGAACTTACTAATTTGGCCTGATCTGACTGATTACATCGGTGGCAGCATTACTTTTTCTGGTAGATTTATTTTATGAATCTCTTCTGTGGATATCATGTCATTTACAAATAAGGATAATTTGACTTCTTTTCCTATTTGTATCCCTCTAATTTCATTCTTTTTGCTCCAGCTAGTGCATTGCACATAAGATTGAAAAGGAGTGGGGATAGTGGACATCCACTTCTCATTCCTGATTTTGTTGGGATTGCTTCAAATTTTTATCCATTTGGAATGATGTTGGCTGTGAGTTTTTCATATAAAGCTCTTATGATGTTGAGCTATGTTCCCTCTAGGCCCACTCTCTCTAGGACAGTAGTTCTCAACCTTCTTAGTGCTGTGACCCTTTGATACAGTTCCTCATGTTGTGGTGACCCCCAACCATAAAATAATTTTTGTTGCTCCTTTATAACTGTAATTTTTTTACTACTGTTAAAAATTGGAATGTAAAGTCTGATATGCAGGATATCTGATAGAGACCCCTGTGAAAGGATCATTCAGCCCCCCATAGGGGTTACAGCCCACAGATCAAGAACCACTGCTCTAGGCATAGACCTAGCTTTTATACGGGTTATGTAAAATGTCCTCATGCTTGCAAGGCAAGTGCTTTACCAGCTGAGCCCTCTTCTGAACCCACTTTGCTTTTTCATGGACTATGGCTACACGGATTATTTTGGAAAGAGGTGAGTGGCAGGTGGTGTTGGGGGAACTGCAGTATCATGTTCCACAACAGTGGTCACATTCATTTATGGAACTTTCCAGAGATATTGTCCTCCATGACTTCATTCAGTTTTAAAGTAAAAGAGTTTGAGTTTTCATTTTTATTGAAAATGACTTAGTAAGGGCTCCTATGATTGGAGGAAAACTATCATGGGATGATTTGTTAGTTTCTTTTTTCATTGACGTGACTAAACTCCTGAAAAGAAGCAACTTAAGGGAGGAAGGGCTTATTTTGGCTCATGGTTGGAGTGCACAGTCCATCCAAGCAGGGAAGACATTGGAGTGCACAGTCATCCCAGTAGGGAAGACATTGGAGTACACAGTCATCCCAGCAGGGAAGACATTGGAGTGCACAGTCCATCCCAGCAGGGAAGACATTGGAGTACACAGTCATCCCAGCAGGGAAGACGTTGGAGTGCACAGTCCATCCCAGCAGGGAGGACATTGGAGTGCACAGTCATCCCAGCAGGGAAGACATTGGAGTGCACAGTCCATCCCAGCAGGGAAGACATTGGAGTACACAGTCATCCCAGCAGGGAAGACGTTGGAGTGCACAGTCCATCCCAGCAGGGAGGACATTGGAGTGCACAGTCATCCCAGCAGGGAAGACATTGGAGTACACAGTCATCCCAGCAGGGAAGACATTGGAGTGCACAGTCATCCCAGCAGGGAAGACATTGGAGTGCACAGTACATCCCAGCAGGGAAGACATTGGAGTGCACAGTCCATCCCAGCAGGGAGGACATTGGAGTGCAGTCCATCCCAGCAGGGAGGACATTGTAGTGCACAGTCATCCCAGCAGGGAAGACATTGGAGTGCAGTCCATCCCAGCAGGGAAGACATTGGAGTGCACAGTCCATCCCAGCAGGGAAGACATTGGAGTACACAGTCATCCCAGCAGGGAAGACATTGGAGTGCACAGTCCATCCCAGCAGGGAGGACATTGGAGTGCACAGTCATCCCAGCAGGGAAGACATTGGAGTGCACAGTCATCCCAGCAGGGAAGACATTGGAGTGCACAGTACATCCCAGCAGGGAAGACATTGGAGTGCACAGTCCATCCCAGCAGGGAAGACATTGGAGTGCACAGTCCATCCCAGCAGGGAAGACATTGGAGTGCACAGTCATCCCAGCAGGGAAGACATTGGAGTGCACAGTCATCCCAGGCAGAGAAGACATTGGAGTGCACAGTCATCCCAGCAGGGAGGACATTGGAGTGCACAGTCATCCCAGCAGGGAGGACATTGGAGTGCACAGTCCATCCCAGCAGGGAAGACATTGGAGTGCACAGTCATCCCAGCAGGGAAGACATTAGAGTGCAGTCCATCCCAGCAAAGAAGGCATAGCAGTGAGAATGCTTTGGTTGTGACAACAGGAGCCTTAGCCTATTTTCTCATGTCTAGGTAGAACAGGATGCAGACAGGACAGAAAGCAGATAGAGTTGGGTTATGGATCTCAAGACTCCTATCCTGCTCCATCTACCCCAAATGACCAACTTTCTCCCAGTTGGGGATCTACCTCCTAAACGTGTCACAGCCTTCCAAAATAGCACCACTGGCTGAAGATGAGGTGTTCTGACACATGAGCCTGTTGAGGAGCATTTCCCATTCCAACCATCCCAGAAACAACAGCGGTGTTAGTTTTACATAAACACATGCCATTGAGGAGAACCTAGAAAAAGCATGTTAGCACCTCAGTTAGAAAGTCTTACTTTAGTGAAATCTTTCTGTCCATTGAGATCACTGCCATAATGTCACAGAAATCAACATCTCAGCATAAGCTGGTGTCCATCCAGTAGTGTAATAGTGTAAATGGCACTTTGAGCTATCTAGTGAAGTCCCCCTGCTTCCCTTAGGCACACACACACACCTTCATTTATGCACATTGGGACATAAAATGAGTTACTCAATACAGATCAAACTGCTGCTGTAGTCACCCCTGATAATGTACCTGTGAGATGGGCCAATAGTGGAAAGAGGGTGCAGGGGGGGGGGTCCCCTGCCCTGTTCCAAGGCAAATGGCTCTGTTAACAATCAACATTTACAGGTTTTAGCTCAACAGATAAGATGTGTCCATTCAGTGAAGGAGACGACATCACTTGGTCCTTCTCCAATCCTCCCTGGCAGGAATTTTCACTTCCCTTTGACAGGAAAACTGTGAGTTCCTCTGCTGTGAGACTATAGTTCTTCACTCCTTTCTTGCTTCCTATGGAGGGTGAGTCAGATTTCCCCCGTCTCCACCGTCAGTTCTTTCCCAACTCCTCGGCCCTCCTATCTAAGCATGCTTACAGTGTGTATCATAAAGCTTTATGTTTCTCTCATTTAATTAACTGAAAGGTCTTTGAGAGTCAGGATTTGGCTTCATTTGGCCTGACAATTGTGGGCCCAGGACAGTACCCAGAGCCAAAGGGAGCAGAATGTGTAAAGTGGCAGGAGGCAGAAGCATGGTGTGGTCCACTGGCTGCTGGTGGCATAACATCAATTTCCTGTCATGTGGACTGGCCGTCTGTGATTAATCAGTCTCCTTTCTTTTCAGTTTGTCCATGGACTCTTTCATTTTTGTTTGTTTTTATCTGTCTCCAGATTTCAAATGTTTATAGAAACGGGTAGACTAGGCATACATGTCACTTTTAAAGAATGACAATTTATTTAAGTCTCCTTCTCAGCCCTAGCCTGGCCTGAGTCACTGGCTGCGAGTGTCAGAACAATTTGTAACATTAAGCGAGTGCTAAGTTCCAAGTGATGAGTTGGAGGGCGCGGTGAAGGCTGTAAGCCTGCCAATGCATCAGAACTGGTCCATTGAGCTAGGTTCCGTATCAGAGCTAGGGTCTGATAGCCGGGTTATCAGAATGCAGTGGGGGCTGGGGGCAGCTTGCAAATCCAACCGAGCAACGTAACACTGAGCCTTTCACTGTGAGGTGCGATGTTGTCTTCAAGATATTTTTTGAAAAGATGGGCAGCTAGTTATTAGACACACACATATAGGACGCTGAAAAAGGTCACTGTAAATAGGACGACATTTACTTTTACTCTTTTTTATTCCTTTGCTGATGTGATATTTTCTTTGACGGATTATATTTCTGGGGAGAGGGAGGTTTTGGGATAAGTAGCACGTCCTTTCAATTTGAAAAATATGAAATGTGTTAAGAGCTCCTGGGGACTTGGCTGAGTGATCAGATCTGGGAGCTTTGTCTGTCTATAAGACATACATTAGCTTCTCTGCAAGAGTGGATTGGTCCTTGGAGCCTAGAGGAAGCAAATGTTGACAGCAGCGCTTAAATCAGTGTGCCGTTCTTTACCGCAGTCCTCTTTGCCTTGTGGAGACATCATGGCCGTGGCTATGATACACTCCCCACACCAACTGGAGATTACATTTTCCAGGTGAATAGAACCGGATGCCCTCAGAAAATGCAACATCCCTGTGAGAAATTATGTAGCCCAGTCTAGAGACCTAGTCCCAAACAATTACCAAATCGGGCAGCCTTCAGAGGCCACACCACGCTAAGGCTCACTCAACCAGCTCCCGTCACCGGAACCATTTGCTAGGCAGGAAGCACATAGTTTTTAGTGGCACGTTGTGGTCTCCCCACCCACTGGGTCAGATGGACTTTAGGTGCTAGGCCTGACAAGGACTTTTTTCCTTTCCTTTCCTTTCCTTTCCTTTCCTTTCCTTTCCTTTCCTTTCCTTTCCTTTCCTTTCCTTTCCTTTCCTTTCCTTTCCTTTCCTTTCCTTTCCTTTCCTTTCCTTTCCTTTCCTTTCCTTTCTTCCCTTTCCTTTCCTTTCTTCCCTTCCTTCCTTCCTTCCTTCCTTCCTTCCTTCCCTCCCTCCCTCCCTCCCTCCCTCCCTTCTTCCTTCCTTCCTTTCTTCCTTCCTTTCTTTCTTCCTTCCTTTCTTTCTTTCTTTCTTTCTTTCTTTCTTTCTTTCTTTCTTTCTTTCTTTCTTTCTTTCTTTCTTTCTTTCTTTCTTTCTTTCTTTTTCTTTTGCCATTCTGGCAGTTGTTCATCTAACATAAGCCACCTGACTTTGAAGGAAGGTTGTGGACACTTATCACATGCTATCTTTCTCTCCTTCCTTCCTAATTTATAGAGTCAAGAGTCTTAGAAAAATCAGATTCCCTGTGTGCTCTGTGTTAAGTGCTGACTCTTCCTTTTCCAGGGCAAGCAGTGTCTTGGTTTTTGCTTACCTGGCTACACCATCATTTTTAATGCTCTGGTCGCTCTTTCAAATGCCTCGGGGAAGTAAGTTGGCAGTGGGCATGGGAAGAGGAAGAAATTTATGGAAATGTTTGCTGGGCTGTATTATTTGCGAACATATTGGGGGTATTTATTATCTTCCCAACAGACGGGCAGTTTCAACATCTTAAAACTGTCATTTTGATATTTTGTTCAAAGCAACAAGCTTATGTCAGAGTTTTGTAAACAAACACTGTAAAAGCTCTAAAATGATACATTAATAAGCATAGTACTAATTTACTGATATGGCTAAACTATATACACCTCATAAAACATAACAAAAGTCATAGAGTTTTAGTTTGGTTGATAAGAATCATATTTGTTCAATACTAATTCCTTTAAAATATTAATTTAATTTCCAATTATGCATCTGTGTGTGGGCTTGTGCACTTCAGTGCGGGTGCCCTCAGAGGCCAGAGACATTGGATTCCTTGGAGCTGTGAGTCACCTAATATGGGTCCACTGCGGGAGCAATACGTGCTCTTAACTGCTAAGTCATCTCTCTAGCTCCCTAATACATTTTTAAAAACACCCCTGACACTTTACCCAAATAGCTGCCTAGTTTGAGCAGATAAATATTAATTAGGTTTCAAGGAGATGTGGGTCCTTACTTACTCAAATGGTTTGGGGCACCGTTTTCTACTTGAGCCTAGTTTATACATTTAGTAATGTGGATGCGTTTTGATATTGATAGAGCTTCCCAAGCCAGGCCAACACCCTTAGCACCTTAGCTATAAGAAGAATGTTCCACGCCATGGGAAGATACAATTGTGCAAAAGGAAAAGAATAGAAAAAAGGAGCCTCTGAAAGTGACTTTAGGCACAACATCACTGGACGTCGTGTCCCTTACTGTTGCAGACATCTTAGTTGCTCTCAAATAACTGCAAGCAAGGGAATAATATTACCATTTTGGGCACCAGAGAATAAAGCTAGAAAAAAGTAAATACTTGGCTGAAGACTAGAAAGATGAAAAGCACACAGCCCCAAACTACATTTTTCTCATGCCAAAGCCCTCATCCTGTGCTAGCTGGAGTTTTCCGGCCCGGTTCCTAAGGTGACCCAGCCCACTGTCCTCGCTGCCTTGACTTCAGACTTCATTTCTGGTGACAAGGCTGACACTGTGCCGCATTCCTCAGGATTTAAGTTGAGAGTTCAGTAGGGACAAAAAAAAGAACGAGATGGTTTTAGAAGTGTCTCCAAGGCTGTATTACTTAAGAATTTATGTGTTGAATTCATTATTTTTTCCAGTGAGCTGAAGGCTTTGATGTCCCCACTGTTACTTGGCATTTTCTTGGTTAAGAAAACACTTAAAGGAACTCTCAGTGCGACCTCAGGTATTACAAATAATTTGAATGTCCCCCATGAGGCGGAATTCATTGCAAGTGTGATCGTTTCAACCTTCTAATTCGGTAGTGAAAGTGTGAGCTCAGACAGCCTCTGAACTAACCTGGCCCTTGGTTTGGGGTGTGACCCTTCTGTCCAGGATGGTTCTCAGCAATGCCTGTTAAAATGAATCAAGTGTCCTGCGGGCTGACCTCGGGTGGACAGTGTCCCAGGTAGAGCTGGTCTGTGGCTATGAAATGACATGTTGAATGCCATCTGTTCTCTTCAGGCCTTCCCAGTTGTGTCTCGTCAGCCCCTGAGCGGCCAGTGCCCTTCAGAAAGGAGACAGACAGCACACAAAGGCATGTTGCTTGAGAAGCAGGGAGAGACTTCCAAAGGGCAGCAAGCAAGTGGTAGATGCTGGGGGATATTTTTATTCTTTCTCACAGGAAAGAATATGAAGCATGTTTACTCCAATATAAAGTAGAGAGCTGTGCCTATTTTTTTTCCTCGGAGCTATCTGTGCGGAGCTCACCACGCTGGCAGCTGCAACGCATTCATTTTTAATGCAAGCCTTAAATAAGGATGATTAGTTTTGGCTGGAAGTTATAACGAGCTTTTAAAATTTATAACTTTCAGATGTTAACTTTTTATTTATTGATTGTATGGTACCCAGAACTGAGCTCAGGGCCTTGCATGTATCAGGCAGGTATTGTACCGCTGAGCCACAACCCCAGCTCTCAATGAGAGCTTTAAAACAAAAATCCTACTTCGTTTTCCTAAATATATTGTTCTTCCCCGTTCTCTAGTCCAAACTCTAGAATCCAAAGAGTCTTGCAGATGGTAAATAAGAGCAACAGCCTCTAAATCTGAACATAAGCATGGAGGCAAGGAGATATAAATGATTTGATTTCCATGTTCAGCGTGGTGTCAACAGAGAACACCATGTATTGGATGCCTCCATGTTCAGAGTTTCAAACTCCTGTTTAGACCTACTTTCTTCTCCTTAGGCTGTGAGCAACTCTAAGTCAACCCTCAAGAAATGTGTTCTGAGGTAATCTGATAATGTAATGTAACATAGCAGAGGATACAAGGCACTTTAAAGAGGCACTTGAGGATCGACTTTCATGAACTTGGTTTTGGGGAAGTCATTTGGTCACTTTTTCTTTTCCAAATCTTTATGGTTACACTCAACCCCACGTCTGCAGCAAGTCTCCTGGGAATTCAGTATTCTAAAGAAACCTTTAACCTGTGTTCAGGGTCACGAGTTAGAAAAGGAAGATTAAATGGTTGTATACACATACCTAAAATTTCAGCACTGATTATTATTTTGTCTTTAATCAATATTTTCTAGAAATTTCTAGATACTAGAAACCAATGCCATAGTTGATTGGATGTGTCATAGTTACTTCTTTTACATCATGATATCAAGTTGGTATCCTGGGATACTGTGCCAAGAACAAGTCAGTGGAAGTTTTGTTTGGGTTTCTCTTTGTAAATTTCCTGAAGTTTCTATTTATATTGGATTTGATTAGAACACGTTTCTTGAAAGTTGACTTAAATTTGTTCACAGCCTTAACAGGAGTTCCATTTTAGAGTAAGTGAAATTGGTGCATGAAAATTCAAAGCGAAGTTAGCCCACGGAATGGCCCATTAATGCTTTTAGAACTTTGGTTCAGCTAAGTGCTATGGCAATTTCTTTTATGGGTACAGAGAAATCCTACAGTGGCTGATTATATGCGATCTCAGAAACACTAAGAAAGGCCAGCATGGCTTTCCACTTATGAAACAGATACAAATTGGGGCAGAACAGTATGAAAATGTATTATTGGAGAAACAGAGAGAAACAGAAACATCGGCCACAAGCTTTAATATCCCCTCTGATAGATACTGTGCCTGCTTTGGTCCGGTCTTCCCTTGTTACCCTCCGACTAATCTCAATTGCCAAATCCAATGGTAATGATAAGACTGGGAATCTAAAGTGAAGTTACCAAATTGTCCAGTCATCACTTCCCATGCTGCAGCCATAAAGTGGTTTAGTCTTTGGGTATTTTGTGATTTTACTCACACACTTCTAACATACAGCATTATATTACTGCATGGCATAGTTTTGCCCAGTGTTACGAGGGGCACTTTGGTTCACAGTGTATTTGAATTGTTTAAGATTCAAAGTAAGGGGCCTGGAGAGGTTAAAAACACTGGCTGCTCTTTTAGAGGACCCAGGTTCTATTCCCAGAACCCACATGGTGGCTCACAACCATCCGTGACTCCAGTTCCAGGGGATCCAATGCTTTCTTGTGGCCTCGGCAGGCACCAAGAACGCACATGGTACACATACATATATTCAGGCAAAACATTCAGTCACATAAAATTAATAAATCCAATAAAATTAATGTTCTTATTGTAAAAGAAGATTCAAAGAAGAATATAAGAAAGGTTAGCTAGCACTCAAACAGGCTTCAGTGATTGCAGGCATAGTGTTTCACACATTAACATAATCCTGGGGGCTGGAGGGACGGCTCCTTGGTAAAGAGCTCATGTGGTTCTTTTGGAGGATCCAAAAAGAACACCCATGTCGGACAGTCCACAAACACCGGCCACTCCTGCTCCAGGGACTCCATGTCCTTTTCCAGTCCTTCTGGCACTTGCACTCATGGGCACATACCCTCACACGGACACATAATCATTAAAAACATTTGTATGTTTATGGAACATACTTCATAAAATACGTTTCTGTGTTTGTGCCGCTCTGCAGTTGTCCTTTAATATTTTCTGGGTTTAGTCATAGAATGTTGCTGGATTAGGAGAGGAGCTGGAATGTCACTTCCTCTCATGTTTTCTACACGTGTCTGCAAAGACCAATTAGTGTGTCTTGTTTAAAAGCGAGGCTTGGTGCTTGCCTTGATTAAGTGAGTAGAAAAAGATACGTAGAACAACTTCTTTCTTATTTTTATAGAATAGGAGACCTTGAAGCCTCTGTTACGGCTTATGTAAGAATCAGAGTGATGGCTGGAGGAATTCGGGAGTTAGAGAAAAGACGATGGGTCCTGAAATTCCCCTTTGTCTTCTGTACTGGTGGTCCTGGCTTACCCTCCACACTGCCTTTCACCAGGAAGGCCAGAGGCTACCACCTTAGCAGCTGCACATAGAAACACCATGGGTCTAGCCTGGGAATGTGCCATCAAGACACTTTGACACCACTGCTCTAAGCCTGGTAATAGCTGTTGTATTAAAACCCAGCATTTCACAACAGTTGTTTGCCCAATAACGTAGTATGTCTCCCCCTACTCTGATAGCTTATTTAAGTAGTCTTTTCCCCATGTTTCCCTACGGATGCTGGAAATAATGTCTGCATTTCCACTAGCTTGTATTCCAGTTGTCAGAAAGTCAAAACACAAACACTAGCTGAACTGACTTAGTTACATCTTAACATGGTAATTGTTAAAGCGCTTCATAGGAGAAACCTACCCCCCAAAAAAAAATCACACAAGAAGTTATTATTATGCATATGCATTTTTAATGCCCTATTCTCTGTATAACCTTAAATTACAATGCAGGTTAAATTTCCCTTGCTGATTTATACGCATAATGTAAACTCTAGACACAGTTAATGATATTGCAGCGTAAAACTGTTCCGTGGCAGACTAAAGACCTTGCTTTAGCACTGCAAAGCTCTGGGTTCATTTCAATGTGATCATTGAGGCACTGTGCAGAGATTATGCATTTATTGTATTTTTTTCATGAATACATGAATGAATAATAAGTTCAACAAACAAGAGTTTCCTACTGGGAATGTCAAACAAATCATTCTGCAAAGTGTTCTGAATTTCAATCAATCATTCTCCATAGCACTTGCCCCACGGCTTCCTTCGGCTTCCGCGGAGTCAGCACTTGGAATCAGTGCTGTCTTGGGCGGGAGGTACAGGTCAATGGAGTGGCGTGTCCTCGGGTTTCTCACCCTAGCAGCTTTCTGTGCAAGGCTCATCCTGGTGGCCTCTATCCATAAGGGCCTAGGGAACAGGTGAGTCATATTCCCACAGTTTTGCTTCAGCCACATCCTAGCTGATCCTTAGAATCTGGGATCCAGGGTGCTCTAGCAGATGGCCCACTGGAGAAAAAGTGTCCACTGGAGATGAATGAATTGATCAGCCCAACACCAGGAAACAGGACCACAGGCTTAACACTTGCAACCCTGGATGAATGTTTGAACTAGGTAGCATGAAGATGCCGGTACAAGTTTCAGTGTGGATACTAGAGTCTTTGAGGGTCTGAGCTGAGTTTTAGCCTCTGGGGTAGAGCATCACTGAGCTCATCTTGGGAGTTCACTATTAGTATTATATGGAGTTTTGACCTGCATCAAAAAAGGGGAGGATGAGCCTGGCAGGGCCAGACAGTTCTTTATTTAGAGTTGTTTGTGCAAATGTAGTTTTGGGAGAAGCAACTTTTTGGATGAAGCTGTTTCTTCCTCCTACTTCTACCTACTTTGTGACCTGAGGCAAATTCTAGTGCTGAAGCTCCCTGGTGAGAGATGCCTGTTTGAGGTACATTGTCTATAGCTCCAGGCAGCTTGCTTGGTCTGAAATTGGCCCACCTACCAAGAGTACTTGCTATTCATCACCTACCAAATCAATGAATATGTAACAAATTTTGAGTGAATTCCAGAAGCTGTGATAATCAGATTTCTACTTCAGTATAAATGAACGTCCAAACTCCCCCGACCAATTAAATGTTACTGAACAATGCAGTTGCTTATGTTTTATTTACAGCCTCCAAAAGAAGAACATTATTCTTTATTAGCTCTAATTAGACCCTCCTGGGACAGGACCTATCTTATATCTGCTGTTACTTGTCAGTTTTTGTTGTATACAGCACAGTGGTTATTTAATAAACCTGGCTGTTTCTCCTTCCAATTCTCAAACACTTATTGTAAAAAAAAATACTGTAAATTGCAGACTTATCAAGGTTTGTTACAGAGATGTTGTTGCACTATGGGTCTGATATGAATAGATAACGTATTTCATTTCATTTTTTATAGCTAAAAGTGTCTGGATAAAATGTGACGGTTGTTTTAAGCCTTAGGGACAGACCTAGGCTTACCCATTTGTGGCTGGGGAGTGCTTCCAGTTGAAATGGGCTCTCAAATGCCTGCAGTGGGAATGACTGTCCTGGCCATGGGCAGATCAATGATGACACCATTGTGAGCCTCAGTTTTCTTGTTTGTAAAATGTAAAGTTGCACAGATTGCTTCCAGTGACCCCTCTGCTGATGTAGCATAGATTTCAGTGCACCGAGTCTGCAGGAGGTTGAAGTCCTCAGTAAATTATTTAAGCTGCCTGTGCCTAGGGGACCTCTCCTGTGAAAAGACAATTACGAGGATTAAAGAAATTTAGAAACTCAAATATTTGAATGCCCCAGTTGTGATGGCTAGTCTTTATTGTCAACTTGATGGAATTTAGAACACCGGCCTGGAAACACATCTCCAGGTCTCTTGGAGGGTGGAGGGTTTACCAGAGGAGGGAACACCCACCCACCTTGAATGTGCTTGGAGCCATGCCATGGGCTAGAGTTCCAGACTGAATAAAAAGGAGAAAGTGAGCTGAGAACTAGCACTCACCTTACTCTACTTCCAGACCGTATGTCACGTGACCAGCTGCATGGTCCTTCTGTTGTCATGACTTCCTGCCATGATGGGCTGTGTCCCTCAAACTGTACACCCAGATAAACCCGTCCTTAAGCTGCCGCTTGTCCTGGATTTGCTCACAGCAATTAGAAAAATAACATACCAGGTAATTTCAGCAAACAAGCTGCTGATTCTCACTCCTTTGGCTTCGGCAATGTCTTGCTTACCGAGTAGTGAGTATGCTACTGGCAGGAATGGGCTAAGGCTGATTGGTAGCTTATAAAAATATAACAGAAAATATATGGTGAGCATACTGTAATTATCTCCATTTACAGTTGTGGAAAATGAGGCTGACTGTGGAGATAGTTGCGTCTGCTGGTCAGCTACTGAATGGGAACCCAAGTCCAACACGGCACTAACATCAAATTTCGTCCCACCCTCTCTGGAGGGCTCCTTTGGGAGCAGACCAGGCCTGCAGTGTTTCTGGACAACAAAGGAAGGAGGGAGAAGGGCTCTTTTTAAATATGTGCATGCAAGCACACACATGTGCATGGGCACGTGAGTGTGTGTGTGATATGTGTGTTGAGAGCAAAGGTTGATATCAGGGTAACTTGTCCATCACACCATCTTATTTTTTTTTTAAAGACATTAAAATTTTTTTAAGCAATTAATTATTTGGTGTACATATATGTGGTATAGATGCACAGGTGCAAGTGTGCACATGTGTTTACACAGAGGCTACAAGAGGGTTGTGAGTGCTCTTCTCTATCACTCTCTGCCCTATTTCTTTGAGTCAGGGTCTCTCTCTGACCTGGAGCTTGTGTTTTTGAGTCATGATGGTAGTCAGCAAGCCCTAATGATCCTTCTATCATTCCTCCCTCGGGGGTTGCTGGGGTTACAGGTGTTCATAGGACCACAACCTGGCCTGTCACATTGGCGTTGGTGTCTGAATCCCCGCATTCACGGCTCCAGAGCAAGTGTTTTTGACCACCATGCCATCTCTCTGGCGCCTACCTTATTTTTTGAGCCAGGAACCTGAACCTGAACCTGGAGCTCACTGATTTGGCTAGACTGGCTGGCTGGTTGGCCAGCATCAGGGACCCCCAGCCTACGAGCACTGGGATTGCAGGTGTGTGCCACTACATGCAGCTGTTTACATGGGTCCTTACACTTGCAGGGCGAGCACTTTGCCCACCATGAAGCCGTCCTCAGCCTGAGAAGGGATCTCTAGCACCTCTGCCTCCTAGCTTCCTGTCACTTGGTGTCTGTCATTTTTGCCACTGACGTTGGCACTTGGCTTCACGTTTGTCCAGTTCTATTCGAAGGAGTCCCCATTCCACAGGAATCCATGATGTGGCCTTGATTCTGAATCCGTTACCAGTTCAGGTTGCTGAGATTGTGGCATTCCTCTTGTTTGGCCCCGTTGCCCTTACTGTACTGTTCCCTTTCACTGTGCTTCTTTTTTCTTCTTCTTTTTGGTCTCGGCTGCTTCCTGGGAACAAAGGGGAGTGCGGCTACCTCTCTCGGACTCCCATAGAGCACTCAGAATTTCCTGTGTTCCAAGTCCTCTTTATAGTTTGTGTGTGTGAGCTCACATGCTCATGTTCGAGAGAGCCAGAGGCTACCTACTTCTCTCTTTAGACCACCCGCCAGCACATCCTTAATGCCTCCAATAGGCTATTGTGACCAAAACATCCATTTCTGACCCAGAACTCCAGCAAGCCCTGGATTCTGGTAACAAGAGAAAACCTTGGCAGATTGTCTTTCTTGTCCATAATCCCTTTACACCCATATCTTTGAAGTCCGTATTTGATGTCTCAGAGGGGTGCCTTACTCTCTGATGGGCAGGCAGTGCAGCTGCTCCTGTTAGATTGTTGACTGACAAACTCAAACAATTCGTTATAGTATTAATTTTAAATAAAATTCTGCACTTAGTACCCTATCAGCACAAGTCTTCTGTGATTCTCTTAACTTTTATAGAGAGGTGATTAAGAGCTGAAAGACCATTAGATTATCTAAACTGGGTTGACATTTGCATCTGTAAACCAAAGAGACCTGATATTTTACTCTGTCTCAGCTACAGAGTGAAGGAGAAATTTATTTCTTCATCGGAAATTACAACAGATGTTCATCTCATTCTGCAGTGTTTCTCATTTTCCCCTTTCCTTACTGCTATTAGGTGAGGTCCTTGTGTTTTATATCCAGAAGATGTGTATGTGTTAGCATAGTGGGAAACTAATAATGGTCAGGGTACTATTTTAGCTTTTTGCTACTGGGGTCAACATCAGAGGGCTTAGTTGCTGGTTAGTTGGCCCATGTGCAAGAGAAGAATACCATGATGTTGGGATTGGGTGTCAGAGTACCTTCCTTACTTTATGGTGAACAGGAAGCAGAAACAGAATGCGGTAGTTTGAATGAAAATGGTCCCCCTAGGCTTATGGGGAGTGGCACTATTAGGAGGTGTGGCCTTGTTGGAGTAGGTGTGGCCTTGTTGGAGGAAGTGTGTCACTGGGGGTGGATTTTGAGGTTTCAAATGCTCAGGCCAGCTCCAGCATTGCTCTGTTTTCCTATTTCCTGTCAATCCAGATGTAGAACTCTCAGCTACCTCTCCAGCACCATATTTGCCCATGTGCTGCCATGCTTCCTGCCATGGTGATGATGGACAGAACTTTTGAACTATAAGCCAGTTCCAATTAAATGTTTTCCTTTGTAAGAGTTTCCATGGTCATAGTGTCTCTTCACAGCAATAGAAACACTAAGACAGAGAGGGTTGAGACAAGATCGTCACAAGGTCCTGCCTCAAGTGACCATTTCTTATAATAGGTCCCACTTCTTGAAGTTTTTAGAATCTTTCAAAACAATGCTAACATATGGGGACCAAGCCCCAACATATGAGCCTTTTAGGGTGGAACTTAATATCCAAAGCATAATAGGGCCTTTATTGAGAACTGGGGCACAGGGAATTGTAAACATATTTTGTTACTCTTAAAAGAGGAAAATGTAACATGAATTGACCTTACACAGCTGTAGAGATAAGACTCATTTTGATCATATGCCCCATACATTTAGAGATGATGGATGTACATATCATTGTCAAGCAGGGTCTAGACACAGGAGAATTTTCCTATAAGTTCCTCTGTGTCTGTGGAGCATGGCTCGGTATCAATCTGTAGAGTAGCTGCTCCCTGATTCTGCCACTTCTATACTTTGGATTTTGTCAGCTCTGTTTCCTCTGTCTTAAAGGTTCATGCTGACAGTTAAAGTGATCTTGGCCCATGGCACTTCTGATGTCCTCTCTGAGGTGTCTGCACACAGAGACCACCATCCTCACAAGTCTTCCTTCCTATGGATGCATCCTTCACAATGTCAATACATTCTGTTTAAACCCCATGGGTTTCCTAGTGTGTCCTCACCTGTCATCTCATCTTCGTTCTGACTGGTGTATTGGGTCATCATTTTCCCAGCCTTCTGCCTCTCAAATGCTCTGCTCAAAGCAAAACTCATTTTTATCTCCCCCTCCTTGCTCCAACTTACCCCCTCCTACCAAGCGTTCTCTCTGGTCACAGACTAACCATGCTTCCTTTTGTAGGAGAATACTTTAAGGTGTGTTGCTTTTGTTCATGTTGCATTATGTTTAACTATGCGAAGCTGTGTTACTGTGCCTGCGTAAAACACCTGATGGGCTAATAAAGAACTGGCCAATAGCAAGGCAGGAAAAAGGATAGGTGGGGCTGGCAGGCAGAGAGGATATATAGAAGGAGAAAAATGGGAGGAAGATGGAAGCTCCAGAAGCCAGAGAAGGAGGAGGACTCCAGGAGTCAGGCACCCAGCTACACAGCAAGCCACAGAGTAAGAGTAAGATTTACAGAAGTAGGAGAACAGGAAAAGCCCAGAGGCAAAAGGTAGATGGGGTAAGGTGAGTTAAGGAAAGCTGGCAAGAAACTAAGTCAAACTAAAGCTTGGCATTCATAATTAAGAATAAGCCTTCATGTATGATTTATTTGGGAGCTGGGTGGCAGCCCCCCCAAAAGAGCAAAAACCCCCAACAATACCCTTTCTCCCTCTCCCTCCATCCCTCTCCTCTCTTTTTTTCTTACTCCCTCCCTGTCTTTCCCTTCTCCCCTTCTCACAGTTTTAATCCAACCAATTGTATCAGAGTCACTCCTGCCACTAGATTCTTTAAGAAAAAGATTTTGTTTTACATTTTAATCTGTGTGGGTATGTGTACTCAAGTGCAGGTGCCCACAGAGGTCAAAGCGGGCTTTGAATTCCTTAGAGCTGGAGTTATAGGTGGATGGATGCCGAGAGCCAAACCTGGTTCACTCCAACAGCAGCAAATGCTCCCAACTGCTGAGCCATCTCTCCAGTCCTACTTCAGGTTCTTAGGATCTCTCATTGGAGAGCTTTACTGTCCCCCTAGCCCGACACCCCAGCTCAGCCTCTTCTATAAATCTGTCTTTCCTATCAGTGTCAGAGACAGAGTTTAAAGTCCAGTTCTTATGTTGTCTTCCTTCCCACACACTTGGAAAGGCTCCCTTTGCTGGACTTCTACACAAAGTGGACGGCTCTGCTCTCTTACCCATGGGATGCTGTCCCTGTATTCTCACAGTGCATATGCTTTTCACCTGTTTTCTTATGCATTTGCTAATTTTTTGCTTCAAATGTGCAGTTAGGAAGCTGAACTGAAGAAGAGATTATGTCTGTTTTGTCCAGTATTGAATCCCGAGGAGCTCAAACAGTGTTAAATACAGAACAGGCCTGAAGGGGTAGGCTGCTACATTAAAGGACACAAAAATACAGGACAGAAAGAGCTAGTGTTTCAACCTCTTAGTCATCAGCCTTAAATTTTCTCTCTTTTTTTCTTGAAAATGGATTTTTTCCATACAATATATTCTGATTACTGTTTCCCCTCCCCAATACTTCTTCCTGGTCCCTCCCACCTACCCAACTCCACACCCTTTCTTTCTCTTTCTTATTAGAAAACAAACAAGCTTCTAAAAATAATAAAATAAGATGAATAGGATAAAACAAACAAACAAACAGGTAAAAACGAGTCAAAGAAAAAGCACAAGAAACACATATAGACACAGAGACACACGTTCACACACACACACACACACACACACACACAAATTCCATTAAAATGAAATTGGAAACTATAACGTATAAGCAAAAGACCTGCAAGATAAACAAAAAACAAAACAAAACTCCACACAAAGCATTAGGAGATAAGACCCTCCAGAAATACCATTGAGTTTGTTTTGTGTTGGCCATCTACTGCTGGGCCTGCCCTTCAGAGTGGCTAATATACCCGGTGAGCTACCATTGGAGAAAACTAATTTTTCCTTTGCAAGTGGTTGTCAATTGGAGATAGTGTCTGGGTTGGGGATGGGGGCTTCTGTCTGCTTCCCTTCTCAGCACTGGGACCCCAGCTGGCTTAGACCTCTGCAGGTCCTGTGCATGTTGCTACAATCTGTGAGTTCATATGCACGTTAATTCTGTTGTGTCTAGAAGGCCTTGTTTCCTTGGTGTCTTCAGTTCTCACTGGCTCTTGCAATCTTTCTATCTCCTCTTTCAGAGTTCTCTGAGCCTCTAGGGGAGGGGTCTGATGGAGACATCCCATTTAGGACTGAGTGTTCCAAGGTCTCCCCCATTGTCCAGCTGTGGGTCTCTGTATTTCTTCCCATCTATTGCAGGAGAAGGCTTTTCTGATGATGGCTGAGTAAGATACTGATCTAAGAGTATAGCAGAATGTCATTAGGAGACATTTTATTGTTCCTTGAGCAGAACAGTAGTATTTGTTTTCCCCTAGGTCCATAACTTATCTAGTCTCAGGTTCTTGGCTACCCGAACAGTGTCAGGCATGGGTTTCATCTGATGGAGTGGGCCTTTAATCCAATCAAATAATGGTTGGCTGCCCATGAATTTTGTGCTATAATTGCACCAGCATATCTTGCAGGTAGGTCACCATTGTATATCAAAGTGTTTGTAGCTGGGTTGGTGATTACCTTTCTCCTCTGGTTGTGTGCAGAGTCAGTAGGGGAGAAGGCTCTAGGTAGGCAGTAGCTCAACTTCTCCATGTTCAATGAGTTATGGAGGTGTCATCTTCAACAATAGGATCTTACCATCAGTTTGTAGAGAGCAGCCAATAGCCCTGACAATAGTCTAGGTTGTTTAGAGATTTTCAAGGGGCCCTTTTGGCCAACACCTCAAATAGACATAACCCATTCCCAGCACTGGAGGTCTCATTTGGTGTCAAGAGATGTTTAATTGAGGCATTGTCTCCCCTATTATTTGGTGACTCCATTTAGATTTCTTTTATATATGTTTATATTTTAAGAAGCTTCTACTGTATTGTTTCCATACAACCCTGTAGTAGGTAGACATTCCAGCCTTGATCTGGAAGTTCCAACCCCCATTGAGGCTTCGGTAACTGTCACACCTACAAGGCAGGGCCAAGACAGGACCCTGAAGACCTGAGATCCAGATGCGCCGGCTTTCTTAGTTCCTGGACCCTGGACGCTGGAGGTAGACCGAGCAGAGTTCTCCAGAGAACACTGCCGGACTGCGCTACACCTTTCCCAGACCCTGTAAACTATCCCTTCACTTGTAAGTTACCCCACAAAATAAACCTCCCTTTTAACTACATGGAGTGGCCTTAATAATTTCACCAATATAACCCCTTCAATGAGTCTTAGTTTTAGCTGTCCTTCCCCATATTCCTTCCCATACTTTCCTCTTTCCTCCTCTTCTCCATTTGATCCTCCTGTCAGGGATCACCTCCCCCATCTACCCATTACTATCTATTCTGTTCCCATTCCTAGGGAGAGCCTTCCCTCCCCAAGTCCCTTACTTTATACCTTTCCTCTGTGGTTATGACATTTGTAGCCTGCTTGTCAAAGACTTTAACAGCTAACATCTACATATAAGCAAATACACACCATATTGGTCTTTTTTGGTCAGGGTTACCTCAGTCAGGGTAATTTCTTTCTACTCCTTCCATTTACCTGTGGGTTGCATGATTTCCTTTTTTTTTAACAGCTGAGTAATATTCTATTGTGTAAATGTGCCACATTTTCTTCATTCATTCATCCATTGCTGGACATCTAGGCTGTTTCCAATTTCTGGCTATCATGAATAGAGCAGTAATGAACACAGTGAGCAAGTATCTCTGCAGTAGGCTGTAAAGTCTTTTTGGCTATATTCACAAGAGTGGTGCATCTGTATCTTGAGATAGAGTGACTCCCAGCTTCCTGAGGCACCTCCATACTCATTTCCATAATGGCTGTAAAGGTTTTCACACCCCCCAGCAATGGGTAAGTGTTTCTCCTGCTTCACATCCTCCTCACCAGCATGAGCTGTCTTTTTTTTCTTTTTAATATTGGCCATACTGATTGGTAAAAGATGAAATCTCAAAAGTAGTTTTGATTTACATTTTCTTGAAAACTAAGAATGTTGAACATTTCTCTAAGTTTTCTCAGTCATTTGTGTTTCATCTTTTGAGAACTCCCTGTTCAGATTATTACCTCAGTTTTTAATTGTTTTTTTTTTTTGATGTCCAGGTGATGTGAGAGTCCACAGAGGTATATATATATATATATATATATATATATATATATATATATATATATATTCCCACAATACTTCCTCTTTTCTGTCTAAATAAAAGGGTTCTAATCCTAATGCAAAGCTGTATACAATAACAATTATCAAGTATAGTCCAGAATAAAGAAAGGGTAATAACATAAACAAAAATGGAACTACAATCAACAAGAACAACATCAAGCAAGAAACACATACTAAATGTCCAGACCAAAGGCAATTGGCAAATTACAGAGATTACTCCAATAGCTGTTCTATCCTAAAGAATCTAAATCTTGAACCTTATATGCTCCTAGCTAAGACACAAAAGTATTGTAACTGTAACTATCTAGTCTTTAACCCCATCAAAGATCTGAGAAGGAAAATAATATTACCTGAGTAAGTAGGAAGTGCAAGCAAGCAACTTCCAAAACAGCAGAAATACAAGAAAATGACAGAAACAGCGGGCTGCCTGGACAGTCACCCAATGTTTCTCTGCAATGGTGGGGCATCTACTTTTGGCTACAGGCCTAGTATATCTGACAGACCATTTTCAGAAGCAGGAAAATTTGAAAGACTACCCTACCCTATCTTGGGAAGGTTCAGCAGTCACTTTTCCTTGTGTCCTGTTAGTCTGGATTGGATAGTGTACTTACTATCAGCAGTCAAGGTAAGGGCAGTTCTTTGTCCTACAGGCCATTTTTGCTAAGAAGAAGACAAGCTCCATATGAAGTTTTTTTGATGCCCATCATCCTCTCAGGAATAGATTGGTGCTGCCAGGAGCAATCATGCCTCACATCAACAGAATTCTAAGTTATAGAAACATTTAAATGCCATATTCTCTGGGTGTTCAAAGTGTTTGAAGATTACCTATCCATTTGAAATAAATCTCTGTTTCCCTGGAAAAGCTAACATGGCTATAAGTTTGACAAGCAATATTGTGGGAATTCGTTCCATTCAGCCAATTGACCTTGGGCTATCTGGCCCAATGGGCATGACCCTTTCTGGGTACATGACCCAGGAAAACTGAGGAGGGGTGTACTCGCTCTCTCTTGGGTGGTCAAGACTGAGTCAAGTGGCCTGAAGCAGCTTGAGGTTGGTCCCCTTCCCACCTGGGGAAGAAGGACAGGACAACAGCAACTGGACTGGCAGGATGGCAGCAGTGGTGTCTTCCTTGTTCTGTATTAGTGAGTCTGTTTCCCCACTGTACTCCTTAATAAATTTATTTTTATATTATATACATATACACACCTCTGTGGGCTCTAACATCATGTGGTGCCCAATGTGGGGTGTAGCTAGACTTTTCCTGCCTGGCCCACAGTCAGGACAAATCTCTGTCACACGCCCGTCCCACAGCCACTCAGACCCAACCAAGTAAACACAGAGACTTATATTGCTTACAAACTGTATGGCCGTACCAGACTTCTTGCTAACTGTTCTTATATCTTCAATCTATAAATCTATACCTTGCCACGTGGCTTGTGGCTTTCCAGCATCTTCACATGCTGCTTGTCATGGCGGCAGCTGGCAGTGTCTCTCTGACTCAGCCTTCCACTTCCTAGAATTCTCTTCCCTGCTTGCCCAGCCTATCCTTCCTTCCTGGCTACTGGCCAATCAGTGTTTTATTTACTAACCAATCAGAGCAACATATTTGACATACAGAACATCCCACAGCAGTGGGGCATGAACCCATGACCCTGAGATTAAGAGTCTCATGCTGTACCGACTGAGCTAACCAGGCTTGGAGCCACATGGGCCAGGGCAAGTTTTCTCTGTACCAGTTTTCACACCCACCAGCAATGAGCAGTGGGTGAGTATTTCCCCTGTTTCACATCCTCCTCATCATCATGAGCTGTCTTTTTTTTTTTTTTTATCTTGACCAATCTGACTGGTGTAAGATGAAATCTCAAAAGTAGTTTTGATTTATATTTTCCTGAAAACTAAGGATGTTGAACCATTTCTTTAACTTTTCTCAGTTTCTTCTTTTGAGAGCTCTCTGTCCAGATCAGTGCCCTGGGTTTTAATTCGGTTGTTATCTTGATGTCCAGGTTTTCTTTTTTTAAGTTCTTTATGTATATTTAGCCACTAGCCATTTATTGGATGTGTAGTTGGTGAAAATCTGTTTGCATTCTGTAGGCTGCTACTTTGTCCAAATGATGGTGTCTTTTGCCTTACAGAAGCTTTTCAGTTTCATGAGGTCTTATTTATTGATTGTTGATCTTAGTGCCTGTGCTATCAGTGTTCTGTTCAGAAAGACATTTCCTGTGCCAATGAGGTCAAGACTGTTCCTCACTTTCTCTTCTATCAGATGCATTGTATCTGACATTTTGCTGAGGTCCTTGATCCATTTGGACGTGAGTTTTGTACAGGGTGATAAGTATGGATCTATTTGGATTCTTCTACATGCACCAATCCTGTTTGACCAGCACCATTTGTTGAAGATTCAGCCTTACATTTTCTCTTCTAAAATACCTGATGATCTGGAGATGTAGCGGTGTCAAGGAGGATGGTTTTTTACTTGTTTTGCCCTGAGACTTAATTAAATATATGTCAAAAGGAAGTTGATATTTTCTTTGGCCATAGGAAGTAATCCAGTTCTTGTAGAGGGTTTGATTTTTCTGCTTGATTCTGACCATATAAAGAAAACTACATCAGTGCTTCTCACATGTAGCAGCCATACAAATTACCTGGGGATCTTGTTTAGGCATCTGCTCGGCTTTGTGGGGTCTATTGGCTCATGTGAGTCTGCATTTCCAACAATTTACCAGGTGATAGCTGTAGTGCCGACCCCTGAACCTCATTCACACAACGAAGTGCCACGTGACCACTTAGGGTGATGCCATTCTTTTCTTTTACCTGACCATTTGCTGGCTTTTCAAACTAATGATTCTATTTCATTATAGTCTCCAGAAGTAGTCAATTATCTTACCAATATTTAGAACTGGTGATCTTAATGTTTATGCAAATCAAACTCTAGTACATACAGATCAAGGACAAACTTGACAGCCAGAATTGATATTCATGTATAACACGTGTCTTCCTGGGCTTCATTTCAGAAGAGTAAGTTTTCTAAACTGTCGATCAAGTAATGATTATTGGTCAATGTTTTGTAGAGGATAAATTCAGTATAATAAATCAGAAGGAATACCATACCTGACCTGGGAAATGTACCCTGAGGACATGGAAGTCACTTTCAGTGAAGACAGCTGCTTCCCGTTATAGCTGAGTGTCTGAAATCAGGTCATAACTATATCAGTTGATGGTACCTCTGACTGTCTGACTTATTGTATTGGGAACAGCTAAATCTAGACTTGGAGTCTCCCTGTTATTTTGTAGACTTTGAGTTTAAAGAATACAAAGTGAGATTGAGCATATACCAAGTCAACAAGAAGCATGACAGATGTCATCCAATGAAAACACAGACTAGGTTTCAGAGTCTTTGCATTTCTGTTCTTATATCAGGCGACCAGTGTTTCACTGCTGGTCAACACTGTAAAAATTGGCTTGTGGAGCCTTCAAAATGTATCTGTGAAAAGATGGGTACATATTTTAGTCACATAAGTGTGACCCCTGCAGGATATTGTTTTTTGTGTTTTAGAAAGCTGACAAAAAAATTAAAAAGAAATAACAACAGCTGGTAAATGGCTTGGTTCGTAGACATTTCCATGTACTACATTTAATCTGCTTAAAAGTGCCTTGTTGATAGTTCAAAGAACATAGGCCGGTTTTCACTGTAATTGGATCAATGGGCCCATGGGAGCTTACTGAGCTGGAAAGAAACTGGGATGGTCAGTCTGGGACCAGAGCCCTTTTATGTCTCTGGCTAATGGCAGTGCACAGATCCTTATGAATAATGCTGAGTGTTGAATTATTAAATGAGATGGTTGAGGAATAGTTTTAAATTCTAATTAACAAGTCCTTCTAAGTCTTCTAAAGGACCCTCAAATTTCAGCACCCCATAGAAGACCAAGCATTTCCATGATTGTCATAAACATTGTCTGTTTTGGTAATATTTAAAAAAAATTAAAAATTTTCCTATCTCCAAACTTAAGCTGGAAGCTCTTTGCATGACTGTTAATGTTGGAAGAAGTGGACCCACTGGCCTGCTATAATCCTGTTTCTGAAAGAATGTTCTCAGCTGATCCCTGACTCCCTCAAAATGAAAAAGAAGATATGCAGGGGAAAACAGCTATTCCACTGTTTTTATTTATTAAGAACCTGTCTAGATGTTTGACATTTCAATCCCAAGAGCTCCCAGGGTTCTTTTGGGGGAAAGAAGTGAATGGTGAGTGATCTGCCAGATTTCTTAGAGCTGATATTTTTCGGTATAGATCTGGAACTACCCTCGAATGATTTCACACTCTTTCAGGGTGATGGGGGTGAGAGAGGCCCCTCTGTAATAATGGGAGGTGGCTGAGGAGGCTGCATAATGCTGAAGTGTGGGGCCAAAAGCCATATAGTCTTTAATTGTCAGGCTTTCCCCCTTGCTTTTCAGTGGGATGGCAGCGGGAAGGCTGCTTTGGCACACATTCATATGTTTCTTAAAGTGCTCTGGAGGCAAAACAAAACATCTTCTTCAAAGGCTTCCTCTGTGGAGTCTATTTCAGGACTAAACACTTTCAACTCTGTGATGACTTTAATGAAGCCATGTCTGTTTTTCTATCAAGGTCAACATCTCCTCCCGTTCCCCCCGTGAATTCAAGGGAAGTGTGTGAGTCAGACCCCATGAAATCACACTGAGAATAGAAGGGTGTTGTTACACTGTCAGACCCAGGCCTGGCTGTTGCTACAGATGGCTGTTGTACTGGGCAACAGAGGAGCCAGTGAGAATTAAAAATACATGCATGTGTGTTTTGAGAAGGAACTGATTAAGGTAGTTTTCACTGAGAAACTAGCCCCAGAGTTTAGGACATCTGAACTATGCTGTTAATATCTTAATCTTGGGCAAGCGACTCATCAGTTTTGGACTTCTGTTCTCCCATTTAAGAGAAAATGGAACCACATGATCCTTAATGTCCCTTTTGGCAAGATGGTTCTCTAATTTCCAGAAAATGAGCCGGAATATTCTCTGAAAACTTGTTTTAAACATAACAACAATCTGATAAAAACCAATGATGTAAAAACGTAATCACTGATAGATGCATATGGGATTTGGGGTAGTATGTGTTTCTTAAATGCTAATCCTCAGTAAATTGCTTGATCATTTGGTATGCAGCATGCTGTAGTGTATTACATATTGTATTTATATTTTATATTTGGAAGTGCCATTGAACATTGCATATGGCTGCTCTGGTTCTGTCAGTAACATTCTCTGTGCATTCCATATGTGAACAGCATTACAGCCCTTGGATGGCAGTATCCCTTTTACTCTCGGTAATGGCATTTTTGATTTGTACAATTAATGCATATGTATTTCATAGTCTTGTACTCTCCTGAATTACATCCATAGAAAGAAAATAGTGTTTGGAGCAGTGCTATATGGCAAAAAGTTGTTTTTGAAACCACCCCCCCATCTCTGTCTCTGCCTCTGTCTCTCTGTCTGTCTCTGTCCCTCCTGTCTTTCTGTACATAGTTAATAGAAGCTAAATAAGATTGTTTTCCAGAGGAAAATCTGTAATATTATTAACTTTCAGGAATGGTTTTATATGTATACATGTACATATGTGTGTGTGTGTATATATATATATATATATATATATATATATATAAAACTTTTATATTATTGAGACTCAGCTAAGTATAATTTCAAATATTTTAAATTTTAAATCTCTACTTTTGATATGGGCACATTTTAATTGTAAATACTTATTTTACATATTGATACCACCATATTATGAAGACTTAATAAAAGATTAAAGTTTATGTCTGTTAACAATTCACATCCTTTTGGTTCCAATTTCTATGGTGTAATTGAGGTGGAATATATTAGTAAATGCTCTGCCTTTTGTAAGAAGGCATTGGTTTTTATTGTTATGAATCAGCTAGAAAGTATCTCATTTTCAAAGAGATACACAGGACATATGCTTGCACATTCTGTTACCAGCTAGCAATCCAAATGGGGAAAACATTTCCATGAACTGAGCGAGTTATATAAGTCAAAGGACCTTCATCATACTGACAGGACTAGGCAGTTCACTCCAGACCATCCCCTGGATGGCGTGCATTGTGTAATGCTTTGAATCAGAAGTCTTCTCTTCCCAGAAGGTCATTTATCTTTAGCCAATGACCTAACCAGTTCATCTAGGTTACTTTCTCTAGAAAAATCCTCCCCTGCTCAGCAAGGCATGCTTACTGGAGACAAAGAGGCCCTTCTCTCTTGCTGTGGGTTGGAGTGTGCAGTATGTGCTCAGCTGATACTCATGTTCCTTACTCTTTTGGGGGTTAAAATTTTCTTTTTGTTTGATTGTTTGAAAAAAAAAAAACCCTCCAGTATTTTTTCTTGTGTCTGAAACGGTTCATATTAAAGTTTTCATAATACCCTTCAGTTTCTGTGTTAAACTGATGTTTAAATTGGAAAGAAAGTGGGAAGCTTGGCAGTTTAGATAATTCGCTTCATCTGGTGGCCAGCTAAGTTAACAACCACATCATATGCCAACACTTAGAGAAGATGAAAGGAGCCCCTGGGGCACCAAGGCCGCGCTTCAGGAGTGGAAGGAAAATACAGTTAGAGTTCTTTGTCTCATCGTTTTATTCTATAAAATGGTAAATTATTTTGACCGGAATCCTGAAGTGTTAAAGGAACAATTTATAGGCTGCACAGTAGCTTAGCTGTGAAGCGGAATGCAGATCGGTGATCAGTATTCTGGACAGAGAGTGTTGAGTCCTATGTCAGCAAATGATGTCTTATGTTCCCCTTGCCTAGAGTGCTGCAAGGAAGTGGTGATGTTGTTAGCATATGAATAACATCAAAGCTCTCTGTGGGAAGACAGAGAGAGCAGCCTCCTCTCTTGGATGAATGGACCCACTCCCCTGGCTGTGTGTCTGACCCCAGAACAGTTTCAATCCAGACTAGGCAGGTTGATATTCAGCAGCAAGTGGCTGGTACAGGACCACACATACTATCACTAAAGAGCGAATATTTTTACATCAAATTGCCATCCTACACAAAGGGCAGGGAGACTCATTTTTTTTAACTTTATTGGAGGGTGGGTTTGGGAGATGGTAGCAACATTTTCTTTAGAGGTCCCGCAAGGTGCTCAGAACCTGATTACTATTGCCCTAGACAGGGGAGCTGATCTAACTGTTGACAAGAGAGTGAGTGGATAACTACCTCTTCAGCCCTGAATTCAGGCATGGTTCTTTGCTGCTGGATTCTTCAATCAATACTGACATGCTGGCCAGACACAATTTAAAAATAATGTGGTGGTCCCATTCTTCTCCCCTGTGCGTCTTATTTGAACATGATAAGCCGCTCTCTTCAAGCCCCTTCTGTTCCCTCCTGTCTGGGTGACCAAGAAATGCTGCTGCTCACTCAAAATGGAATTTAGCGTGGCGGCAGAATTACTGGGGCTTTTCAGAGCACCAGCCGCATCTGATAGCCTCTGGGATGATAAACTGTAGGACGGCCCATAGCCCAGCAAGTAATTCCAGATGCCTTGGATGTTTAGTCTATTAGTTCACGGGAACATGTTAGAAATAGTCGGTTTCCATTAATGTTCCAGTTATTATTGGCCGAGATGCTTAGGGTATGATGGTGCTAGTCATTTTGGGTAACAGCTTTATTTATAGGGGCAGTCTTTTCTGAAAGGTACATGGCTGGGATTTCATTTCTGAGCTCATCTGTTACGCTGACCAAAAACGTCTGTCAAAACTTAGATCAATGTCGTGCGCTGTGTTTTCATTTTCATGACTCTTGGACTCTTAGAAAAACAAAACAAAACAAAATCCCCCCAAAAACTCACGTTGCCAGTTGTTATACTAACATTCGGCAAAGTTTAGGTTAGCTGCATTCCAGCCCGTGGTTGAGAAATAAGCAGAGAATATTGTTGACATGATTGACTTCCAGTTACTTTGTGTGGTTTCTTTTGCGTGTTTAGAGACGTTATCTGTTTACCAGAGCAGAGAAACAACACACTGGTGTTTATAAAGACCTGACTATCCTCTTGACGGAAGGCAGCTTCGTCACGGTCGTCGTGGGATAGCGTTTCTTCCTTCTGGTCTCCCACCCCATACACAGTTACTGTTCTCACACCCCCAGTGAGTGACAGACATTGGGAATCTGAGTCTTCGTCAGTCACACTTGTCTGACGGTTAGACTCTGGGTTGCTTCCAAATGGGAGGTTGGAGTGAAAAGGAAGGGCGCGAAGACTTCCAGGGTATGTTAGGGATACCACATCCAAGCTCCAGATTTTCTAATTAGCTTTCAGAAGAAGTGAGCAAAAAAAAAAAAAAAAAATTCCAACCGTGTACCCGGTTCAGCTCAAATTTCCAACAGAGCGAATTTTTAATAAGCATTAGTGTTCTTATTTCCAGATAGATGCATGCTAGGAATTGGCTCCTTCTAGTCTTATATTTAAGCTCCAGGTCACATATATTATCATTCTCATTCCCACTCCACCCCATCTTTCCTTCTCTTTTTTTTTCATTTTTCTTTTTTGCCTGACTCACACATTCAGTGGGAAATGCCTTTTCCTTCTGGCTGGATTCTTTTCTCTGAAGAAATAGCCTCTTTCATAGTTATCCGAAGAAGGTGGGAGAGAGAGCTTATTTCATTCAGTGATGGCTGGATTCGTGTTTAGGCAGTGCAAACGAGTCTGCTTCATGCTCTACTAATTATTTTTTATAATATCCCTTGGTAATTCTTTACACATCTAAAATAATCCTTAATGGACAAGTTAGGAGGTCGGAAAGAACCATAGGATTTTACTGATCAGAAGGATAGTCTCACTAGGCTGAGGCAGGAGGATCACTTCAAGTTTGAGATTAGCCTAAATTACATAGTGTTGCTTAGTGATGTCAGACTTGAATGGACTCATGGTTTTACATGTCAGGGACGTCAAGGATCACCGGCTATCCTGATAGTTAGCTATTAGACATCATGCATAATCGGTAAACTGGATGCTAGCAACAACAAGATGACCAGCCTGAGTCTAAAAATAAAAAATATCATACTAGCAGATTAAAAAAAAATCACTTTGCCACACGTTGTTTTGAGACTACATAGAGTATCAAAATATTGTTTCCAGGACAGTTCTGTGTTACTTAATTTTAAGTCAACAGGCTAGAATCATTTGGGAAGAGAGACTCTCAATTGAGAAAATGCCTCCATTAAATTGGGTTAAGTTGAACGTATACAACTTGTTTTTTTATATTAATATAATCTTTTTTTTTGTTTTGTTTTGGTTTGTTTTTCGAGACAGGGTTTCTCTGTGTAGCTTTGCGCCTTTCCTGGAACTCACTCTGTAGCCCAGGCTGGCCTCGAACTCACAGAGTTCGGCCTGGCTTTGCCTCCCAAGTGCTGGGATTAAAGGCGTGCACCACCACCGCCTGGCCATATTAATATAATCTTACAACTATAATATTTGAGATTTTTGAAGTATTGGTTTTTTTTTTTTTTTTTTTTTTTTTTGGTTTTTCGAGACAGGGTTTCTCTGTGTAGCTTTGCGCCTTTCCTGGAACTCACTTGGTAGTCCAGGCTGGCCTCGAACTCACAGAGATCCGCCTGGCTCTGCCTCCCGAGTGCTGGGATTAAAGGCGTGCGCCACCACCGCCCTGTGAAGTATTGGTATTTTTAAAGATTTGAGGGAACTTTCAGTGGATTATATTTCTACTATTAAATAAACATGAAACTTAGGGGACAAAATTATGGTTTTTAAGTTTAATTTAATTACCTTGAATATTTAGTAATTTATCTATTTAGTGTGTAAGCTTGTGTGTTTGCATAAGATTATGTTTTTTTTTAAGTGTTATATATGTGTGTTCAGTTGCCAAGGGGTTTATTAATTATTATTATTATTATCATTATGCTTGTTGGGTTTTTTTTTTGAGACAGGGTTTCTCTATGTAGCCCTGGCTGTCCTGGAACTCACTCTGTAGACCAGACTGGCCTCGAACTTGGAGATCCACCTGCCTCTGCCTCCTGAGTGCTGCGATTAAAGGCACGCTCCACCACCGTGCCCGGCATATGCTGGTTTTAATGTCAACTCACAGTAAATTAGAATCCCCTGAGTAGGGACCGCGTCTGAAGAACTGTCCTGATTGCCTTGATTGATGTGGTAAGGCTGATCTCAATGATGACGGAAGCTTCTGGTACCAGCTCAGATTAAAAGTATATTTCAGAAGGGATTTTATTTTCTCCTTCACTCTCTTGGCTTTCTGTCCTGCTGCCAAGTTGATTTGCGCTGTTGTAGCTGCTGCTATTCCTTGTGGAATATCGACCAGGGGTTCTGCAGGAAGCTTCTAGGCTTCTGGCGCCAGATTAGGACTAGTGAAGCACCCTATCTTTGGACTGAGTAACTACCACGTGACTGTTGCTCCCGTGAGAGAAAGAAGTTGTGTGGAACTGCTCTGACTATTGAGGCATTTAGTTTCAATATCAAATGAACTACCAGGTTCTCAACTCTTGGGTATGAGTTAATGATTGTTGCTATTTTAAAGCTAACATAGATTTCACACACACACACACACACACACACACACACACACACACACACACACTTCTCAATCTGTGGGTCATATCCCCTTTGGGGACCAAATGACCCTTTCACAGGGGTCACCTAAGACCATCAGAAAATACAGACTCCTAACAGTAGCAAAATCACAGTTATGAGGTAGCAATGAAATAATTTTATAGTTGGGGGTCATCACAACATGAGGAAACTGTATTCAAAGGTCGAAGCATTAGGAAGGTTGAGAACCATTGCTATAGAGAACACTGAGACGTTCAAAGAAGTTGACCCCTTTTCTTTTCTTGAATAGTAATTGAATAAGGTCATCTTTCTGTCTTGGTATCAAGACTTGGGTACTTGATAGTTTGCCAAAAGTCTAGTGAATCATGTAGGCTTTCTCGTCCAGCTTTGAAAACATTGGTTATCTACTGTGAATTTTCCTGAGAATCACCTGTCTCAGATGACGTCACCACCTCACTGGCTATGCAAGTACTCTTTTTAAAGTCTGGAGGCAAATTTCAAGCTACAGACTTATAAAATGTGTGTGTGTGTGTGTGTGTGTGTGTGTGTGTGTGTGTGTGTACATGTGTGTGCCTGTTTGTGCCTGTGTGTGGTGTATGTGTTTGAGAAAGAGATAGATAGATAGATAGAGAGAGAGAGAGAGAGAGAGAGAGAGAGAGAGAGAGAGAGAGAGAGATTACATTTCCATACCTATAGGGATTAGCAATTATAGTTGAATAGCGATTTCAAAGGAATCCCCTGAGTGTATTCGAAATGTTGGCTGTGTTATTTCCAGTTGTCTTACAAAGTATTTCCTCTCTGTTTCTACAACACGTTACTTCATAGTAGGCACTTGAGAGTGACTCGGCTGTACACACGCTGGCAGCCTGGGAGGTAGTTTTTCAGGAGCAGTCGTTTTACTCATCTTCACATTTTAAAAAGTATGTACATGGATTTCCTTCATATTAGAACGGTGTGTTTTTGACAAAGTGAAATTAATTTAGGAAGTAATAATCAAGAGTACATAAATACCTACATACTTATACAAATTTTAATGTTATGTGTATGACTAGAAAATACCTCAAGATTCAAAGTGTATATCACATACATTTTCAGTATTGCACTATACATGTATAGTATCCCTTAAGTAAGGTTTTGTTTGTAATATGGAAACAAATGTTTCAAATACTAAAATACTTCATAATCAAATTGTTTTTCTGATTGATATCTAGGAGTCATGAGTGTAGAGAATTATGAACAGGTCTTAGTGAATCAAAATCAGTAATCTTCTATTCATTTATTTATTCACATTGCTAAGCATTTATTGAAGGTACCATGCATAAAGATGAGGATAAGCCATAAAACATCAAATAGCCCACGGACTAAATAAGAAATGGTAAGGTCTTGGATGAAGATAGGGTATGGGGCATTAGGTGTGCAGGACTTTGTGAGCTGTGAGGAGAAAGCAGAGGCCTGTAACCTCAACTTTAGGATCTCCACCCCAGCCCCCAAGGTGATGTGTCTGAGACTCATCCCTAGCTATTTCTGAAATCAGGTTCCTGCTTAAAATGTGCCCAAAGAGAGGCCACTTTGGTTCTCTTCTGACCTATTCATGCTAGCCCAGGGTACCCTTGAGAGGTCGCTAAGCCCCCGGCACAAGGGTAGTTTGCCAGCACCCAGTGTTGTCGTGCTTTGGAGATGGAAGAGGTGACACTTTAGGCAATGAAATGCCACTTAAAACAATATATGGGCTCAGGTACCTCTATAGTTCCCCAGAGTGTAAAAATTTTAGCTGGAACATTAAAATAATATTGACTGTGAAGCGCAAGAAAAAGAAAATCCATTTCTTTTTCTGAGACAGGGTTTCTCTGTGTAGCCTTGGTTGTCCTGGTAAATTACGTGCCAAGTGTGCCAAGTGTGCCGACTTGGGTTTGCGTCTCCAGAGCCCAAGTAAAGCCAGCTGTGGTGGTGCACATCTGAATTCCCAGTGTTCCTCAGGAAAATGCGAGGCAGGAACAGGCGCATCCCCGGAAGCTTGCAGGCCAGCTGACCTGGCCTCTGCATCGCAAACAACAAAGAGACCCCTCTCTCAAGCCAAGTGGAAGATGGGAAGAATAACCTAAGGTCGTTTTCTGATCTCCACATGTGAACTGTGGCATGTGCAACCTCCCCCAACACACACACACACACACACACACACACACACACACACACACACACACACACTGCAAAGACGAGAAATGAAGACTGTGTTCAGCGATGACACCTAGGAGGTTTCAGACATGAAAATCTAGGGATGACTGAGAAAGACACAAACTTGCCAGATGGCTTTATCCATCTCTAACACGTCAAGATGCAGGTGTGATGGACCAGACTACAAAGTCATGGGTCTAAAGCGTGGAACACAGAAGAACAGTGGAGAGAACGTAAGGACTCATGTAAGGATAGCTTGGAGGCTCCTGTCTGTTGAATGGAGGAGCACATGGTGGGCACCATTAGCGGCAGGGATATGACTGGATTCCTTCTTGCTGAGCTTTTCAGTGCCCCCCGGGAAAGAGGCCAGTCAACAACGGGATGGCTTGATCCTGGACTAGGGAACAGTACCTCATATGACTTCTGAGCCAATTTAGGAGCTGGGAGCAGCAACTCAGAGGCCCAGCGTGACTAGGAGGAAGGAGCCAGAGTACATTTCCCAGCAATCCAAGTTCTCAGGCAGTCCCGAGCTCTCCCAGCAGATATGGAAGAGGGATGGTGTAATGGGCCCTGACCCTCGGAGGCAGCATGAGAGTGCCCCCCCCCCCGCCCCCCGAAATGGAAACTATGAGATTCTGAAGTTATGATGGCTCCACTCCAGGAATGTAAAATGAAGAGACGAAGAGGTCTGTGTGCAGTCAGAGTTAGGTATGGGGCTCAGGCTGTGGAGCCAGGGCGCCTTTCCTGCTCTCTTTGTCGACCACTCAGCAAATCCTCTGACATCAACTTACTCTGCCAGCATCCCTTCTGAGAGGAAGAAGACAGATAGAGGAGAGCCTTACTGCACAGATAGGAGCTATCTTTAAATTGTAGCTGGTTATAACAACCAATATTCCTCCCTCCCGCTTCCTCTCCCTCCCTCCCTCCCTCCCCTCCCTCCCTTCTTCCTTTCCTCCCCACTTCCTGCACTTTTAATTTTTCCTTTTCTCCCTCTTCCTCCTTCTCTTTGTGCTCTTCTTCATTTGTTTTAAGATGGTTTTACGTGACCCTGGCTGGCCTCAAAAATATCATATCACCAGGGGTGACCTTGAACTCCTGATCTTCCTGCCCCTGCCCTGAACTCTTGGGATTTCAGTGTTGGCCACCCTGTCTGACTCGGAAGCATCTGCAGTACTTATAGTACTTACAGAACACACTCCTTCATATGACCTGCTGTCTGCCATGTGGTACATGGGCCTTCCTCCTCCTGGGCTTCTGGTTTCCTCCTCTGTGAGGATCCTTGTTTCTTCCTCAAGACACTGGTGGGTCACTCCCAACGCTCCATTATAGGGTAGCACATTACCTTCCTTTCCTAGTTCTCCTTCATCTGGATGGTGAGTACTATATTCCAGATGCTAATAGGCTGCTACCCTCTTAAACAATCCAACTGTTAACGGAATGCAGTATGTCCTCAGCCAGCTGGTTGGAAAACCCAGCCACATTTTATAACATTTCTCTTTCTGTCACTCCAAAAATATTAGAAGAAAACAAATCACCCTTGACAATCCCTTGCTATTAAAATGTACTTCTGTTAATACAGATCGCCCAGGGCAGCCTCAAACTGGAGGCTACAGATGTATCCATGCATTCTCGCATCCTGGAACTATACTTACTATTCTGAATCATGACAATTTCGAATGTGGCTATGCCTCCTTTCCTCTGACAGTTTTCAAAATCCCCACAAAGAAGGGGAAGCCGGCCCTCTCTCAGCCCTAACTGCACGTTTAAGGAGATAGAAAAGCAGTAAGGTCAAATCCAGCTAGTTTCAATCCAGAGGAAAAAAATTATAGAGTTACTGCTTTAAGATATAAAATTCTATCATTGATAAATACGAGCATAGTTCTTAACCTGTAGATTCATTTAGGCAAGTTTTCTGTAGATATTGCCTAGAGAACATGGAGGTGGGGTTAGGTTGGGTAAGCTGTTAGAACACAAGGTGGGTCAGAATGAATTTTTTTCTTGTTCTCGCAGAGTACTCCAGTCACAGAAGATGAGAAACCAATGGGGAAATAAGAGACATGTATCTGACAATTTTCTTGGATTTTAACAAAATTAATTGTTCTCCTCTGTAGAAGTTGAGAGCTATGTTAATTACATGGAGTTCTAAGGTTCCTTTCTGACTTTGTTTGTGTGTTGCTAGGTTCTTCTGAGTACAGGCTTACCATGCTTTTGTTTTCTAGGGTGGACTTACTTTGTTTCCCAGCCTGGAGATGTGGAGAGGAAAACTCTGTGAACCTCCTGTCTGTACATAAACTGCATGACTCATCACTCACACTCCTCTCAGAAGAGAAGGCTGTTGCTATTATTATGGTCAGAACTAAAGATAAGTACAGATATCAAATTCTGGGGGTGGTGGGGGTGGTAAATACTAGTTGTTAAACATCACATAATACCCCATGCATATGTGCATTTTATTACACCAATTAAAATGTTTGCAGTGCATTTTATTACACCAACTAAAATGTTTGCAGAGGAAAACAGTAAAAACTGACTCAGTTATGTGGGCATGAGAGCCTTTCGGTTGCTGTAGAAAGACAGAGTGGCTCTTGATGTGTCTTTTAGACAGTTCTGCTGTGTTAGTGTAGGTGGTGGTTACAGTTACAGAATGAGAGAGATGTGGCCCTGTTAACTCATGCCTGCAATATAGGAAGATCCGCCAGAGCACCTACCACATTGCTCACTTGATTTAAAGTGGGTACAAGCGTAGACAGACCAGCCCACTTCAAACCTCTTTAAAAATGCCTTCTGTGACCACCTTAATTGCACCCCTATGGCTCTTGTAATTAAATTATCTCCTGATATATAACAAAATCATAATTCTTTTCCTTCTACTTTTCCCTGTCATATGGTTTGGAGAGACAATGATATTTCTATTTCATTCTGCAGTAAATATCAGTTCCACTGAGTCACTAGGGGTGTGTCCTGGAGTCACAACAGTATGTTTTATGTAAACAATCCGAAAATGCTAACAGATCATATAAAATACCCTAGAGTTTATTGTTGTTTTGTTTTTCTGGAGGGCCACTTTACTCTCGGTCAGGCAGCCCACGGAGGAGAGACGCCGGCTTTGAATTGCATTCAAAGAGTAACTGGAGAGGGATTGGGCTGTGGTAGAGATTTTAATATTCCTTCCCACTAAAATGGGAAGTCATGCCATATTCATAACTCCAAAGAGCTGCAGAAGTACGACACAGCTGGAATGATTAGTAAGATACTTGTGTCCCCAGATGATGTGACTTGGTAACTATTCATTGAATTTTATTACCCACAAAGCACTTCAAAAGTCAACCAATAGAGGAAAACACAGAAACTGGCTCCTGTGATGGTGGCTTCTGCTTCATTATGCCTAACAACCTTACAAGAACGGGAGTGGAAATGTTAAAACGAAGGAGTTAAGGTATATGGGGAAGGTATAAGGTAACTGTACCCAGAAATAGTCCTGCTATTTTGGAAAATGAAGTTCAGAGTATCTACTGTGGGAATTTAATAAAACTTTTCGTCTTCAATATAAGATAGGCCATAAATCAATGAAATTTAAATAGCTCTGCTCTCTTGAACACCTGCTTATCTGTCTTGAGAAAATTCTGCGGTGGTTTAACCATCATTTTACGACATTAAAAAGTAATGCTCGCTAACGTACTTCTTGAAAAGGCTATTAAAGTTAAGGGTCTGTCAGCCATTCTATTAGAAACCTGATTTCCAGGAGTTTAATATAAACCAGACATCACATGTAATAAACCCTAATGCAGAAATCTGAAGCTGGAATCATCATTTTCTCTATTTAAAGACCATCTTCTCCTCCAAGACTGTCTTTAGCCTTGGAAAATATCTTTTGGATAAGTTGTAATTTTAAAAATTTACCAAATGCTCTTTTTTTCCCCCTTCCTGTGATATTTTACCTCTGATTTAAGATAAAAGTCCTAAGGAAGAAAGGCTTGCCTAAAAATAGCTTCTGAATGGAGTTAATCTATGCATTAGGAAAAGAACTCGCAACAGAATTTCTTGCTTCTTTCTCCATAGAAGAACCTGTGGTCCCCGTATGGTATCTTGCTTTTGCATTTTTGCTGTGACAATGACCATGGATGTAGTGGCTTAGACTGTTAATTCCTGTCTCTGTTCTGGAGGTTAGACATCCACAGTCCTCATCACTGGACTACAGTCATCCAATCAAGCAAGGCTGCCTCTGCTTGAGGTTGTGAAAGGAGGGTATTTCAACATTTTGTTTTTGGGGATTTTTTTGTTTTTGACACAGCTTCATTCCTCTGGGTCATTTCCTCCATCTTCAGATTCGTACTGCAATCCATGCTTTTACTGGGGTGCAACTGAGGCTATGGGCCCCGTTTAAACAGCTGTGTGAAGGCATTTTAATCATCTAGGACATGCCTTAGGATGCCCTAAGTGTTGGTGTTTGTGTAGAATGAGAGAGAAGATTCACAAAAGAGCATTTGGGAGCTCTATAGCTCTTGAATAGCCCCAACCTTAGCATGGGCTTTCCTTTTCTACACAACTGAGTTAGCAAGGAAAGATCTGGGTGGGGGGTGGGGGGGGGGAATCTATAGGTTGGACATATTTTAAAATTAAGTCTAACCTGGGAGACAAATCATCAGTCATCTGAGTTTCAGAACTTTGATTTGCATGAAAAACAATGAATTAAAAAAAAAACTGGGAGGGAGGAGTGTGGTTTAGAGGAGTGAAGAAGATGTAACAGGTGAGTACCAATTCCTGCTCACTCATGTTTCATGATGGAGAATTGCTGAGATAGTGGTGCTCCTTCACCACAGTGCTCCTCCACCGCAGTGCTCCTCCACCGCAGTGCTCCTCCACCGCAGTGCTCCTTTATCACAGTGCTCCTCCACCACAGTGCTCCTTTATCACAGTGCTCCTCCACCGCAGTGCTCCTCCACCACAGTGCTCCTTCATCACAGTGCTCCTCCACCATAGTGCTCCTTCATCACAGTGCTCCTCCACCACAGTGCTCCTCCACCACAGTGCTCCTTCATCACAATGTCCCTCAATCACAGTGCCCCTTCAACACAGTTCTCAATCCTAGTGCCCCTCCATCATACTGCTCTTGTACCACAGTGCCTCTCCATTAACATCCCCCTCCATCATAGACCACTCTTCATAATAGTGGTCCTTTTGCACAGTGCCTAAAACACCAGTAGTGTTAGTGTCTGATGTCTGGGATGTACTCATGATCTTCTAGGCTCCAAATGCCTGGGGTCACTTCCTCTCTCTGGCTCTGCTATCTTCAGCAGACACTCACAGGCTCAGGCCAGTTCCATTCCTCATCTGCTGCTGTCTATGGGAGTAGTCCCATGGTGCTGGGGTCTCCAATATGTTGATGTTTCCACTCAATTGAAGATATACTCTCAACCAATGGCCTCCTGGCCTCTCTTCAGGGACTCTGACCCTGCCACTTGGTGCCAAGCCTCACCTTCTCTCTGGAAGTTTTTCATTCTTACAGCTACCATGCTGCCCAAACTAGTACCTACTGGAATATTTTTCCACGTGACCAAGTTCTCCCCCTGGCTTGAGATGCAGCCCTGGCCCCCTTTGGACCACAGCGACTGTGGTCTGACCTGCAGAAATACATCCCAGGAGATGCTTCCTCAATTATGTTGGTCACTTATCGATAGATCACAGTTGATTTTTCAGCCCCAGCTAATCAGTATTGATTACCACAGTAAAAGTTTAACTTGAATGGTTCTGGCTTCTTATTAATCAGTTTTGACTCTTTAGCCCCAGCTGAACAGAAATCACAGCTTCTTAACAAAAAATATTACATGAGCAGCCCCAGTGGGGGAGTCTTTGCTCCCCTCTGAAACTTCGCAAGCTAGGCTACATTGTCTACACCTCTCTCAACATTTCTATCTTCCAATTTCCCATAGCAGGTCACTAAGCTCTGAGCATTCAATGACTTTTCCAGCTCACTGTTCCAAACACTTTTACAATCCTTCACAAAAGCAGCATGGTCAGGTCCATCACAGTAATGTTCACTCTTGTGCTACCAATTTCTGTCCTAGTTAGCTTTTCCTATTGGTGTGCAAAACACTGACTGAACCCAGCCTAGGGAGGAAAGGGTTAATTTCACCTTACAACTCCCCTGTGACAGTCCATCACCGAAGGAAGTCAGGGCAGGAACTCAAGGCAGGAACCTGGAGGCAAAAATTGGAACAGAGGCCACAGAGGGATGCTGTTTACTACCTTGCTCCCCATGGCTTGCCCAGCCTGCTTTCTTACACAACCCAGCACCATCTGCCTAGGAGTGGAATCACCCACAGTGGGCTGGGCCCTCCCCATCAATCATTAATCAAGAAAATGCCTCATAGACTTGCCTACAGGCCAGGCTGAGGGAAGTGTTTTCTTAATTGGTATTCCTTTTCTAGATGCCCTTAGCTTGTATCATAGTCACAAAAGACTAACCAGCACTCTCACAGTTATCCTTGAGATGCTAGACCACTCTTTTCTTGGTTGTCTGATGTCTAGATGTTACTGGATGTATTGCAGAAGGACCTGTGTAAAGGTGTGAATGTTCTTTGCCCTATTATTTTACTTTGGTTGATTATAAAATGCACATTCTATACGTAACCACATTGTGTATCTGATTTTTAAAAAGCTTAGAAATCCAGATTGCTATGCTTGCCAACATAGCAATGGTTAACCTTCTTGTAGCCAAAATACTTCAAGGAATAAAGGATAAGGAGTGTAGGAACAAAAGGAGAGAAAGAGAAGTGATTGGCAGGTGGTGGTCTGATTCAAGAAAAAAAAACATAATTTAACATTTTGTATTATTGAGTTCTGCTGTGGAATAATCCTCTTGTACACTGTAAAGATTTGTCACTGGAATTGTTTTAATAAAACACTGATTAGCCGGGCAGTGGTGGCTCACACCTTTAATCCCAGCACTCAGGAGGCAGAGACAGGTGAATCTCTGTGAGTTCAAGGCCAGCCTGGGCTACAGAGTGAGTTCCAGGAAAGGCGCAAAGCTATACAGAGAAACCCTGTCTCGAAAAACCAAAATAAATAAATAAATAAATAAATAAATAAATAAATAAATAAATAAATAAATAAAATGCTGATTGGCCAGTAGCCAGGTCGGAAGTATAGGCTGGGTGACCAAACTAAGAATGATAGGAAGGAGAAGGGTGGAATCAGGAGTCACCAGGCAGATGCAGAGGGAGCAGGAGATGAACATGCCATGCTAATAAAGGTACTGCCATGTGGCAGAGCGTAAATAAGGGATACGGGTTAGCTTCAAATGTAAGAACTAGTTAGTAACAAGCCTGAGCTATTGGCTAAGCATTTATAATTCATATAAGCCCCTGTGTTTATTTGGGACTGGATGGTCAGGACAGGAAATATCCATTTACAGAGTTCTATTTCATGATGATTTAAGTCAGGTTTGCTTGTTTCTTTTTTGACCTGTTGAGAAATAGCCATGCACATATCTTTGTTTCCTGGAGTAAATTCTTTTTTAAGCACACATAACAATCAAATCAATGTTGGGAGTGCCACCTGTTTGGAATAGATGTCATTTTGTCAGAACTTTCAGGGGGCAAACTTCTATTCCAACATGGCTATAATATGGAAAGGTGGCATCCATAAATCAGCAAAGGGAATGCACCTGGGTAAAGTCTAGGGGACAGCAGGCACAAGCTTCCTAGTGTCCCATCTCCCCTTCTACCCAACAAAGTCACACACAGAGCAATGACTGGGGCAACCCAGGTGGAACCTAACCATCCACAGAAGCTCACCAAGGCCATTGTTGGAACATGAGGCATTGGCTTAGTCACATAGATGTAGGAATGGAACGCCTGTGGTTTATCTATGTGATCACATCGATTCTCATGGCCTGGTGCTTGGGTACACAAAATCATAGTTACCAGAAGCCACATTTTTGCATTAAATATTTCGCCAAATGGATAGAAGCCTTAGGCATATGAAAACAGTATGTTGGACAAGATGTGCCAAGTCTTCAGAGGCCACGTCTCAGAAGCCAGTAGAGGCCCAGTCCTCCAGAACACGGGACTATCCTTTGAGTGCAGGTTCTGAACAAATTGAGCCTGGCAAGATCACTGTTGATCTCACAGTCCTCTTTGACACATACAACTTAACCGAGGTGACCACACAGTGATGTTTATACCAAGGGACCTTCTAAATGAGTCAGTAAAGGGACAGCAAGACCATAGTGGTTTTTTGTTTTTTCAAATAGTGAAAATGGATCATGTTTAGTCTTAGATTTTGCTTGGTGATGAAGTTGGGAGAAAGGATTTTACTCTAAGGTGAGCACAGGACTGTTGATCGGCATGGCTCTTACCGCTGTATGCCCTGCTCTCAGAAGACAAACAATGATGAAGTGTCTCTACATAGCCGTTACATGAATGATATCTTCATTAATTTCTGTTGGGCTGGTGAGTCTCATTCCTGTTTTTATGTTATAATTACTTAACATGGTCTTCTCAAGTCCCAGAAACCAGTATCTTCAGTGATACTGGCTCACAGGCCTGTAGGGTATCACTTGAGAACCGATATTTGAAAGAGTGCTGGGAGTGATTTTGGATGTACAGGACCTAAAGGTCATGGGATTGATATGGAGGGGACAGAATTAGGTAAATAGTAAGTTTTCAACTTGCAAACTGCAACCATAATGTCTTCCTCTCTGTCCATCAAACACAGTGAGCTATCTCATATCCGTTGCCATGACATTCCTGGTTGTTAGACTTAACTGAGGTGTTGGAACTGGCATATATGAAGACTGACCTCCACGTTTACCTCGTAGGTAGACATTTTTTACTGTGTTTGGATAGTCCCTAGGCATTATTCATTCTAATATGCAATCAGAATTGAGACCCTTAGTCTAAACAATTGATATTCCTCTGGTTTGGATACTAAGTTAAATTAAGAATAGGTTACCATGGTTAGGAATCTCAGGGAATCAACAGGACACTGGATGCCTGTGGTCTTTGTGCAGGTGACAATGGATGTAAAATGTGTAGATAAGAAGAAACCAGGAAACCGTGGAGAAGGGCACACCCTGCTGCAGGAATGTCAGGGCAAAGAAGGTGTGAGAGATTATCGTGCTTGATGGACAGGAAGGGAGACATTGCTGCTGCATAGATAGGCTGTTGGAAGCCATCTTGTCCAGGGTACACAAGATGGGAGAAAACAGTGGCAGAAAAGGGGAAGCTGGAGGAAATTCCTCGTGGAGTTGACAAGGAAGGGTCCCAGAGCGTAGGTGGCAGGAGCGGTTTTTCAAAGGTCGATTTCCCCTTGTATCAAGAGGGACTATAGAAAGATGCTCCTGTACGTACCTCACATAAGTCAGACATCCAATGGCTTTTTTCAGCCTTTTTTATACTTGTATGAAGATTTCATACTTCCTCCTCAAGTTAGGCTCACAGTTCTTTGGAATTCAACTGCAACCACATTGGGAATTGCTTTCCCAGTATTACCTAGCCTTTTGTCCTTTAAAAATAAGGAATAAGCTTGCCTTATCTTTTTTTTTTTTTTTTCTGATTTCATTTGCTTAATGACCTATCTTTTTCAACTGGAACATTCTCCAAGTTTCCTGGTTCCTTCTGCACTGCTCCACCATTTGGGCTACCAGAACATTCTTTCTAGTTATCTGCAGACCCTAATCCAGACTCTCACTTCTGTTCCTCCTATTTAACTTACGGCTACGTTAGCTAACAATGTTCTCCAGACAGCTTGGTTTCTGGCACTCATATCAAGTTGCACACATTGATGGTTATCAGGAGAGTAGAATTTCTCCATTGGCTTCCTTTACCTCCTTGACTTAACTGAATCAGCTAACAGATACCTGTTAAATGTTTTCTATATGGACACACTGTCGGCAATGGGTCACATTGGTGTTTATCAGAAGGAATCTTGACTTTTCAGCACAGCTGTGTTCAGCTTTATCCCCTCTCTCTCTTTCTCCATGTAGCTTTTAGATTTTGTTATTTGAATTTTGGAGTGTGAGGTTACATAGGTTTAGTTTCAGATGGAAGTGCTACAGTCATCCTGATCACAAGCAGAAGCCTAGACTTTGTGCTTTAAAATTGGTAATTGTGTCCATCTGGGACAATATTTTATGGGATTCAGTGGCTTACTTAGCGTCGATCCCAGTTTCTAGATTTCAATAATTTATACTCTGAAACTTCTGATAATCTCATCTGAGTACCTATTATGCACACATTTTTTCTTTCAATTTTTTTCCCAGGAAAATAAAGACTTCCCCAGAGTTCAAGGGAGACAGAAAAGTAAACATTTCATAGAGAAAGCATTTGCTCCTTTCTGTTCCTTATCCCACACACCTCCTCTGTCCCCTCAATCTTCATGATGATTTATTGACTTGAAAAACAAGGGTGTAAAGAAACAAAGGAGCCATGTCTGTGTGGCCACAGCACTGCCCATAGTGCTACCATGCAATCTGGAGAACACATATGTGGAGTCGTCTTACATGTTTATCAGCCATGTGAATTGCAATGTCTTGGTTTGGTAAAGGAAATAAGTAGATTAAACTCGGCTGCCTCTAAAAAGGGCCCTTGAATGGAAAGCCCCCACTCTTAACATGAAAGTGGCTTGTTTGGATGGGTTATTTGATTCCTTTGGCTTATGTTATTATTACAGGATTGGGTTAGTGTGTAAGCCCCGAGCCTTATGGATATGATCGTACCATTATGTCATGACTTTCGAGTTGTTTGAAGTTAACTGCTTATTTTATTAGAAAAATGTCTGGACTTTTGGGACAGAGCCAGTGTGTCTCAGATTTCATGTGTTGTGAATAATGGATGGCTTTTCTCTCCCTCTAAATACACCTCGCATAGATTTTATTGATAGTCACCAAATTTGCAATCTGGAGTGCCCTGGACTCAGCACAGATGTCTGGTTCTGGTCCTTTTCCGTTGTCATGGGAGTCTACCTCGTGATGCTCCATCAGCCGGTAACCCTGAGCTTTTAATATCCAGCCCCAAAGGAAACTCGTACTATAGTCTCAAAGCCTCCCAGCTACTGTGTCTGGCACTCCTGAGTCCTGTGGGCTTTTCCTTCTCCTCTCCAGGGATCCGGCACTGAAATAGTTTCCATGCCATGCAAGACAGGCAAACACATTATTCTGGATCAAAACAACCTGCTTTCTTTTATTCCAGGATCTTTCTGTAAATCACTAACATCTGTCAGTAACATGAAACCTGCAGGCTTTCTGAAAAGGATTTCCGTGAGGACTCTTGTAGCCTCTACTTCTCACTGATCTGACATAATTTAACCTGGGCACCGCTCTGCATTTATTTACCTTGAAGTTTCGATGTATTGTTTACAGGCTATTTTTGGAGCCACCGTGGGGGAAATTGCCCATGTGCAGTACATTGCTCAGGACGACCATGTGTTTTTAGTGAAGCTTCAAACAAAGCCGTGCAGTGGATGCTAATGTGAGGAATCTCTCTCTCCCTTTCTCCTCACTCCTTGCATCCTGAGCCAGGCAGGCAGCTGGTGTGTGTGTGTGTGTGTGTGTGTGTGTGTGTGTGTGTGTGTGTGTGTTTGCCACACTCTGGAGGAGAGGAGAGGCTGCATACAGACGTGCTCTCTGGCTGCCTGTCAGAACAATGGTAAACAGCACACCTGTCGGCTCTTGGCAATCAGAGCCGGTTAAAATGACTAACATTGTTTTCCAGGCTTTCTTTCCTTGATGAGCATGTCACCTGCTACAATTCTTTCTCCTTTGGTTCCACAAAGGCTTAAATTTCCCCCTAAAGGTACCAAAGGGAATTAAACAGTTTTACTGCGGGTGCTAATAAAACAGCTTCCTCTAGGGAAGGTAAGTTTTCTTGTAGGACATGATTCCTAGCTGCCTTTCCACCCCTTTTCCCTACCCTGGTCCCCTCAGCCTCCCAGGCAGCTGACAGGAGTCCTCTCTCTCGTCTAATCTCTGCTCTGCATCTGCAAGCGGTTTCCACTCTGGCTTCCTAGAGGCAATCCAAAAGCCCCTTCAGCTAATGGCTCATTTAGCGATCCATTTGTCAAATCATGTCCACAGATGTTTTTCTGATGGAGCAGCATGCAGGGCAGGTAATGACTGAGTGAGTGATCACTTGTGATAGGCGACAGGATCAAGGCATTGCCTCACCACATGGCTCAGAGGTTGAGGTTGCTGGTCAACCCTCAGAGAGGACACGTTTCGTTTTATTTTTCAAACATTCAAAGAGCCCTGTGATTCCATTTCAGCTGAGACCTGGGCTGGCAACTTAATCAGTTCCACCCTGGAAGAGCCACACTGGTATGATGTGTAGGTTCAGTTTAAAGCAGCATCTCTTTTGACTGAGCTTTGTGAGCTTTGATCAGAACTCTGGGGCTTGGTCCAGAGAAAGCACACAAAATATTATACACGCAATAACAGCAGAGTTGCTTCCAACAGTCTTGATTGATACCTGTTGACATTTTTTCAGCTTCAAACACACTTCCGAATCAGGCCAAAGAGACATGGGTTTTATAAGAAACATGGAAAGCTTTGTGGCCATGAATCTACAATGAGCTGTCAAAGGTCTTGAAGAATGGAATCCAGCTGAACTTGGCCTAAGCCAGGCCGGGACTGTCAGCCAAGCAGCCCAAGATTCCCGAAGCAGTACTAACTACACTTTCTTTCATGGCCTTGAATTGTTTCCATCAGCTTGAAAGGCGTTATAAAACCTACAATCAAGTTAGTTTCTGGGGCATTATGTTTTGAATACCATTTAATAGGGTGTGACAAAACCACATACTTTTCCCACATGTTTTTACACTGCAGGCAGATCTTATGTGGTGCTGGGCACAGTACCAAGTACTGTGAACAGTACCGGAAGCTTTGGAATCAGACCGAAAGGAACAGTCACAGACAGCTGGAAAGCTCAGAGGACGAGGAGAATTTCAAATTCACTCCTTACCAGATTCTCTATCCTTTACTTCCAACCCAGTTTGGAATTGGCCAGAGCTAAACAAATCTAATTATTTCATATGCAAAGAAGGAAATCTTGTCTCTGAATAGAAAAAGATGAGCTTGAATACAGATGGATGGAAGACATTTAATGAGAACATTAATAAGCAGAGATGGGCTGGATATCCGCAGCTGTGGGTGTTGCAGAGTAAAGATTTCTGTTCCCTTTTGATGAGCAGAAATTGAACGGCTCTTCCAACTTGATGCCCCAAACCTTTTTTTTCCTCCTCAAATGAGCAGGCTCATTTATTTTAATGAGAGTTTTTGACTGAGGAGAGAATGCAGCTTAGCTGTGCAACTGCTCTTAATCCATTCGCTGCTGTCTGAGTCGTCGCTCTTGGGTGGGTGTGCTGTCTCTAACACTGAATTGGATGGCTCAGGACCAGGCTGGCCCACTGCTTGTTAAAACTGCTAAATTTGCATACTCTGGTCATTTCGTTGATGGGCATGCTTGTGACAGGGGTGTTTTAGGTGACTCACAGGGAAAGGGACTGCTCAGCTCTAATGTGTCACATAATAGAATAGGTGACCCAGCGACCATCAAGATGTTTGGGAGTTGTTCCAGCTCCCGGTACTCTGCTCAGAGCAGGAATAGTGATCTCTCTTCTCATGTTCTGTCTGAAAGTGGAGTAAGAAATAGTTATGGTAGTATCTCCTTAGCCTGACCGCTGTGTGCAGGAGACCAGGAGGTTGTAATTCTTCATTAGCTTAGATGTTGAAGTTTTCACTTGGATGTTTGACTAGGATGTGTGAATAACTTCTCCTAAGCAAATTGATTTGCCATTCTTTCGACTCATTTATTGAGTACTGCACTAACACTTAAAGGATATTTAATTCATTTCTCGAAACAGGTCTGTGTGTTAGGTGGGGGGTCTTATTTTATAAGTGAAGTATCTAGAAGTTGGTGAGATAAGAAAAAACTTGCCAAAAAGCAGTGATTGGAGCTGAAATCTCTGAAATTCATGTTGCTATAATTTTTAATTAAAAGTATCTTGTTAGATGGAAGTCAGAATCTCACCAGGTTCTACCCGTAGACAAAGAACTATAGGTAACTAAGAAATGCTGAGTGGGAGAAATAGTCTTTCCAAGTGATGAGCCCACTAATTGGTTATCCAATACCAAGTGGTGAGCCCTGAAATCATATATATATATATGTGTGTGTGTGTGTGTGTGTGTGTGTGTGTGTATACACACAAGTAACATTATATAGGCAGAGCTGATTATGTTTACATATTTGAGTGTACATATGCACATACACATGCACTGTACAGGAATTGAACTTGAATTCCTCTACACTGCATATATTTGATTATTTCTGGGTTCTTTTTTTTGTAAGAGAGTCTCTCTATGTAGCCTATGTTGACCTTGAACTCTGGATCCTACCATCTCAGAATCCAAGTACTGGGATTATTCCTAAACATTAATTTCTGAGCCTTTAGCTCAGTTTTGTCTTTATAACATAGTGATTAGAAAACCAAGATTATGAGAGATGGAGAGATGGTTCAGTAGTTAAAAGGGCTTCCTGCTCTTGCAGAGGACCTGGGCTCAGTTTCCAGCATCCACACAAGGTGGCTAACAACTGACCTATAACTCCAATTCCAGAGTAGCTGATAATGCTTAGCCTCTGAAGGCACCTGCATGAATGTGTTGCACATAAACTCATACAGCCACACAATATACATTAAAAAATTAATCTCTAAAATAAAGAAAACAAATATCTTACATTGAAATTGGTGTATTCTTTTTTTTTTTTTTTTTTTTTTTTTTTTGGTTTTTTGAGACAGGGTTTCTCTGTGTAGCTTTGCACCTTTTCCTGGAACTCACTTGGTAGCCCAGGCTGACCTCGAACTCACAGAGATCCGCCTGGCTCTGCCTCCCGAGTGCTGGGATTAAAGGCGTGCGCCACCACTGCCCGGCTGGTGTATTCTTAATAATTCAGTAAGAATATTCTTGTTGTTTGGTTTATCTTCTTTTAAACTTTCAAGGATTTCTTACTGGGGTACAAAATCCATCATTGCAAATGTGTTTTTCTATTTTCTCCATTTTATTTATTTATTTAAACAGGTCACTCACGGTGCTGAATTTTTGTGTAAATGAGCTGGCTGATTGTAGAGGTTTTGTTTTCTATTTAGTCTTCAGATTGGACTTTTCTACATTCTTTATAATGTCTCCTATAGTTTATTTTAATAGTTCATTGGTTTTGTTTTTATTTAAAATGATTTTCAATCTATAATTAATTTTTGTAATAATAAATTCATAAAATTTAAAAAATGCTCAGGAAAATATTTAGATTTTTCTTCACTGACACAGCATGGAAGAGGGCATTGACTTTTCACCATGAAATAGGATATTAGCTGTGAGACTCTGCAGAGGATCACCAACCAAGATGAGGGCTATCTTTTCAATTCCAGGCTACTGAGAACTTTACCATGACTGGTGGTTGAATCTTGTCATTTTTTATTTTAAGCGTATGCTCAGAAAATGATATGTACTTTATGTTCTTATTCTTTTAATATAATGCATTGCAGAGTTTGACGTTTTAAAAGGGTAAACCATCCTTTCGTTCCTGGTACCCTTTTGCATCCCACTACATCATGCTGTATAAGTGTGTGTGTGTGTGTGTGTGTGTGTGTGTGTGTGTGTGTGTGTGTGTGTATGTGTGTGTGTTCATGAATCCAGGTTACTAATATTAAGGATTTTACATTTATGTTTATGAGATATTTTTGTCTGTAGTTCATTTCCTTGAAATTCATTTGTCTAATTTTTGGTTTAAGTCACAATTTGTAAATATATTTTTACCTTTATTTTCTGAAAGATTATGTGTAAGATTGTCATTAATCTTTCGTTAAACATTTCATAGACATTACTAGTAAAGTTGTATGTGAATTTTTCTTCTGAGAATGTTCCTAATCACCTAGCTTGAGTCTTTTTGTTGAATTCAGTTCTGATCACAAGCAAGCAAGAAGTAGCTCTTTTAGTGTTGGCGAACTTGGGTGCTTGAGCAACAGAGGCTTGTGGGCTGGGCTAAGAAATCCAAAACCTCACAGCTCAAAATCCTGAGCATTGCAGAATATTTGTTAAACTATGCAAAGATGTGTTGCATTTTTTTTTAATTATGTAAAGATGTGTTGCTGTTTTGCCTTGCCTGCCTAAGGCACCTGATTGGTCTAATGAAAAGCTGAACAGCCAATAGTGAGGAGGGAGGAGGTATAGACAGACCTTCCAGGCAGGGAGAGTAAATAGGAGGAACTTAAGCTCGAAGAAGAAAGAAAAGGAGATAGCAGGGAGATGCCAGGGGCCAGCCAGCCAGACACAGAGGAAGCAGGAAAGAAGGACATACAGAATGAAAGACAGGTTAAAAAAAAAAAAACCCCGGAGGCAAAATGTAGATAAATAGAAACTGGTTAAATTAAGTTAAAAGAGCTAGTGAGACAAGCCTAAGCTATGGCTGAACATTCGTGATTAATAATAAGTCTCTGTGTCTTTATTTATTGGTGGCCCAAAGAAAATGCCAACTGTAGCTGCATGCTAGAAACTTGTTGCTCCTGGCTTCAAAGGCCAGTATCTCACAAATCTAGTGCAAAGAGGCGCGTTGCTTTGGGCAGCTAGTGCAATGCTCAGCTCTTAGCAGCAGCCAGCAGCGCTGCGGCCAGCGCCAGTTGGTGTTATAGTAACCTTGGTAACAGGGTCACGGTTCCCAAGAGCTGTAGTATAGCTCGGGGGCCAAGGGACTTGCTTCCTGGCACTTGTCTAGTGACATGGGCCTGCAGTCTCTCGGTTTTGGTGACACAGTCTTCCACGTTCCAGATACCTCATTTTCCCCGTCTCCTTGCCTTGCTTCCAGCATCCTTTGTCTCTCTGGCAGTTTCTCATGCCTTTGCGTCCTGCAGTTTCTGACCCTCGTTGCTCTCTGGTACTCTTGAGCCACCTTTCAGCTTTTGCTGCTGCTGTCACTGCTATGACTACTGCTGCTGGGTTTTTGTTGTTGTTGTTGTTTGTTTGTTTGATTTTTGCTTTTTTTCCCCGTCACTGGTCCAGAGCTCAGCCCACTCTACCTATGAAAAAGATCATAAATAGGCAACAAAAGTACTAGGAAACTTTTCATTCGGAATATTGTCGCAATGCCAGTGGAGGAGAACGGGAAGATATGTTCCAACTGGCTCAAAAGTAAGCTTGGTTATATAGCCAGAAAGAGGGATGTGGTTATGCAAATGAGGAGTCATATGTTCACCAATGACTACACAGGATCGGTTTCTACCAATCACAGCCCTTACATAGGGTTATTCCTAGGCCTCAGCCTTGTACCCATCACAGACTTCCTGCCGATTTATTAACTGAAGGTCTTCTCTCCTTGCCTGAGTGAGAACAGCTGTGGGTAGAGCAGGGTCAACTACAGTTTACCCAGGCACGGGCTGTCTGGAGTGGTCATGACTAGAACAAAGATTTCTGGAGCATGACTTGTGGCTTCAGTTGTACTGTTCCTTTCAGCTGGAGTGATATATTCCTTAAAGGGCTAGTGGATGATTTAAGATAGCCAGGCTGTGTTGGACATGGTCTGATTGTTTGGCAAGAGACTTCTTGGTCAGTGGGTCTTTGCTTGATGCAATGAGATGGAGGAAGGGATATGACATCTGCCACTCAAGCAGTTAAATAACTCAGTCAGCTCAAAATATTCAAAGGAGAAAAATGAAGACATATATGTTATAATCAAGAGACGAAATGGCAGGTTTGAGATAGGAGCTCACACAGAATTATCCATTAGGATGGGCTTTATTGGGAGAGAGCCTGATGCTCATGGGGTGTCGTGGTCAAATCTTGAAGTGGGAGAGCAGTTAGGGTGGGTAGAGCATTACATCAGAGATAATATGATCGTGGACTTGAAGGGAGAGAGAGACTTTCTTTCCATTTCATCAAGAGAAATAGTTTAAAGCAGAAGAGGGAAGATAGTTGCCAAACACAAAGTGAGGTGGCGGGGCGTGAGGGGAGACTGAAGGACAGAGACATGGTCTTCAGAGAAGCTCCCCAAGCAAAGCACAGTTTCTGAGTTTATAGATGTCTAGAGGCTGGCAGGAAACTGTATGCCACATGACACAGTTTGGCCCAGCTTATGTGACCAGGTACTGGGTAAGACCATCCTGCAGCTGTGAGATGGAAGGGCAAGGCTGCTTGTGTCTTTCTCTGGAGATCTGAGATCTGTGTGTTCTAATCTTCACAGCAGGGGCCTGTCAGCAGCAGGGGTTGTGGTTTGAGGGTCTGTGATCTAACAGCATATATGCATCAAGGAATTAACATGATATTAACACTCCAGAACAGTTCCATTCTTGCAGTGGCCCCAGAGAGGGCTGAATCCTCCTGACCTGTGTGAGAAGGATTTTCCTTTAATAGAGCTACTCATGTTTTCAACTTCTTCTATGTCAGTTTGGAACTTATGTTTTAACAAGGAATTAATACATTTGCATGATTTATTTGTGGCGACATCTTATCTGTGTCCCCCAATAAAGTTTATCTGAGGATCAGAGGAAAAAGCCAGCCACTATATTAGACATAGAAGTCAGGCAATGGTGGCACATGCCTTTAATCCTATCACTCGGGAGGCAGGGATCTGTTCAAGGCCACACTGGGAACAGAGCCAGGCATGGTGGCACACACCTTAAATCCCAGCACTAACCATAAAGGTCTGGAGATCTGTACAGACAGACAGGAAGTGACAGAGCTGGACAGGAAGAGGAAGTGATGTAGCTGGATGGAGGGGAAATGAGTTAGCAGAACAGAAAGGAATATAGGCGTGGATGTACAGGAGGAAGGTCTCTTTGGAAGCTGCGGAGTTGGTGAGGTGAGGTTAGCTTGTGGCTTGTCCTGTTCCTTGAGTCTCTCAGCTTTAATTCCAATTTCTGGCTCTGTGTTTTTTTTTTTTTTTATTAATAAGACCATTTAGCAATTTGTCTTTTAATAAATGCTGGATTTCAAGTGATAGCTCTTTCAACAAAAACCCATTTGTTTCCTTCCTTCCTTCCTTCCTTCCTTCCTTCCTTCCTTCCTTCCTTCCTCCCTCCCTCCCTCCTTCCCCCTCTCTCTCTCTCTCTCTCTCTCTCTCTCTCTCTCTCTCTTTCTCTCTCTCTCTCTCTCCCTCTCTCTCTCTCTCTTTTTCCTTCACGGGTCAGGTTGAGCTGATAGCCAATTTTATAAATAATTCCAAGAAAACAGGGTTTGGCTTTCCTCATTATCTGCACTTGGTTCTCATCAAAAGGCTGAGAATAGATCCCCTCTCCCCATACTACGTGTTTTAGAAAACTGAGAACAATGAGCCAGGCTTCACTGATTTCTGTTCTGTCTATTATTTTCGTTCTACTAATGATATATTTAGCTTGCTTTTTCTTCTTTTCTGTCTTCTTAAGGTAGGCCATAATATTATAGTTTTCTTCTTCTTAAAACTATGCATTTCTTTCCAACCACTATTTCAGGTATTGACTCAGTTTTTTTTTGTGGTTTTTTTTTTTTTTTTTTTTACTTTTTCATTGGTCCTTAGTTTGTTAATCATATGTAGTTTAGGGACTGGGGAGATGACTTGGCGGGAGGTGTTTGTTATGCAAGTGAGGACATTCGTTGTATAAGTAATTTGAATTAAAAACTCTATCACCTCTGAAAAACACAGACATTACCGAGAATGCCTATAACTCAGTGTTGCACAGGGAGGCAGGTAGCTCCTGAGAACTTGTCAGCCAGCAGCCTGACTGAAATGGTGAGCTCCAGGTTCGTGAGAACCCTGATCTCAAGAAATAAACTGGAAAGCAATAGAGGAAGATACTCCCAACATCCTCCTTGGCCTCTACACGCATGCATATGTGTATATATCCAACTCATATACATACATACATGTATACATTATACATATATATGTAGTTTAATTTTGGAATATTTGAGAAATCATATTGTTATTCATTTCTTATTTGTTCTACTAATATTAGATTTGCATGCTGCAAGATTTCAAATGGCTTTATTGTACCTGTGCTAACTTCATCTTTTATATGAACTTGGAGGGAATGTTGTTCAATATGGTTTTCTGTAAATGCCAACCAAATTAACTGGGTGATGGTGTTTTTCAAGTGTTTTATATCCTCATTATGTTAGCAATATTTTTTCATATCGATTACTAAAAATCACTTTTTAAGTTTCCAACTATAGTTGCAGATCTTTTTCTGTGCTTCACTTTAATTTTGTGATTATTGTGACTATTTCATGGAATTTGAACCTCTGTTCTTGGGAGTATATGAATTCATTTTGTTTTCTTACTACATTGATATTAATATATATGAGATATTAATTATAAGTATGAAACATTCCCTCTGCATCTCCAGTAATCCTGTCTTGGCATCTACCTTATTAATATTAATACAGGCCCACTTTTTTTAATGCTTTCTATTTATATGGGATATCTTTTCATCATTTTATTTAAAATTGATCTTTGTTTAATAAATCATAGAATCATAGAATATAGAGTATCCAGACATGTAAGTATTAATCATTCATTCATGGTCCATGATTAAACTTATTACTGTTTACTTTCCAACTTTTATTTTTTAAAACAGGTACTACTTCAGCTGTATTTTAAGTTGCAGCCAGGAAAGGGTGATGAATCAGTTGAGAGATCATGGCATTTCCTCTGTCTTGGTTTTTGGAGAAATGGTCTGTTGGTATAGCCAGCATTGGTAGGGGTAAAGAAAAAAGTTAAAGAAGTGTGCTATGTGAACCTTGGAGAAATAGAGAAGTTTTATGTCCAATACAGTGAGCTAAGAGACAAGATCTTGTTTGGAAGAGGGTTAAATTTGTATAAAGTAAATAAATTAAAGAGATAGAACTTTCTTTTCTTTTTTTTTCTTTGTGGGGGACCAGATCCCACATTTATTTACCCCAACTCTTGAGGAATGAGGGATAAGAGACTCAAGTTAGAAACAGAGGGGCAGAGAAACACAAGATAGACTCAGGTGGACCTGGATCCTTATCCACTGGCCCAGAACTTTATTCCAAAGGTCTATTTATAACAACGCCAAGGGGTGAGCAAAAGACCTCTCTCTCTCTGCCTTGCTAGCTACAGTCAAGTGTAGAACATTCCAGATACCTGGTACTCAATTGCAATCAACCTCTTATGCAGTCCTGCTGGGTACAGCCACTAGGAAACCTAGTGGGCTTCAACATTTCTTTTATAGGGAGCACATGTGAATGGTACACAATACTGCTAGAGACAGAGGTAAACACTCTGGGTTGGTACTGATGGGAAAGTCAGTTTCTTTGGCTACGTTGTGGTTTTGTGGTTCTGTTCATGAGCTTGATACTGTTCCCACTAGTAACAGAAGCTGCTTAGGAATGCACAATCAAGTGAGCTTTGAAATTACATCAGAGTGGGGACTTTTGAGTCAACTGATTATGAAAAGTTCTTGTATGTCCAAAAAGAAGACCGAAGTGCTGACATATGATGCCATTTGCTGGGTTCATGACTTCAGTTGTATTTGTATTGTCTGTGATGATTTTTCTGGGATATTGACAGGCCACAATACGAAGTACTAAAGAGACATAAATAAGCAAGTGGGTAAGTAAGCAGGCAGAGGTGGCAGAATTAGAGTTGACAACAACTGTCACAATGCAAGAACAAGCCATCCACAATCAACAGTGTTCTCCCAGGCTAAGATGAGAAGGTAGAAAAGGACGGAGCAGCAGTTTGGAGGAAGAAGACTTGAAAGGAGACAATGAGCTGATATTGCTTCTTTGATATGAATTTTGATGGGATCTTTACAATCTCTTAATACCTCTGAGCTCTGGCGATTCCTCGGCTACTGGGGATATTACCCAGTCCTATTTCATAGACATTAAGTTGCAATTTACATAAAGCATATGCCGGAAATTTGGGCGCGCGGGGGTGGGGGGGTGGGGGGTGGGGTGGGTGTAAGAGCTGCATTCATCTGCTGTGCTTTGGCCACACCTGTGTTGTGGTCGGTGCTCGAACGAGAATGAGGCAAAACTCCTGCCGCTGAAGGAAGCTCTTGACCCATTGAGGGAGCAAGTGTGTGAGGCAGGAGACAGCAGTTTTCTGCTTCTGAAAGGGTGACAATAATGTATGCCTTTTTGAAGAAAGACAGCTAGGAAGCAGTAGGAAGAGGAAAGGAGAGACCATTAAAGCACTTCTCACTCTGAAACAGCCATTTTCTCAGGATGTGATCACATGATCCAGGCTGGCCTCGGACCTGTGGCTGATCTAATAAACCACTTAGCGCGCGCGCGTGTGTGTGTGTGTGTGTGTGTGTGTGTGTGTGTGTGTGTGTGTGTGTGTTTTCATCCTAGTGCTCTGGAAATCCTGACTGGTACAGAATCAATTTCTTTCTACTTTCTCCTAAGTTCTCCCATCCAACTGTCAAACTTTGTATTGCTGCTGTTGTTATATTGCTCGGGTCACTTTGTATTCTATAATCAGAGTTTCCACAGTTGCTTGGTCTCGGTTCTATATAGTGTCAACTATATCTTGTTTTGAATACATCTCTAGGAAAACCACACACACACACACACACACACACACACACACACACACACACACACACACACTTGTTCGGAGGAACCACAGACATGCTTACACATCATAGAGAAACCCAGGCAAATGAGTCTTAAAGGACCAATATCTTGAAAACAATAAGCTGTGGAAGACCAGCACTCCCAAGCACTTGGCTAAATTATTAAGATGCAAAGGGGCTAAGAAAGATGTACCTTTTGGGAGGGGTAAAAGAACACAATTGTAGTTCATGATATGACAAGGAAGAAGGTCTCCAGCAAGCCCTCTAGTTCATCACTTAAGGACATCACAAAGTTGCATCCTAGAAATGAAGGGAACCTACTGGCGACTACAGTGGAGCTTGGTCAGACTCAGACTGGATCAAAATAGAAGCCATGTCCTCTTCACCTGTTCACCAGCGACCAGGGAAGTGCCTGGAGCATGCCCTGTCAGAGCAGCCATGCTCTCCCGCTGTTATTCATGTATGGTTTAGAAGTAATGCAACTGCCTCATAAGATAGCCGTATGCATCACAAAGCACAGTCTGGAAAACTAGTGGTAAAAATAGATTTAGATGTCCCGGCTAGGGTGATGAGCAAACATAGATGAGAACAAAATTGTGGTTAATATATTCAGAAAAACAGATCAAGATGGAAATTTACCAGGAAACAAGACATTGTTACATTAAAAAAAAAAATCAAATAGAAAGTATAAAACTAACGACTTCTCAGATAAAGGAGTAATCCATAATCTCTGGGTCTGAGCTCTCTATCAGTCCTCTCCCATCTCTAATGGGAAGCCATGTTTCTTTTAACCAATTTTCCATTACGTTTTTCCCAGTGATCTTCTCTGTGAAAAGAATAAATACTCTGATGTATTTCAAGATAGTCACAGCTAAGCATAATGTATATCAGACTTGTGAAACTTCATTATCTTATGGGAGGAAAATTAACAATTTCATATGACTTGATTGAATATGTGGTTGAGAGCTATTTTCTTTACAATTATCTTTAGCATTTCTGAAGTAATGGTGGCACTTCTAAATCGTCCTTTAAAAGGGCCATCTTCCATTTGTGCAATTCTGCATTTTATTATTTCTCAAGTAAAGGGGTAATTTTGATCTAATCAGAGACTGGGCTTTTCAATTTTATTTTTTGAATATAAACATTTCTAAGGTGACAGTATCATATTTAAGAAATTTGCAAAAAAGCTAAATTACACATTTTAAGTTTGTTGAAAATCCAATACTATCTTCTGATGTCTGTTTTCCATGTCAAACATAAAGAAAAACGTATCTCACTATGATATCACTATATTGACATCTTTGGTTGTCACACAAAAGAATCATTGACTTTTACATTAGTTTTCTGTTGCTAGGAGAAAATGCCCCCTACAAAAAGTGAGTTAGGGAAAAAATATTTTTTGGCTTATCGTTTTTAGAGGAGATGTAGTTCATCATGGTGGGGAAGGCAGGAGGCAGGGGTGTGAGGCTAGCCACACAGGAAGCAGACTGGTCATACTTCATCCATATGCAGGAAGGAGGGAGAGGTGGGAAGGGAGGGAGAGAGAATAAATAGGAAGGGGAGGGAAACTACAAAACCTCAAAGTTCCCCCTGAGTGACATACTTCCTCCAGCAAGCCTCCACTTCCTTCAGGTTCCATAACCTTCCCAAACAGCAGTGCCAACTGGAGACAAGGTATACAAATACATGGGCCGCCCTCCCCAGCCCCCACTGGGAGCATTTCTTGTTCAAACCTCAACGACTATGTATTCGTAATGCATTCATTCAGACATCAGGCACTGAGTAACTGCTGTAATCATGTTCTCACTCTGGAGAAATTAGAAATCTAGTGGTAGAGGAGGCATTTTTCATTTTAAGAAGACAGCCAAGGCTGTATGAGTCTGAGCAGGAATTTCTTTTCTCCTAGAGGTTGAGTAAAGGTTTGGGAAAGCAGTCTTTAGAAACAAAAGGAATGTTGAAGGCGTCTTAAAGGCTAATTATGGTGATACTTTATTTGTGCTGAAATGTGATTTTATTTGTATGTTAATAAAGTTGCCTGGGGATCAGAGCTAAGAGCAAGCCATTAAGCAAGCAGAAGTCTGGTAGTGGTAGCCCATGCCCTTAATCCGATCACATGGCAGGCAGAATCTCTGTGTGTTCAAGGACACAGCCAGCATGGTGACACACGCCTTTAATCTCAGTACCAACCATAGAGACCTGGAGGTCTGTATAGACAGGCAGTGACGGGGAAGTCATGTGGTTGGGTTTACAGCCAATGAGAAGGCAGAACAGAAAGGCAGTAAAAAGACAGGACACAGGAAGAAGGTCTCTCTCTCAGGGGAAGGACAGCAGCGAGTGGTAAGATAAGGTGGTCTTAGCTCTTGGCTACTGCTCGATTTCTGGGCTTTTAACTCTTTATTTGGCTCTGTGTTTCTTATTTAATAAGACAGTTTAGAAATTCATCTACAGCTAATAGGGTGCAATGAAGTAGAAAGATGGAAAGGTGTGTGCAAACAGGAAAGGAATGGTGGTTTTGTGGGGGGTGGTTTTAGTCTTCGCACTGAAAGTAGCAAATGGCAAGGTAAGGCTCTCACAGAGTTCTCCGTGCATTGGCCCCTTGCCGGGCCCTTGCCTTATGAAAGCCAGCTACCTGTGCTCTGTGTTCTACACTGTCTTCCTCCCTCACCCAAGAGTCTTCCCAGCCCTTGCTCTTTCCTGGGGCTGCTTCCCAGTGATGCTCCACTCAGGGGTGAAGAAGGCTGAGTACAGATATCTCCTGCTAAAGCTAGGGTAGGAAGAGACAATGAGGAACTGTCAAAGAAAAACAAAACTTCAGAATGAGCATACACAACAGAGGGCATTCTCAGGCTTCAGTGCATACCAAGGATAAAGGAAGGGCTTAATAGCATGCAGATTTTGTGGCACTGACTGACTGGCAGAAATGATTGCTATCTAGCTGGGCTGAGGGTATGTACAAGTTTCCACCAGGGTGAGGGTAAAACTGCTTGGCTAGGTGAAAACCTCTGCCCAAGAGTTAAGTTTTCCTCATCAGCTGGAAGAAGTCGGCTTTGGGAAGTCAATAAAACAATAAATAAACTATATGGCAATACCCAACGATTTGATAATTCCTAAAAATGTTACATTCTTATTTGGTTAAGTAGGATATGAAGGTAAGAAGGCAGCAGTATTGGTAGCTGTTAGATCATGTAGGTGAAAATTTTGATGCTTTCAAATGCCAAGTTCTTCAAATACAAAGGGAAGATGATGTACACTGTGAATAAAAACATACGTAGGCTTTAAGACGTGATGTCATCCAGTATGTTTTTCCTCCTTTGATAGGCTATGTGCTTTCAATGTTGCCTTACAAAGAGTTGAGGGCCTACAGAGACAGCTCAGCAATTAAGATCACTTGCGACTCTTACAGAGGACCTAGGTTCAGTAACCAGCACCTACATGGTGGCTCACTACTGCCTGGAACTCCAGTTCCAGGTCATCTGGTGCCCTCTTCTGGTATCTGGGCACCTAGTGGGGATGTGGTGCAGATACATCCTTGCATACTTTATAAACAAAGTATATTAAATATAAAAAAGGAATTGAATTTGAACTTTTATTTCTTTGGACAAAGTAGGAAAATACTTCATGAGTGATATGTACATATATAAGTAAATATATGTCCAAACGCACTTGCTTGACTGGAACAGAAAGATGAGGATTTGTTAATGACAAATGAGAAAAATTGGTCAAAACAATTTTTGAGAGTTTTCAATACTAAAATATTAAAATTTTAAAGTGCTTTTCCATGCTAAACACTTCTGTGTCTTTACATGTATCACCTCAATTAAAAAAAAAAGCAGCTGTAGCCAGGGGCATTTGCACACAGGTGTTACCTCAAACTCTGGAGGCAGAGGCAGGAAGAGCTCTACAAGTTCAAGGCCAGCCTGGGCTACATAGCAACAACCTCAGAAAATGAAAACAAAGATTTATCTTGAGAAGAAGCTTCTTGTAGCCCAGGCTGGCCTCGAACTCCCTATAGAGCTGAGGATGCCTTTGAACTAATCCTCCTGCCTCCTCCTCCTGATCCCATCTATAGGCATGACCCCCCTCACACAGCTGTTTTTGTTTGTTTTGTTTTTAAAGCACGTATCTTCTTATTATTGCTCACTCCCATTTTCTACAGCTTGTGAACCCAGTACTTGGGAGCTAGAGACAAGAGGAAAAGAAGGGAGTTAAAGGCTACGTAGAGAGGTCAAGGCCAGCCTGGACTACAGGTGAGACCTGTCTCAAAGGCAAACAAAGAGGATCTCACCTTTTCAGATGCTTGAACTGAGCTTGGCTGAGCTTCCCAAGCCACAGGTCAGTGTGGCCGTGCTATTTCTCAGGTCTGGTTTCTATTTCTGAGGCTCCCAAGGAAAGTTATCTAGATCTTGGGATTGGGCAAGCCGTGGGGGTGCTATGAAAAGGAGGGGGCTGTCTGATTTTCTACAGTTGTACCCGTCTGACTTCTTGTAGACTGCTGATTTGGATAATCACAACTCTGTCAAAATGATTTGTAAATCCTTAAATTTTACATACACTCCTTAACAAATTTATATTTGCATACTTGTTTTTTGTATTCTATTTTTATGTTATTAATTATACATAATTATAGATAGGAATTACCATACATATGTATGATAATAGGTTTTGTTATGACCTATTAATGCATGTATACAGTGGATTTTGATCATAATCTCCCATTTCTCTCTCTTGTCCTCTCCTATTGATCCTCTTCATCCTAGCTAGCCCCATTCTACCCTCCCTTCCCCTCCCCTCCTTCCTTCCTATGAACCAACGAGTTTAATCAGAATCATGGGAGAGGGATTATTTACAGGAGAATGGACAATTTACCAGGTACTTCACTACTGAAAAAAGACTCCATCCCTCCTCCAACAACAATTAACCACCCATAAGTCCTCAGGGAGGGCCGGGGCCTCAGGAGCCCCTCCCCCTTTGTAACAGAAAGTTGACCCATCCCTTCTAGTACAAGTACTCACAGCTGCTGTGGGTTCTAGTGTATGATGGTGTTCTATGTTCAGAAGTCAGTGTTGCCGGCTGATCCCACCTCTTCTTCCTTCAGCTCTCACATTCTTTCTGCTCTCCTGTTAAAACTGTTCCTGAGCCTTAGAGGGGGTGCTACAGATGTCCCGTTTAGGACTGAGAACTTCACAGGGCTGTGGCAAGTTATGAGTCTCTGTGGTAACTGCTGCCCACAGCAAGAAGGTTTGTCTTGTTTTTTTGTTTTTATTTCATTTTGTTTCGCCGAAGCTGACAGTCGCACCAGCCTGTGGGGATAAACATAAATACGTGGAAGGTAATCGGATCGCGTCAGTTTAGAAAAACAGTAGCTGTAGCTCTCCCTCTAACACCTACTCCCTTCCCGGCCACAGATTTCCAGTGCCGGATGGAACTGTTTCCCGTGCAGCAGGCCTGAAATTCAGTAAGAAAGGGTTGGTTGCCCACATCACAGCCATACCACTCTTATACCAGTGAACACACCGTGCCCGGCTGATCCCAAGTACAGCATGCGAGGTTCATAGCTGAGTAAGACTGGTGATGGCGATTCTCCCCTAGAGGCCTGTTCTGACATTATGAAACTTAGCCAGCAGGTAAGAAGCTTCTAGGCCAAGGCCAGTTCAGCTTAAGTTCCCTGTCTTTCAACCAGATTGTATGGCATCTTCAGCAATATTTGATTGCTGTATTTTTGAAGGATAGCACAGCCTTCACTCACTTTGAATTCCCATATCCCAGACTGTCCTTGAATTTACAGCAATTCTCCTGGCTCAGCCTTCAAGTGTTAGGATTAGAGGCTTCAGATATTATAACTAGCCAATGGATATGCTCTTAATAAATACTAATTGAAAAGCAGAAATTAACAATATGATTGGTAGCTATATTCAGTGTTGGCTGTCTCACATCACTCAATTTTCTGTTAAACATAGTTATTTATTTTCTGGGCTTATTATTATCTCTGGCTGAACACTGAAAACTCTTGTAGAATCTGGATTCTGTATTCATTACTTTTCTGTTTCTGTGATAAAACTCTGTGACCAAGGCAACTTATAGAATGAAAGGTTTATTTGACTTATAGTTCCAGAATCTGTCATGGCAGGGAGGCATGGTAGCAAGCAAGAGACTTGGCTATAGTACAAGCTGTGGCTAATATCTTAAATCACAAACAGGAAGCAGAGAGAGCAAACTGGGAATGGCCTATGGCTTTAAAACTAACCCCCGTGATATATACTTCCTCCATCAAGGCCACACCTCCTAAGTCTCCCTAAACAGTACCGCCAACTGGGGAAGACACATCCAAATGCCAGAGCCTATGGTGACATTCTTATTAAAACCACCACAGCTTTTGAGCATCATTGTTCATTTAATTTCTGCAGGTGAGTCTAACATGTATCAAAAGTTGAGAATCACGGCCCTATCTGTGAGCTAGAGGTAACCTTTATATCATGACTCAAGATTTGATTGACTTGCCTACAAAGTCCAGAGAAATGAAAGTATGTATGAAAGCATTTTGTTTTCCATATGCCTTGATGAACTGTAATTTCCACAACTTTGGCAAACAAAATCATGAAATGGTGCTGGGTGCCATTTATTGTCAGCTGGTACAGGAATCGTATTTCTCCTTCTAATGAGCTTCATATTACATATGCAGATTAGGAACCAATTTTAAGAGTGACAAGTCATGACTGTAGGGAGAGGAGACAGATTATGTTTCATCAACATGACAAAAATGATGGACGTTCTGAGTCTTGCTGGCAGCCAAGTCATTGACGGATCATGTGGATGCCAGGTTACTTGTTGTGTTATTTAAACTGAAGGGAGCTTCAGGTTAGGAGCTACATCTAACCTACATCAAAGTGGACATGAGTCTTGAGAGTTGGGCTCATCTTAAGAAAGAGGCTGATTAGTCACACAAACTTGATTAACCATCAGAAGAATATAAATTACTTGGTGCCACAGATTTCAATTTAGAATCATAGGTTTAGCTCCAAGAGTAGAATGGAATGTCACTGCATATGGTTGTTAAGCTACTATGGCTATGTTATAAGGCTCACCAACAGTTTCTTGCCTGTGGTACAGTGCTGATGCAAACTTAAAGTTATTCTTGTAATATGGTATATGCACGTATTTCTGTTCTTGTTTAAAATATTGTAGCTTTAGAATATATTCTAGACTACTGAAGGAAACACAAGAAAGACTTTGGTAAGAGTTTCTGTGTTTAAAACATAAGAAAAGAAAAGGAAAAGCAGAATTTGTCTGGAGTAAATGTCTGAGGGATCAAGGAGCAGACTGAGGGCACATGGAAGGCTGTAGAAAATCAGAGGGGATGTGATGTGAACTGTTCATTGTTCTTATACCTGCAAGTATTGAATTTAAAAGTTAATCATGGTTGGTTTTCATTTTAAAATTAGCTGATGATTCTGCAAACTGATTATGTTGAAAAAAAAATATATATATATATACACACACACACACGTGTGTGTGTGTGTGTGTGTGTGTGTGTGTGTGTGTACATGTACGTGATTGGATTTAACTATATATGTAAATGTAAGCAAGCTTTAACTGTATGTATGTGTATGTAACTTGGATCCAACACTGAATATGTGTGCAAGTAATTATTGTTTAGAAAAACATGCTTTAAACAGCAACCACGTGGCTTTCCTCCATCTTGGCTGGTGACCTCATAGGCAGCCATGTGGCTAGCAGCCATCTTTTACTAAGGTTATAAAGATTTATTGAGGTTAACAAAAGCTAACTTAGAGATTTACACCTAAGTACTTATGTCTTTACCAAGTGTTCAACAGCAAGCTTCTGGAGAATTTAAAATAGATGGTTACATGTGTTTAATAAATAAGGTATTTGATAAAGAATTTAACTTGCTCTGGCAGCTAAACTTTGTAATTTAAGAGCCATCCAGGTGATAGTCACCAGGAGCACCAGCCACAAGGAAATGGAGCAGGCAGGCTATGTATAAGCTGATAAGGATAGGGAAAAAAATTGATCTAAGTTTCTAAGTAAAAGAACCAAAAGGATTATGAATGAATCCCAGATATTAAACTTGGGGATTATTTGCACTTTGGAGCTTGATTTTACTTTATACAGATTGCGGTGATGCTACGTTTTCTCCCCCTTAAAGTAAAAGAAGGTATTTTATTTTTGATATTGCAGAAAGACATTTGAGAGATAGTAACCTTGTTAAGAACAGTTTTTAAAATATTTAAGTTTATAAGGCTATGGAAAATTTTAAGTTTATAAAATGCTCTATATTGTTAATATTTGGACTTAAAATAAAAGGCTAAAAATTAGGGCTTTAGAATAGCTTCTGACTCCATGAGTCTTGACCCTTTGGGGGTTGAGAAACCTTTTTACAGGGGTAGCCTAGGACCACCTGTATGTCAGATGTTTGCACTGAGATTCATAACAATGCAAAACTGCAGTTATGAAATAGCATTGAGAAAGTTGGGAACCAGTGACTTGGAGAATATTTCTCCTTACCCAAGGTCCATTCAGGCTTAAGAATGTCATCTAGCCTCCTTGTGTTTGCTAAGTTTGTTAAGCTTAAGCTATTTGAATAAACCGATTCATATGCATGTTTTATATTGATATTTTGTTTTGATTTCTTTACTGAACCCATATTTGATGCTAGAAGAACTTCAATTTAAAATCATCGTTACATGTTAGAGAACATAAGTAAATAGTCATAAATAATCAAGTTTTTTAAATTGTTGTCATGCTAAGTACTGATGTAATTGATTACAGGGATTACAGCTTTACTCAGTCCCTTGAATATGTTTTCAGGGTTAAGCTTAAAAACAAGTAACTAGAAACAAAGTTTGTCTATTCAGATATACCTGAACAGCCCTCATACTTCAGAGATCTGCAGAATATGGCATTAAAAATGTTGATCTAAAAGCTTATTATATCAGACAGACTTCCAGATCCTAGCAGTGACCTAAGGTCTCCAAAGAAGATTGAGTCCTGTCATTGGTATTTGTGAAAGGGGGAATGTGAAGGCAATACAGACTCCGTCTTAGGGTAGGGCCACCATCTTAGACCACCTGCTGTACTCAGTTCCAGGAAGAACCTCAGGAATGTGCCATGACAACTCGAACAGATACAGAGCAGTATGCTCCTGTAGACATTCTGTCTGCAGTTTATGGCCCTTGAAGATATCTAGATAATCCTGCTGAGCAGCCCAGATAATCCTGTTCAGCGGGTTGTCGTTTCTCACCCAAAGTCTAACCCAATGGTTTCAAATGTGGTTTTGAGCTCAAAGTCTAGACCAACAGTTTCAGAAAAATCACCTTGCCCCATATGCCTTCTACCCAATCCCAAGCTGCCAATTCCTGGCTTGTGTTTTTTCCCTATAAAAACTCTCTACACCTGGGCTCGTGGCTGCCGCCACATTTCCTTCCATCTGTCGTGCAGTGGTCCAGGTTGAACCTGACAATAAAAAGACCCTTATGTGCTTGCACTAGAAATCAGCTCCGTGGTGGTCTCAGGGGTTTCGAAAAATGGGTCCAACAATCTGAGGCAGAGCAACTTCCACAGTGTAGGCTGGTGGGAGCCTGTGTAGTGTTTATCTGCCACCAAACACTGATGTAACAGCCCCAAAAGTGTCAGGTAACCTTTCAAATTCATGACCACAGAGTGTGATCTGCAAACCTAGATTACCAATAGTTTGGTGTTGGGTAGATACTTGAAATGAAAAAAAAAATTGTTACAAATTGCTGTTTTTAAGAATCAGGGTTTCTTTTTTACTTCTTTAACAATGGGAAGTATTTGTAAATGTTGAAAAGGTAAAAGCCTTTTCATCTTTGAAATCATATAATCCTGTATTTTATCGAACACTATGTTTTATTTACTCTTGATTGTTGTGTGCAACTGTTCCTGCCTTTGCCACGTGACAGTTCAGTCACTCTTAGCTAAGCTCGAAACAGTTTTGGAGTTCTGAAGAATATCATTGTGCTGTGCCTGTTAGACAAGCAAGTTGGTCATGTAAAGACAGTTCAAATGCAATGTTTGGGGTTGGGAAGAGCAAGGGGGTGATTGACATGGCTGTCACGTTACAAATCCTGGAGCTAGTCATTGGGATGCAGATAAACTCAAGCAGAATTCTTGAGAAGCAGTTTTTGAAGGTCCCTGTGGAGCAGTGAAGCCACAGACCTGGACAACAGTCCTTCTGAGTTGACAGCTTAACTGAGCACTTTAGCAAGTGCCCGGCAGATTGTATTTGCTAGAACAATGGTTCTGAACCTGTGGGTCCCAACCCCTTGGGGGTCGGATGACCTTTTCACAGGGGTCGAATATCAGATACCCCGTGTATCAGATAGTTATATTATGATTCATAACAGTAGCCAAATTACAGTTATGAAGTAGTAACAAAAATAATCTCATGGTTGGGGGTCACCACAATGTGAAGAACTATATTAAAGGGTCACAGCATTAGGACTATTGTCCTAGAGAGTGGGTTGACGCCTTGCAGTGAGTGTGATGCTACATCTACAAATGTGGCATTGCAGTGGCGTGACAGATGTCATTCCCCTGGGATACTGAATTCTAGTCCCCAGTTTTCACTAGAGAGCAAAGCACCCCGGAATTCTGCTTCAGCTGCCCTCCAGGGCATGACACTCCAAATATGGTACCTTGGCATTTGAGAAAACTGTGGAAGCAGGAAGGCTACTCTCACCTTCCCCTCCCCGTTTCCTCCTGAAGCAGGGCATGAAATCTCACGTGACAGTAAAGAGTATCCTTCAGACAAGACCTCCTGTAGCCCCGGCTGGCCACAGACTAGCTAACTATGTAGCTGAGAATGACCTTGAACTTCCGATCTTGCTGCCTCCACCTCCTGAGAGCTGGGATTTCACGTGCATACTCAACACTCAGTTCGTGCAGGGCTGGATGTGAATCTCAACCTAGGTGCATGCTATGCTAGTTGTCTGCTAACTGATCCATCTCCCCATTCCATCCCAGAAGACACAGGAGAATGCATGCACGTAGGCTAAGCTAAGATCCCTCTCAGTTTATTGCCTTTGGATTACCTACCCTCTCCCTTTTGTCTAGCCATACTTCTCTGCAGCTGTCCTGTTCTTCATCAACTGAGTATAAAACTATGTGCTGACATGCTTTGGGGCTTCATTTCCTTATGAGAACTCTTGGGTTACATAAAACCCCTATCAAATAAATGTGCATGCTTTGCCCTTCTTAATCTGTCTTTTGTTATAAGGTGTCTTAGCCAAGAAGCTGACTCATATGAAAAAGAAACTATTTAGGACACCACAGAGCCCATGATAGCCCTGCTGTCACACCAAGGTAATTGTCTGCTTGTAGCAGTCCAGGTGGTAACCCTGCTGATGCCAGGAGGTCAGAACTTCCCCTCAAGGGGTGACATGTGCGTTACAGAATCCCTGGCAAACTGCAGCACCCTAAAAAGAGGGATGGGTCACCTGTGGGCTGGCTGAGAAGCCTGCAGGCACTTTTCACGGTGAGCAAGAAGTTGAAGAGGGAGCCTGCTGAAGTGATGAGGGGACTTGTGTCAAACACAGGCTCTGTGGTTGCTCCAGCACATTGGCAAAAGCTGTGGGAATGAGTGATAGCATTGCTCTAGCTTAGAGGTCTTTGTGCCCAAGCAGGATGCAGGTGAGCCCTCTTCTACACCCAAAGAATATGTGTCATTGCTGCTGACAATGACAGGGGGAGGTCACCAGTGCCATAAGAATGCACAACTGTTTGTGTGTGTCCAAAATGGCTGTCCACAGGCTGGGTCTCGGCAAACCAACACTGGTCTTTGAAAAGAACCTCTATAGTGTGGGAGGACATTTCAGTCTTCTTTGTTTTAGTTGTTTGAGGTTAAAAAATGAATTTGATTCAACTGAGGAAAAGTTATAGGGGAAGTTAGGTATTTATTACATAAGATAGTGACTCCAAATCTGGTGATCTTTGGGCCATGATTCTAAAGTGAGACTATAGGTCTTTATCTACTGAGAAGGACTTTCATTTATTTAATGCAAATATTCATTTTTTCATTTACAGATGGTATATATATATGTTGCTGATATCAAGTAAGTCTCATAAGAAAATGATTTGATGAGAGCTAAGCATATCATTTTGTAACAAAAAGCCAAAAGAGACATCATACTTATGGCTTCATGCAACACTGTAATTTTTGTGGGGAGGTGAGGAAAACAGGTTTTGCTATGCAGCCTAGTCTGGCCTGGTCCTCACTACTTCCTCTTTCAGTCTCATAGGTGCTGGGATTACAGGCATGAGACATCATGTCCTGCTCAGGTAACACCCATCACATAATGTATGATTTTTTTTTCTCTCCTTTAGCAAAGGTCTATACTGTAGAGTCATTTTTGTCCTAAAATGTAGAGATGTGCCTGCAAATGCCATAATGTTTACAGGTGGGTGGTAGCTTACATTGGGGCCAAATTCTAAAGTCAAGCAAATCAGAAATCAAGAATCATAAACAAACCCCTTAAAAGCTTTTAAATCAATAATAATGATAATAATAATAATAATAATGTGTGTGTGCTATATGCATATGTGCATGCATCTGTGAGTGTGCTTAATGAACCTATTTTTTTTTTTTTTTTTTGGTTTTTTCGAGACAGGGTTTCTCTATGTAGCTTTGCGCCTTTCCTGGGACTCACTTTGGAGACCAGGCTGGCCTCGAACTCACAGAGATCCACCTGCCTCTGCCTCCCGAGTGCTGGGATTAAAGGCGTGCGCCACCACTGCCCAGCAAATGAACCTATTTTTAAAGAGCAACAACTTGTTTAGAAATGTTTTGCATTGCTATGGATTTTAGTTTATTAATACAATTTTAAACTTAATGTAATACAAGTTTAAACTGTATATTTATTTCTACTCTCGTTTGAGGTATTATGTTTATGTAACTCATTTAGATTGTAATGGATAATTAAAAATACAGATTAATAGTCTTCTATGATAGTCAAACTTATAGTCATGTTAAGTTTTCTAGGTATACATAGATATAATTCAGTTAGGTAATCTTCAAACACCACAAAGACCGACAGAATATGGCATTTAAAATGTTTTAAAAATTTAGACTTTCTGGACAGTGAGACATGTCTGCTCCTGGCAGCACCGATTTACTTCAGAGAGGAGGATCAAAGACACTGTATATGGAGTTTATCATCTTCTTCTTGGCAAAAATAGTCATTTGGGCAAGAAACTGTTTTTGCCTGGACTGCTTGACAAAATGATGTACCAACTGAACATGCAGGACCCACAGGAAGGTGACCACTGAACTTTGCTTGGCAAAATGGTCCTTCAGGTTCCTGCTTTACAGAGGAAAATTCCAGACATTCTACAGAGGAACTTTGGATGACTGTCCAAGCTGCCAGCTGTCTCTGTCTACTCTTGCAAGCCTCCTGAAAGTTGCTTGCATCCTTCTCCTGGTTCTCAGGTAATATTATATCCTTCTGAGGTCTTTGATGTAGCTGAAGACTAGATAGTTATAATTTCCTTAGTTATGATAAAAGATAAGTTAGATATGAAACCTTAGACTCACAAATATATCTTCTTTAATTTTCCAAATACAAATAGACTAGATATTATAACTCTAATTCTTGCTTGCTAACTGTTTTGTTATGTGTAATGTTACTATGTTAAAGTTAAAACCTTCCTTTTTGAAAAAAAAAAGAAAAGGGGAAGTGCTGCGGATATCGCTCTGTGTGCTGTGAATGTGATGCTCTGATTGGTTAATAAATAAAGTGCTGATTGGCCAGTAGCCGGGCAGGAAGTATAGGCAGGACAAAGAGGGAGGAGAATTCTGGGAACAGGAAGGCTGAGTCAGGAGTCACCAGCCAGACACAGAGAAAGCAAGATGTGAAGGCAGAACTGAGTAAAGGTACCAAGCCACGTGGCTAAACATAAACAAGAATTATGGGTTAATTTAAGTGTAAGGACTAGTCAGTAATAAGCCTGAGCTAATGGTCATACAGTCTGTAAGTAATATAAGCCTCTGTGTGTTTACTTGAGTCTGAGCAGCTCTGGGGGGGAGGTCGGTGAGGGGGGGGGGCTTGGCAGAACCCAGAGAGAAACTTTCCAGCTGCATGTGCTTGCCTGTGCAGGTGCATGTGGAGGCCAGAGGTTGATGGGCTATCTTCCTCAGCTGCATCTCCACCTTATGTTTTTTAGGCAGAGTCTCTCATTGAGCCCAGCTGGCCAGTGAGCCCCTGGGATCCCACCCCCCTTATTTATGGATATGAATATGATAGCACAGGCCACTCATATCTGTATGGCCCCTGCTGTGGCGTGGCCCCCTGACTCCACCCAAGCCGCAGGCTCTGTCCCGATCCCAGACCTCTGTATGGGTCCTAGTGGCAACCTGTGCCACAGAGTTCAATGCAGACCCCAGCTGCAGTTGGGCCACGGACCCCGGCATGGCCTCACGCAGCAGCTTAGCCTGGTTGACATCCTTGTTCTGAGAGATAGCTCTAGGCACTCAGATCAGGATAACTCTGACAGCAGCATGGCCCCTGGACACCAATAAGGCCACAGGATGTGGCCCAGACCCCAGGCTTCATGTGGCCTTTGACGGTACCATGGGGACGTGGGCATCAACATAGACCTCAGCTGTGGTAAGACCATGGGCACAGATATGGTCCTTGGCCGCAGCCTTGGCCTGATAGGTCTTTGTCACCATGGCCCGAGGTGACAGCAAAGGCCACCCAGATCAGTACGGCCCCAGTGGCAGCATGGCTCATGGGCCTGAACTCGGACCCAGGAGGTAGCCCAGCCTACTGGGGTCAGCATGGCAATATCGATGGTAAACAGGAGCCATGGATATCAACACAGACCCTGTAGACTACCGTAAGACCCAAGACCCACACATGGCCCTTGTTAGCAGCCTGATCCAGACATGGCAATAGTCCCGGGTGGTAAGCACACCTTCCTCCTCAGTCTACTCCTCATCGCCTTCACCATAGACCCAGGCGGCAAGCTGCCTCCAACATCTGCCCAACCCTCTTCATCGACCTTCTTCCTTTATGTCTTCCCATGGCGTACGAACCATTCCAATTCTCTAGCGCTCCCAATTCTCCTGCCCTTATTTCTTTAAAATGAGGGGGCCCACACGCCCAACCCAAGGACCCAGGCTGCCTTTCTTCTCACTTGCTGGGAGATCCCAGCAGGCTAGGCCCCGTCAGGGATCTCCTTTTTAGTAGCAGCTTTGGTTCATGTTAAAGCTGAGGTGTGTGTAGAAAAAGACTAATGTTTGGGTATTTACATCATCCCTTTTGACATTGACACCGCGGGGCGGTGGTGGCGCACGCCTTTAATCCCAGCACTCGGGAGGCAGAGCCAGGCGGATCTCTGTGAGTTTGAGGCTAGCCTGGTCTACAGAGTGAGTTCCAGGAAAGGTGCAAAACTACACAGAGAAACCCTGTGTCAACAAAACAAAACAAAAACAAAAAGCAAACAAACAAACAAACAAACAAAAATAACTCTCAAGTCCCTGTTGGGATGGGGGTGGGTGGGTGGGTGGGTGATTTTTACTAAGTTTCTGCTTTTGGACAAAGCTTACCCATTGCATTTTAATATTAGGATTTTGTGCTTTATGCTGTAAGTTGGGTTTTTTTTTTTTTTTTTTTTTTTTGTCATGATGGGAATTAAATGGAATAGCCGTATGACATCTCACAGGGATTGTTCTCCAAAGGTGGTGTAGAATGCCACGGGGTTCACCTGCAGTCTCATGGTTTTTGGGTACATCATGAAATGAAGACTTCGGTCCCTTTACTCCTTGTCATTCTGCCGTTTGATACCTTCTGCTGTGGGCTAACGGAGTATTTCCTCACCAGGTACTAGCAGCTTAATCTTGCTTCCCTCCCTCCAGGGCTGTGAGCTGAAATATTTTAACCATTATAAATTACCCAGTCTCAGACAATCCGCTACTGAAGCACAGAACAAATTGGTAAAGGGAACGAAAATAGATTACATTTTCCTAAGCTGATAAAGTTGGTTCGCCACATTTCCCATGAAATTGGATTTTATAGATAGTTACATCACATTAGTTGCTTCTTATAGGCCATTTTGTATCTGTGGGATATGTTGGTATGTGTGTGTGTGTGTGTGTGTGTGTGTGTGTGTGTGTGTGTGTACATGCAAGAGTGTCTGAGTGTGCAAAGACATCTGGTATAAGCCATTGTTGATGCTTGAGGAGAGTACGACAGATTTGTCTGGAACTCCCTGTGCCCTGAAGGAGTAGGTCCTGCAGAAGCTGTTCCACAGCAAGGCAGAGGAGCCTCCTGTGAAAGGTCAGCCTGACGGGGGAGGGGTCTGGCACTGGGACCATGGTCAGGAATGGAGGCTCAGCTGTGGTGGTGGAGAGGGGTCTTGAACTTTGTACTCCAGCCCAGCATTTGTTAGACTCTCTCCTGACACCTTTGGAGAATGGAGTGAGCTGTTCTGGAAACTCAGAAGACCATGTGACCCTCACATGGAGGTCCCCTCAAAGGACGGAATGGGACAGAAGGGGGACTCATAGGAGGGAAGACTCCTGACACACCAGAAATGGCAGCAGCTGAGCATTATGGGTGACACGGGCGTCATGCCTGGAGACGCCTGCAAATGGTCAAGTCACAAAGCAGCGAAACTTGAGTCATTACTACGAACGGGATCACATCTGTACCAAAAGGATGATGCGGCCAAGAGAAAGCTCCGTCTCCACCTCTATTATTACACACAGAACAGTAACTATTCGTTCACACATCTGCTCCCCTGCTGTGTCGTAAGGCCCTGAAGGCCAAGAGACCACATTTCTGTTTTCTAGAGTCTAGCCTTGGCCTCTGGTGGACAGTAGATGTTCATTAAATACAGTTTTTAAAGGGCAGAAAAGAGATTTTGCTCTATTGAGGGTTACAGGAATAACCACGTGAAATGTAAAGTTCCTTGGTCAGGTTTGGGCTAGGTTTTTTTTTTTTTTTTTTTTTAACCATCCTAGCTGTGGATGGGGATAAGATTGGTGAATGAGCTTCTCCTGCCTGATAGGAAACTTTCAAATTAGAATTTTAAAAGGAATCTCCACATGTCCCATTAGATTAGAGCCATCACTTCGTTTATGTATTTACTCATTTTTATTATTTATTTCTTTATTTTTGAGAGGGGCTGTATCAGGGAGAAAGGCAAACATTTCAACATCCGGAGCTGGAAGGCTCACAATGAACGCAGCACAATATAAGCCTTGGTTTCTCAATGCCCTGGCCTCTCTACACATCTGCTTTCCTGGGGGGAGAGGACCAGCCAGGGAGCCTGGAGAGGAGGTGGCTGGGTTGTGAAAATAGAACCAGTGAGAGAGACAGAGACCTAAGGGAGGTTAGCAATGGCTGGGCTCAGCCACTTCCACAGCTCTGCCACATTCCTCAGAACAAACAGCTATTAAAATCCAAGCACACAAAGCCTGTAGCCGGCTTAGTAATGACAAGCGCTGTCAGCACACTATAATTAACACGGGGTGGTATAATTTATAAGGAATGCACTATGCAGTTGAACGCCAACAAGGGGTGGGGGGGGTGGAGGGTGGGGGAGGGAATATCTGCTGCTAGCCTGCAGAAACAAAAGTAGCCTCCTCTTTAGATGTAAGCAGCTTTCCTTCCAAATGCTCTTTAATTAATCTCCCCCCCCCCCCCACTCCCAGAAGCCTCTTTGCACACCGAATTCTGTGCAAGGCGAGCGTGAGCCTTGCCGGTGACCCTTCACCCTCCCCTCCCCCTCCCGTGTTAATCAAGAAGGGACGTCTCAGCAGATTGTCTTCACTGTCCATAATTAAGCAATTCTGAATGCTCAGTGAAGCTCCAATGGGGTGGCACAGAGCCCGGGAATATGACAGTTAATGGGATGAGACCAGCACTTACTCTGCCTCTGTAATAAGCAAAGGCTTTTTGCTTTCCAATGGAGGGCAGAAAGAGAGGGAGGCAGTCAGCAAGGAGAACCACAGTGATGACGAGGACAAAATGGGCTTGTTGGGCACAGCTCTCTGCCTTTGAGGATTGGCTCCCGAAAGGAACACGCACCCTAACTGGAAGGGATGACCTCTTCTTTGGCCTGACTCGGTGGCTACACTAAACAGTCCCAGAAAATAGCTGTAATGGAAAGCTTTCTTACACCTTTCCCTCTCTCTCTCTGTCTCCTGCAAACCTTTAAGCTGGCTGAAAAAACTGCCTCAATCCTACTTCCCTGATGAGGAGGATGCTTAAAAACACGGCGAGTTGCTTACTTTCAGAGGATGGCTAACAAGAGTATAATCATAAAGGACCATTTGCTAGGTCTGTGGTTTTCCTCCCCTCCACACTCATATTTCTTTACTCCCTGTAAAGTAAAGAAACTGGGGAAGCTTGACTATGAAGCAAAGAAATACAATGATACACGTCAACAGTTATTTTTAGCCTCATCACCTTGCATCGTAAATTAAACATGCTTGTTGGTTTTGTCCATGGAAGAACTTAATGAGAAAAACCTCTGGGCTGCCTGAGCTGTGGGAATAGCAGGCTGATGTGGTCTTTAAATGATCCTGCGGAGGAGAAACGTATCAGACATTCATCTGAGAGGAAACCAAGCAGCGCCATGCATCTGCACTCTGTGCTGTGAGACATCATGGGAGCAGAGGCACAGGGAAGAAACGCCCCTGGGATTCAGGAGCCAGTTCTCGGAATGACTCACAATCCTTTAGGACAGCGGTTCTCAACCTTCCTAATGCTGTGACTCTGTAATACTCTCGTGGGTTTAGGTTTTCAGGAAGGAAGGGTAGGGTGGTGGCCCCATAGACTTGGCTTTTCAGAAAGTCTCTGGTTTGCAGTTTGGGTTTACATCTTGGGCTCTGCTACCAACTTCCTTGAGTAAGTCCCGTTATTTCTTGAAGAAGCAACCAGAGAAATCTTTCAGTGTCTTGAGGCTTTCAGATTCAAGGGTATCGTGAGAAGCTTGGTCAGCATCCCAAATTCTATTTCTTGGGGGGGATTATGTTCTTAGCTTGGAGACAGCATCTGGCTCCTGAGAGTGTTTGCTCTAGATTCCGCTGGGAATGCAGGTGTTTCCTTGGGAAATAGGCTGAAGACAGTGTGAACCCCTCTGTTTTTGAAAGGCACGGCTTGTTGTACTGGAAGCCTTCACTTCCTCCCCAGAAGGACGAACATAAGTCCTTTCATTTACATCCATCATATTTTATCTCATATCCAGAAGCCATTTAATTTCAGCCGAAATCGCAACATATGTTATCTTGCTCCAAAACAGCAAACGGTGGCTTAAAATATATGCATGCATTTCAAGTGCTCACTATCCAAACAACATATATGTGTGTGTGTGTGTGTGTGTGTGTGTGTGTGTGTGTGTGTGTGTGTGTGTATTTCCCCCTTACTCATAGGGCACATATTTCAGTGAGGGTTTTCTTTCTTCTTTCTGTTGTTTTAAAGCATGGAAGCACAAAGCAAATGTAAAGAGAATCCAAGAGCATTTTGTAATTCTTGAAAGGTTAATTGTACTATTTACAGACTAAACTGTAAAGCAAAAAATCCTCGGCATGACCCTTCAGGGTCACCATAGTAATAGCAACCTCCATGGAGCCCTGACCAGTCATGAATTACTGTCTGTGATACCAAGGATGCTGACAGTTCAATCACAGCACTGTTTCAATAGAGAACTCCATATATTTAAAGCGCTGATACTGTTTTCCCTCTAAATGACAGCCTTGACAGATGGGCCGAAAGCAGCGCAGACGTTTGAACAAGGAAATGGAGAAGGAGCCTGCTGGAAGCTGGGCTCCATGCAGCCAGCCGAGAATGATGAATAGAGTGTGATTGTGTCTGACAGGTAGTAATATAACTATTCATTCACCACAGAACACCTGGAGCACACTATATTAAATGGTACAAGATGGAGAGATTCTGGGACAAGAATAGGAAGTGTGGATCCCAGGCAGAGTTTAGGCACAGCAATATAAAGGGTCAGGGGTCAAGCAATATAAACTGCCTGGGAGAAGGCTATAATTAAATGATTTGCTTACTAAAGTGTTTCTAATGTTTTGCTAACATGTCGCCAGGATCATTACTTCGGCATGTCCGAACACTTCAAATAAAAAGGCAGCCTCCCCCACCTTCCCCTCTCTTTCTCTTGGCAACACGGTAGTGATTTCTTTCCCTAGCTGGTCTCTTTCTCTCTTCCTGCCTCTGCTAGGACTCCCAATGATAGTCCTGGAGAGGATGAGAGAAAGGCTGAGTGGCTAGAGGGCCATCTTTCTGGGGGAAGGATGTCTCCCCGACCCAGTGGAGTTTTGTGGGGAGGACACAGAATGGGGGCAGGGTTATCGCTGGGTCACAGCACTGGTGGCTTCCTCCAGATGTGCGGGAGGAGAAGGACAGCTGGAGGAAGAGTGGGCTTCGGGGCAGGAGAAGGGCTGTGTCTTCCAATACTCATCTTTTGCCTCCAGTGTCAGCCAAGGCACTGGGATGGTACTGAGCAGCAGCAGAATTGTTTTGAAAGCCGTGTGCAGGGATGAGGAGGCGCGGGGGGGGGGGGGGGGGGGGGGGGGGTTAGGAATATTGGATGGCTTTCGGAACACTCTCCTCCAAGCTTCCAACGCATCTACGACTAAATATTTCTACACCTGCTTTTGACTCCATTTTTCATTACGTCGTCTGACTTGTCACAACGCTGAAAGCTTCGTTTCTAGAAAGTGTCCGGTCACATAGCACACCTGAGCTGATGCTGTCGGATTGGGTGTTTTCCGTTTATCTGTGTGTGACTGCACTGTAGACCACACACATCTACAGAAGTTAAGAGAGCACCAAGTTCTCTGTGTGTGAGGAAATATTCACAGACATACTCTCCAATCAGAATCCCCCTACCCAGGAGGCTGTTGTCAGGGCCGGTCTCCTTCTAAAATCCCTGGGAAGGAACCCGCTCAGCAGCAGCTTTTCCATGGGCACCTGTTCATCAACTGCCACGTTAAATTAGTTTTGCTTGTCAGTTTCTTTATTCACAGAATCCTGTGGCAGCTAAGGAAGGTTGCAAGGCTTCTATCACTGTCCTGTTGGCTGGGTTCCTCTGGGACTGGGAGGCTGGCCACTTTTGTCCTTTCAAACCCCATTTCCCCCTCATGTCTCCGAGGCTGATCTACCTGCTATGAAGCTGCTCGGACAGCAAGCTCACTGCTCTGGGAACCCGGCTTCCCAATTTCAGATCTGCCTGGCTCATGAAAAATGCATTGCAAATAGGTCCGTTCTCTTCGCTCAGCCTGCTGCTGAGTGAGAACATTGAGTTAACACTTACAAAAGATTTTGCACATGGCCTCTCTGATGAGCTATGGAGAACAAAATCCACCTAAAGTCCTTCCACCCCCTTGCGCCTCCCACATCTAAATCCTCTCCTCCTATCCCCTTGTGCACAACCTCCTTTCTCAATTGGTATTTCTCAGCTGTTTTAATTACTATGGGCTACTGAGTTAGGAACATACCTATGTCTTAAAGATACCTACGGATATGTATATTTTATCTTATAAAGGAATATTTGACAGCTTGGACAGCTCTATTCTTACCTCAAAAGAATAAGTTTTAGTGAATTGGGCAAATGTGCACTCTCTTATTTGGTGAGTGTTTTATTATACTCGAAATGAAAGTTTATCAGAAAAAAAAATCTCATGTTTTTTAGCCTCATTTAAGATTTCTCTAACACATTAGACTTCCTGTGGACATTTGGTGCACCAGATTTTTTACAAGCACACAACCAAACGTTTCTCATTCTTGTCTACCTTCTTTAGAAGTGAGCTCTTTTGACTGAACTGGGCACAGTCACTGTGTAGCCTGGTATATCCCTTTTTTTCCTCTAGTCGAGAGCCTGCATGTTGCTAGTGCAGCCAAGAAGGGAAAAGGGGGCTGTTTTGCAAAATAAGCAAATTGGATTATTCAGTGTGTAAATAGGCGCTCGCTCTCTCTTCCCATGTAAATCAGGAAAAGCAATTTGCTTATGTAGGGGGAAAAAAAACTCTGCACTGCTGTTCACAGCTCCCCTGTCTTGGCTGGCATTGGGAGTTCATTATAGGCGAGAAAAAGGAATTTGCTAGCATCCATATGGCTGGAGACAGTAATTAACTAATTTGCTTCCATTTTCCACAGCTTAAACAAGGTACTATGAAAACTATTCTGTTGAGTAATTTGAAATCTTGTGTTGTATTCATATTAAGATATGGATATGAACACTAGGTTCTAGAGTCTCTATCATCCATTAAAAGGAAACTACACACAACTCTGACCAATAATTTATGATTTGCGTTTAGACAGAGTCAGACATGTGCATCCCAAGGACACAGTGAGCCTTGGTTTCCGTTAGGGAACAGTGGTCCATGGTTACCATGGTTAAATGGGGGCATCGTTTGAAATAGGAAGAAGCTGCATCGCTTCATTTGTGCACTGAGGAAAATTGCTAATTTTTAAGAACTGGTTTCGTCTCCTGAGAGTAAACCAGAAATGTGGTTAAAATTAATATGAGCAATTTAGCAGTCTTAGACTCACGCTGATTAGGACTCCTTTAATCATCGCTAAGAGTGCGGAATTACAAAACCGTAGACTTGAAAAGAGTCTTAGCCGGCGTTTTTTTGTCCTCTTCTCTGATTCTAAACACGAGCGAGCTCGAAGTTGTGCATCACAGTGCTGCACCGTGGCTGGTGAGGGCGAGAACCCACGTTTGCTTCAGCTGAAATTAGGGCCTGTTTCGCTCTCTGTGGCAGGAAAGAACTGGCGCGTGAAAGCTGCCTTTGGAGATGCTGCCCAGGTCTGTGAGGGACTCCGTGGCGTGAGGTTAAAATGGTTTCGAGTTTGTTTAAAAACCTACAATGAGCATCTGTAGGAACGGTTCATTCATATTCTTACCTATCATTTTCTTCTTCTAATGATATCAAAGGCGGGCTTTTTTTTTTTTTTTTTCCTTTTTACTCTTGTCTTCTATTAGTCAGGATGCAAACCCTGAGTGGTTAAGCAAAGAAAAATGGAAAAAGCATCCAAAAACTCTGTGTAAGAGTTGTAGTCTCTAAATAGGGGGTCTTCCAGAAAGGAAATTAAAAGACAAGACAGACAAAAAGATGAGAGAGAAGAGGAAGAAGAAGAAGGAAGAAAACAAGAAAAGGTCCAAAGAGATGAAGCCCTGGACTGGGGGCGGGGTGGAGCAGGAAGGAGGAGGTGGCAGAGAAGACCTCAGGTCTCAGGGGCAGGTTCTCATGCTTGATGTTCTGAGCAGCGTTTGACCAGAGATTGTGATTTTGTCACACATTTCTGGATCAGTGATATTTGCAACGCTGCTCGCACCAGCCAGGACAGCATGCTCTGAAGCAAACCACAGTGTCCCTAGGCAGAACGAAGTCAGGTCTATAAAAACAAAGCAAGCGTACAGCCAATAAAATGGCAGAATCACATCTTCTCATATTTTTAATTTATGGGGGCAAATTGTAGGGGATCAACTGAAGGAAAAGCGGATTTAATGAGGCATTTGGCTTAGCATTGTATTTGAAAGTGCAAAATGGCATGCTTGCAGTGGGAGAGAGGAACGTTTCCGTTTCTACAGTAAGAAAGTACTGTGCTAGATAGAGCCTGTGGGTAAATATTAGGCTTGAAGATGAACAGCTGCATTTCGGAAGTATTATTGATTGGAATTTTCTCGGGGAGCACCATTTTAGGGCACATCTACAGGATTTATTCCATACAACAGAGCCTTGAAGTCTCGGTGGCAGGATCTACCTTGCTTGGCCATCAGACTTCCATTAGATAATGACCATGGCAAGGAGTGAATAGTCCAAGAGTCATTCATCTTCCTCTGTAGACGACACGGTGTGGTGGGTGTTTCTGATGCTCCGGGCACATTGAATTAGGTCATTGCTGAGTCTGTTGGCCTTTGAGAGGGGGTGTGCATTTCCATGTGATGGTGTCCCCCTCCTTCCCCTCCCCATTCCTCTGCAACAGCATGTATTGTTCCCGGTCCCATGTTGCACTGGGATCCGAATTTATGTCCGTGGATTAGAAGCAAGCGACACCGCCAGAGTCCATAATCAGCTCATTAGCATTCTGCTCGTGTGAGCCGGTGTGAGTACAGTTTTCAATGGCCTAATGTGACAGGTAATCATAAATTAGTATTTGCTTTAGAACAACAGCGGCGTACACGGGCTGCAAGCTGAAATGAGAGTGGCCCCGTAAGTAGTGCAGGTCTGTAATGAAGTGGTAACTCATTAAGCAGATACCACCTCCTTCACTGAGCTGCCGAAGCCGCAGACAGCACCAATGGAAATGTTTCCACAGAACACTGCAGTCAACCAGGAGAAGTTCGGGTTCATTAGCTGTGGCACCATCTACAGGAATTAGTCAGAGTAATAATTAAATAGTTGCTTGCTAATTTATCATTTTACATTTGTTACTACATTTGCATAATGTGTGTCCCCACCCCGTCCCTGGTTACATTAAAATGCTATCATCTATGTGTGAGAAATGAAAATGCTGCTTTCTTTTTTTTTTTTTTTTCCCTCTCAAAGACTTACCAGAATTGGCCTGCCTTTGGCAGTTGGTTGGTGATAGCCTTGTTTGCCTCAAACATTTCAGCGGGAAGCTGGGTCCCTATATCATATTGGCATTGTGCCGTTTTGACCCACAGTACTTGAGAGGCCATCCAGGGAGACGCTAACAGCCCAGCCTTGTCCTTAAACAACTAGGGATGCACCGGGTAAAACAGAAACCCAGCAGCTGATAATGCTAATTTAGCCTGCTGTTCGAATGAGCTTTGCATGCAACTCTGCAATCTCAGTGTCCAAAAATAACAGAACCCTAGAGTGACATGTAATGGCCTACAGAGGTCAGGAATGGCTTCTCTGTGGGCTTGCTGGGGTCCTGGCGCATGATCTGCCTTTCCTGAGGGACAAAGTCACACTACCTCCTCTTTGCAGGGAAGCAGTTGTATATAAAACTGTTGGAAAGCACGGAATTTTGCTTGACTTGGTAGATTTAGGCTTTTGAGAAGGAATCAGAAAAAAAATGAGGTCTGCACTAAAGTGTTCTTATAGCCAGTCAGGAGTGGGTAGGAAAAACCAAATTGCAATTGGAAGGAGACACCCTGCTGCTTACAGGTCCTGGTTCTGTTTGGCTTGGTTAATGATGTGGTGATAAATTATTCAGCAGAACAGCAGAGAACAAGGACAATTTTCAGGGTTTTAATTAATTATCTCTTATTGTTATTGATATGGGGGTCTCTTTATAATGCAAAATAAGCCAAGGAGTGCTTTCTCTGTGGGCACAGTCTCTTCCTTCCCAGGGAACTCTGGTCTCCCTTGCAGCCTAGCCTCTGAGGACACTGAGAGGTAGAAACCAAGTGTCGGGCTAATGCCAAAGGAGAATTGTCCTCATCTGCTAATGTTTGGTCGGAGTAAGACGACAGCTGGAGGTCACAGTCCTCTCTTCTCTCTGCATCCTTGTCAAGAGCATTTGTACTCCTAATGCTTTCAGCCCCACAAACTGATGAAGCATTCCGTGACTCTTATGTCTTGGAGTGCATGTACACAACACCTACCTTCCTGCTATGTTCTGAGAGAAGGTGAAGACAGAAAAACATTAGTGGCCAATTAAAAATGAGGATGCATACACCGAGAAGAGGTGTAAAGCACATTATGCTTATGACAGAGCAAGCAGGCAATGCAAACTGCCATTCGGTGTGTTGGCAGGGGCCATTAAAACTTCCTGGGGAAGTCAAAACAGTCTTTGTGGAAGGAGTTGCAGAACATACATATCGCCTCAGCTCTGTCAGCGGATTTAGGATAGTAGGATATTAATTTTTAAAACTGCAAAATAATTCATGGTAGAGCCTGTTCACAGATTTGTATCTGTGCAGTGGCATCTTTTTCTTTCACTGAGTGTCTAGGGAAGCTACACACACATGGGGCCCTATCCTGTGTCCTAGGAGTTAGATTCTACCTGGGCTTGCTTGTCGAACCTGTCATTCCCCTGACCACAGTGATTAGGACATGTTTGGGCACAGGACCGACAGACGACAGACAAGTAGAACCTCCCTGAGACACCTGCTAGAGTGTATGGAAAAACACCAAGATTCTAGGGACTGTTCACTGGAAGGCTTTGAGCCCTGGGCTGTCTTTGACTCTATGGAAAGAGCTTGTCTAAGACAGAATCAAACACAGAGAAAAGCTGAAAAAGAGATGGCAGAGCGAGCCAATGTTTTTCTTTCTTGCTTAACCCATTCTGTACTTGTTTTCTAGTGCTTGTAACTAGGAGAATATTCTATATTTTAATTACCTAAGCCTTTATTTCATGGGGGAAACAGGTACCATTTGCAGACGGCATAGCCTATTAACTTATAGCCCAGTGCCTTTTTCTTGTGCGTCAAAGTCAACATATCTCAGGTTTGTTCTACAATCTGAATGAGTCCTTTTAAATGGTGGTGGCTTACAGTATTACATAATAACATTTTTACAGTAACACTAATCACTAAATGAATCAACAGTACAAAGTCTGAACAAGTAGATTGTTGCGTTCATTTTGAGAAAACCAAATCTTTATGGTCCTCATCTTTAAGCATTTTTATACATCCCAAATAGCTTCTGTCTGTTGTGTAGCACCATTCTAAGAATTTTCAAGGCTGATGAAATCAGCTCAAATATTGCTCCAACTCTGTAGACATGGGGAAGCCAATCCATCTGCCCATAGCCCATATTTCCTTCAAGGTTCTCACCAAACTTGTTGCCTTTACCTCCAGCCTCAGCTCATTTGACCAATGTTTTGTCCTTTCTTCCTAGACTTAAGCTCCTTGGAGAAGTAATAGTATTCATTACTTCCTATTACTGTATCCCCAGACCCAACATAGAACCTAGAACAGGACATACGTATGGGAGATTATATGTGTGTATATGGTATGTGTACAAACTGATAAAGTTATTGAATGGATCATCTCTGTTCATGTTGGACTTCAATTAAACTCATGAGGATGCAGCTGACGTTTTCTTCAATTTTACATTTTTCAACATCATTTGGATATGGTTAATAATTACATCATATGGCTGGCAAGGTGGATTAGTAGATGTGGGTAGCTGCCACCAAGGTTGATGACTGGAGTTCTATCCCCAGGATGCAAGTGGAAGGAGGAGAGAATTGACGTCTACAAATTATCTTCCGGCCTCCACAAGCATGTTCTGGCACTTGTGCCCCCTCCATAATAAAGAAGTGTAATGAAAATAATTCTATAATGATAGTACTGATCTTCTAATGGGACATTTAGTTAATGTGCAACTGCAAGCTACTGACAGGGCAGTGAATGACAGGGACGTGAATTGAATGCCATCTCAGAAATAAAAAACTTAGAGTACTACTAACTAAGCCTGAGCCAGGGGGAATATTCCAGAAAATATAATTTGTATTTGTTTGAACATTTTATCAAAGAATACTTTAAAAGGTGAATTCCAATAATTCAGTTTTGTTGCATAAGAAAAAGCATAATGTTTGAATCAGAGATAAAGAATGTTTAGTGAACTGGTTGCTTGAAAGAAAGGGTGTATGTGTTTTCAATGGGCTTAACTATGATAATTCAATAATTTTCAGTTTCCACTTGGAAAATCTGACTAATCTTGTTTTTTGTAGCCTGGGGATGTAGCTCAGTTTGGAGAGTGCTTATCTAGCTTGTACAAGGCCCTAGGTTTCAACCCTAGCACTGTATAAGGCGGCTGTGGTGGCATATGCTTGTAAATCTAACATCTGGAGATGGAGGCAGGTGGGCCAGGAGTTCAAGGCCATCCTCAGCTATATTGCAAGTTCATGGCCAGCCGACAATACTTAAGACGCTGTCTCAAAAGCTGGGCAGTGGTGGCGCACACCTTAATCCCAGCACTCGGGAGGCAGAGGCAGGTGGATCTCTGTGAGCTCAAGGCTAGCCTGGACTACAGAGTGAGTGCCAGGAAAGGCTCCAAAGCTACACAGAGAAACCCTGTCTCAAAAAAAAAAAAAAGATGCTGTCTCAAATACAAACAAACTAATCCATTTTATAACCTCATGGAAGGTAGGAATGTGTAAGTTAGCCTTTAGTAATAATTTGAACTTCAACTTGGAGGTATCCTATGACTACAGACCTTTGTATTTCCTTCTTTCTGCCACTAAAGGGGAACTACACAGTAAAACAGGCACTCATTGAGTCTCTTCTGAAACTGGGAACATGAAGCCCTCAGCCTCCCTTAGCAACTGCTCTTGAACCCCTTCCTGTGACAGTCTACACTGAATTAACTTGTTGGTTAAGTCCCTTATCTTTCCACGTTCAGGACCCACCAATCCTTGGGTAGGAAATGACCACAGTAAGGGCAATCTCAGGGTAGTGCATGCCATGATGGGGGATAGTGAGTTGGCATACGGAAAACAGAGAAATACATTTCACCGTCATTGAGTGTGAAACACAGCACAACCCGCACTGAATAAAATCAAACATTATTTTATCCTGAAGATTAGGGTCTTCTAGTCACTGCCAAGTTTCTCCTTAGTGCTAATTTAGGGTTTCTTCGAAAGTGTGGGAATGATAGAGCAAAGGTCAAGATTATTATCTTCAGTAGTTGTATGACTGTAAATTTAGACATGCTTTCATCTTTCTTGGTCTGGTTCTCTATTTTCATTTTTAATCATCCCCAAATGCTTTCTACAGAAATGGCATTTATTAGTCTCATAAACGGCATGTAACATGGTGATAATGAACACCTTTTGACAGATGTAAACTTCTAAATAGCTGCCACTGACTCTGTAAGCTGTAAGTTTGGTCATTGTTGCCGAATAGAAATTAGGAGGAGGGCAGAGTGTCTCTTACTACTTACTCAGTGGCACTGAATCCTGGTTACCACTTCAACTTTATTACTGGGGTTTTGACTTACTGAAGGATTTTCATGGCTGCTTTGTAAACTTTTCTAAAGGAGAAATTTTAGAAAGAGGCTTGCCTGATTAAATATATTTAGTAGTTGGCCAAGTGTTTCAGGGGTCTGAAGCTATTTTTTTTTTACTCATAAACCCACTCTCTTTAGGGATGGGAACCCGGGAGAACTGCTTTGTGTATCACAGCATATTCCAAAATATGAAAACAGCCATGTACAAGATCAACCATTACTGAAGACAGTGTCTCATGTGCAATTTAATATTTCCTTATGCTACAGCACGGAGATCACAGAGATAACATTTACCTACAATTGGTCTTGTACCCAGTGCACTTTAGAAGTACAAAATTCACTTAGTAAACAGCTGGTGTGTGTCTCTATTTTGAATTGAGCTCCTTCAGTACTTTGAAGCATTCACAGTAATGGCTACTAGAAGGTGATCAATTTCATATTAACCAGATATGATGCCTGTGCAATTAGCTTGAATTCCTGATTCTCTAAATTGCAATCATTACAATTTATGGATTTGCTTCATGTGATAATATTACGTTGAGACCAGTTTGAAAACTAACCAAGACAACCTTATCGTGATTTTTAAGAAGAGAAGGACTATCCCAAATGATTTAGTTTATGGAAACAGTGTTTTGGTCCTCACCTTTAAAAGTCCATTTGGTTGTTGAGGGTTGACGTTTACTCTGTTTGAATTACACATGCGCACTAAGAACACTGAAGCCTGCATTACTGAGTTAACCAGCAATCCAGATGCCTTTGCTTTGATGTTATGGTACCCCTCTTTCTGTTTGCTTTTGGCTGCTGTCTTAAATGTGAATACACTCCAGGGGAAAAATCAATGTCTCCATTTCTTTCACTCTACACTTCAGTATTGGCCGAGTGTTGCAATGTCAATCCGTGTTCCTAAAATAAGCCACAAATTACCTGATGTCCTAGGAAAGAAGATGGGGCTTTTGGTCTTAAGATGTCATCTAAAGGACCCTAGCCAATCAATTCTGGGCTACTCAATTTATCTGCCTTCAAAGGGTGAAGGACTGAGTCGAAGCTTTTTCAGATTGGAATCTGTAGCTCCAGAGAAACTCGAGTATTTTGACCCTGAGGTCTCTACTGCTAAGCCAGTCTTCTCCCATCTGACAGTTCATATTTGTTGAATTCCATAACCTTGATCCCGGTCCTGTTTCCCAGTGAAATGTGTCATCATTTTTGTTTGCTCCTTAAATGCTCAGCATATGTGGCGAAATAGATTTGCTTCTCAATAGGAGGCAAACCACAGGGTTTCTGAGACTTTTTTTTTGACTGCCGTGGCATCTGCAAGCTGCTGTATGTTCCTTTTATGTGGGCAAGGCTGTCTAAATAGGTCACCAGAGCAACAGTGGTTCTTACATGTGTGTAAGTAGATGAGGTCCATTTCAGATATGCTGGTCTCTGAGTTCATTCATTAACTGCTTCTCCGATTATCCCACCACCACTTGCAATTGTTGGAATTTACACATGCCTTCCAAAGTCCCATGTTCAAAATCAAACCCCAGTGCAACAGTGTGGTAGGTGAGCCCATTGGGAAGTGGTTAGGCCATGAGGCTTCTGCCCATGTGAATGGGACTGCGGTACTATAAAAAGGCTTCACGCAGAGTTTATCCTTCACTGCTCTACCGTATTCCAATATGTGAGGACTAGGTACTCGTTCCTGCTGGAGGCTGCAACATCCTGGTGCCGTCTTAGAAGTGAAGAGGCCAGGCACTCACTGACCTTGCCACTGCTTAGATCTTAGACTTCTAGACTAACAAACTATGAAAAATTAATTACTGCTCTTTATAGATTACCCGTTCTGTGACATCATCTTACAGTAGCACAAACAGGCTGACAAGTCACACTAATCCATCATGCTAAGGGTGGTTTAGTAGAGATCTTGTCAGTGCCAATATTTACAAATATTTTCTATCTTCAGATTGAAGCATCTCCATCCCCAGTTATCACCTACTTCTTTTGATCCATCTCTCTCTAACATCACAACTCCAAAAGTAATTTCCAACCTCTTTAAGGCCTACAATCACCTTCTGCTATCCCCTTCCCCATTTCCCATTTCCATTTCCATCTTCCCTAAGCTTTGGTTCTGTAATCCACTCGTACTGTTCTAATTTCTTTTCTGTGGCTAAATGAAAACACCACAGCCAAAAGCAACTTAGAGGAGGAAAACGTTCAGCTTCCCATTGTTGAGGGAAGTCAGGACAAGAGCTCAAGGAGCAATGCTTCTTGTTGGTTTGCTCAGACTCGTGCTCAGTTAGTTTCCTTATACAGCTCAGGGTCAACTGCCTAGGGAATGGTGCTGCCCACAGTGGGCTGGTACCTCCCACATCGATTATCAATCAAGATGATCCCCACAGACACGCCCACAGGCCAATCTCGTCTGAGCAATCCTATTCTCCTTTTGATTGGCTCTAACTTGTTTCAAATTGACATTTAAAATTAAAAATGACACATTCTCAACGTTTTTCATCTTACTTTGCATGCATGCCTAGGAAAGCCTCATTCTAGGAAATCCAACTCTAGGTCATCTCCTGCCTGTTCAGAAGAATATGAGGAAATGCTAAAACAACAAAATAAGAAAACAAACGAACAAAAAACCTTCAATGCTCTGCCCCCTATTCTCACTTGACATGCATGCCACTGACCTCAGGTTGCCTGCACATTACAGCTTTCACCCTCCTTTGCTTAGTTGGCTGTTTATGCCCTCTCCCCTTCCCCCAAAGCTCCAATGAAGTCTCCCCCATCACCAGTCTCAGCTCTTAAAAGTATGAGCCCTGTTTTTCTGAGAACACAACATCATTACTATGTCATTATATTCATGGCACCTGTGACTATGAGTTCCTCTTTTCTCACCACCCTTCTGGATTTTCCTTACCTACTTTGTCATTTATGGACGGCACTGGTCATTCACCATGTCAGAGTTCTCCCACTCTTTATCATCACTGTTTTGCTCCTCTTTATGGTATTATTTTCATTGGTACACACACACACACACACACACACACACACACACACACACACACACACACACACACGTTGTAAATTTTTCCATCTTAAATAAAAACCCTTAATTCTTTATCACCTTGAAGTTTTGGCCCTTTCTTTGCCTCTTTGTGCACTAAAACTTCTAAAAACCTTTGTCTCTATTCATTTCCAATCCTTTCATCCATTTCTTTGGAACCCTCAGGATTAAGGCATTGCCTCCTGGAATTCCCTCAGTCTTCTGTTCAAGGCCACTGATGGCTGCCTTTACTTGGCTAAATGTACTAGAACGTCTGGGTCTTCACTGGATTTGGCCCCTCATCAGTGGCTTCAAAGCTTCATTCTATTCAGTTCTTCCTAACTTGTAGGAAAACTGCACAAAGAGGCCGAGACATCATCCTAATTCGTGCCAATCAGCTAGTGGACATCTTGTTCCTTTCCATCTCCACAAACTTTCAACTACCTTGTGTGCCCCAGGAAATGATGTGAAATCCCTCTCTTCTCCTTCAGTAGTTTTTGTCCTGCTGCGCTTTTTACTTGGTTTTAGACATTGCTAGATTTCATTTTTTAAGTACACTTTTAGCTTTTCAGAATAATTTAGCACTTAAGACAGAGTTCTGCACACCTTTCACTGCCTCCACACCCACACAATTTCTGTGTTCATAGCTTGCGTTAGTAGAATGCCTTTTATAATCAATGAGCTGGCATGTGATGAACCTTAGTTCTTAATTTTCAGTTATGTCCACTTTTGGTGTTCTGCAGACTATCCTCAACTTAGATAATTTCACTTAGAGTCTTTTGATCTTTAAATAGCGTGAAAGTTTTATGTATTTCCTAAAATGCTCCTTTGAATTTCAGTCCTTTCAGGGGCACAGCGATCTGTGATATGGCCTGCTTTCTGTTTTGAATAGCATAGGTGAGCTGAAGTTCCTAACCATCCACTTGATCCCTTGGGTTAAGAGTGTATGCTCTACAAGCATATAGTATGTAAGCTGTGATGTTCAGGAGGTTAGGCATATTGATGTAGTTTCCAGTAGAAATACCATGATTTATTGGTATTACATTCTATGAATGAGGTAGTACCTCATACTAAGCCAAGGGTGGGATAATGCCTAATGACACCGAGACAATCAATTCTCCCAATTGGAGGGAGTAGATAGTAATCAATGAATAAACTGGTAATGGGTGAATGGATGAGAAGGACTTGCTATTTGTTACGCAGGAGTTAGAATTCCAATAGAAAAAAGAGAAGGACTAAACTCTTGGTGACAGGGAGAGTTACAAGTGTCACAGCTCTGAAATGTCAGAGAGCTTTGAGATGCCAACTGAAAGGTTGCCAGCCAGTGTTAGAACTCTGAGCTTTTGACAGGGTTAGGGTTGCCAAGTTAGAGAGAACAAACAGGTCCTTGAGGAGCAGCAGAAGTGATAGGTCATGAGGGCAGAAAGAGGAGGCCTGGCTTGAGGCAGGAGCCAGGTACTTGCCAGAGGCAGGAGTGGCCCCCAAGGCAGGAACAAGTACCCTGCACTAGCAGCAGGAGCAGTAGGTGTCAGAGGTGGGGACAGGAACAAGTTCTTCTGCCTCTGACAGGTCTCAAAGACAGGATCACTTTTCCCTCTCTGGTGGTCTAATGAGGCTATCTCTGAACTCCTCAGTCTCTTGCCAGAAGACAGGAGCCAGAAACAGCCAGGATCCAAACCGGTGAATGGGCTATGCCTGCAAAGACTTATGTACATTCAAGTAGGCTCTCACTGGCTGAGTATGCATGCAAATGAGACATAGAATAAGGCCAATTAAGAGAGAGCCTGTCAGCCCCAGGAGAGTAAAATCCCACCCAAACTGCCATTGCACACCCCCTTTCCGCTCCCCGCTCCCTTAACGTTACAGCAGAACCGGGAAAGTAGGCAGAGGATGGAAGAATGCCCCTGGTCTTGCAAGTCTGCTCCTGGTTCGCTCCCCTCACTCTCCCGCACAAAGGCAGCCTACTGCACTTAGGAGTTGGTGCCTTTGGAGCCTCCAGTTTTTCCTGGGCTTTTACCACGGCCAGCTGGGGGGGGGGGGGCGGGGGTTGTGTCTTCTCTGGCTGCCATTCCAAGGGGACCTTCCTACTCCTGTCATGTGGATCCCTAATTGTTTTTCACAGAAGAGTTTGTCTCTGCTCAAACCTATGTGACATTCTCACCCTCGGTGCTGATCTTTCTGCTGTTTCCATAATATTGCCCTTTCTAGAATGTGATAGAACTGGATTGATAGAGTCTTCCAGATGACCTTCCTTCACTTAATAATGTACCTTTAAATTCCTTTCATGTCACCAAGTTGTTGGCTCATGACTGTTAACACCAGTACTGAGGGGGCCGAGGCAGTAGGACCTGCCACTTACTGGAGGCTAAGCTGGGCTACACAGTGAGTTCCAATACCGCCTGGCTAGAGTGAGACCCTGTCTTATCAAACCCCAATAAAACAAAGCAATATCCTCCAAACCAAAAGTAATAACAAAAAACTTTCCTCCACGTCTTTTAATGGCTTGATGGCTCATTTCTTAATGTTAAGTAGTAGTTTATTGTATAGGTGTAACGCCCATCTGTTCGGTGGTGGATACAATTTTTATTCACCCGCCTATGTTTAAACGGTATCTTGGTCACTGCCACTTTGGGGTGATTATGAAGAAATCTGCCATGGACAATTGTGTTCAGGCCTTTGTGTGACATGACATCTCCATTGAATGGTCAAATGTCGTGGATGGTGCTTATGTGACAGTCCCAATAGCACCACGTTCTTGTCAGCATCCTGCTTGATCAGTTTTAGGAATTTAGCCATCTATTATGCATTCAGTACTTCATCCATTCTGTTTTAACTTGCAATTAGGTGATGACATGTGAAATCAAACACACTATTATATTTATATCGTCTCTATGTGTCTATTTTATTTCTGAGTGTCTTGTCTTTTTATTGTTGAACTTTAAGAGCTCTTTATATATTTCATGGACAAGCCCCTTATCAGATATGATTTACCAATACTTTTATCAATTTTTGGATTATCTATTAATTGTTTTAACTATATTTTACAATGGCTTTTAACTTTAATACGGTCTAATTTACAGAATTTTTTTCATAGAGCATGCTTTCTGTATTGTGCCTAAAATTTCATTGTTAAACTCTTGATTTACTTTTATGTTATCCTCTAGAAATTTTAATTTTGTACTAAAGAATCATCTATGATCTGTTCTGAGTTAAATTTCATAAACTGTGTATGACTGTCTCCTCCTCCCTCCCTGGGCTCCACCTCTTCCTATGGACATCTAAGTGTTTTCTTAATGTAGATTCCTTATACTTTTTGTTAGTTTACATCTAAGTATTGAGTTTTTGAGTGGTGATACAAATGCTGCAGTGTTTTAAGTTCCAAATTTAGTGTTCACTGGTAACATATAGTCAAACAATTGACAAGTGTGTTTTAGCCAGTGTCCTGCAATTTCAGCTGACAGTACTTCTTAGTTTCAGGAGGTTTTGTGCTGTGGTTGTCCATTTGTTGGAATTTCCAACATAGGAAATCATGCCGTCTGTGACTGAAGAGAATTTCTTTCTCTCTTTTTGATGTATTTATCTTTTCTTATTTCACTAGCTAAGATGGGAGTGGTAGGAGTGATCCTTGCTTTAGGCCCTGTCCTAGAGTGCTTTCTGTCGCTCTGGCAAGCTCCACCAACCAAAGCAACCTGAGCAGGAAAGGACCTATTTCGTCTTACATCTTACAGTCCATCACTGAGGGAAGCCAAGATAGAAACTCAAGGCAGGAAGCTGGAGGCAGGAGCTGAAGTGGAAACCACTTAGAAACATCACTGACTGCTTTGCTTACAGGCTCATGGTCAGCTACAGTTCTTATGCAGCCAAGGCTCCCCCATTGCCTAAGGATGGCGCGCCCACAGTGGGCTGGACCTTCCTATATCAGTTAGCAATTAAGAAAATGGCTTACACACATGCCCACGGGTCAATCTGATGCAGGAAATTTTTCAGTTGAGGCTTCTGCTTCCCAAATGTGTCAGATTGACAACCGAGAATAGCCCTTGCAGCCCACAACCTAGGGGAAAACAACCAGTTACTTACCATTGACTACATTAGTGATGGGCTTTTAAAAATACAGTATTTTTGATAATTTTTTGAGAATTCCATACAATGTATTTTGAGCACATTAACCTCAATTCTTCTCCCTAACTCCTCCCTCAACTCCTTGTCTCAGATCCACCTCCATCTTTCCAACTCATCCAACTTTGCATTTTCTCTTTCTCTCTCTCTCTCTCTCTCTCTCTCTCTCTCTCTCTCTCTCTCTCTCTCTCTCTCTCTCTCTCTCTCTCTCCACTGAGTCCAATGTGGGCTGTGAATGGGTGTGGGCCACCCATTGGAGCATAGTTGCCCTACTAGAGGCCAACACCCTTAAAGGAAACTGATTCTCCTTCCCTTTCCCCCAAAGCCATCAACTAACTGCCAATAGCTTCTCAGTTAGGGTTGGGGTTGTGAGCGTCTCCTCTATTCGTGCTAGGTATTTATGGGCTTTCAAGAGAAATGTGTTTTTGAATTAAGTTTAAGAAGTTCTTTATTCCTCATTTCATGACAGTTTTTATTGTGAGTGTTCAGTGTTGTCAAATATCTTCTACATCTATTGATAAGATTTTATATTCTTTTCTGTTGATGTGATGTGTTGAGTTAGTCGATATTTGAGTATTGAACCAAGCTTACATATCACCTTCTGAATTTAAGACTAGAAGCTTTTTATGGATTGGAAATTCACAAACTTATGTCTCCAGTCTAGACTTTCCCCCACATGTCTGCCATCATCTAAGAATTTCTAAACTCCAGATCTCCTGTGGTAGTTTGAATGAGAATGACTCCCACAGGCTCACTAATTTGAATGCCTGGGTCAGAGCTGGTGGAACTGTCTGGGAAGGATTAGGAGGTGTGGCCTTATTGGAGGAGGTCTGTAACTGGAGGTGGGCTTTGAGATTTTAAAATCCCATATCACTTCTAGTTGACTCTCTTTTGTTCTGCCTTGTGCTTGTAGATCAGATGTAAGCTCTCACTTACTACTCCGGTACCATGCCTGCCTGCCTACTGCCATACTTCCCTTCAGGATGGTCATGAACTCACCCTCTGAAACTGTAAGCCCCCATTAAATGCTTTAAGTTGCCTTAGTCATGGTGCTTTGTCATGGCAATAAAATAGTAACTAAGACATTTCCATTAGCAAAAATTTTCTCCTGGTATGCTTCTTACCTCAGCAAATATAAGCTGTGATTGCATGGCCTCTTCTAAAAGCAATTCTTGGCTCTTCAATAACAGAGCCCAGGACTATATTCACTAGCATTTCTGTGCGCCTTTGAGAAATAATTTTAGGATGGAATTGGCACTCTGAGGGAGGACAGGGACACAGAAAAGGCAGAGGCAGATGGCATGCTTGGACTCTCAAACTATTGTACCATGGCACTGACAACTAACAAAAGAGGAACTGTGTAGAGACAGAAGGATTGCAGTATTACAGTCCCCAAGGGAGCAAAAAGTTAAAAAATAGTAGTTTCAACCAGAGAGCCAAGAATCTGCTGTACTGTGTAGATCTGTTAGACTGCTCTCATCAGGACTGTTCTGTGTGAGACAACCAGCAAAGGTAGCCTATGGTGAGACAATTATAATTAAGGAAACCATATGTCTCCTAGGGCCGTCCCAATTTATACCTACTGCAGATCAACTACGTATCTATTTATTTGTTCATTTTCAGTGCCTTTTGTTTTCAGCACTGTCCTGATTGGAATCATATGCTGTTTTGTCATTTATTTATAACTCATGGGATATTGAAGAACACCGGATAGCAGCTGGAGACGGAATTTACATATGGGAGATTTGTGGGGAAGATTCATACCATTTTTTTACTCACTCTAGGCTCTCGGTCTGGTAGCTTGAGAGAAACAAGGGATGAGGGTGCATTGGGCTTTTCCAGGTACCAAAACCTCAAGGTTATTTCAGGGGGTATAGACTTGCTGTTGGGAAAAGAAAAATAATGACCTATAAGATTCATTAGAGATAGGTATATAATTGGAATGCTACTGAATCTGAGAAATTCAACCATACTTTGGAGAACTGAGTAATAGGAGGGTGTCCAGCAGAAGCCCCAGGCTCTAGCCTAAGAATATATTTGATAAGAAATGGGAGTGGAGGGACAGCTCCAGGAATTTCTGATGTTGTCAGGCATTTTTATTTCCTTCTATGGCCTCTGGAAAGTTGTTCAAGCTACACACATAAATATCAGCTGGGAGGCATGAGGAGCCTAAGAATTTGAGAGAAAGAAATCTCCTAGCCTTCATGTATTAAGTTGAATTCAAACAGTGACACCATATACACCCTTTTTAATCAGAAGTTTTTAATTCTGGTGTATTTTTAGGTTTCTTTTTATTGCATAATACAATATTCACATAGCAGTCAGATAATACAATATATAACTATAAAATACACGCTATATTGCATATAAAATAAAAATGCAAATGCAATTTACAGAAAGACAAAAGTATAAATGCAGGTCAGGCATTGCTTGCCTATAATCCTATCACTTGGAAATGGAGGCAAGATGATCAGAAGTTCATTGAAGACCTTAGCCGTATAGCAAGTTCAAGACCAGCCTCAGCTATATGAGTTCTTGTCTCAAAACAAAATAAGAAGTACAAATGAAAATCTATAAATACATAGAGCTGTGTGTAAAGCCCAAATATCTGCATGCTGTATGTGCTTTAATGGAGTTCCCTCTTCAGTATGGTTGATAAGGCTTCTTTTAAAACACCACCTGTATCCCTAGTCAACACTTGCAATGTGGCAGCATTGAGTGGCAATGTTAATGGAACAAGTTATTTGAATTTACTTTTGGTTGAGTTCAAGAAGCAGCCATGAAGAGAGACACAGGTGGAATTTCAAAAACTAGTGAGAACTGCAGGATGAGAGGACCCTCCCTGCTCCCTGAGCTCTGGGCAATTCAAGAGGAGAGAGGGCTGGTGTTGACAAAGCCTAGGGGATGGGACTTAATGGCTCCTCAGCTTTCCTAGCGTGATGGGTGCCAGACCTCCCCTCAGGGTGGTCAGGTGCATCTTTCTGAGCACCTGACTCAAGAGACCTTGGAGTTCAAGCTGTGCGTTTTGGACACTTCTCTCAGATAAAGAGACTCACTGCGCTGCAAGCAGAGGAGAAGTTTCCCCTGGAGGGGGTGATCCTATAATTCAGTGTGGACCCACAAAATCTCCTTTGCAGAGAGCATGGATTAGTTGAGTTCTGAGGCAGGACAGACAACCTAGTGTTTGGTCCCGCAGAAAGCTGAAAATGGGTTCTACCAAGCAGGATCATGAGAAAAAAATCCCCATGTTCTCACCTCTTTGAATGTGTCTGAGTGGGTGGGTCCTGGGGGAATCTGCTGAAGCTGGTTTGACTGCCAGGAGCTATTGTTGTTTGTTTTTCTCTTTTGGGGGGTCCCGCCACACACCTCCTAAATACATCACTCATAGAGGCTTGTTCTTAATTATAAATGCCTGGCCTTAGCTTGGCTTCTTTCTTGTGAGCTTTTCTTAACTTTAAATTATCCCATTTACCTTTTGCCTCTGGGCTTTCCCAATTCTTTTACTTCTGTAAATCATATTTTTACTTTGTGGCCGCCTGTATAGCTGGGTGGCTGACCTCTGGAGTCCTCCTCCTTCTCAGGCTACTTCCTTTTCCTCCCAAATTTCTCCTTCTATTTATCCTCTCTGCTTACCAGCCCCACCTATTTCTCTCTCCTGCCTCACTATTGGCCATTCAGCTCTTTATTAGACCATCCGGTGTTTTAGACAGGCACAGTAACACAGCTTCACAGAGAGACAAATGCAACATAAACAAAAGTAACACACCTTAAAAGAATATTCTCCAACAGAGAGCTGAACGTATTTTTCTTCTGAATTCACGTTCAATGATTCTATGTTGAAAGCTTGAAATCAACCATAGCGGAAGTATTTATGTTATGGAAATAGGCAAATGATATAAATCAGAAGGGTTTTTTTGTTTCTTTGTTTGTTTTGTTTTCAAAAATCCTTCCTTGCAACTGGTTGTTTTTATCCTAACACCCTTAGGTTCTTGTGCATTGCTGGTATAAATACCCAGCATGAATGGCTTAAACTAGGAAGAACTGCTATGATTTCAGGAGGTTTTGGTCCATCATGGGAGGGAAGATGTGGTAAAGTAGCTTACATCATGGCAGGCAGGAAGCTAAGCAGTGCAGCCACAGGAAGGGGCCAGGGCCAGAGATACACATGCACCAGAGATATGCCCCTCTTCAACTCTTTTGATTTCTTTCAGGTCACACCCTCTACAATTCCGATAGCTCACGATAGATTATCCAAATTTTGACTTCACCCACAGATTAAACTATTCATTAAGTTAGAGGCCTTGTGATCGCAAGTGTCCCTGAAATAATCTTCAACAGATGTATACATGGGAGTGCTTTACTAAGGGTCAAGACATCTTTACATTGAGCCAAATTCACAATCAAAACCATCCATCACCATCACTGTCCTGTATTCTTTGGTGATAGAAATAATAAATTGCTATGTTGGATTAGGTCTTTCATTCCTGGTGAGCTGGTGAACTTTGCTGTCAGCTTGCTTTGTTGACAGAGACTGGGGAGGCCTTACACAGGGTAACTGAGGGAGAGCTATCCCATCAGACTCCAAGGCTCAGTATTTAATTCTGGGCCTGAGTCCAATGATTCTCCTCTGGGGATATCTCAAGTTCCAGAATAACCCTTCTGTGAACTTAGTGCCCTGGATGTTTCGCTGCTTCTAAACTGCCAGACTGTTTGACTGGTGGTGAGAAGTTTGGAGAAAAACAATAGTGTTGCCCTTCTGTATTCCCTTGCATGCCTGGGTATCTGAGGCAGTAGATAGCCTTTTGCCTGTCTCTCAGGAGATACATTCTGAAGTTCAAAACTGTTCAAAAAACCTCAAAGCCCCAAATATTCTATATGAGTCTAATAAATTAAATTTAAGGCTGATCAAATTTGCCAGGACTTTAATCACAAAGTACATACTGATCTGTGTATAGCTAGTGGCCATGATTTTGATACTCTTGTTTAAATACTGAAAAAAAAAATACCCTCACCTGGACAATACACTGTTTAACTTCCTTAGAATAAGTTTACAGAACTGTGATGGTTAGTTTTTTGTCAGCTTGACACATACTGGAATCATTTGGGAAGAAGAAATCTTAATTGAGGGATTGACTCCATCAGTTTACCTGTAGGCAAGACTGTGGAGCATTTTCTTAATTAATGATTGATGGTGGAGGGCCCAGTGTTATTTATTTGTGGCTCTATTTACGGGATGAGAGAGAACACAAGGTACAACAAAACCCACCACAGGAGTTTTATTAGGGGATGGAAAGGGGGAATGATGTGGGATGGTCTGTATGTCAAATGTGTTGCTGATTGGTCAATGAATAAATCACTGATTGGCAGTGGCCAGGCAGGAAGTATAGGCGGGACAAGGAGGAGAATAGAGCTGGGAAGTGGAAGGCTGAGTCAGGGAGACACTGCCAGCCGCCATCAGGATAAGGAAGATGTAAAGTACCGGTAAGCCACAAGCCACGTGGCAAGGTATAGATTAATAGAAATGGATTAATTTAAGCTGTAAGAACAGTTAACAAGAAGCCTGCCACGGCCATACAGTTTGAAACCAATATAAGTGTCTGTGTTTACTTGATCGGGTTTGAGCGGCTTGGGACTGGCGGGTGAGAGAGATTTGTCCTGACTGTGGGCCAGGCAGGAACACTCTAGCTACAGGGGAACATGCAATAGACCTACTAGAAACAAATGATATGGAAGAGAGAGTGGGGAACAGGTGGAATCTGCTTTTATAGGTTTCCCCTTACTCCCCCACTCTGTCCCGCACTTGGGCATATGGGCTTACATAGCTGTGCATAGATTACATGATCATGATGCACAAAGACTACGTGATCACACCGCACATGGATTACATGGGACGTAAGGCCCTAGGGTGACTAAGCATCTTGCCTGACTGCTGGACAGTGCATACACAGTCCTGTAGCTAGGAATTATAACGCCCAGCCCACTGTGGATGGTGCCATCCCTGACTAGGTGGTCCTGTGCGATAAGGGAAAGGTAACCCTGAGATAAAGTTGGTAAGCAGCACTCCTCCATGGCCTCTGACTCCAGATTCCTTCTTTGAGTTCCTTTGCTGACTTCCTTTCATGACGGACTGTGATCAGGACATGTAAACCAAATAAGCCCTTTCTTTCCGGAGTTGGTTTTGGTCATTGTTTTATCACAGTAACAGAAAGCAAAGTAGGACAAAGACCCAGAATAATTCCAGGATTTTTAATTTAATAGGACACTATAGGCAGTTGATGTAAAGAAGAAAACTGTTGAAAATTTTCCGTGTCTGAATTGATACATGAAGTAACAAGCTTTGTATATGGCTGCATCTGGGGGATAGAAGTAGCAGGGTGGCTACTTCATTTAAGACTCAAAATTGCTTGATGAATCTTGGATTTCTATGGGACAATTTGATGTAATTTGCTTCTGAATACAGACATTACACCACGTGTTATTGGAAGCCTCTGGAGCTGTGGAGATGGGACTATTCACAGTTGTTCTTAATTTCACCAACCTGTGTGGTCTTGGCTGGGAAAATGTCAAGGTTCTGTGACCTTTCTTACTCAATGAGCTCTCCAGTGCTGGGGACAGGCAGATTTCAAAGTGGGCAACTAGCTATTATTTTTGCCTTCCACTAATCCGTATGAACTAGTTCCTAACTTGGAAGGGATGCGGGAACTTGGGACAGGAATGGATGGAAAGCATGGCCTCTTTAAAGTATCTGCATTTATGCATCCAGCCATTTATCTTCCCTACTCATTGTAAAACATGTTTTAAGGGAGATTTTAAAATGTAAGCTACAAAATAAGGAGGGTGAAATGAAGCAATAAGAAGCAGTAGGATGAAGAATATTAGTGAGCCATAGCTCCTGTGCATGCTCTGTATGCCCATGGGAGGCAGAGCATGCAGCTATCTGTTCCCCAGGAACCAGCACTACAGGCTAAACATGATTGGTTCCATGTCTTAGAATGCCCATAAAACCAGCACAGAAACAATTGCTCAGAAAAAGCCAAGCTATTCCAGCCAGTAAGAACAACTTCTCCTCTGGGTGCTTTTAAAGAGTACGCTGTAAAGCACTGAGCATCCCCCTCCACTGAAGGCTTGGTGCAGAAGAGCTACGGCTTGTGTGAGGCTCCAATGGTGTCTTTCCCTGTGCACTGACGCCTCACACCAAAATGTCATTCCCAGGGAAGGGTGCTGTGACGCGAACATGCGGAGTTGTCTCATAATTTGGCTTAATGTGGGAAGAGATTGTAGCATTTTTAACAAGATGAATAGATGATAGAATGGGTAGACTCAATATCCTTTGGAAAATTATCCACAATAATCCAAGGGAGCATCTCTACCGCGTTTGGGTTACAGAGACTCTTGTGAATACAGTATTGTATTTCATTTTTTTCTTACTACGAATACCTAGAGTTGGATAGTAAATACGAAGATTTACAGAATAGTAAATTAGGATTCAAATAAATTGTGTAATTTGCTCAGGGTTATTTAGTTACAAGTGCTGCTTTGGGGCAGAACAGCAGGACCCAGCAGAACATACCATGCCATGCTAGCAGCACATAGACTGTTTTGCAGATGCATTTCTGTATAGACTCTAACTAGAATCCAGAAACAGAGAAGAAAGATACTGGCCATGACAACCACTCTTTATGTATCATGACATGTTCTCTGAAATGTCAGACTTCGGGGCACTCGCTATAATGATGGTTTATTATGAAACCGCAGTATAAAAATTGAAAGACCATGCCATCTGTGTATAATGCAATAATGGCTTATGAAGATAGCATGAAAAAAGAGTGTATTCCAGTAGAGAAATTACTATAAAAAAAAAACAAGCCAAACCAACCAACAATCACAAACAAAACAAAAACCCTATAGCACGAATCTTAAAAGTTCTTATTAATAAAAACAAACCCAGAGAGCCAGGTATTGGGGTGAACTCACAGAGATCCAGATGGATCTCTGCCTCCAGAAGGCTAGGATTAAAGGTGTGAGTGCCACCATTTTCTGGCCTCTCTGTCTGTCTAGTGGCTGTTCAGTTCTCTGACCCCAGATAAATTTATTAGGGTGCATGATACATTGGGGAACACAATATTACCACAAAACCCGAAAATGATTAGTTATTCACCCTGAGGTCTTTGACTTTATTCACAAATGTAGAACTACAGGAGGATGAATGTTGAGGCTGTCCTAAGTGTGAGGCTGGAGGAGGGAGGGAGAACCGAGAGAATGAAGGTATTTGTAGATTTAGTTTCCTAAGAGGTGTCTGGAAGAAACAAATTGAGTTCTTGAGTTGTATAGTCATGTTAACCAGAGAGGTTGGACTGATTTGGGTTTCTAGTAGTCTCAAAGAACTCTGGTGTCAGAACAGTGGAGTTGGGCAATAAGAAAGCAGAGGGAACCCAACAGCCAGGAGCGAAGGGAAACGTCCTGAGAACTGAAAATGGTTAGGGGGGCCTGGGACTACAAATGTGAGGCACAAACAGCCTGTGGAGTCTCTTACCACCAGAAGCTTTCAAATGAACTTTGTCCATAAAGGCAGATTAAGACTTGGAGTTATCTGATGGTCACTTGAAAGCAAATTCAATTTAACTGAAATAAGCCCCATTTGTACAACATCGTTTTTTGAAAAGGATCAGTAAATAGCAGAAATAGCTAAATGGGCTGTAGAAAATGAGGTATCAGGGCTGGGGGAAAGTGAGTGTGACCTTCCTCCTGACCACTGCCATAGCTGGGTGAATAGGGAAGTGGGTGTGACCTTCCTCCTGACCACTGCCATAGCTGGGTGAATAGGGAAGTGGGTGTGACCTTCCTCCTGACCACTGCCATAGCTGGGTGAATAGGGAAGTGAGTGTGGCCTTCCTCCTGACCACTGCCATAGCTGGGTGAATAGGGAGGTGAGTGTGACCTTCCTCCTGACCACTGCCATAGCTGGGTGAATAGGGAAGTGAGTGTGACCTTCCTCCTGACCACTGCCATAGCTGGGTGAATAGGGAAGTGAGTGTGACCTTCCTCCTGACCACTGCCATAGCTGGGTGAATAGGGAAGTGAGTGTGACCTTCCTCCTGACCACTGCCATAGCTGGGTGAATAGGGAAGTGAGTGTGACCTTCCTCCTGACCACTGCCATAGCTGGGTGAATAGGGAAGTGGGTGTGACCTTCCTCCTGACCACTGCCATAGCTGGGTGAATAGGGAAGTGGGTGTGACCTTCCTCCTGACCACTGCCATAGCTGGGTGAATAGGGAAGTGGGTGTGACCTTCCTCCTGACCACTGCCATAGCTGGGTGAATAGGGAAGTGGGTGTGACCTTCCTCCTGACCACTGCCATAGCTGGGTGAATAGGGAAGTGGGTGTGACCTTCCTCCTGACCACTGCCATAGCTGGGTGAATAGGGAAGTGGGTGTGACCTTCCTCCTGACCACTGCCATAGCTGGGTGAATAGGGAAGTGAGTGTGACCTTCCTCCTGACCACTGCCATAGCTGGGTGAATAGAGAAGTGAGTGTGACCTTCCTCCTGACCACTGCCATAGCTGGGTGAATAGGGAAGTGAGTGTGACCTTCCTCCTGACCACTGCCATAGCTGGGTGAATAGAGAAGTGAGTGCCCAGAGTGACAGATGGGATGGGAGAAGACCTGGATAGGATTTAGGCCAGAGCCTTGACCAGGGAGTTTCTGAAATGCAATACATGGAAGTAGAGGGATTGGCTTTCCCACGTCTTTGTCCATTCAGGTTGCTGTAACAGAACACCGCAGACCAGATGGTATAAACAAAAGAAATTTACTGCTCACAGTTTTAGAAGATAGGAAATCCAAATCAGGGATCTGAAAAATTTCATGTCATGGTTCATAAATGGTCATCTCCTCAGACCTCAGAATGGCAAAGAGAAAAAGAGAACTCTTTTATAAAGCCTAGGACCTCATAATCCAACTTCATTCTCAAGTCTATCTCTAAAAATTCTCACATTGCCTACACATTTTCAGAATGTGACTTGTGGAGGGACCAGCCTGCAGGATCCATCTGTAAGGGCCTAGGGAACAGCTCTGAGGGCCATGTGTTTCAAAGTTCTCCTTGTGAATTGTATCCTCCCGGTACTCATACTTTTGAAGTACTAACTTCCAGTATTGCAAAATGAAACCACATTTGCACATAGCGATATTGCAGATATGATCAGTTAAGATGAGGTCCCACTGGGGTAGGTCCTACTCCTTCATAATTGATATCTTTATTATTTTTTCTTTAAAGAAAATTTGGATATATATGCACACACAGAATGCCTTGTAAAAATACACACAAATTTATATTGCCACAAGTCAAGAAACCAGAAAAAAAAAAGAGAGAGAGAGAGAACTACAAGAAATCCATTTCCAATTTCTTCAAAGAGGGCATACCCTGCTGATAGCCTGTTTAGACTTTTGGACTCTTGAACAGTGGGACATCAACATATGTGGTTAAACTACTCAGTTTATAACATTTGTTCCCATAGTTCCAGGAAACAAATGAAGGCTCCCGTGGAAACTCCTGCTGGAGACTTAAGCTTTCCCATCTTCCTAAGAGGGTCAGGAGGCGACCTGTAGGCACATACAGGAAAGGTGGTATGATAGGAGGGGTCTATCATGGGGCAAAATTAAACAGGCTGTGTATGACAGACAGTAGATTCCTCATAGGCAAAAACCTGTCCTGGGGAATGGGGAGTGGAGTGAGACATCCAAAGGAAGCTGTGAGAACTGAGGGATGAAATTTTGGGGAAGCTGTCCCACGAATATAGGACTCCTCAGAGGTGCTGAATGGGCAGAGACAGCACCTTTCAGGAAATGTGGAGGCTGGCATCCTGCCTACAGATCTTTTGCGTTACTGAGGTACCTTGATTCCACTTTAATATTTGTTTAACTATTGAGTGTCTTAGTTAGGATTTCTATTGCTGTGAAGAGACACCGTGACCACAGCAACTCTTATAAAGTTTCAGAAAACATTTAATTGGGGCTGACTTACAGTTTCATAGGTTTAGGCCGTTATCTCCATGGTGACATGGCGGTGTGCAGGCAGACATGGTGCTGGAGAAGGAGCTGAGAGTTCCTCCACAGTGACACGCTTCCTCCAACATGGCCATACCTACTCCAACAAGGCTACACCTCATTAATAATGCCACTTCCTATGGGGGGGCATTATCTTTATATCACCACAATGATACAGAATATGATAAAGAAATTTAGTGATTGTACACAAAAACCAGAGCAGGTGCTGATGTGGTTTGGAGAAAAGAGGTAAAGACTCAAGACATTCCTCCCTACTGTAGGCTCAGCTCTGCAACTGCCATGTTATTGTAGGTGGGACCCCCAGATTTACTTTAGATTTATTTTCGGACATTTTGCTCTTTAATGGGGTTCCCCCTCATATCTTCCAGTCCCAGCTTTGATAAAGCAGAGGCTTTGAATTTGCTTATTTTATGGGAGCTGTGCAACCTCTTATTGGATAATCTATTTAACACTGGAATTTTGTGCCTATTGCTGTTCTGTAGAGTATGTTTTGGATTTTCCTTGGAATTAAGCCTTTATATTGAAAACATGCCTTTGAATTATCAATGTACAGACAGCCCAGAAGCATGCATGTGAAGATATCAGAGAGTTGGTGTAAAGAAAATATGTGAAATGATCACAGTGGAAAGTCAGAGCGCATTATTTCTTAGAGTTTGATACAATACTCCGTTTCGGCATGACCGCAAAGATAGGAAGAGAAGCGTGGAGACTGGATGATGAGCTCTTGTCTAAAATATGCATGTCTAGTTTAGGGCCTTGAAAGATTAGAATGTTACACTTACTGAAGATCAGAAACAGAGAGAAAACAAAGATTAAATGGAGCTTCTTCTCTAGAGACTAAAAAAACCAAACAGTCAATAGATGGAAGATTAGAGGACTGCCTATAGAACGTTGAAATTAGGCGAGAAAGCCGGGTGGTGGTGGCGCATTCCTTTAATCCCAGCATTCAGGAGACAGAGCCAGGCAGATCTCTGTGAGTTCGAGGCCAACCTGGGCTACAGAGTGAGTTCCAGGAAAGGCGCAAAGCTACACAGAGAAACCCTGTCTCGAAAAAAACAAAAATAAAAAAAAATTTAAAAAAGAAATTAAGCAAGGAAAAGACTAGCACAAACACGTGAATATGGTGTTTTAACAGTTGGCAGTCATGTTATTCTGTATTTGCTCTGTGGCTTTAAAAATACCATCTAGAAAACATCTATTTCCAGTATAAGTTTCAGTAGCAAGATTTGAGCACCCACATGGCTAGGCAAAGCTTAAAGCCATCATTGTTTCTTCAAGGTAGGTAAAAAGATGAGGTTAACTGGCTTCTTGGTTACTTGTCAATCACAAGTGGCTCAGTGGCAGATGTCTTTCTCTTTCTGCCCAGCTGACTTCTGCTCTGTCCCCCACTGGATAGGCACACACAGTATCAGCTCTCCTTCTGATGAGAAAATGAGTCTGTTGAGCCCTCCTACCCTCACAGAGATGGAAAGGATATATGACAATCTCTTAGATTTCTCGACCAAATACATCTCAGGTTTCTATTGCTGCGATGAAACGCTGTGACCAAAGAAACTTGGGGAGGAAAGGGTTTATTCAGCTTACGCTTCCACATCACTGTTCATCATGGAAGGAAGTCAGGACAGGAACTCAAACAGGGCAGCAACCTAGAGGCAGGAGCTGATGCAGAGGCATGGAAGGGTGCTGATAACCGGCTTGCTCCCCATGGCTTATTCCGTCTGCTTTCTTATAGGACCCAGGACCACCAGCCCAGGCTTTGGATCACCTCCCCCATCAATCACTAATTAAGAAAATGCCTTTCAGCTGGGGAGGCTTTGTCTCAACCGAGGTTCCCTCCTTTCAGATAACTCTAGCTTGTGTCAAGTTGCCATAAGACTAGCCAGCCCACCCAGCTTCCTTACTCTTCAGAGGTATGACTTGAGATTTTAACTTCTGCCTGCCACTGTTACAGCATGGGGGCACGCATGCGCACTGTGTGATTGTAAGGACAAAAGGAGATCATCCATACATAAACCTGAAAGCAAGCCATGTTATGCTTAACCTTCTAGGCTCACCAAGAAGGCGGCTAATTAAGGTCATTTATAAAATTTGAAAGAAAAGAAAATTCTAGATGTGAACATCACTTACTTAACGGTCCCACTTTTCTTTTCCTGGAGTTCAGTTTGGAGTGTGGTCACAGAGTTTTATTTATAGTTAGATTTCACTGCAGTGATAAAGAACTTTGGAAGGAATGGAGTCCAAGCTGCAGCTCCAGTTTTTTAATTCTGGTTGTAGTTAAAATAGTCAAAGGAAGTTTCTCTTAACTCATCCCACTGTTGACTGGTTGTTGGATTAGACAACATTTTTATTCCATTTATTAGTGTGTGTGTGTGTGTGTGTGTGTGTGTGTGTGTGTGTGTGTGTGTGCGCGCACCCAGGCCATGGCTCATGTGTGGAAGTCAGAAGACAGCCTGTGGGAGTCTGTTGTCTTCTACCATGGGGACTGAACTCAGGTCATCAGAATTGAACTCAGGTTATCAGGATTGAACTCGGATCTTCAGGCTTGGAGGCAAATGCTTTAAGTTACTGAACCATCTCAATGACCCAGATAATAATTTCATAATAATTGTGTGTGTGTGTGTGTGTGTGTGTGTGTGTGTGTGTGTGTGTGTGTGTGTGTTCCACAGCATGTGTGTGGAGGTCAGAGGACAACTTTTAGGAGTTAGTTCCTTTCTTTTACTGTGGTTTCTAGGAATCAAACTCAAGTCATTAGACTTGTATGGAACTTGCCTTTACCTCCTGAACCATCTTGTTGGCTCTGCTTTTATAACATTTTAACTGGCACTTAGTATTTGCATATACTTATAGGATGCCATGTGATGCCTGGGTACATTTATAAAATGCATAGTGATCAAATCTAAATAAATGCATAGTGATCAAATCTAAATAATTAGCGTGTCTGTCTTCCTTTTCAATTCTTTTGCAATAGGAACAAGAGAGTGTTATTTTGCTAATCTTCATGAATTGAGGTACCCTATCATTGTGAGAAGCTTGCCCACTACCAGAGGTGCATTCCCCTACCCAACAGTGACAATCAAAGTTATTTTCAGATATCACTAGTTGTCCTCATTGGGGAATAGAAGCACCCCTGCCTGAGAAACTCTTACCCAAGGAGAACATTAGGGGGTGGTACCAACACCAGTATATTGAGCAATTTGCCAGGTGACTTCAGTTTAGAATCAAACAGTTTGGAACAGTGTAACAGGGATGCTAAACACTAACTTAGATGATGGCTCTTTTGCAATTCTGGGCTACAGTTCTTTAATAAATGAGTCCAGAAAGTTGTTGAGAGTAATATCAACCTGAGATTATTTTCGTTTATCATGGCCATCGGGATGGAAAATATTAGAGAAAGTATATGAATTTACAATGGCCAGAAAGTACATTAAGAAACATAGGCAATAATGAAGAGTTAACCGAGCTATTGAACAAGTAGGAAAGTCACTTACAGGTCCATTTTTATTTAATATTGTCTAAAAACTCGCTTGCTATAAATGGGTGCGGAGTCTGTCTCCCAGAACTGAGAATACATTTTCCTCTAACATTCTCTCCATGCTTCTCTTTGCAATGAGTCCTTCGGTTTAGAAGTTTAGACTGGTGGGTACTTGGCTGACCTCAGAGTGTGAGAGGACTCTGAAAACAAATCCATTTTATATCTTAAAAAATAACCAGGTCAGGCAAGACTGAGTATGGGACAGTCACTCCCTATTATTCAAGTTTAAATTACTAAATGATTCTCATTTATCTCTAAGCATGCAACCAGGTGAGGTAATGCCCACCTCCCAAATGTTCCCATGGCTTCATCCTCACAAGCTACGTATGTCGTGTTTCATGCAAAAGGGACTTTTCATACGTGACTGGGTTATTGGTCTCAGTAGGGGAGATTATCTGGGTAGCCCCTGTGTAACTACAAGGTCCTAATAAAGGAAAATGGAGGCTAAAGACTCGGAGATGGGGGTTTGGTGACAGAAGAGAGACAGTGTGGTAGCACGAGAAGCCCTCAGCCTGGCATGGCTGGCCTTGGAGACAAGATGGGGATATGCTGGTTATCCTTCGCTGGAACAAAAGCCCCAACGCCACCCACTCAAGAGAAGGACGTCTGTCAGAGGTTTGGGCCTGTGGTCGCCTGGTTCCACTGTTCCGGGAATGGTAGTAGAAGGGCTGACAAGGGAAAACTGCTCAGAGTTGTAGCTGGAGGCCGAGAGAACTGAGTTTGTGAGAAGGAGGGATGGAGACCAGACGTGACCTTAAAGAGCAGGTCCACATTTGCCCACTCCCTCCACCCAAGTTCTCCCACCGAGTAGCCCATTCAGCTATGAATTTGTCCATGGATTAATCCACAGATGGAGTTAGTGCCCTCATGAGCCAGTCACCCCTCATGCCCTCCTGCTGAGCTCGCTTGTACTGAGGAACAAGCCTTCAATATTTGAGTCTTTGGCAGACATTTCATATCCAAATCATAATGAGAGTTATGAAACAAGTAATGTGGAAAAAGACAACACTATTGCCTGGAACTCTCAGAATGAATGAGTGAATAAATCCTTAAATAAAAAACATGATTTTCAATGGAAATATGGGATTGCTGAGACTCGTTGAACTCTAATTTAGCTGTTCTCATAGGATATTTGTATTATTATTTGTAGTTGCTTTGTCTTATTAATAATGGAGGGACAAACATTCTTCTTCAAAATGCTTTCACAGTATCACCTTACCAGGAAAAGGTTCTGTTTCATTATCCTGTGATAGCAGCTAATTACGTTTCATCTAGTCTTAGCAATCTCATATTTCCATTGAATATCATATTTTTTTATTTAAAGATTTATTTATTTATTTTATGAGTGCTCTATCTGCATGTAAGACTTTATGCTAGAGGAGGGCATCAGATCCCACTATAGATGGTTGTGAGCCACCCTATTGTTGCCAGGAATTGAACTCAGGGCATCTGGAAGAACAGATAGTACTCTTAACTGCTGACCCATCTCTCCTGTCCCAAAAGTCACATTTTGAACACCATGAGTGATGTGGGAAATGCATGTGGGTGATCTAACAAAGATTGTAATGTGGGGCTAGAGAGATGAATTGGTGGTAATGAGATCTGACTGTGTTTTGAGAGGACCAGAGTTCAAGTCTCAGCATCCACATTGAGTGGTTTACAATTGCTTGTTGCTTCAGCTCCAGGGTTTCTGATGCCCTCTTCTGGTCTCTGTGGGCACTGCACACATGTATACACATACACAAAGAAAGTAAAACTTCTATGGCTCCATTTACAGTAAGAAATTAATTAGAAACATGCATGTTTTCCCAGAAAAATCATCTTTGTAAGCATTTAAAAAAATAAATTTCAAAGTCTTGTAAGTCATCTAACAATATTGCAACCCAAGATAGAAATAATCTCATTTAAAGGATGATACAAACCAGGTGGTAGTGGTGGTGGTGGTGGTGGTGGTGGTGGTGGTGGTGGTGGTGGTGGCGGCTGCGGCGGCGGTGGCGGCGGCGGCGGCGGTGGCGGCGGCGGCGGCGGCAGCAGCAGCAGCAGCAGCAGCAGCAGCAGCAGCAGCAGCAGCGGCGCACGCCTTTCATCCCAGCACTTGGAAGGCAGAGGCAGGTGAATCTCTGTCATTTCAGTTCAAGGCCAGCCTAGTCTACAAAGTGAGTTCCAGGACAGTCAGGGCTATATAGAGAAACCCAAAAAGGAATGATCTAAATTATTCTCAAGAAAACAGACTTAGTTATGTATGCCAGCATATTATATGATTATATTTAAAAATCATAAAAATGCTACAGTGGTGATTGCTATTTGCTGACCATGATCTTATTATCTATTACTAGATCAACTTGATCTTTTTATTTTGAACAAAAATGTCATTCCTTCATTGAATGAACTAGTGTACATGAACAGTGACAAACACATTGTTTGCAGTTATATATACTAACTTTTTATATATTGTGTTAAAGGTGGGGATGGAGGGTTTTCTTGTGTTTTCATCTATTATCAAGTCATACTATCTTATCCATGAGTAGACGTTGCTATTGTTTATTAAAAGCACCGTAATTGCTCTCCTCACTGGTTTTTGTATTTAGTGCTTGACTGTTCTCTCGGGCAGAATCACATCTGTTCTTCAACCTGCAGGGAGTTTAGGCCAACTACAAAGTCAGACTCAAACTCCAGATCAGTGGCCAGTGCATGCTAGTCCTTTACCACAATAGTGAGAACAAATCCTTTCGGGACTAAGAGATAAAAACTGCTAGAGGTTCTGCCTGGTACCTCGTGATCCTGACTCTTGGTGCCAACACACCATGACATGAAGAAGCCAAGCATCCATAGAGGCAGGTCACCTAAACGAATTCTTGCCATAGATCCAGCTAAGGTCCAGCCAATAGCTGGCATCAACAGACAGACTAGAGCGAGTGCGTCTTCCAATGGTCCCAGTCTCTAGCCTTTGATGTGTTCCTGCTGATACCAACGGGAGCTGAGCCCAGCTGTCTCTAGCAAGCCCGGACCAAGATGTAGATTGGGGAATACAACAAATGTCGATGCTTTAAGCAACTTTTCTCATCTAGGTGAGATTGAGCGTACAGTAGCAGAATGTTTGAATAGTGTCCACATTTCTCACCCAATCATGAATTGCTTTCTCTTTCGGTCGTTCCTGACTCCTGGATTTGGCCCACTTTCCTAGTCTGATCTCGGCTGCCCTGGCCCTCACACACAGCTGTGTCCAAATTAAGCAGCTGTTCATCTCCCTCACCTCTCTCCCTTCAGAGCCTAGCAAGGTTCTACTTATCTCAGTCCTTCAAAGCCCATGAAAGCCCATGTGATGTTCATCGGCTGTCTTGCTTCTGTCATATTGGAGACCTCTGTTTTGGTTCCAGCAGTCTGATTTCCTTTCTGGGAAACCTCTTTTCATACTCGATCCAGAAACTTCAGATACAGGAAACTTAAGCCTGCCTTTAGCCTAAAGTAGGCAAGTGCTTAATCACTTGGCATATTCCATTTTCCTAGCCACTGCGGTCTATTCAAGGGTGAGAGCCTGCCCCGAGTTGGTCCAATGAGACGCAATCCTGGCCTTCTCTGAGGAGAATCTTCCAACAACACCTGCTGAGCTGTGAAGCTGTCAGCCCAGGTCTGTGAGTTGTCCAATCCTGAGAGAAAGCCTGCCTAAAAGTCTAATCCAAAGGAAGGCAGAGCCAAGCATCCATTCACAGCATCATTATAGCACCTGAAGCCAGCCATGCCAAATGACTCTTTCCACCTACAACTTCATAGTTTTGTCAACAAAATAATTCCCTTTCTGGATGGAAACTGGGTTGTGTTAATATTACTTTTGTAACTAAAGACATATGGGCAGCCTAGATGACATCCTTTCTGCATAGTATAGGATAAAACCTAAGTGTCTATTATAAATGACTCTGTACTGTTACTTGGGGGGGAAACGCTGTGTAAAGTAAGGTCCATGAAGTTCAACCTTAGCTCCTACTCCACCACCACCTCAGTGGCATTCCTCATAATGTCATTTGAGTATGGCAGTTCCTAGAGCCATTTTACAGTGTACTAGCTATGGGCACACCATTAGGAACTCCATGGGCAGGAACTATTTGCTTTAACTGGCTATATAACGCAGGTACTGGGCTTATAATGTGTACGCTAGAGCCATTAGTCACTTCCTTTCTTCCACATTGTATCTATCACGAGTCTCCTTCCAAGTTGCTGAATGAAATGTGTATTAATCAGTGTCTCTAGCTAGACAATACTTCCAGAACAATTTATTAGGTGCCAGGCACAAATACTGTCTCAATGAATTCTCATGATAACATGGGGTGTGAATTTTTTTCTTCTTTCTGTACAGGTGCAAGAAATTCTGACAAAACAGAACTGGAGAGTTCAGGGAACCGTATCCATAGTATCTCTGCTAGCTGGCTGCGGAATAATGGCTTCACCCAGCTCAGATCTCTTTGATGCTGACACTTGGAGTGTGGGATTTCCACTTTGAGACATGCTCCACACACCTGTTCTGAATCAAGGTAAATTGTCTAGGATAAAAGCATAGGAGCTCAGTCCTTGAATTAGTGAAACTATGCTTCCCAGGACCCTGGAAGCAACTTAGCATTTGGGGCGGGGGTGGGGGTGGGGGGTGGGGGGGTGGGGTGGGGTGGGGCGAGGGGCAGGTGAAGGCACTGCTATAAGCCTCATAGCAGGAGTGAGTGTTCCGAGCTTAGCTCTTCCCGTGTCAGCCACAGATGTGAAGAAGCGACAAGAGGAGAGACTGCAAGAGCTTTGCTAGAAAGTGTTGCGAATTTGGTGCCTGTCAGCCAATAAAACACACCCAGCCCGGGTTGTCGCAAGTGTGGCAGGAACAAAGAATCCAGGCTGTGGGAGAGGAGGGGGCTGGAAAGAAGAGGCTTCTGAGGAAGGGTGAGTGAGGAGGACAGAGCCTCCAAAGTTGCAAGGAGACCTGTTTAGAGTTGGAATCCATAAATGTAGGGCAGTGGGATGTTTGGGGAACTGCAGGCCTGTCCCCGCCCCCCCCCACTCCCCCTAACCTCCCCACCCTCCCCAAGGAATAGGACAGACCCCTTATTAAAATTCTGACAGCTCTTTGGGAGACAGTAATGTATCCACAGACAGATTGAAAAGGATGACCACGGAATCTAGTTTGCTCTTCTAATTCAATGAAAAATTAAATATTTATTATCAGTTGAAAATCCTTATGAAAAAGGCAGTTTTTAAAATTTCATCTTCATGTCCTGCTGGGTTTTATGCTGAGCCCATTGGGTGCACTGATTCCTAGCTTGACTGGGATGGAGAGCTGGAAACTGAAAAGGAGGACTGGGCCTGTTGGAGCACTGTGGGCTGGGGATGGGGGGGACCATCATTTGTGTTTCCGAACCTTAGTTTTGATCTAAAAAAAACCAAAAATAAGCCATGAAAACACCTCTTCTGCTGCTCTTTGGCCCGATTGTGTGGATGGATGATCACGTGCAAAATCCCTGCTGTCTTCTCCCGTAGAGACCACATGTCACTCGTTCATTCATTTCTAGGCCACTATTTCCCGAGAAAGCGGAGATGAACCAATACAAATCCGATTGGCTTGATGCCTGTTGGTGCATTTAGGAAAATGCAAAAGTTAAGGTTTTTCTCTCTATTACTGTCCTCCAAAGCAGTTCATGCCAACCAAATACTTTCCCAAGGTTGATGCATTTGCTCCCACGCATCGTAGGAGAGCTGAAAAAGGTTCAAATGCCTTTCACCACAGAAACAGTGTACAGCAGTTCAACCTACTCTCCAAACTGATGCAGTCCTTTCTAATTAATATCCTCTATGTAGAGACCATACTCTTAATCAATAGGCATTTTGCATAGGGCTCTCTTAAGGGTGGCAGGTAGCAAGAAAAACACCATGCATATTTGTGTGTATTTTCAATGTAATTTTATATTTGCTTAGATTTATAATGTATAGTGATTAACCTTTATACATTTAACAAAACATGCACTGTTTAACTTACCACCAAAAAGATAAGAAAAAACTGTAACTTACTTATAGGTTAATTTATAGTGCTGTATCGCATTTGATTGTTATTGAAATCATAACTATATACAGGTTTAAATACGAGTTAAATTAAATATAGGTTAAAGTTGCCTTCATATAATGTTTGGAAGTTTTGAATTTCTTACTTAAAACTCAATTGGTTCATTTGATTAATTTTCCTGTTTTATTTCTAAATTACAGGCTAAGCCGGGAGGTACTAGGTTTCTATTTGCAATCGTTTATCCACAGGTAAGCCACTGCAGAGGTTGGCGGTTCAAGGAACTGGGCCGATCACTTGTGTCCTCACTTGGTGGGGGGGGGGAAGGGGGAGGTCTTGCTTCTTAGAATGGTATTAATCTCATTGGTGGAGAGAGAGGAAGAGTTTCCAACAATTCTAAGAGTATTCATCCTATTATCAAAGCCCACCCTCCTGAGCCTAAAAACTCTCAGAAGGTTCCACTTCTAAATCACGGTCCCTCTAGGGGCAGAGTTTCAGCATCTGGGTGGGACGGGTGAGAATTCTTTGCAGACAAAGGGCCCCGCCCCACTCTCAGAGACTTGCTCTGAATTTACAAGAAGATGCGCATCCTCAGAGGCCACACTCCCCTGAGTAACTCTGCCATGGACCACAGCATCCCTTCCCAAACACTTCGCTGTCTGCTGCTGGACCTGCACTCCCCCGCCTGGATGTCGGCTCACCCTTGCTCGCAGAAGCTTGGCCGTTTACACTCAGAGGGAGAACAGCGATCCACTGTTGCAGTGGAGGCCACAGATGGATCGGCAGATGGGGTGGAGGAGAGAAGGAAGAGGAGAGCTGGCGCTGAGCACGCTGCCGTGGTCTGGTAGCAAACTGGACAAAGCGGAGGGATTCCATGTGCAAGCCCGGCTTTCCTGGCAGTGTGGAGACATGTGCTTGCGGGGTAGAAGGAGGGCACATGACTTACTTAAGATGGCCTGGTAGGCTGTAAGTTTTAGATGTCTGGATGATGGATGTGAGAACCCCATTTGTACCTATTTTCTATTCTTCACCACTGTGAAGCCTAGGACTGACAGTCAGGAATCCTTATCAATGTGTTAAACATTCATCATCTTTTCATATCCTCTCCTGAATAGTGATACAAATTAAGCAATTATTGATGGCAAATGTGAACAACTCTATACTGAGTACTGGTCAAACCTGGGTGGCTAGCCGGGCTGAGCTGAGTGGTGGGCCAGCTGCTAGAGTCTCCAGCTTGCTATCCTCAGTCAGCTGGCCAAGAAGCCAGAAAAACAGGCCTCCCCTGACATCACTCAGTTTTGCAGCTGTCCTCAGAAGGAAGGAGAACAACACAGCCATTGAAATTCTCAAAGCTTTGCTAATGGCCAGGAGGATTCACTTGATGTATAGTGTGGGCCTCCCAAATCGCTCCATTTCAAAAGGAAAATGTGTTATAGTAATTTGGTTCATCAATTATAAAAAAAAAAGGTTTCTTTCTAATTCCCATTCCTATTATCTGTTTCCCACACACCTCATAGGCTGCCCTTTCAATGAACTTGTCAGACGTTCTGAGAATTTCATTCTTGTAAAGTGTGTAGTGTTCTGTGTATGCTCAGCAAAACCAGGCACAGTAGGATGTGTTTATGTTTGTATATGCATATACCAACATATATATGTATGCAATGATAATTAAAGAAAAAAGGGGCTATCAGTTTGAAAGTGGATTGTGATGGGAGACTTTGGAGGGAGGAAAGGGAGGGGAGGGAGGGAAGGAGGAGAAAAGAGAGGAGAGGGAAAGAAGGGGAGAAAAGGGAGGAGAGGGAAGTGGTATAAAAATAAATTAAATTAATTAAATTGTAAAATCTACACAAGCAGCAATGAACTGTACATCTCATTCTTTTCCTTGCTTTTTCCATCTGATACATTTTTAGGGTTTTTTGTTTGGTTGGTTGGTTTTGTTTTTTTTGAGATAGGATTTTATTATGAGCCCAACTGGCTTCATGCTCACAATCCTCCTACTCAACCTCCTTGGTGTTGGGATTATAGGCATGTATGACTTTACCTGGACTTGGGGTGTTTTAAGATATGTTGAACTTGACAAAAATCTACGAAGAGCAAAGTAGTGACCGGCAGACAAGAATCTTAAACAATTACAGATCGTATCTTCCTTGGTTTGGTATATTGTTTTAATGGTTGTGGAAAACAAGTAATTTGATTAATATTTTTTAAATTTATGGCTTATTTGAGCGACCTAGAACTTAAATGAAACCTGGCCTGCTGGTTTTCTACATTAATATCTACTTGCTGGCTCCACCCCCTTCCTTTTCTCATCAGATCGTTATCAAGTTGCCATCTTGCTTATCACCAGCTGGGAGCAGAGAGGCCTCTTTAGTATAGTTGTTTTTGAAGTGCTTTTCTCATTGATACACATTTCCAGAAAACCGACAACTAAACACCAGCCACAAGAAGCAAAAAGGATGGTCAGAGTAGGCTCATCTCCATTTCTGCCCATCTGATGTGAGTTTATTTTCATGATTATTGTAAAATGACTTATTTATCTGTTATGCTTTCCTGGGGGAGATGGAGACAAATGACTGCTCATGCAGCTAGAGCACCAGTGATGTACCAAAGCAAGGGTTCCGTGGAAGTCCAACTTGGTGAATCAATGAGTGTATTTGGGGTACTTTCTGAAGTGTGGGTGAGGTATATTTTCCAAGAGTACAGGTGACTCACAAAGGCAGCTGCATTACTGAAAAGCCCACCCCAGCATGGTTTCTGTCCCAAGAAAGCTGCTCTTTGATTTGTAAGCAGTTCTGCTGGTTAGACTGTCCTTCTCCCAGAAGCCCTTACTGCTTGTGTAACCTTGGGTAGAGTTGGGAATCTTGTTAGTTTTAAGAACTTCTTGAGACTTGTGAGTTGTTTGTTTCTTGGGTCTTAAGGAGCCTCCCTCCAGAAGGAATATTTCAATTAGGAAAAAGTTGCTATGCAATGACTTTTATTGGTTGATCATGATAGAATTTTGAATGTCTGGATGAATTAGGTAGGACTTGCCTCATACTGCTTAAGGGTATGTGCTAGAGGATGAAGCCTGGTCTTCCCCTGGTGACTTCCCCTGTCCAATTCTGATCTTATTAGTGACTATATGGATCCAGCAGTGGTATTTTGCTGAACTTACTAGTCATTTCTACTTAATTATGAATGTATTTATCAAATATTTCTTTAAGGGAAAGGCAAAAGTAAAGGCGAGCTACATAAAGGTGTTCATTGTAGATTGGGAGAAGAATGAATCCTAGACACACCTCAACCTACAACTGGCCCTAGATCTGGACTAATGGGGCCATCCACGCTAACTCATTTTCTTTTCTGCTTGTAAAAGGTTTATATAGTGGTGCTAGATATACTTTAGTATATTAAAGTCTGGGATTCAAGTTTTGGCTTTGAACTAATACATTGTTTCTTGTTTTACAAAGTTTAGATAACCTTTATTTCATAGAAACAGTTAATCTGTTAACATGTAAGTAGCAGTATTATTAATGACAAATGTACACAATATTTCTCTATTTGTAAAGTTTTGTCTTGGAAATAATATTTTCCAACACGGCATTATGGAGAATCCCTTGTCCCCAGGATTCATTTCAAGCTACCTCTGTGCCTTCTTATTAGTGTTTTGACATATCAGGTTTTGTACTTGACAGCACAGAGAACTCAGTTGTTATTGCTTTTCTGCAGTTGCTACTTGTCATGTTTTATGATATTATATTGTTCCTGGCCTACATTAACAGTGTATTATTACCCAGAAATGGATAAGAAGACAAGACATGCTTTCCATTAAACACACACACACACACACACACACACACACACACACACACACACTGCACTATAGATGTATTTGGATGAAACTCTAGGCATGTAGGAGTGTTGTCTTTTCCTGTTTAGTTAAAATGTCCATGTCATGTCTATGTACCAGAATTCAGTGGTCATTTTAGGTCAAGCTGATTTCCTATGAAACCCTGAAGGCATAGTTGGGTGTTTAAATACTCTGCTTTTAGGAAAGCATTAGTTTAAATAAGTACCTTTTCAGATGATCTAACTTTAAAAGTTTGTCTGCTTTAGAAAGAATGACTACTAATAGTGTAACTCATCTTGTGACATGGAGAAAATCATGGTCTTCTGACCACACAATATAAGCAGAGGCTGTTAATGGTAATTGGATTTCCTAAACCACTGACTTGCCTCAGATTGATGAAATGCTAGCATGCTAACACCATCATCAAACTAAAGCCCAGAATGCCTCAGGCTCTCGATGCTCATGGTGTGATCTAGCTACCGGCATCATCTGGGAGCAGGTTAGAACTAGAGCATTGGGGCATCAGCATTAACATAGCAAGTGTCTGCTGGTGATTCTATGCGTATCAGAGCTCAAGAATGCAGCCTCAGTGGAACTGAATTTTAGGAAGGAAGAAGCCAAGAATTATTGTACTTTTCAGACAAGAATAACAAGACTCAGGAAAGTGACTTAACTAGCAACTTCTTCGTTTGTGTGGACCAGCAAGAACCAAAAGATATCTACTCTGAGCTATGTGTTTAGTCTTAAACTAGTTGTTGCTACATGAACAGTTGGATATAATTAATTTTGATAAGGCATTCTAACACAAACACATCTAAAATGTTCTTATTTAGGAGGCAATCACTGTGGAAATCATTAAGAAGATATTCCAAACTCTTATTTCCATAACGTTAGTTTTTCACAATCCACCCTAGCCCAGTCCAGCCATATTTCAAGAGCTCAAAAGTCACATAGAACTGCAATGTTGGCAGAACAATCCCAAATGATGGTGTTGCCAGAAGTCCACTCCAGGTGTTTGGGTTGCCTGTCTTTTCTACAGTAGTGGAAGATGAGAAACTGCACACATTGGCTCCTTGATTTACTAGTAAGAACCTACTAAGTGTCAGATTCTGTACAAGCCTGGGAGGAAATGAAAGCAAGAACCACACAGTTTAGAAAATATTATAGTGTCATACAATAGGTTAAAGAGTAGAGGTCTGTGTAGAGTGGCACGGAAGTGTCTTAGGGTTTTTATTGCTGTGATAAAACACCATGGCCACAAGCAACTTGTGAGGGAAAGTGTTTATTGCGATTACACTTCCACATCACAGTCCATAATCAAAGGAAGTCTGGGCAGGAACTCAAGGCAAAACCTTGGAGACAGGAAGAAACTGAGGCCGAGGAAGAATGCTGGTATGGGCTTGCTCCTTGTGGCTTGTTCAGCCTGCTTTCTTACAGCACCCAGGACCAGCAGAGTAGGCATGGTACCCAATCACAGTGAGCTGGGCCCTCCCACACCAATCATAATCAAGAAAACCCAGGCACCACAGGCTTTCCCAACAGCTAATCTGGCAAGGGCATTTTCTCAAGTAAGGGTCCCTTTTCCCACATGACTCTAACTTGTGTCAAATTGACATAAACCTAAACAGCACAAAAGGTATGGAAGAGAACACCTCAACACTGCCCAGACAGGAATGAAATGCTGTAGATGAAATTCTAAACAGTCTTACTAAATAAGAAACACAGAGCCAAATACAGAGTTAAAAGCCCAAGAGATCAGAGCACTAGCGAATAGCCTTAAGCTTACCACTCACTGCCGTCACTTCCAGAGAGAGAGAGAGAGAGAGAGAGAGAGAGAGAAATTAATTCTGGGAACAGGAAGGCTGAATCAGGAGTTGCCAGCCAGACACAGAGGAAGCAAGATGTGAAGGCAGAACTGGGAAAAGGTACCAAGCCACGTGGCTAAACATAAATAAGAATTATGGGTTAATTTAAGTGTAAGATCTAGCTAGCAAGTAGCCTGAGCCATTAGGCCAAACAGTTTTAATTAATATAAGCATCTAAGCATCTGTGTGTTTATTTGGGTCTGAGTGGCTGCAGGCCCAGGCAGGACTGGAGAAAACTCCAGCTACAAAGTGCTATGATTAAAAGGTTGCCTTCTGAAACTCAACAGACCCATGCTCCAGGATTCACTCCAGCCTGTAAGGACAAATCCTCAAAGAGTTGCTGTAATTGGGGTGTACATATAATATAACCCAAAATATAGAGTTGATAGTTGGCTATGCAGTATCTGAAACAAAATATACTCTATTGATTGATAGCTATTGTTAGTAAAAGTAAGTTTGTTGTAATTTGAATATTTATTATTGAATACAGTTTTGTAGGTATTATCAGTAAGAGAAATTCAAATTGTAAACTCCATTTTCTTTATTTCACAATAAATTTATTCCTTAAATCATTCAAAGTAATTTGTAGATATCAAACCCATTTTCTCTCAATATGTTGGAATGACTTTCCTAAGAACAAGGGTATTTTCTTATTGGGGTGCAATTACTAATCTCAAGAACTTAACAAAATGTTATTTTCCCTTCCTTCCTTCCTTCCTTTCTTTCTTTTTCTTTTTCTTTTTTTGTTGTTTCAAGAAAGGGTTTCTCTGTGTAGCCCTGGAGGTCTGGAACTCTTACTGTAGACCAGGCTGGCCTCAAGCTCACAGAGATCCTCCTGCTTCTGCCTCCTAAGTGCTAGGGTTAAAGGCATGCACCACCACTGCCCAGCAACAAAATGTTATTTCCTAGTATTCAGTCAATCTTAAAAATTTTGCCAATTGTATAATATATCCTGTAGGTTTTCTTTTCTTTCTTTATTGGCCCAGAATCCAATCAAGATTGCAAACCACTTTCAGTTGTCATGTCTCTTCAGTCTCTTGGAATCTTGGGAAATTCCTTAGATGACTATGGATTTATATCTGTGTGTGTTGTGGGGTAGATGAACGACTGGGGATTTGGAGCGAAAGACCTTCAAAGTTTTGGTGAGTCCAGGCTGCTCTTTTGTAGACTGTCTCAGAAAACTGAGATGGGTTTGATATGTTCTCATGATTTGATTGAAGTTACACATTTTGGCAGGTCAGCTAGAGCTTTGAGGACACATTTTAGTGAAGGCATCAGGAAGAGTAGAAAGCATCATCACGCCAAGGATTGAAGGACAGAGGCGAAAGAGGTACCCTGGGGCTCTGGCTCGGAGTTGTACAGGTAGAAGATTCCCCAGGGCTGCCCGGGATATCTGCCATTCACTTCCAGAGCACTGGAAAAGTGGGAGGGAGGGAGGGAGGGAGGGAGGGAGGGAGGGAGGGAGGGAGGGAGGAAGAGTGAATTCTGATACCCTCTTCCTGTCCCTGTGTCTCCTGCTCGGTGGCTGATCCCCACCAAGAAGCAAAGGATAAATCCAGGTGACTTAGATACCACCAGCAGCCTCCTAGGAGGGCGAGAAAGGTACAACCATATGGAGTGGGTCCTGAAGGGGTCAGGGGAGCAGAAGGCAGCTGATACAGAAGACAGATACATCATGAGAAGTGATTAAGATGGGAGAGCTAACATAACATTCATAAAGGGAAATAAAAGGTCAAAAAGTGTTGAAGGACATTTTGCAATGTTGTCAAAAGAGATTGAACATCTGGGTAGGTCCAGTGTAAGGACCTGTTACTTATCAGCATGATAGTCCTTAGATCAGGGTAAGGACTTTGGACCCATAGATGATTAAGCAGGGCACTTCCATGATCAGATCTGTGCCTTAGAAAACAAAATAGCTATGGTGGCCGTAAGGCAGAACTGTGTCAAGAAAGATGAAAGTCTGGGACTGATTACTGCAGCTGAGGGCAGAGATAAGAGCCATTGAATCAGATGCACCTAGGGCAGAGAGCAGGAGACAAAAGAGACATTTGGGACCTTTAAAATTCAAAAGAGGAAGGGGTCAAACATGTTTGAGGCTTAATTAATAATAATTAGTATTATTGATAATGGCAGCTAGCAGATAGCAAATACTTACTATTTAACACTAAATTAGAGATCTCATTAATCTTCAGGGCAACTCAGTGAGGCAGGTGTTATCACAGATTCAATTACAGGAAATAAAAATGATTAGGTGGATGTAATACCAAGAATTGAGGCCGACTGCTTGAAGTCACCGTGGACACTCACCATGAGCTTTAGGCAGTAAACTGCGAGGAAACAAAAGTTGGAACTAAGGAGACAGATTTGCCCTGGGGCTGGTTAGGTGGGGCAAGTGCTGCAGGATTGAGGTGAAAGCCGTAGCTATGAAATAGAGACCTTGGTCTACTCCGAAGCTCCTGAAGAAGAAACATTACCTTGTTTTGGGGAAATGCTCCAGGAAGACCCAGGACAGTCTGAACATTTTTATTGATATAATTGGTCTTGGCACAGACAGCACCTGTGACCTTCCAACTGGCTCAAACTTGTCATGGACACACAAGTGACCGCTTAGCTGCTGTGATGTGCTCCAGGACTGTGACCGTCACTCCAGGTCGCTGTGCCTGGGACTGCCAACTTCACGTGTGGTATGTCTGGTTCGTGCTAGGTGGGGGGGGTCAGTATTTTGTCACGTGACTTTCCATCTACCATTTACCTCCTATTTGGGGATCAAGTACTTTTGGAGTTCCTAATGAAAATGGGATTTTCCTCATGGAGAAATTATTCCAGGGAAATGTTTTAAAGTCCTCAAATTATGAGGGATAGATTTTGAAAGCATTAGTTTTATGCAAGATTACCACCAGATCTTTATCAAAATGTAAAGGTTCCTTCTATTAAGTAGTTCCTACATTAGTCTTTCTTAATAGTCTGAAGTAGATGTGTTGTGCATTTTTCATCGAGGGAGACAAAAATTGAAAACATTTGCATGTGGAACAGGAATCATTTAAGAAACTATGGAAACCGCTAATCTAGCTTAATGCCTTCTATTACTTTGGAAACATTTATTTTATCCCTTGGTTACTGGCAGTTCTATTATGGTTTACAGACAACAATAGAGGGTTTTATGTTTTGTGCTTCATTGCAGCAAAATGGTTCTCAAATATCTGACCTTAGATAATTGTGAGTCCCAGTGAAACTACGTATTCTCTGAGACTATGATTTTTTTTTTTAACCCACAAGAAAGCTTGTAACACAATTTATCCTGGGATCTTTTCTCTAGGATCTACACTATCTTCTCATGGGCTGTTAATATATACTCTATATGGTTGTATTGTATATTATATCTCTTATTAACTCTGCTGCCATCACTAATGTTTTAATATATAACTGTATGTGCCTCAAGGGAGCAGTTTATGTGTTTTACTGGCAAGGAGCACAAAAAATTCTCCCTGCTCTTTCCCTCTATTATGAATTAATATCCACTACCAGGGGACTACTTATGATATAAAATTGTCATCCTGTGAGTGGTGTAGATGAAATTACCATGGAGAAAAGCTGAGCAGTAACCAGAGAATGAATATGACAACACCTTTTCTGCTCTAAGTGGGAACCCTGGTGTCTTATATTAATTTATGGCAAATAATTTACATTGCTAATTGCTAAGTTTAATAATCTCTAATATCTTTTCAGTCACAGGCTTTTCTTAACACAAAACAATCTTGCGTGTTGAAATGGAATATTCTAATAACATGGGATCATTTTTGTTAGCTCCAGAGTATATTGCAATCTCTGCAAGAGACGACTGTAGCCTGTAACAGCACCTAGGGGAGGGAGCCTTTTAAGCGTTATTGTTGTCTACATTGCTTTTCATTTTGGCAATAAAGGAGTTAAAGGGGAGAGATTGATTCTTAATGACAGTCCTGAGTGTTGTGTGGTGGTTGCCTGGCAACTGTACCTGTAGGAACTAAATATTGGACATGCATCTGTATTAATCCCCTCTTGTCAAGGTGTGTAGGTGTTTAGTATATCAAGCTTGGGAAATACTTACAAGCAGAAAAGTTTGCTCATTTGATGATCCTTGGAAATTGTGTGAGATCACTGGATGTCAACAAAGAAGGGTCAGGAGAGTAAGTGATGTTCGGTGCTGGGAATAGGTCTTGAATGTATGTGAGCATCTCTTAAGTGAGACTGAGCCCAGCCTTGCTGTCCTCGCCTCCCTCTTTTATCTCTTCCAAGGACGTATCTCTTCACTTAGAGAACATTTATCGACTGTCTTTAATGTGCTAACGTCTGTGGCAGATACAGCCCGGGGCCTTTACACGAGATAAATGGAGTCCCCCGTCGTCCTTTCGTCTGGAGTGGAGACTATGGTGAGTGCAGGGTGCACGCAGAAGGAAACATTCTCACTCAACAGCCCTCAGAGCTCACACACCCGAGTATCATCGGCCATTCCTTCGTTTCTCCTGTAGAGATTAAAGTAATCTGTGGCTTATGTCCTATGCCCAACCTACTACTAACTTCCATCTCTGTCCATTCCCAGAGTTCCACAGCACCAGTGATCACTGTGCTCCATACCCCTTCACTCACCATCCCTCGGCTCCTGCTTTCAGAACCTTTGCTAAGGTTTTGGCTTCGTTATGAATTGCTTCCATTTTATCATTGATGTCCCCTCTAATTACACAGAAAAGCTGAGGACAAATAACTGAGGTAATTGATGAGAAAACTCTCTTTAGAGGATGAGGAGCACCTCACATTTCTGGGAATGGACACAGCCTCAATGTGAAGTATATTCAGTTCTGCTATAGTGATATGAAGGGTTACCTCTTATTATTCCAGGCTGTTCCATGTGGGGACATTTTGTTGGTGGTGAATGACATTTTCTTAGTAGAATGAGGGTATAGACAAGACCTTGCTTTGATCCTGTTACAGTAAGTTTCATGTACGTTGTAAGACGTTTCAGTGCCCACCCAAACACCTGGGCCTTGATCAGCTGTTTAGCTGGTTTTTTGTTTGCTTTTTTGTTGTTTTCCCTTCCCAAATAGATACGTCTGGTCATAAGATTGTGAGCGAAGAGAGATGAATCATAATGTCCCATCTGCCCTACTTCCATCAATAGTGAAGACAAGCCCAACGTTCTCAGCTACACCTGGCCTGGAAAGGGTACGTTTATTAATGTGTGGCTGAATCCATCGGCACACTTCAGGAAACTGAAGCAATGTATTGTGGAGTGATGACTTGGTGCAGGAGTGAGAGCTTGTGTACCTGAGAGGTTGGGGGGGGGGAGGTGAGAATTCAGGGAGGAGAAACGGAGCAACAGTGAAGTCTCCGCAAACATACCAGAGCTTGCAGGGAAATGTAGGAGGGGTGGGTGTCAGGGCAAGGCTGCTCAGGGGAGCAGGGCTCTTTGGAAAGCTGTCACTTGTGGGTCCCACTGCTTCTGGGGGTGGTCAGCCGAGTGTATGGTAGGGAGCTTGGGGCACTGCTGGTGAGCACTGCTAGCAGACACGGGAAAGGCTGAGTGCGAGCTGGAACCAATGAGGACAAGCTGGCTTCTGTTAGCACCTTTCAGATGATCTCCACATTTCACTACTGACATTTATGGAGAGAATGGCCCCTGCTTCACTTCTTTCTACAGTTGCCCGGACTACATGAAAAAGGGGATTCTGGGAAATGTAGTTCCAAATCAACCAGCTCCATGAGTTTCCCTGTAGAACCTTATTCAAAGGGCATTCTGTAGGCTCACATAATCCCTTCCTTGGCTGACCCCTTGCTTTGAAGACCCATAAAGTAGTGCCTTGAAGGAAGGCACTCCCTGTTCCATTCATTTCTTTTCATCACTGTGTTCAACTCAAGAATGTATATTGGGTGATGGAAGACAGAGGAAAAGGAGGTCAGAACTGGACAGTTAGAACTTGGCAGTTCCCGCTTTGATCCACATCACCAAATAACTTAGGAACCAACCTCATTCTTGTTTGTAATTTCTCACCAGTTTTTCTTTCCTTCATCAGAGGGCCTGGATCATTTCCACACGAGGTTGGCTGTGTTTATGAGCTTTGGACTAGCTTGTCTGCGTCACAGTTGAATCAGGTTTGTAGTTTAAATTCTCATGAAAACCATTGTTGCAGCCGTGGTGGCGAGCACCCTTAATCCCAGCACTGACACAGGCAGGTGGATCTCTGAGTTCAAGACCAGCCTAGGGAGCAAGTGCAGACCGGTCAGGGCTATACAAAGAAATCCTTTCCCTGAATAAACAAAGAAACAAATAAATAAATGAAACAAAAAAGAAGGCAAAGCAAAGAATAGGCTAAAATGTGTAGAAAGATTACCATTGAGTACACCCACAGTCTCTGTCTTTTCTGATGAGTCAAATAGACATAAGGCTGTGTGTTCTATTATATTTGGTCTCAAAATAAGAAAGCCACAGGGAGATTTAATGATAGCTTAACCATTACTTAGTGGCTGAGATTGGTATCGGAATTGGGGTCAATTAATGAAACTATTCAAGAAATCTAAAGCCCGAGTTCTAGTTTAGACCCTCTACATAAACACACACACCTTATTTTCTTTGTGATGGGACCACTACATCGAGCCTCATTTTTTCATTTGTGAACTTTGGTCTGTATCGAGACCAACTTTGGTCTTATCTTCTAGAACAAAGTGGGATAATACTGATGACATCACCTAGGAAGCCATAAAACGCCAAACAGATCCCAGTTATTAATATCAGTGACAACAAAAAAATGGTGTATGATAAAACCACAGACAGAAACAGATTGATAATTGGTCACAAGAAGCATCAATAAAGAAGTCTTAAAAACGTTTTACTTATTAGTTAATTGTGTGTGTGTGTGTGTGTGTGTGTGTGTGTGTGCGCGCGCACGCGCGCATGTACCTATGTATGTGAGTGTGCCTATGTGCTGGTGCTTGGTATGCAGAAGTGAGAGAACTTCTTGCAGAAATTGGTTCTTTACTTCCATCAAGTGGGTACCTGAGAAGTGAACTCAGGCTTGGCAACAAGCACCTTTATCTGCTGAGCCATCGCAGCCCCTTAATAATACTTCTCAACCAGTAATAGTTAATAAGTTTTTTGCACCCTGATAAGTCTCTCCACCAAGGCAGCAATCCAAATCAGACCAAATCAGACTGAATTAGAAAAGCCCCCCAGTTTAATGGGTTAAGCATTCCTGGGTGGTTCTCAGGCTCCCCAGAAAGGAGGCGGGGAAGAGAAACTGGAAAACCACGTGTCTGTTTTCAGATGCAGTTTATATCCCCTGTGGGAGTGGTCTTGAGCCTCTCTCGGGGAGGAGCTGTGTTTGGCGGGCTTTGAAGGTTCTGGTTTAGGGAAAGAAATGGGGGGAGGGGAGTTGAGGTGGATCTTCCACCAGAATAGTTAAGAGGTCACATAGACATCATCATAATATCTAAACTATGGCACTGTAGTAGAATCTTGTAGCTCCAAAAGATGGAAAAAATCTGTGCAAAACTTGTCTGAATTTCTCGGTGGTATCAGAACGTCTATGCTCTTTGGGTAATGAAGTGTGAGTTCCCTTTATTCCCCTAGATGTCTCTGGGTACCCCTCCCCCTGAGGTTGTTTCTTTGATTTTCTGAGCAGCTGTGTATGTTTTTGTAGTATTGATAAAGGGGTGAGGCAGGGCGAACCCTGGTAACAGCAAGTGGATGGGACGGAGCTGTGTAGTCTTCAGCCTAAGGGTTGACTGGAAGGGAACGCAGCCTCCACTTCAGGTCACAGCTCTGTGACAAATGGCTCCATTGCTAATAAAGATAAGCTGGATTGCAGGGCAATCTGGCAGAAATATTCCTGCCTTAAAAAAAAAAATTGTGATGTGTGACGATGGGGGGGCGGGGTGGAGGCCCTAAAAATTTGCTCCTATCTGTCAGAAATCATCATCCGGGAGAGTTTTATTATGAGGGAAGTCAGACCTGCAGCCTTTGCTTTGACCGCAGAGGCCAGAGGTGTTTATGTTTCTTTCAAGATATTGAGTCCAGAGTTGAGGTCTGGTATTTGGCTGGTGACTGTTCAAGAGGAGGGATTTGGCTTCTGGCAGAGCATAAAGCCAAACGACAACAAAGCTTTCCTTTCAAGCTATCCAAATGAACACATTTCTAATCTGAAATTCAAATACTTGACAACAGAGAGCCTGTGAGCTGGGCTTTGAACAGGAAATTGCTTCATGGTTTTAGCATAATGAATCAGGCAGTTAGACTAAATCCATTTAGTAGGAGAAGAATGCTTTCACATGCTTTGTGAAAGAAAGGGGGAGGGGGTGGACCTTCTTAATCCCCCAAATTTCTTAGGACTTGCAGACACAAACGCCCCGTATACATTTTATCTGCTGTGTTCTCCGCCCGGTATGTAGAAAACCGGTATTCAGGAATCATCTTGGTTGGAAGACGCAGTGTCTTGTAATGTTGGAGGAAATGAATGTGATGGGTACAGGTCAGGGAGTTGCTGGCTGTCTTCGTGTCCCTTGCTTCTCCGGCTGGTGGCGAGTGCATTGCATTGTGAAACCCTGTTTTAGTCCCTGTCAGTGTTAAATCGGACAGCTATGGTGTTGCCTTGTTCTCAAGGCACTCGGGAGACTCAGAGCAGAGGAAGCTGCAGGCATTCCTGGATCAGACTCTCGGCCTTAAGAAAGCAGCAGGCTCCTCAGTCAGCAGGGCCTGAGACATCACGGGTGCCAACCAGACTTTCGGCATGGGGGTAGGGCTGAGCAGACAGAGGACTGGTACTATGAGAAGGGCAAGCCAATTTGCATGCTGTAGAAGGGTGGTAGGCTGTGTAATAAGTCTGACCCTGAGAGAGCCTGCTGGCCTCCCCGGGGAAGAACAGAGAAAGAGAAAATGGAAAATAGAAGTTACAGAAGAAAGAAACAAAAGTAGTCACAATGGTAGTGCAAACGGGAAGAGAGAGAGAGAGGTTGAATCTTATCTGGAGCGAAAGGGGGCGCCATAGGAGTAATAGCAGCAGTCACACACCCCTGAGCCGGGGCCCAAGGAGCTAAGGCCACAACACATCTGCCCCTACGGCAGACAGATGCATTATGAGGTATGCCTTTTCTGTGTAGCATACCCCCAAACTGTTTCCCTACTCCTCACTGGCACAGAAAAATACATAAATGAATGAGATTTCTTCAAAATCATTGTTTTTAATGTTCATATCAAGTAGGCTATTAAAGTTCTTCTAGTTGGCTTGGAGAAGAAGGTCCTTGAGACAGATTACATTACAGAGATATTAAAGAAAGAAAACAACAGAAAAACCCACCCCCAAACATGAGTGTGTGCCAGGTACCCAAGCCATGTTCACATTTAAACAAACAGAGGAACAAACAAACCCAAACCAGGGTGGTATACCTGCCTCTCCAGTGCTGAGGAGCGGCTTTCATGGCAGGGTGGAGACCATGGTACACAGACTGGCTGATACGATCGTGCCGACCTGAGCGGACCTGTAATGAACTAGGCTGAGAAGAAGGATTTTAAACCACAGTAGCCTGGTTCTGGAGTAGAATAGTAATCACCTCAAGAGCAAAACTTGAATGTTTAGGAGACCCCGTATCTTGGGAATTGTGCTGAGGCCCCAACCAGATCTAGTCAAAACTTATTCAGAATGTATTTCAAGCCAGTGAGTGTAAACTGGCCAGAGAGGAGCCTCTATCCTGCCAAGTAGCTCAAATTATCCAGATAAAAATGAGGCAGAATTCCAAATCTAAGCCTGTTGCCAGACAACAGACTTCCCTTCAGAAGAATATCCCAGGGTCTCGGGACTGGAGATGGGGCCATTCTGATGGAGTGACTGGCATGGAAGTAGGTCCCAAGACAATCTCTCTTCCATGCACTGAAGACAGGAATCCCTTTCTCTGAGGCATGACCTTTCATTCCATGATGATAAGTGTAAGTGAGTCTGGAAGGATCAAAGCCAAATTAAATTCATGTTGAAGTAGAAAAGACTTATGTGTGCTCTGTTACAGGAGTCACAGAAAGCTCTTAGCAAGTTTTCTTCAGTATGGGTCCAGAAGCTGGGGCTGTCTCTAGAGGCCCCCAAGACTTTTACAGACTCAAGGCATCTCAGTTCCTAAGAGATGACAGTGACATAGATAAGGGACATCAGGAACACAAGAGACTCCCCAGGTCCTTCTAGAAAGAGAGAAAAGGGTGTGTGTGTGTAGTGCAGGGAATTAGGGTCATGTTTGGATTAAGAGCCCTATTCACGGCTCAATAATTCTTTCAGATTTGGTGTTTTATCTCAAAAAAAAAAAAATCCTTGCATGGTTTATTTTAAAGCTCACCACGTGTTAATGTTTGTCTTCATATAAAAGTGTTTTGAAATGATCTATTATCAAACCCCAGTGAGCTTTAGCAAGAGATGCCCACTTTCTGTGAGGCTCCGAGGATGCCTGGCTCCCTGCCAGTGACTGTCATCTGAGTCGGCAGGCAAGCAGAGACCCGGGTCCAGCTCTTGACACAATCATTATGAGGCTCAAGACCCGGCTCTGAGTCATTCTTTTGTGTTCAGTTCTGACTCAAAATAACTCAAAACAGGCAAGTCTGTCTTTCCCATGTTGCCTTGAAAGCATTAAGAGAGCAGAAAGCACACCAAGATTGCTCTCCTCTTTGACCCTTTCCCAACTGTTAGGGGTTGTGCATCCCTTTTGGAATGGTTTTCTCCTCTTCTGGAATATAAAACACAGTTAGGCACAAATTTCTAACAATAAATGCAAAATAGATTCTTTTTTTTGTTGTTGTTGTTGTTTCTTACTATGCCTCCTTATGGAAATCCTCTCAGAATGGCCAGGCCCCTTGATAGAGAATATATTCACACACATTTCCTTTTGTATTATCCTTGGGCTCAAACTATCTGAATTTTTGAACTGGTTGTCATAATTGGATCTTCGAGTTGAGATTCCGGGTAGATATTTGAATAGTAAAAAATAAAAGCATAAAAATGAAATGACCATTTTTTTAAAAGTGACAATTAGGGTTCCATACCAAAGTATATCTCATAGCATACTGGCCAGTGGTTATACTACAGAGTTCTGGAATCAAACACCTGTAGGTTTAATCCATCTGCAAGCTTCATAACCTGAGACAAATGACTCTTTGAGTTCTGTCCCTTTGTGTATTTAATGGGATCAACATACCTGACTTCATGAGATGAGCCATGTAATGAGCTCTTTGTGCAGCGTTGGTATGCTGTAAATACCCAATAAAGGTTGACAAATGAGGAAAGAAACATACCTTGTACCATTTAAATTTATTATATTAAAATTTTCACTCAATAAAAATATTTGTTTTTGGAGAATTTTCATTTCAGCTCTTCTTCCTCAGAATGCAAGCTCACCAGGTGTTACGTGTGTATCTTAATTATCCAATTGATAGCTGCCTTGCGTATGCTTTCTCTGACACACTGTGTCTAAAACACACATTCTTCCATTCCAATGAACAAAAAGCAGGCACAAGCCGACTTTGTCCCCTCTACCGTGAACACACTTGTGGCTTGGATATAGCTGATCAACATTATTTTTTTTTCCCTTAACATTTCCACTCCCGCAGTCATCTAATAACTTGGAAGCAGATTAATCCATTAAAAGGTGTGCTCCTAGTGTTCAGTAATTGCCAGCGAAGTGTAATCAGATAGCAAGTGCTACGGAAGAGCCTTCAAGAAAGACTATAAGATAATTAAAACATAAAGGTTATGCAAAAGTAGCAAATCAATGGAGACAGTAAACACGGTTTATCAACAGTCCTGAGAACATTTTTTTCAATTCTAAAATGTAAATGGACTTGGGATAGAGCACATGCTAGGATGATAGATAGGGTTCTTGTAACTGTTTAATTAACTCCAGTTTCCTGCATGTTAAAGGTTGCCTCAGCCCACTGGCTCATGTAACAAACTCTCTTAGGATTTTGTTAGCCGCTGTCTGAGACCAAGCCCAGGCAGCCTTTCTTTCTTCCAGGGTTAGGTTTTTGCCCTGCTCCTCTGGAGACCTTATCAAAACACGGCCCTCTGTTTTCTCTATAAATACACAGATATTTTCAATTTCAGCTAAAATGGTTTGACTTTGTAATCAAGGTTAAAGACACACACACACACACACACACACACACACACACACACACACACACACACACACGGCCTGACTAATGAGAGGAGGTTGTCGGAAAGAAGTGCATAATTAAAATTATGTATTGAAATTCACAGGCAGTGTGTACAGAATTTCAGAAGAGCCACGGCATCTCTCTAGATGACGACCCACTTTCTGTTTAATACAGGCTATTTTATAATTAGCCACCAAATTGGGCCACTTGGTTAGTTCAAGCTGATAAAAAGGATAATCAGGAATATTTACATTTTGAAGCTACTACCCTGAGCACCCTGAAAAGGACAGTGATTTGCGGTTCTCAGGTAGCCATTTGAAGTGGAATGTACCTGGTGTTTTGCTTGCAATCGTATATTAATTCAAACTATATGAAGAGACGGGTGTGTGGGGGCCTCCTTTGAAGACTTGCAATATTTATTTAAAAAAAAAAACCTTTATGAGGGCTAAGAGTTATTTAAAAGAAAAATTCTTTTTCCAACCCGGTAGGATTAGGTTTCACACAATTAACTTTATCATTAGTAAACAGAAGAGTTACTTAACCTCTGCCCCCACGGAAGTTCTTGATATTTTGCTTAGTAAAGGGCAAGAAACCCATTATGGCTTATTTATTCCCTTTGTTAAAAGGTTATTTCTGAAGACTGTGATATAGAAACACATAATCCAGTGTTTGTTAATAAAGATCTATTTACTCCAGCATTTAAAGAGATGGCCATTGTGTAATGCTCATTAGTGCCACAAACAGGAGACCTTTCCCTGATGTTCCCACGGGAAAGGCTATCAAGCTGTCAGCGGAGGACTCATTTTCTTTAAATTAAAAATCACCGAGGTGTCCTGGGTGGAGGATATTAAACCCTGTGTAGTCAAGCCATTTCAGTCCATGATGAGCCGAACGGATGCATGCAGCCTACACTTATGAAATCAGATGTTCAAAATGCCAGCTGCCTGTGATTTTTTGAAAATACCTCTTTTCCAATAGTTAGGGTTTTCATCGTGAAGGAGGATTTGAGCTTGTCCTTTTAAACAATGCTTTAGAGAAGAAATTTAGCACTCCTGCTTGCAACATCCATTTTTCAATAAATCTATACTTTCTCTGCCCTCTTCCTTGTTATCAGCCATCCACATCCCAGAGGAAATGCTTTAGGCTTGAGGTTAAATTAAGGTCCTATCTCTAGGGATTGTCTGGAAAGCTGTCTACATCCTCAGAAAAACTTATCTGCATCCTATACAGCCAAGGGGAAGGGGTCGTTCTGCTTCCCATTGATGTCAGTGGTGGGATTATTGCTTGGCAGTTGGAAATGAAAAGAAAACCACAATTACACTTCATTATAAATTATAAATAGCTTGAACTTCAGTATATTGCCATGATGCTGAAATTGACATGGGACACGGATGTCCTATATTCAGGCTCCATCCCTCAAAGGCTAAAGAAAGCATTGTCTGTCTTTCCTTGAGAGCCTAGAGATGCCCTTTGTGCTCATTTGAGAGAAGCATGGTATCTGACAGAAACACCGTGTTACAGCATCTTTCTTAGCATCTGCAAAATAGAAAAGAATGCATCCAATAAAAATTAGTTTTCTAAATTGATTTGTCTACGATATTAAAATTAACTGAGGCCAAAAAGAACTAAATTTTCTGACAGAAGCAAGGCATTAAATGAACATATTAACACGCGCGCATTCTTCCCTTCCACATCCTCAAGCTAAATTAAGTTAAATATTGCTCTATAGAGAAATATTATAAAAATATTTGTCTTTATTAAATCTAGTGAGAGAGAAATAATTCCCAGAGGTTTAGGAGTTAAACAAAAACCAATTTACAAAATGAGAGGAGATTTACAATCATTTACTATAAAATCTCTGAGGGCAAGGGTGTAGGAAAATGTCATGGAGAAGGTACCCAGGGAAAAATGCTTGCTTGTTCTGAATCCGAGCACCAGAGAGGAAGGGGAGGAACTTACGTCCTTATTTTGTAAGCATGTATTAGGCATATATTGTATGACATGCATACTTCCAGCCACTGGGAATATATAAACTATTGATGGGACAAACCCATGTTTTCATGGAACTTACATTTTAAGGGAGGAAAACAGGCAACTGTGAAGTGTATTTTTGTAAGATAAGGTATATCATAGATAAGAATGTATGCAGACAGATGTAATGTTTATGCATTTTGTAAGGACCCCTCGTGATGGAGCAGGAAGAGGTGAGCACTGAGCACAGAATGCGACAAGTAGAACGAGCAGCCAGCACAAACGGCTGCTGGCTAAGTGCACAGCAGTGCTAGGAATCCCAAGTGCCTGGGTGAGGAGAAGAGTGGTAGGAGATGCAGAAAGCCGGGTGGTGGGCTCTAAGGCGTGTTGGAGGTAGATTGCACGGTTCCTTAGAGGTCATTGTGAGTACTTTGAAGATTGTGATCAAAGGACTATTGTCATCCATCATCTGCTTTTTGGAGTACATAACTCTGCTATATGCAGCATAGATTAGGAAGCATGGCTAGAAAAGCAGGAAGAAAGACAGGACACCATTGCAATTACCTAAGGTGACTTGGACCAGGGTTCTCAGAACACGGAGAGTGAGAAGGAAATCCAGATATATTCTGAAGGAGACAAAAATCACACAGTAGTTGAGTGACTCTAGTCTTTTTTTTTTTTTAGATTTATTTATTTATTACATATACAGTGTTCTGCCTGCATGTGTCCCTTCAGGCCAGAAGAGGGCACCAGATCTCATTACAGATGGTTGTGAGCCACCATGTGGTTGCTGGGAATTGAACTCAGGACCTCTGGAAGAGCAGGCAGTGCTCTTAACCGCTGAGACATCTCTTCAGCCTCGACTCTAGTCTTGAAGACAGATGGTGCCAAGGATTTGGGCTGGTAAGCTCGGAAAAATCCAGTTTTCCTTTATTTATTGACATCAGTGTGGCTTTTCAGAAAGAACAGAATTGTGGAGGCGTAAGCAGCTGCTAGGCAGCCTGCGTTTGGGATGAGAAATGAGTTGGACTCAGCTCCTTGGAGATCACTGGTGGTCTTAATAAGAATGAAATCAGTGGAATGATGAGGATGGATTCCTGGTTAAAAGGAGCTAGCAAATGCATTTTAAAAGTTTGGTTTTCAGTATGTGTGGAGAAATGGCTAGTAACTGGAGAGAGAGGGGTCTTGGTAGAGTTATTTTTAAAGTTAGACTATTACAGTGCATTTGTATATTGATCTGTAATAGGAATATTGAGCCAAGCACCTACCGGCTCACAACCAGAACTTGCTAGTAAATCTTACTGTCTAGGTTGTTAACACATGTATCAATGACATTAGGTAGGACCAGAAATCTTTAAACCTGTCACTCAGCTAGTTGACACCAGGTCTATGTTCATAAATCCAAACACACATTCAAACATGGGAGGATCATTCACTCTGCAACGGGAAAATGAAAACATCAAATCATCACAATTTTAACACTCTCACTTCCTGTTGATAAAAAAATGATTTCAAAGCGAAGTTTGCTATGCATGCTTGTTCATTGAAGGTATATGTGAGTGTTTCGGGCCATCGGTCTTTGTGTAAAGATGGTTCAGTGTAAATGGAAGAACGTGAGGACATTAGAAACTAGTTTTTCCACAGCTTCACCACACCACTATGGTTTCATCACCTCTTGGTGAGATTTCTGACACAGTCCAAAGTTGTCAACAAGTGTCTTAATGAGCAGAGTTTGGGATATGGCACTTGCCAACTTCTCACCAGGGCTACAGGTGAGACCCATTCTCTGTGCCTTTACCAACACTGTCCCATTGTCTGGCAGACCCTCTTCCACCTCAGAGCACCCAACTCATACTTGAAATTCTGATCTATTTGTGTGCTCTTATGTGGAAATCATCTTGGTACCACCTTTAGGGTTTGGTCCACACTGAAATTATGTCCATTCCTAGAATTATTTTCTTTAAAGAAAATAAACTCTCATATTTTTTCATAGTTTTATATGTCCTATTTCTTTACCTAATTAGATTTAAGAACTTACATACAATCTAAAGAAAGAATTCATTCATCTTTTCGAAGTATTTATAATTGTCCTGTTTTTAAAGTTCAGTTAGACTTCAGGACAAGTACAATTCCTGTGCTTCTGAACCACAATGGAGTGTGTGATTCTGCTGAGCCTGTCCTTTCTAGACATGGAATTAGAAAACAGACATGCTTGAGTAACCTCTCTTGAGAGGAACTCAGGAAGGACCTACAAGACTGAAGAAGAAAAGATGAACTCAGTCAATTATGTATCCAGGTGTAGGAAGAGTACAGTGATGTTCCAAAATGTGAACACTATGTGAACACCGTCTAATACAATCCCATCTCCAGTGGGTACATAGTCTCACTTTTTTTTTCAGCAGCACATATTTGTCACTCTGGTTTTAGGATAGCTCTGTCTTTTTTTTTCACATCCAGCAAAAGCTTCTTTGCATGCCCCTCTGTGCAGTTTGTGCTAACATATGGCTTTCTAAACCTCTAGATGTCATTTTCTTCTGTGTCCGTGGACTTCATGTGGTCTCAAACTCATAACAGTTATTCACTCTCCTTATGAACAAGACTATGACTTAATCACTTTAATTTGTTGCTTCTTCGTTTTCAGATTGAAAGTTCTTCTTCCTGGCTATTACATGTAAGACACTAGGAGCACTGGTCACAATCTCGGTCACTGTCTGCTCTGTTTCCCCTTTGGGGTTTTCAGCAGCATTCTTGGCTTTGACTGATACCTATAGTCAGATGATTTCACCTACTTAATTGCTTCTCCTCCTTAAGATATCAGCTCGAATATTGCTCTAAAGAGCCATATCTGACCAGGCCTCACTTCTCACATGAGTGTCTCCTCATAGTCTCTTGTGATGCGTAGTGGGTAGCCATTCCAACCTTGATCTGGAAGTTCCAACCTCCATTGAGGCTTTGGTAACTGTCACGCCTACAAGGCGGGGCCAAGAGAGGACCCTGAAGACCTGAGATCCAGATGCTGTCTCTCTTGGTTCCTGGACCCTGGATGCTGGAGGTAGACCGAGCAGAGTTCTCCAGAGCACACTGCCGGACTGCGCTACGTCTTTCCCAGACCCTGCAACCTACCTATCCCTTCATTTGTAAGTTATGCCACTAAATAAACCTCCCTTTTAACTACATGGAGTGGCCTTAATAATTTCACCAACAGTGATGGTTACACATTTGGGAAGATCTGGAAAACAGGTTGAGTGTCTGTTTCTCCTACTAAACTGTGAGCATCCTGTAGGTAAGCATTTGCTTGTTTGGGTTAAGAATGATACCCCAGGAAAGGCGCAAAGCTACACAGAGAAACCCTGTCTCGAAAAACCAAAAAAAAAAAAAAAAAAAAAAAAGAATGATATCCCTAGCTCCTTGCAGAGTGCTTGGCACTTTGCAGGAGCTCAAAAATTAATTAACATTTGATTCATTCCATGTTTTATTTAGTTATTTATCACAGAACAAAGTTCTCATGTTCAATAATCTCAGAGACAAAGTCCCAGTCACCATTTTATCAGTAAAGATTGCAACAGGAGAGTTACATTGAGAAAAAAAAATATATAGTTTTCTTCATTTAGAGTTTGTGGAAGGGATCTGAGGCTTGCAGGCAATTTCTAATACCTAACATCAACTCTGTTCAGAACTTAACAATTTATTTCTTTTCTTTATAGGATCGAGTTAGCAGGCAAGACTATGATGCATATTCTTCACTGTTACCCTTAGTAATATGCCACTGGGAGACTAGACTAGTCTGTGATTGAGTATACCTTATAAGTGTGTTTACTGGCCAAACTCAATAGACTGGATGACATGGAAAAAAAAAACATACAAGAGAGATGGGAGAGACTGGGGGAGATACTTAAGTGTTCAAATTTGGTATTCTATTCAGATACGTGAGTCTAGTGTAGGAATGTCAATTGTCTGATATTCATTGACACTCTTGCTGTGGGAATAATATCCCTTCCCAGATTCCTGGGTTCTCGAATTTTCCTCGAATCATTCGAGGATTTGACTGGTTTTGTTTCATACTCTCACTGGTGTTTTTGAAAGATGAGAATAAAAAATTTTAATGCTAATCTAAGAAGGAAAAACAGCTCATAGTTGGTAATTAGAAACAGTGTCTTTTCTTACAATAATAGTATGCTGTCTTGTTGATTCAACTTTAATTTTCAAGGTCATATTTTCCCCATAAGCTCTCTAGAATGCCTCAGTAAAGTGTACTACATACATTTAAAAAGGCAAATAGCTAAAAATCCAGATGACTAATCAGTTTTATGGGAGAATGTTACTTGAAGACAAAGCTAGTTGACAACCCTGTGCTGTGCTTGAAAAGGCAGTTACTACTTGGCTAATTATTACTTTCATTTTTATGCAAAAAGAAGAATGACTTTATCCATGACATTGTATGAACTACACAAAATAATTTTTTTTAAGAAAAATTAACCAAATACAGCCATTCAGATCTGACTGGTGTGGTGATTTGATGAACATGGGCAGAGACAGATAAAAGACCATATGGAGAAGTGTAAGCAGACCCTTACGAAAGCAGCAGGTCCCCCTCACAGTTTAAAAGAACAAGCCACAAGATGAATTTCTTTAATGGAAAAAAAAGACGTGAATCACAACCACATGCTTTCCTTGAGGAAGATAAATAATGAGATCAGAGTTCACTTTAAAAGTCAAATTCTTCCACTTTAGAGAACGTTTGCCCAGGAGCGGCTATGAAAGACTCCTGGCCACGCGGCTCATTAAAACTTCCTTTATCGGTCTCTCTCCTTTGAACCTTGGAGTTTGGAAGTAACATCTACATCCTACTGTGTCATCATTTCTTTTAAGCCTCCTGATCCTCCTGCCTCAGCACCTGCAATGCTGGGATGACAGGCGTGTACTAACTCACATGCCTGGATAAAAGGTGTGTTGTTGTTGTTGTTGCTGTTGTTACTGGGTTTGTTTGTATCCTTCTGCTGCCAGGGGTCAAAACCAGGGCCTTGTACATGCTGGGCACCACTGAACTGCATCCAGTCTTATTCATCTATTCTTAAGGTCATGTTGTGATTTACCTGTCTTTATATATAAGCATGCTTTATTTAAGAGAGTGTAGATGTTTACTGCCTGAGTTTCTACATTCACAAGATGTAGATGTTTCTACATCCACAATATGCTCATTTCATATACATTCAGTTGTAGTCTGTTCGAGAAACAGGAAATGAAGGCAGGCACTTCCAGAAGGGAGGAACTTGAGGAGCACCTGAGCATTTACCAAGCTGGTGAACTAGTGGAAGCGGTTAAATCAGGAAAACTGACATTCAGGAAATCAGAAGCTCAGCCATCACCAATGAGCCCAATGGCCTCAGGAGTCAAATATTGGTCAGAGAAGCTGTGGAGGAGCGACCAGCTGACTGTCTCTCCACACTTCGCAGTCGGAAAAGACAGCACAATCTAAGTCCCTCCCTACTCCTTCCTGTGCGTCTTCTCTATCCTGGCTTCTTCATGGCTAATTCCGGTCAGCTACTCGCTGGCTCCACCCCCTGATTTAAAGTTAACTTTATTAACACAGTCTCGGGGTGTCACAGTGCAATCAAATATCCTGGCACAGCCTCAGATACCTTAAAGGAGACACTCCAGGAAGATGACTGAAGCTGTTCTTGTCTGCTGCCCGCATCAAATTCCAGTAGCTCCTGTAGATCTCCTGCTTTCAAAGTCATGTGCAGGTTCCTCTCATTTGCTGACCCAACCTGAGATTAAAAAAAAAAAAGTGCCCTTCCTGATCTTAAAACCCAGGGCAGAACCTAAAAGGAATAAAGGCATCGGTTACCAGCAGGCAACCTGGACACAACTTGACTGGTTATAAAAATCCTTGAGTCATGACTTCTTTCCCACGGAAATCCTTTCCCTGACTTCGGGCAGTACATGCTGCAGTGTAACCCGAATCAATTTTCTCCCAGTCCCCTGATTCATTAAAAACCGACCGTAGTCATCACTTTTCTTACTGCACTGAAGGAAAGGAAGCTTTATTTGGACTCAGAGAGTACAGCCCATCAAGGCAGAGAAGGATGAACACTTAACACTCAGTTCACTTTCTCCTTTGTCCCTGCTTATTCAATCCAGGACATCAGTCATGGAACGGAGCCTCCCGTATTCTGGGTGGGTCTTCCCTCTTCACTGAGCCTCTCATGGACACACTGAAAGATATGTCTCGCCTAGTAGATTTTAAATCCAATCAAATTGACAGGGAAGATTAATTTATCTCCTAAAGGCCATTTTCTTCCTCCTTTATTTTTGGAATACGGTGATATCATTTAGAGTATTAGTATTTCTAGTGAATAGTGCTCTACCTTCATACTATTAGTTTCCTTATGAGAGAAGACACCTTCCCTGCCTTTTGTGTTTGGTTGTGTGACCTGCATACAGCCATGGAATGTAGGGAGCACACAGCACAGTTGCCGTTCTAACCAGAGGCATTTACAAACACTGCTCTCTTTGCTAACTCGCTTGTTCTTCCTCTTGTCAAAAAGAATTGCTTATCCTAGATCAGGGCTTTCAACCTGGATCCCAGAACAAAAAGGCACATGGAAGAGAGCCCAACCCCACCTGGAATGGTATAGCATGGGCAGGGACATAAACCTTGTGTTACATAGCACTAAGTATCTGAGGCTAGTCATGACCGCAGCTGGACAGGACAGTGGCTGCTTCTCCTAGTTCTCGAATTCAATGCCCTCCTTCCCCCGCAATCTAGCATTCATTATTTTTCTTTGAGAATAAACACTGCGTTGATGAAGGCTGGGGTGGCATAGAGGGAGGGCCTGTGCCCTGGCAGTCTTCCTGTGATGGGACATTACTGATCTGAACACCGTCACTGGGTAACATAGGGCACATGAGCCACAGCCGTCCATGATGAGCTGTCCACATGTTCCACACAGCTGTGTACGGCCCCCACACTAGAGACCGACACACTGTCCAGTCGCTGGGAACAAGGGGACATGGATGTTTGTTGTGGCCACTCAATGCACCCTTGTCATAAGTGCTTTTCAATCTGTCCTGATTTCAGGGGACTTTTCTGACCTTAAAATTCTTTTTCTAAGCCAGGTCTGGTGGTGCATGGGATTTAAGAATCCCAGCACTTGGGAGGCAGAGGCAGGAGAATCTCTGAGTTTGAAGCCAGACTGGTGTATAGAGTGGGTTCCAGGACAGCCAGGGCTACACAGAGAAAGCATGTTTCAAAACAAACAAACAAACAAAATTAGTTTTCTGTCCTATTTTTCTTGTCTATTTTATTTATAGTACATAAACATTGTAAAAATCTTCTGTTTTTTTGGAAAGGATTCTTCTATTGTTGATTTAACCCTCACATAATAAAATGATAGTAAAAGCCTTGCTTGTCTTATTCTGTACTGCCCTTGCTGTGCCTAATACAGAGCCTAGCACAGGACAGGAAACACATGCTCCTAGAGCCTATGATAAGGCATTTCCTACCACATTACACCCTTTTGCTTATGATTATGCAGAACTATTTCAACTTTGGCTTGCTTCTTTGAATACTATTTCCTAAAATACAGCTAGCTGCTTCATCAACTTCTCCACTGGCTTCCTTTTTCCGTTCTGGCTTAGGTTCTGTATCTACGTTCCATAGGCAGATTGAATTGTGTTGATAGAGGGACTCTTTGTCTTTGAATGAGGCACATATTAGCTAATAAAATAATATATGTGGATGCATGGTTGTTTAGTGAGAGTTAGTGGACTTGTTTCTAAATCTATCTCTTAGTAGTTTCTCAGATGTGTTATGTTTTTCTTTAGCTATGTATTTTCCTCTAGTTTCTGCCATTTATTAGTCTTCTTTGGTTAGAAGATTTATTAGTAGATGAGAGCTGAAGGCCAGACCCTCTGTGGGCTTTGGGGGCCGGCAGCTGTGATTTATTTGGTATGACAGTTATTAAACTATACAATATGTTTTCGTTGTTAACACAATAGCATCAATATCTAATTTATAGTGTTCCCTTCTCTTCAAATTGGAAGATTTGAAGACATGAGGTTTCCATTTATCCTAGAATCGAGGACAGGGTTGAAACAGAATAACAGTACCCTGCACTTCACAGAGAGGGTATGTGGCTGACAGTTGACTGATGCTCCTACTTCTCTTTATTGCACCCTTGTGTTGAACATAAGGTGGTGACATCGGCCATGGCCTGTGTAAGAGCATCATCAGTGCAGGTAGAACCTGTGATTCTATTTCTAGGCAACAGAACATGAGATAGGTGATGGAATAGGTATTTCCATACCATAGTTACTTTACAGACATTCCACATTAACAGGCTGGTGACAGATGCTCCTCAAAACACTAAAGAAGGAAAGTGGTATCTTGTGAGAGGGACCATTTAGATGCTTTCAAGAGGGACACCTAACAGAGCTCCAAGTGTTAAGAGAAATTCTCAGCCAATTGACAGTAACAAAGTGAATTTTTAATACCGTGGCTATCAGAAACTGATTTTTACTGACCACCATGTGAAGTTGGTAGAATTCCTGAGTTGTATAAAAGAACCTAGCATGAAAAACACATTGATTGCAGCCCATGAACCCTTGAGCAGAGGATCCAGATAAGCTATGTTAAGCCTACTGGCCCAGAGAAATGATAAACATGCATTGTTTTAAATCACTGGTTTAGAGATCATTTTTATGCACACGAAGAAAACATATATTACCCATACTTAGGGCAAATGTCAATCATCAATTGTCATTGATCTTGGATTGGATTTTTGTTCAAACTGGACCACTGCACCTAGATGATTATTTAATGGGCTAGTCCTCTTCCAGAGCAACTACAAAGAAAGAGCTAGATGAGTTTACTATAGCTGGAAGTTTTCCTGTGTCCTGCCCGGCTCAAGTCCCCCAAGTAAACACACACAGTGGCTTATATTAATTATAACTGACTGGCCATTAGCTCAGGCTTATTACTGACTAGCTCTTATACTTAAATTAGCCCGTAACTATTAATCTATGTATCGCCACATGTTCCATGACTTTACCTGCGTCCCATTACATGTTGCTCCTTTGGCGGCTTGCTGGCATCTCTCTCTGCCTTCCTCCTATCTCTCTAGTTAGAATGTCCTGCCTAACTTTATTCTGCCTCACCATTGGCCAAACAGAGCAACACATATTCATAACATACAGAATTGGGTAAACATCAGTTTACCAAAGCCATTTAAAAACACTAGAAAAAAGTAAAATCAAAGGAGAGTAGCTAATATAAAGTTTCAGAGAGAGAGGAGATATCTTCTGAGTTTATTTGGTTATTAACATGTAACTGTCCAACTTGAGCCACAAACTGAGGATCTGCCTAGCCTGAGTCTCCACTGGGAAAGGCCTAGCTTGGGAGGCTCTTATTGGTCACACGTACTAAACTCCTGTGTTAAAACCTCCAGAGGATTTCAGGGCATAATTAGCTTCTTCAGGGGGTAGTCACTGCTCTTTGATTGTGTGTAAGGATTGTTGACACTTGAGCACAACTGTGAATTGTAGCAGGAATCTTAAAAGTTCTTATTAATAAAATCAAATGCAAGGCCAGTTATTGGGGTGAACACTGGAAGATCAGAGAGACAGAACAAGCCATAGCTAATCTCACCTGGCCAACTTCTCAGCTGATCTTGTTTCCTCAGACTGGAAGCTTCTGTGTTCTCATCCCAATGGCTCTCAGCTGAACTGCTGCTCGAAAGCCTGAAGCTTAACCAGCTAAAAGCTTCTAGTTTCTGGTCCTCACGCTTCATATACCTTTCTGCTTTCTACCACCACTCCCTGGGATTAAAGGCTCACTTTCTGAGATTAAAGGTGTGAGTCACCATGCTTGGCTGTATCCTTGAACACATGAATTTCTGCCTCTGGAATGCTAGGATTAAAGGCGTGTGCTACCACTGCCTATCCTAAGTATCTAGTGGCTTTTCTGTTCTCTGACCCCAGATAAGTTTCTTAGGGCACACAATATTTTGGGGAACACAATACCACCACAGTGAATATCTTAATATTTTTCTACTTTTCAGTAAGACCCTGGAATAATAACTACGAAGCAATCCAACCTGGGAATGTAATGGAAATTTTTCTTTTTTTTTTGGGGGGGGGCACGTTCCTTAATGCAAAAGGCAAAAAACATAAAAGTAACTAAAGGGTAAAAAGGCTACTGCCCTCAAATAAATAGTTTCAAAGCTTGCAGCTGACTTCTCAACTTAACTGATGAAAGTCTAGTAACAGTGGAATGCACTCCTAAGCATCAAATGAGAAAAATCAATTACATGGAATTGCTTACCCAGAAAGAATATCCATCAAAAATATAGGTTAAAAAATAAGTTAAAAAAGTTGTTTCCCAGGAAAATAGAAACAAGAAAATTTAATACCACCATGCCTGAATTAAAAAAAAATATTAAAAGGGGAAGACAGAAAAATGACAAGGTAGAAAAGAGTGAGGAACACTGAGTGGATACATCCTAAGGGTAAAATGAAATGAGTATAAACTGTAAAAATAACCACTGTAATATAGGAACTTAAATGTGCATAAAAATAACATTAATGATAATATAGTTCAAATATTTACTTACTTGTTATGCTCTCACAAATAACAAAATAAGATGAGGGTAAATGGAGGTAAAATGTTCTCCAAATCTAACATAAACACAGAAATGTTTAAAAAAAAAATCATTCCCTCAGACCAAAATAAACCCAAAGTGTGTGCTTTGATTTCTATGGTACCACTAAGAGAATTGTATGAGGAACGATGTGGCTTTTCCTGGATCTCAACTTCTCAACTTCCTCTGACACTGTGTTATGTGTGGAGGGTCCTCAAAATGACGCTTTCATACTCCCCGTGTCCCACCAGCAGCCCTCGCTTGGTACCACTAGTTGGTGTCCATGATTTGCCTGTTAGAACTGAGGTGTTCTCAGATAAAGCTGGTGTCCTGCTTGAGATCTGAGAGAACACTTTGCCACTGTCTCCGCTTTCTTCTTCTTTTAGACCTTGGGAAAGCATACCATCTAGCGCAGGGTTTGAACTGTAACCAGCTTCTATGTTACCGAACACAGAATTTAATGGTACTTGAACTTTTTTAGTGGTGATCTATTCTTTCTCGCAAGAACGGTACAATAAAATTTATCCTGTTTCTTCAATGTTAACCAAGGGACCTGAAGTGAATTTCATAATTAGAAGTTGTAAGCAGTTTGAGACATTGCACTTTACTTTTACTGAGGACATAAAGGAATTTAAACAAGCGGCATAGGTAGCTTCAGCTGTCAACTTGACACAAACCTGGAATCATCTGGGAGGAGGGAACCTCGACGGAGATAGTGTCTCTGTTGGGCTGGCCTGTGGAGCATTTTCCCAATTGTTAATTGAGGTAGGCTGTACTATTGTGGGAAGTACCACCCCAGGTAGGTGAATTTGGACCTGAAAGCTAGCCGAGCAAGCCAGAAGAAGGAAGCCAGGAAGCAGGTTTTCTTCACGGTCTTTGCTTCAGTTTTCTGCTCCAACCTCCTTAAGTTTCAGCTTTAGTTTTCCTTGATGATGAACGGTCACTTGGAAACCAATTAAATCCTTTCCTCCCCAAAGTTCTCTTGGTCGTGGTTTTTAATCAAAGAAATAGAAAGGCAATTAGGATAATGAGGAAAACGGTTTAAAAGATAACAAAATTTTAGTAGTGCAGAAATATTGTAACTTTGCTTAAAGTGACACCAGAACCAAAGAAAGGCCAGCCAAGAGCGAGTTGAAGAGAGATACCAAGTAGTCGTAAATATGTGATGCTCTCCCCTCTTCCCTCCTTGTCTTCTTGCCTAGAGTCCTGACGTTTACGTCATCATGCTGCTAGACATTTTGTCCCTATGATGACTATGACATAGTTCCCTTCTGTAAGAGTTCATCTTCCGGTTTGTGGAGATATCTTCCTTTTTCTGAAAAAAAAATTCTCATCTTCAAAGAAAGTGAACTTTTGCCTGACCGGGCAGCTGAATTAACACTACGCTTTGAGATCATCTAAGATCGTCTCCTTTAACCTGCTGTCCTAGTGTGTAATCGGCCTGTTTGAATTTGACCTGCCTGTAAGAGAGCAGCCTAACCAACCTTACTGTGCTTTGGATTTCCCGTGTAATCAGATTTTATAAACCTAAATAAGCTAAGTGTATACATTTAATACTAAGTTATGTACTCTTCCATTCCCCCCCGGCCCAGAGTAACATATATGCAGATGTGTGTGCCGTGGCAATCATTTGTTGAAAGCAAACCACAGGTTGAAAACAATCTCAAACAAAACAAATATCCAATAAATGTTGTAAGCAACCTGTGGATATAGATTGACATCACCTGTTTACAGCTTTGAGCATTATTCTGGATCAGGTGGGGTCAGTAAACTGCCTTGGAAAACTTCATAAGATTTCTCTAAAGAATTCCTCATCTGTCCTTAGATGTCCATGATATGTTTTCTGTGCTATTTAGTACAGAACAAAGCCCTTTGCTAAGGACAGATTAGGCACATCATGTAGGCAACAACGACAGACAGACTGGAACTGCACAATAGACAGACCACAGACAGGCCAGTAGCCACACAGCACAGACAGATGGAAGACAGGGAGAGAAGTAGAGAGTCTAAATCAGGCTCTCTCTTGGTAAAAACTAATCCAAGAGGAAGTCTGTATTTTCATTCCTTAACGTGCTATCCATATAGTTTGGTACCTTCTTTGTGGTTATCTTTGATGCGTTAACTGATGTACTATTTTAATGACTCACACACGTGATCTAACAGTTTCTACATGATGCAGTGTGTGTACTTTTCAAATCCTAGGCAGCTTCCATTTCGGCACTGGGGCTGTATTGATTGAGAGAATAATCACAGGTGGAGAGCTCAATGATCAGATATAAGGGATGTTAATACTTTTTTTTTTTTAATCTACAAGGGAAAAGGAGGCAAAGGGAATAAAAAGCCTTTGCCCTAATAACGTAACTTTTCAATGCTGCTTTATTTCTCCTCAGGTTGCTGAAGAACTGTTGTAGGCATGCGAGAGGGGACTCAGCAACTCATAACATTTCTTAGTTGCCAAAGTCTATTTAATACTAAGCTGAAAATGTTCTTTTCTGACATTCCCAATTTTCTTAAGATCACCAAGGGTCATTTGGAGGTCATTAAGTGGGTGACAATAACCTTATAGATGTCTTAGTATTGGCAGTTTTGTCAATATTATGACATTCACCAAGATATTTTTACTAAGATTTCCTTTGTTCTCATTGTTTTTGTTACATGATTATTTGTTTATAGTTTTGAGATACTGGTATTTAAAAAAGAAGAGAGAGAGAGAGAGTTTAATAACATTATGAACTGGGTATAGTGGCACACACCTTTAATCTCAGCTCTTGGAGGCAGAATTGGGTAGATCTCTGTGAGTTCAAGGTCAGCCTAGTCTTCATAGTGAGTTCTAGGACAACCAGAGCTACACAGTAAAACCCTGTCCAAAAAAAAAAAAAAAAAAAAAAAAAAGAAAAAGAAAAAGAAAGAAAGAAAAGAAAAATAAAAAGAAAAGAAAAAGGCTATTTTGGGCTATAATTTGAAAGCAAAGGCAGCAAATACTATGTGTAATTTCTGATTCTACATGACCATTAGACTTGTGTCTAATGCTGCTGATAGGAATGACTAAATATGATGATGAGTTGATAGCTATACTATCAAAACTTGCTTTTGAATCTTCATGTGATAATCAAATATAGGTACAATAATATTAGAGAATATATAAATTGCTCTACATCATAGGATGGAAAGGCAATAATTTAATGTAAGTCAGAGAGTTGATTGATATTTTATGTAAAATATGTATCTAAGAGAATCAGTTTTATGTTTATCAATTAATTAATACTTCTTTTGATGCTAGTGACAAAATTAGACACAATACATGAAATAGTTCACCCTTGCTATAATATTCCACATTGTGATTTTACTCTAGTTTTCATATATTTGCCATGATGTAAATACGGTATTTATCTTTGTTATCTAATTTTTATGTCTAAGCTGTATTTTGTTTGCAGTCTCTATGCAAATGATGTATCCATAATAACATACATGATTAAAAGGAGAAGCATACATAAAACCAAGTTGTGTTGATGGTAACAATTCTATAAAGCATCAGAAAAGATTTGGGAAAAAAATTTTGACAGAAGAATTAAGGATGCATTCGACATGATGTTTGGCATAAATATTATTTGGGAGAATTGTCAAATCTTTACTTAATCTGTTAAAGGGCTACCTGAGTAAATGCTAGCAATTTTGCATTACTTAAATTTCTGATGTATAGTTTTGATCACTTAGAAAGCTGAAGTAGCTATTTTCAGCTCCTTAATAATAGTGAAAAGTTTGAAGAATTATCTTTTAAAAATCTGTCCAACTCATTACTGAGCAAATTTAAAGACATATTAAAATAAGTTTCACTTAAAAATTCTAGTTTCAAAGGAAAGGCTGATTGGAATAATTGACATTAAGTGCTGTTTTGAGTAGCAAACTAGTGACTTATTAATTGACATTAAACAGGAAAAGTTTGTGAAATGATATTAAATTAACATTTACATTAAATTAATAAAGGATAGTTTAGAAGATGAGAAAAGAACTTTCCCATTAGAGGAAATTTCCATTAATAGAATCGATGTTAAATGAATTTGATAAGAAGGAAAAGATGTCTGACTGCTTACAAATGAGAATGTGTGTGTGTGTGTGTGTGTGTGTGTGTGTGTGTGTGTGTGTGTGAGAGAGAGAGAGAGAGAGAGAGAGAGAGAGAGAGAGAGAGAGAGAGAGAGAGAGAGACACTCAGTTCACAGAGGACTACTATGGACAATAACAGCTTTGGGGAGACTAGATTTTCTAGGGATAGTTGCAGCCATTACACAAACTCTGAGCACAAAACTACAAACCACTGTCTGATCCAGAGACCAGAGAAAAGTCTTGATAAACTGCGCCTTTCAGCTGCTGGTTGTTATTATGCTTTGAAAAGTGCAGTTTTTGGAAACCCTTCAACAGGAACTAGAAATGGGTTAATAGTTTCAAAAAGTGTGGTGTAATAAAACCGTTTGTAAATACCTATTTGGTTTTAATATTAATTTCTCGGATTTCCTTGTAGCAACCTCTCATTAAAATGTAAGGCCTCAGAAATTTATCAACCAATATGTTTGATTATTAAGTCCTCAGGTGGCTCTGAACATATTTCTCGAATTATTCTACGTGGTATGAAAATGGTATTACCACCGGAAAAGGAGGAAAATAAACTTGGATTTAACCATGACCATTTGAGTGCCTGCTGAGTATTTGAGAAGGGTAAGTCCAAATTTGTTTTGCAGACATGCTGGGATTGGGTTCACATTGCTGTTTTTCCATTACGAGCATTAGGATGACAGAAGTGATAGGTAGATTGGTCATCCCAATGACTGGTCATGTTGTCACACTGCTAATTTCAAATACAAGCTTCAATATGCCAGATTGTGGTTTCCATAGGCCAATTAGATGAACTCACCTGCGATTTTCAATCTAAATCTAGTATCAGCGTAATTATGTATAGAAGAACATGGTTTTGGCCGTGTGGGTGAAGACATCAGTACGAGTTGATGTTGGTGGCTAATATTCTGGAAGAGTGCATGCCTATGGATGGTTGGCACCACCTTCACTGAACAAAGGCCATCGAGTGGCTGCCGCGGAACCTGTGCATGGTTTCTTCCTGTTCTATCCAGTGTGTCCAGTGCTGCGGGCCGCAGGAATATATCATAAGAACTCAGCTGGTTATGGCAAAGTCACTACCTGGAGGAATCAGGGAATTCCTCCAGAGGAAGCCAAATCCCAAGGAGTTTTTGGTGTTACTTGGCTTGTTATATATCAGCTGTCTTCTGTTATGAAAATCATGTGTGCCTTCATAGTTTTCTCAATTGACTTTTCCCTAAGTACGGCTAACAATGTGGACTGATCACTCTCTAGACATACACATTCCAGGCATTTGGAGAACAGCCTCAGGAAAGGCTTTCTCTGGAATCAGATATCTCCCCTAGCCACTTTCAAGGACTAAAGGAGACACCACCCAGGTGGTTGCCCAACTTCCGAGGACTAACAGTGATAACCACCCACAGGCGAGTCTCCTGACTTAAGGTAAATTCCACAAGGAGACACCGCCCAGGTGGTCGCCCAGTTTCCGAGGACTAACAGTGATAACAGCCCACATACAAGTCTCCTGACTTAAGGTAAATTCAACAAGGAGACACCGCCTAGGTCAGGTGGACGTTAAGTAATAACTTTACACAATTTAGCTCGGACCCTCCTTTTATATACTTGGACTTCCAGGGCAGAGGGTCGGAGAAGAGAAAAGAGAATGGAAGAACTAGACGGGTAAGAACTTGAGAGGAACAAACTGAGATGGGGAAGAACTAGATTGAAGGTTAGAAGAGAGTACTAGAGGAATGAGATGGAAGATGAGGATGAGTCAGATGGGGAAGAACGAGATGAGGAAGAACGAGATGAGGAGAGAGAAGGAGATGGAAGAGAATATGATATGGGAAGGAACAAGATGGATGAGAACCTAGAAGGGGCAGAACAAGATGAAGGAATTAAGATAGAACCCAGAGGGGACCGTGGACAAGTGTAGAGAGAAGTCAGGCAAGAAAAGACCTAAATATGAGAGCAGAATATAAGCTTGTAACTGACACAGAATAATAAAGTATATGGAATAAGGAGTTTTGTGTACATAGATTCATTTCTCCACATCAAAGATTAATTATCAGCTGGTTGTAGAGTCTTCCCGGACCCTGGGAGGGGACTATCGAGGGGCTGGACCCCCTTAGTCCCCGATAGTCCAGCATTCTCAACAAGTCCACAATTCCCATTTTATTCTTGACGAGTCTGAATCAGTGTCTGTTGGTCACAGATAAGAACCCTGACTGATGTAAGTAAACCTACATTAAATTATATGGGTTATAATGCATAATGGGCATTCGACAAATGCTTGTCAAATTAATCGGAGATGTGAATAAGCCTCCTGATTCTCAAATTCTGCATCTTGGCATTGGTGCCACTGATAATAAATGAAAGGTTTTGTGGAAATCTATAAATCATTCTTGAGATACGCTGACCAATGACTGTCAGCTTGGAGTTTTTATGATGCAAATGGCATTGAAAACTACAGGGATGCTTCTGTGGGAACAGTCACCCTGAAACTCTTCCTATCTCTACTGTACACTCTCCTGGTAAGGGACACGAGGGCTAAAAAAAAAAATGGGGGGTAATAAAATATGTCTCTTTTCACGGCACACCATCTCACTATCAAGGAGCATGTTTTAAAAGTGGCTTCAGTAGTTTTGCTTTAGGCGACACTTAATGTTTACCTTAATTTGTTCTCGTTTTATTTATGTTGCTGTGATAAATTATTCCAACAAAAAAAGCAACTTGGGGGGCAAAGGGTCTATTTCAGCTCACAGTTCCAGGTTGCAGCCCATAATAGTGGGGAGATCAAGATGACAGGAATGTAAAGCTGCTGGTCACATCGCATCCACAGTTATGAAGAGAGTAGAGAACGCAAGCTTACTACCGTCCTGCTGGCTTTCCCTACTCGTCAACAATCCAGGGTTCTAAAACTGGGCTAGAGGTGGATGGAACCCACTTCCAGGCTAGGTCTTACCATATCAATGAATGAAAACACGACAATCCCCTGCAGACATTACCTGCAGGCCAGCTTGATGTAGACAGCCTTTCAGTGAGACTTCTGATTCTAGGGTGTGTCAAGTTGACATTCAAAACTAACCCTCATATTTGTCAAAGACATACGCAGTGCAGCTGTGGTTACCTTTCTAAGGGCCAAGATGGTAGAACAGAGTTTGTAATTCACTTGTCCCTTTTCATTTAAGTTATATTGTCACTGAAAACCTATCACGAAACGACTACCTCATGTAGCATGCAGTAACTGTTAGAATTATCCTAGTCTGGCATTTTACCCACTTTTTATTGTTTAAAGAGCACTTCCAATAATAATTACAAAACTACTGTAATTTTATAACTGTTTCTTAAGGAATTTTTTGCTGCTGTTACTGATAGGCGAGAACTTTGTCTCCAGAGCTTTCTGTACAGTCCTGTCTCCTCACAGAGGGCGCAACGGCTTTATCGGAGATGCTAATAACCTTCCCAAGACCATGTTTGCTCATTGCTGATGAATGTCTTCCATGGAGGAAATACTGTTCATTATGGCATCAGGCCATCAACCTGAGAACTGTGAAGTTGGACTACGCCCTGAACGAACTTAAGTGTGGGAAGTTAGTAACTAATAACACAACAGTTGGAATGTGCCACACTGCTGGTGTGGATTATAACTATGGGTTGGAGCAGGACGAGATGAAGGAACATTAGAACAACCAGAAGTCAGTCTCAACTGAGCGAGAACTAGACTACATGAACTCCTTCAGGGGTGACTCAACAGTGGAGGGGTGCCAGTGTGTGGGCTTAAAAGAGACAAGGGTGCTTGGCTTTTCTGGGTTTAATACCCTAATTCTCCTGTGTTCCTTCCCTTATTAAGTCAAATCAAAGTCTTAAATGGGCGAAATAAAATTAAGACAAAAATATCCCTGGAGTTTCAGACTTCATTTGGTCCGATTCATTTGCCATTCAGAAGGTTTAGAAAGAAGGCTTTAAAAAAAAAATATTTACCCTGGGCTGTACAGATGGCTCAGCCGTTAAAGGCTAGGCTCACTTACACACACACACACACACACACACACACACACACACACACACACACACGATGATATATTGTGTCCCCCAATATATTGTGCATCCTAATAAACTTATTTGGGGTCAGAGAACAGAACAGCCACTAGATGGACATAGAGGCCAGAAAACACCTTTTATCCTATCACTTGGGAGGCAGAGATCCATCCGAATCTCTGTGAGTTCAAAGCCACACTGGAAACAGCTAGGCATGGTGACTCACGCCTTTAATCCCAGGAAGCGATGGCAGAAAGCAGAAAGATATATAAGGTGTGAAAACCAGGAACTAGAGCTGGTTAAGCTTTTAGGCTTTTAGCAGCAGTTCAGCTGAGATTCATTCTGGATGAGGACTTAGAGGCTTCCAGTATGAGGAAACAGGATCAGCTGAGGAATTGGCAAGGCGAGGTGGCTGTGAAGCGTTCTGCTTCTCTGATCTTCCAGCATTCACCCCAATACCTGGCTACACACACACACACACACACACACACACACACACACACACACACACACGTGCGCACAAAATAAAGGCCACCCAACCATCCAATTCTACTGATTATTTGTTATTTATTTATTTATGTTTGTTTGTTTGTTTGGAGGCAGGGTTTCTCTGAGTAGCTCTGACTGCTCTGGAACTCACTCTATAGACCAGGCTAGCCTTGAACTCAGAGATCTGCCTGCCTCTGCCTCCCAAGTGCTGGGATTAAAAAAAAAGAATGCTTATTTGTAATCTAATTTTGTAGAAGAGGAAAAAACGGACAAGGAAGAAAATATTTGGGATTCCAGAAAGCAACAGAGTCACCAATCCCCCTTGAGTAGAATGTTCTCTTGCAGTCGCTTGCTTTCCAGAGACTGATTTTTACCATAATGTTTTTTATATTCATTGTTAACAAAAGGAAAACCAAACAATCTGCAATGGATTAATCACGTTAACTAGATGAACACTCAGAGACCAAAACCCTCATGGAAGCTCAAGCTTCTCAAATGCTGTTTTGGAAAACGTTCAGTGAGTCTTACTTTCCAATCAGCATCAGTCTAAATGATAGCAATTCTGCGTTGAAAGCAATTTTCGGTTGAGTTTACATGAGTATGTATGTCTGTTTAGCTAAAACATAAATTGCAAAGACTTGATTCTTTGCAGAAAGAAGAGAGAGAGACGCAGAGAGAGAATGCAGCTGCTGGGCAACTTGAGCAGTTACAGAAGCAAGGTAGAAACAGTTTAGAAAACAATTCAAGAGGAACCGGAAGCTTGGAGAACTCCCAAAACCACTCAGGGCTAGTGCTTTTGTTTTCTCAGTGACACTGCCTGTGGCACCTTCTCTTCCCCAGTCTGGCCTTTTCTGAGATGCTTTCCTGAGCGCCTTGTTTTGTAATCCTTTATTCCCAGTATCTCATCTCTCCCATCTCTTACAGTGTTTCTCCAGAGAACCTGCCAGTCCCTGACACACTATCTGTTTTAACTGTTGCCATTCCCAAAGGATGGTGGGAAGTGCTTGTTTTTGTCACTGTTTAGCCCCACACCTTGAAGAGACTGAGTAAGCACCCAGGAACACAAATCCTAATTGAAGGAGGTGGGAGAAAGGAGTGGTTTGAAGACTGTGAAGAGTCTCTTGCCCTTGACCTGAGTTGGAAGGAAACGTGAACATAGAGGCGAGTAGTGATACCCGTGGTCTTGGGAGCCAGAGGGAAGTTGATGGTCCTGCAGGAGAACAATTGAACTATATCCCAAGCTAACAGAAGGTGGGAGAATGACAAAGCAAACCCAGTAATCATGGCCACATCCTCTCCAGAGGGCAGAATTCCCATCCTTGAAGTTCCCTTTCTTCCCCACTCCCGCTTCCCCACACCTTTGCAAACTTTAATCTGGACAAGACCTGAGATATCTGTCTCACTCTGCAGGTCTAATTCCTCTGCTTCCCCAGTCTATGCGGAGGAACAGGATGCTACTACCTTATGATCCCTCCATCTCAAGTTCCAATCTGCATTAAAAAATTATCCTAATTCCAGTATTCTGGAGAAGGAGCCTACTTGGCTCAAACTGACTGTGAAAGAATGGGCTCTACCCAAGAAACCTGAATGAGGAAGAAGAGAAAAGCCATCGTGCCAACTGCATCCTACCATAATTTCAACTATTGAGCTTTTGAATTACTGTTTATTGATCTATAAATTGGCTTCACGGTGAGGAAATCCATTTACAAATAATTTCATCCAATACCATCTAAAGGAAAAAAAATTAACATTGCTTTTAAAAATAAAATGAATTGTGCCTATATATGATACCTGAAGAACCAAAGCACCCCCATTTTGAGCAAGCCCCTCACCCCAGCTTGAAACAGGCCTGAGTTTCAAAATTCTCAGAGCTGCTGACATAGGTTCCAGGACAAAGTCAGGATGTTTGAAGAGCCATCTGGTAGCAACTGATTAACCATAGAATGCCCCAATGCCAGAGATGGTCAAAGTACAAAGTCAGGATGTTTGAGGGACCATCTGGTAACAATTGATTATCCACAGAATGCCTCAATGCTGTAGGTAATCTATAAAGTTTGACAAACAACTGGTTAAAACTTCAAAGTAAGATAACACAGAAATTCTGAAAAGCCCCTAAAACTTGAGCCAATCAGAACTGTACCCGTACTAGCACCCCTAAATGATGTAACCTTATGGTTTTTGCCTTTAAAAACTAAGCTTGCAGAGGGGTGGGCACCTCCTCCAGCCTCTACTGTGTTGGATGGCTTGATGAGGTCCCTGCTGCAGCTTGAACAGCTTCAGTAAATCTTGCTTTTGCATTTCGGTGAGTTTGTGTCTCTGGTGGTCTCTTTGGGGTCTTGCGCCAAGGGCACAACAATCCCCTCCTTCAAAAAAAAGAGAAGAGAATGACTCTGTCAGTTTTCTACAGACTGAAACATACTCAATAAATATTTGTTGAGTGACTGGAGATTCTGAATTTCTTTTCCTCTTAACTGATGTGGGATGAATTCAGCAAAAGTTATCAGGTTTTTTTTATTTTAATCAAGCTGATGTGTTGACCTCAAGAATTTGTTAACATTTCTCTTTTAAGCACTGTCTATGACCAAGAGGTAAGGAAAGTCTCTTGACACCATTGTTTAAAATGTTTCTACTTCCTTCGGTGTAAGTTCTCAGGCTTCCCATCTTACAAACCACTGGAAAAACTACAAGTTCTTCCACTTAGGATTTTTTTCCTCCCTCTAACATGTATCCTTACAGAAATTGGCTTCTCCTTTACCAAAATCTCAATTTAAATATGTCTTTTAGATGTTTTGAACTTTTGTGGATTTCTCTGCATTCAGTAAGCAGCCAATAAATAGATTTTGAAGTAGATTTTGGATTCTCTTTCTTCAAATTGACCAGAATATTTACCCTTCATATATATTTGTGTATTTAAAAAATATCTTCAGCTTATTTATCTCTAATTGTAAGACTTTTTTTTGACAGAAAAGAAGAGTTTATTAAAACATTTATAAGAATGTATACATCTCTTTTACATAATCATATATACAAGTACACAGATTATCAAATCAAATCTACTGGTGGGGCCAGGTAGAGAGGGTGGATCACATTGAAAGCTATGTAGAATACCATATGGATAAAACCTGCATCATGAAAGTTCAATTCTAGAATTTTTTGGACTAAAGTGACTAGTGTTTTTTTAAGGTTTACTTATTATTTGAGAACATATATGCAATGTATTTTGAGAATATCCATTCTTTATTTCCCCTTGTGGTGGTTTGAATGAGAATGGCCCCCATTGGCTCATATATTTGAATGCTCGGTCCCCACTTAATAGAGTTGTTTGGGATGGATTAGGAGGTGTGGCCTTGTTGGAGGAGGTGCGTCACTGGGGGTAGGTATTGAGGTTTTAAAAGCCCCCACCATGTCTAGTCCTTCTCTTCTCTTCTCTTCTCTTCTCTTCTCTTCTCTTCTCTTTTCTTTTCTTTTCTTCTCTTCTCTTCTTTTCTCTTCTCTTCCTTTCCCTCCCCCCTTCCCTCTCCCCATCCTCTCTCTGTGCCTCTAATTTGCAGTTAAGATGTAAGCTCTCAGCTACTGCTCTAATGCCATGCCTGCCTGCCTGCCTGCCTGCTGCTGTGTTTCTCATCATGGTGGTCATGGACTCACCCTCTGAAACTGTAAACAAGCCCCTAATTAAATACTTTATTTTATGAGATTCCTTTGTTGAAGGGCAAAATGATTTTAGGGCTGTAGAAATGGCTTAGCACTTAAGATTATATGTTGGTCTTCCATAAGCTTGGTTCCCAGTACACATGCCAGGTGGCTTACAACCACGAAAAACTGTGGTTCCAAGGGACTTGACACCTCTTCTGGCTCCTAAGGGCACCTATAGTCACATGCATATACCCTATGCCCACCACATACACACAGGTAATTAAAATTTAAATAAATATATGTATTCTAAAAGAACAGGATTTGAGACTCAGAGGCCGGCCCCCAGCTCCCATCTTGCTCCGGACTTCCCTTTTGGAATACTGGTGAGTACCCTTCCTTGCCCCAGACCCCATCCCTGGGCACCAGCCACTCCAGGGAAGACCTGCCCAACTTGGCCCCAGGTTCTGGCCACCGGGCAGGTTCCCTGCTAGCCGCACCGGGAAGGATCCCCTTCTCCAAGACCCCTGGCAGACCCTGCAGTCTCCACGCCCTGCCCCCATGCCCATCCGCCTGAGCCCCAAGCCTCTTCCTGAGACTCAGAGGCCGGCCCCCAGCTCCCATCTTGCTCCGGACTTCCCTTTTGGAATACTGGTGAGTACCCTTCCTTGCCCCAGACCCCATCCCTGGGCACCAGCCACTCCAGGGAAGACCTGCCCAACTCGGCCCCAGGTTCTGGCCACCGGGCAGGTTCCCTGCTAGCCCCACCGGGAAGGATCCCCTTCTCCAAGACCCCTGGCAGACCCTGCAGTCTCCACGCCCTGCCCCCACGCCCATCCGCCTGAGCCCCAAGCCTCTTCCTGAGACTCAGAGGCCGGCCCCCAGCTCCCATCTTGCTCCGGACTTCCCTTTTGGAATACTGGTGAGTACCCTTCCTTGCCCCAGACCCCATCCCTGGGCACCAGCCACTCCAGGGAAGACCTGCCCAACTTGGCCCCAGGTTCTGGCCACCGGGCAGGTTCCCTGCTAGCCGCACCGGGAAGGATCCCCTTCTCCAAGACCCCTGGCAGACCCTGCAGTCTCCACGCCCTGCCCCCATGCCCATCCGCCTGAGCCCCAAGCCTCTTCCTGAGACTTAGAGGCCGGCCCCCAGCTCCCATCTTGCTCCGGACGTCCCTTTTGGAACACTCGTGACTACCCTTCCTTGCCCCAGACCCCATCCCTGGGCACCAGCCACTCCAGGGAAGACCTGCCCAACTCGGCCCCAGGTTCTGGCCACCGGGCAGGTTCCCTGCTAGCCCCACCGGGAAGGATCCCCTTCTCCAAGACCCCTGGCAGACCCTGCAGTCTCCACGCCCTGCCCCCACGCCCATCCGCCTGGGCCCCAAGCCTCTTCCTGAGACTTAGAGGCCGGCCCCCAGCTCCCATCTTGCTCCGGACTTCCCTTTTGGAACACTGACTTCCCTTTTGGAACACTGGTCTGTCTGAACCAAGTGTGTGGATAAGGCCAAGAACGAACCACAAGGAGATGGGCAGACGTCAAGGCAGAAACATATACAACAAAATGAATAGCAATACAGCATCACCAGGCCCTAGCCCTCCTCCAACACCTAGACCTGAACATCAGAAATTAGAAGAAGCAGAAGAAAACAGCCTTATGAATGACATCATGAAGAAGCTAGAGGCTTGCGTAGAGGAAAAGACAAAAAAATGTGAAGAACGCTGTAAACAACTAGAGGAAAGGGCAAACAAATTAGAAGAAATCAATAAAGTCCTGGAAGAAAACAATAAAATACTGAGAGAAAATCAAGAAAAATCAATGAAACAAATGAAGGAAACAGTCCAAGACCTGAAAAGGGAAATAGAAAAAATGAAGAAGACACAAACAGAGGGAATGCTGGAAATAGAAAATCTGAGAAAACGATTGGGAACTTCAGATGCAAGTATAATCAACAGAATGCAAGAGATGGAAGAGAGGATCTCTAGCGTTGAAGATACAGTAGAAGAAATACATTCATCAGTCAAAGAAAACACTAAAGCCAACAAAGTCATGAACCAAAATGTCCAAGAAATTTGGGATACCATGAAAAGACCAAACCTAAGAATAATAGGGGTCGAAGAAGGAGAAGAATACCAACTCAAGGGCACAGAAAATATATTCAACAAGATCATAGAAGAAAACTTTCCCAACTTAAAGAAGGAAATGCCTATGAAGATACAAGAAGCTTATAGAACACCAAACAGACTAGACCCCCAAAAAAAGTCCCCTCGCCACATAATAGTTAAACAACTAAACGTACAGAATAAAGAAAGAATATTAAGAGCAGCAAAGGAAAAAGGCCAAGTGACATATAAAGGCAAACCCATCAGAATAACACCCGATTTCTCAATGGAGACTTTGAAAGCCAGAAGAACCTGGACAGATGTAATGCAGACACTAAGAGACCATGGATGTCAACCTAGACTAATATACCCAGCAAAACTTTCAATCACCATAGATGGAGTGACCAAGACATTCCATGACAAAGCCAGATTTAAACAATACTTATCCACAAACCCAGCCCTACAGAAAGCACTAGAAGGAAAATTCCAATCTAAGGAAGTCAGATACACCCTCGAAAACACAGGCAACAGATAAAGCCACAGCAGTAAACCCCAACGTATAGAAGTACCCACACATCACCACCAAAAAATAACAGGAATGAACAATCACTGGTCATTAATTTCCCTCAATATCAATGGACTTAATTCACCTATAAAAAGACATAGGCTTACAGAATGGATACGAAAGCAGGACCCATCTTTCTGCTGCATACAAGAAACACATCTCAAATTCAAAGATAGACACTACCTAAAAATAAAAGGCTGGGAAAAGACTTTCCAATCAAACGGTCTTAAGAAACAAGCGGGTGTAGCCATCCTGATATCCAGCAAAATAGACTTCAAACTAAAATCAATCAAAAGAGATCAAGAAGGGCATTACATACTCATCACAGGAAAGATCCACCAAGATGAAGTCTCAATTCTGAATATTTATGCCCCAAACACAAGGGCACCCACATATGTAAAAGAAACATTACTAAAGCTTAAATCACATATAAAACCCCACACATTAATAGTGGGAGACCTCAACACCCCACTTTCACCACTGGACAGATCTCCCAAATTGAAACTTAACAGAGAAATAAAGGACTTAACTGATGTCATGACTCAAATGGACTTAATCGATATCTACAGAACATTCCATCCTAACAAAAAAGAATATACCTTCTTCTCAGCACCCCATGGAACCTTCTCTAAAATTGACCACATACTTGGCCACAAAACAAATCTAAACAGATACAAAACAATTGGAATAACCTCCTGTGTTCTATCAGACCACCATGGACTAAAGTTGGATTTCAACAACAACAAAAACTACAGAAAACCTGCAATCTCATGGAAACTGAATAATACCCAACTGAATCACCAATGGGTTAAGGAAGAAATAAAGAAAGAAATTAAAGACTTCCTAGAGATCAATGAAAATGAAGACACCACATATCCAAATTTATGGGACACTATGAAAGCAGTACTAAGAGGGAAATTCATAGCACTAAATGCCCACATAAATAAGTTGGAGAAATCTCACACTAGAGACTTAACAGCATACCTGAAAGCTCTAGAACAAGAAGAAGCACAGTCTCCCAGGAAAAATAGACGCCAGGAAATTATCAAAGTGAGAGCTGAAATCAATAAAATAGAAACAAAGAGAACAATACAAAAAATTAATGAAACAAAGAGTTGGTTCTTTGAGAAAATCAATAAGATAGACAAGCCCTTATCCAAACTAACCAAAAGACAGAGAGAGAGCATCCAAATCAACAAAATCAGAAATGAAAAGGGGGACATAACAACAGACATTGAGGAAATCCAGAGAATCATCAGGTCATACTTCAAAAACCTCTATTCTACAAAACTGGAAAACCTAAAAGAAATGGATGACTTTCTGGATAGGTACCACATACCTAAGTTAAATCAAGACCAGATAAACTATTTAAATAGTCCAATAACCCCTAATGAAATAGAAACAGTCATTAAAAGTCTCCCAACCAAAAAAAGCCCAGGACCAGATGGTTTCAGCGCAGAATTCTACCAGATCTTCAAAGAAGAGCTAATACCAATACTCTCTAAATTGTTCCACACAATAGAAACAGAAGGAACATTACCAAACTCCTTCTACGAGGCTACAATTACCCTAATTCCTAAACCAAACAAGGATACAACAAAGAAAGAGAACTACAGACCGATCTCCCTCATGAACATTGATGCAAAAATACTCAATAAAATACTGGCAAACAGACTCCAAGAACACATCAAAACAATTATCCACCATGACCAAGTAGGATTCATTCCAGGGATGCAAGGGTGGTTCAACATACGAAAGTCCGTCAATGTAATACACCATATAAACAAACTCAAAGAAAAAAACCATATGATCATCTCACTGGATGCAGAAAAGGCATTTAACAAAATCCAACACCCCTTCATGATAAAGGTATTGGAGCGATCAGGAATACAGGGAACATACCTAAACATAATAAAGGCAATTTACAGCAAGCCAATAGCCAACATCAAATTAAATGGAGAGAAACTCAAAGCAATCCCACTAAAATCAGGAACGAGGCAAGGCTGTCCACTCTCCCCATACTTATTCAATATAGTACTTGAAGTTCTAGCCAGAGCAATAAGACAACATAAGGAGATTAAGGGGATACAAATTGGAAAGGAAGAAGTCAAGCTTTCCCTATTTGCAGATGACATGATAGTATACTTGAGCGACCCCAAAGATTCCACCAAGGAACTGATACAGCTTATAAACACCTTCAGCAACATAGCAGGATACAAGATCAACTCAAAAAAATCAGTAGCCCTCCTATATACAATGGACAAAGAAGCGGAGAAGGAAATCAGAGATACCTCACCCTTTACTATAGCCACAAATGACATAAAATACCTTGGGGTAACACTAACCAAGCAAGTGAAGGACCTATATGACAAGAACTTTAAGTCCCTGAAAAAAGAAATTGAAGAAGATGTCAGAAAATGGAAAGATCTCCCATGCTCATGGATAGGCAGGACTAACATAGTAAAAATGGCAATCTTACCAAAAGCAATCTACAGATTCAATGCAATCCCCATCAAAATACCAACACAATTCTTCACAGACCTGGAAAAAATAATACTCAACTTCATATGGAAAAACAAAAAACCCAGGATAGCCAAAGGAATCCTGTACAATAACACAACTTCTGGAGGCATCACGATCCCTGACTTCAAGCTCTACTATAGAGCTACAGTAATAAAAACAGCTTGGTACTGGCATAAAAACCGACATGTGGACCAATGGAATTGAATTGAAGACCCTGACATTAATCCACACACCTATGAACATATGATTTTTGACAAAGAAGCCAAAAGTGCACAATGGAAAAAAGAAAGCATCTTCAACAAATGGTGCTGGCAAAACTGGATATCAACATGTAGAAGGCTGCAAATAGATCCATATCTATCACCGTGCACAAAACTTAAGTCCAAGTGGATCAAGGACCTCAACATAAATCCAGCTACTCTGAACCTGCTAGAAGAGAAAGTAGGAAGTAGTCTTGAACGCATTGGCATAGGAGACTACTTCCTAAATAGAACACCAGTAGCACAGACTCTGAGACAAACAATCAATCAATGGGACCTCTTGAAACTGAGAAGCTTTTGTAGAGCAAAGGATACGGTCAACAAGGCAAAGCGACAGCCTACAGAATGGGAAAAGATCTTCACCAACCCCACATCTGACAGAGGACTGATATCCAGAATATATAAGGAATTCAAGAAATTAGACATCAAAATGCCCAACAGTCCAATTAAGAAATGGGCTATAGAACTAAACAGAGAATTCTCAACAGAGGAAACTCAAATGGCCGAAAGACATTTAAGGAACTGCTCAACATCCCTAATCATCAGGGAAATGCAAATCAAAACAACTCTGAGATACCACCTTACGCCTGTCAGAATGGCTAAGATCAAAAACACTGAAGACACCTTATGCTGGAGAGGATGTGGAGCTAGGGGAACTCTCCTCCACTGCTGGTGGGAATGCAAACTTGTACAACCACTTTGGAAATCAATATGGCGCTTTCTTAGAAAATTGGGAATCAATCTCCCCCAAGATCCAGCTATACCACTCTTGGGCATATACCCAAGAAATGCTCAACCACACCATAAGAGCACTTGTTCAGTTATGTTCATATCAGCATTGTTTGTAATAGCCAGAACATGGAAACAACCCAGATGCCCTTCAACTGAAGAATGGATAAACAAAATGTGGTACATATACACAATGGAATACTACTCAGCAGAGAAAAACAATGGCATCATGAGGTTTGCAGACAAATGGATGGATCTAGAAAAAATCATCCTGAGTGAGGTAACCCAGACTCAGAAAGACAAACATGGTATGTACTCACTCATAGCAGGATACTAGACATGAAACAAGGATGACTTGTCTGCTACTCACATCACCAGGGAGGCTACCTGGAAAACAGGACCCCAAGAAAGACACAGGGATCACCCAATGACAGAGAAATGGAATGAGATCTACATGAACAGCCTGGACATGAGTGGGGGTAGTGAAAGGCTAGGGTCGAGGGAAAGAGAGCTTGGGGGAGCGGGAGATCCCAGCTGGATCAACAACAGAGAGGGAGAACAAGGAATAGGAGACCATGGTAAATAAAGACCACATGAGAATAGGAAGAAGCAAAGTGCTAGAGAGGCCCACAGAAATCCACAAAGATACCCACACAACAGACTGCTGGCAGTGGTCGAGAGACAGCCCGAACTGACCTACTCTGGTGATGGGATGGCCAAACACCCTAATTGTTGTGCTAGAAACCTCATCCAACTACTGAGGGAGCTGGATGCAGAAATCCATGACTAGGCCCCGGGTGGATCTCTGGGAGTCCAATTAGCGAGAATGAGGAGGGTTTATATGAGCGAGAATTGTTGAGACCAAGGTTGGATAAAGCACAGGGACAAATAGCCAAATGAATGGAAACACATGAACTATGAACCAATGGCTGAGGGGTCCCCACTGGATCAGGCCCTCTGAATGGATGAGACAGTTGATTGACTTGATCTGTTTGGGAGGCACCCAGGCAGTGGGACCAGATCTTGTGCTCATTGCATGAGTTGGCTGTTTGAAACCTGGGGCCTATGCAGGATTGTTTGGCTCGGCCTGGGAGGAGGGGGCTAGACCTACCTGGACTGAGTCTACCAGGTTGACCTCAGTCTGTGGGGAAGGCTTTGCCCTGGAGGAGATGGGAATGGGGGGGGGGGGGGGTTGGGGGGAAGGTGAGGGGGATGGGAGGGGGGAGAACAAGGGAATCCGTGGCTGATATGTAGAACTGAATTGTATTGCAAAATAAATTAATAAAAAAAGAAAAAAAAAAAAAAGAACAGGATTTGAACATTTGCATGGAGGCTTTCTATACTGCATGACCTATCATATCACCTTTCCTTTTCTTTCACATTTGCACACATTTGTTACTGGTCATCTATCTGGTTTTCTCATGTACTGAGTGGTGAAATATCTGTTCACTGATGGTCCATTCACAAAACGCTGCATGGGGACATGGTAGAAAGTTAAAGTGTAAGGAGTCTACCAAGCTTTCCCGGCTTATTTCAACATGGCTATTGGTAAAGATTCCTTATGACAAATGCTTGACTTAATGCCATTACAGGGGTAAATAAGTCTATCTGCAAGCTAGATTAATGGATACAGCAGTTAGCAAAGAGGCTCCTGTGAAAATCATGTGGGTAGACAGGGGAAGAGTTGAATCCCACAACAGAGATGATGCTCAAATAATCCCCAAGCTTTCACTGGACACGCTCCTACTGGACATGAAAGACCAATGCATCCATGCAAACCAGTCCTACTTGAGAAAATAATTTCAAAACAATGCTATGCTCTGCTGGAAGTTGGGGGTCAGTCACCATTGATATTTGAAATGCTTGCCAGGGTTCATGTGCACTCTTTTTTAGAAGTGGTAAAAATATTATGTTGGTACTGTCAGAAATAGATGAAAGATGACAATTTATATGTTGTTGTTACCACTGCTGTAATTCTTTTGTATTCTGTCTCAGTGACATTCAGTTTCGTTCCTTTCTCTCTTGTGAAATTGTGGCAGAAAAATAAGCTGTCAGATGTCACATGTGGAAAAGTCTAAACTTCTTCTAGGGAGACGAAAGATGTCTTAGGCTATGTCCTCATTTATACATTGTAAATTGTTTAAATATATAAGGTATGGGTACAGCCTTATTTAGGAAACAGCTGAAACGCCCTGGGGAAACTATCATTTCCAGAAAAGGAAATTTCAAGATCGCCATGCCCTAGCTGGAATAGATTAGGTCGATTGTCTCTTCTGCCTCAGATGAGGTCACCTGCCCAATTAAAATGCTAACTCAGAAACACATCAGAAAGGTTGTCTACTGCTATTTCCACCCCAAATGAATAATATCAGGACCTCTGCTCCCTCTCATTCTGTGTTAATTTCAATTATTTTTAGTGCTTTCCCTGTGCCACATACTGTAGTAAATATTTTACATACGTTTTCTCATTTGACCCTTGTTCCAACCCTGAGTAGTAGGTGTGGTATTGCTCCCTCTTAAGGGCTGAGAAATTGACTGGGAGTGGCGGAGCATTTACTGATTTCAAAGTTAATGAGACCAAAGTGTGGGCAGAACAAAGGATTGATTTTACTTCTATTTGACTCTAAATCTTAAACTAATACCATGGCACAATTCCCCTCCTTGATGGCCTACAACCTTTATTTTCACCCTGAAAGATGCATTTAGTGGACCAAAATAATCCTTTGACAATCATCAGGAATATAGTTTTAAGTGACTTTCAGACATCTATCACTATATTAATTTCAACAAGTCACCTGCTCTGGGAGTTTTAATTATAGTTCAGATGATTTTTTTCTCCACTAGAGATACATTTGTTTCTAAACCAATCTACTCTTAAAGAACTTAGAATGTGAAATAATTTTTATTTTAAATATTTGTAAGTTGCAAACTGTCTTTTTAGAAGTCCTTTCTAACCACTAACCCATTCCATTTTTTGGAAAGTAATAGAAAATGTCCAAATTCTTCTTTCATTTGATAAATTTTCAAGTGTTTTTTTTTTTTTTTTTTTTTGGTTTTTCGAGACAGGGTTTCTCTGTGTAGCTTTGTGCCTTTCCTGGGACTCACTTGGTAGCCCAGGCTGGCCAATTTTCAAGTGTTTTTAAGAGAGTCACATTTTCTTCTATTTGTTTCTTTTCTATATTAAAAAAAATGCTCCTCTAGCCATGTGCTTTCTCTTCCTCTCTGGTTCCAATAAACAAATCTTATTTTTCACCTAGAGAGGCAGTTGTTGGGAAATCAGTTTGGCTTTTGTTTTTGTTTTTGCTTTTACACCTCTGGGACTCCCTGTCAGGGATCTCACATCATGTTACTTCCAGTCCCTTGAGTAGCTTCCTTGGCTCTTGGCCTGCTTTCCATGAACTCGGAGGTTTCTGGCAGGCCAAGCTCATGCTTAGGTATCGGTTGGCTTCCTTGCATGCTGTCCACCGCAGGGCTCATCACCTTTGCTGAGGGGATAAATCCTGGGTATTGAACTCTCAGCCCTCTCATCTGAGTGATATCGCACTGCACGGTCCTTCCTCCATGCATTTTCTTCTCTATTACTTAAAATAATTCTCTGAAGTGGGTATGACTGCTCCCATGAAAGAAGAAAACATTGATGGGTAGAGCAAAACTCTTGGACTAAAGTAAGCCCTTAATAACTTTACTTCCCCTTCCCATCTCCCAGTCTGAACTGGAGTACACAGCAATGCAATCATTTGCAGCACCATATGATCCGAGACTAAACATCATCTACTAATTGTATTTTCAAAACTCTGAATCATATTCTGAAATTAAGTCATTTGGTGCACTCGATGTCTAATACAGATGAAAGTCTCATTTAAAAGCAAATAATAGTATATGAATTTGAATCATAGTATTTAATGACTTCAAAGTCAGCTACAGAGAACACTGAAATGACTTTGAGGCTGAACACAAAAAATGTTGTTTGTAGTTGAAAGCATTATTTATAAATATTATAAAGAAATATACATTTATTTTCTTCTGAGTTACATAGGAATCTGAGGGTGAAACTTTCTAAAACAGTGGTTCTCAACCTTCCTAATGCTGTAGCCCTTTAATACAGTTCCTCATGTTGTGGGGACTCCCAGCCATAAAATTATTTCATCATATTTCACATCTGTAATTTTGCTACTGTTATGAATCATAATGTAACTATCTGATAGGTGATCCCCAAAGGAGTCACTACCCACGGGTTGAGAACCACTGTCCTAAAAGTTTACCTGTGATCTGAGAATTGTCTTTACCACACTGATGAAGTAACCTCACTAGGACTATCTCCTGTCAAAACTGAATCAGTAAGACTAACAAATGCTATCCTTGAGAGGTGTAAGATACCAGCTGTGCCCTGTAATCAATCAGACAGCCTTCAGGCATTACCTGAGGTCTAAGAGTGTGACCTTGAACAAATTATTTAGCTATTTCTCTTTCCTTATCAGTGAAATAAATACCTTGTTAAGAGTTTATAGATATTAGGCATTATTTATAGATGTGGAAACTGTATAATATACAATACAAGCTCCAAAACTGTAAATGACAGATATAAGTACGATTATATCATGACTCGGCATTGCCAAACTCTTGTGAGTACTAGCTGGATGAATTTATTCCCCAAGCACATCTCCTTGAAAGTTACTCTCACTGAAGGAGGGCATCAAAGATCCAGTTTTACAGGCACAAACATTCACTGTACTGAAATCTCAAAAGAGTTAATCTTGAGCTACAAACTTCCCAACACATTATATATTTGCAGGTCTCAACATGTTCCTTGTATGATGGGTAAAGATTTTATTAAAAACTGAGTTAAAAATCAAAGGGAAAATTAATGCATATGTTATAGTTTAGATATGAAAATTTCCCCCCAAAGGCCCATGTATTAAAGGCTTGGGAGGTGAGAACCACAGGAAGAAAGTTAGGGCATTTTGGGGAGTGCTTTTGAAGAAGATAATAAAACCCCAACCTCTTCCTGTCTGGTGTTACTTCCTGTCCACCACAAACCCATCTTACCACCTGCTTCCTGTCATGCACTTCTTCAGCCCAGACCCAAAGCAAAGGGCCAAGAGATAGTGGAGATCTCTGGAGCATGAGCCAAGATACATATTTTCTCTTTCTAAGTTGAATATCTCAGGTATTTTGTCATAGTGACAGACAACTGATAAATACGCTCATACCTTAATATAAAATGAATGAATATGCTTCTTAGTCTAGAATCTTGGTTGACACGTATCTTTATGTGCACACTTAAGGCTTTAAACCAAGCACTGGAGACAATGGGAGCACCTGTAGAACAGTTGGAACGTAGCTGAAGTTTTTCTGGTCCTGCCCAGCTCCTGCGGCCCCACATCAGGACAAATCTCTCTCACCCACTAGTCCTGCTGCTGCTTGAACCCAAATAAACACACAGAGGCTTATATTAATTAAAGCTGCTCAGCCATTAGCTCAGGCCTACCACTGACTAGATCTTACATTTATACTCAGCCCATTTCTGTTAATCTGTATGTTGCCATGTGTTCCATGGCTTTACCTGTGTGCAATTACATGCTGCTCCCTGGACGGCGGGCTGGTGTCTCCTGACTCAGGCTTCCTCTTCCCAGAATTCTTTTTGTCTGTTTATCCAGGCTATACTTCCTGCCTGGCTACTGGCCAATCAGCATTTTATTTATCAACCAATCAGAGCAACATATCTTCATAGCATACAGAAATACATCCACGCAGTTGGAAGATTCCTTATCATGGAATATTTTGAGGGTAAACATTTTCCTTGGTTATCGAAAATTAACTTCAAAATAAACATATGCTTGGTTTTTACTCTCTTTCCCAGCCACAAATAGATTACGTCTACAGCATTTGATTGGATGCATCACCAAGCATCTATAAGCCTATTTCATCAGGACAGATATGGATACTAGAGCTGTTTTGACAAGCTTACTCAAGAGACTATAAGAACATTATGATGATACACTAAGCATCTGCCCACAATGTAGTGAGCATTCATTGAATGGTGCCTATTTTTATTATTGATTCTGTTTATTTACTTTCTCCTCATATTAGTTATGTTTATGCGTGTGAATTGTGCAAATCAGATCACGTTGGTTCTAAAAAGGAGATAAAAAAGGACTCCACTGCTTGGTTGCCTCTTCAGAAGCAAATATAATTAATTTTATTAGCTTACAACTGAACCTTCACAAATTAAGAGAGCCAAATATGGGAAGCTGGCTTCAATTATAAGCAGGCAGATGGTTTTATAATTCAGAATATCACCCATGTGGGAGAATTTGGTAGGTGAATAAAATCAGAATTTTAATGACATGATTGCTTTTTATGTGACCACAGATTTAAGTCATTTAAAATGTTTGGCTCTTGGTGACTTGAAGAGGGTAGAGTACTCAGTCTGACTAGAAATCAATTTTGCTTCAGTGGAAAAGCATGGAGAAACAAGCTTCGAATGTAAGTATAAAATCCTCCCAGAAATCTATTTTTACCTGTAACACAAGTCATCCTTGCTGGTAATGGGATCGCCTTTGTCTTCAAGCTGTCTCATGTTAAATATCTCAAGCTCACTATTGGTATGCTAAAAACCAGAGCTCAAAAAAATAACAAGCACTCCTAAATAATAGTGTAGAAAATAATTCAATTACAACATACTTTAATATAATCAGTTTGTACAAAAACATGTATTAAAATAGACAGTCTGTCTCATTAACATTCAGCAGGCATCTCCTTCAGCTGGAACAGAACTTATTTCAGACTCATACATACAGAATTCTTAGATAGATTACAAATACATGGGCACACACAAAATTAAACGGAAAACAGTTCCTAAGTGTTTAAGGCATTGAGGTTATTTTAGTGGGTGCATCTGTATTTTTTTTTATGACATTTAGTGGCACTGCCTTTTCGGATGTGAATAAATTATAGTTTTGCAAACCATAATTACATCGGTTCATACTTAATGGTTATGCTTTATATTACTGAGCCAGTATTAATCAAGATTTTGTAAATTTATGCTTCATTCCCTGTGTGGCATGTTACTGCTCATACGCCTTGGATAATTATGCTCATCTATTGCTTTGTATTATATGATCAGGAACCACCCCCTTCCTTTACAGCTTTCATCCATTTTACAGTATTCACACTGTCGTTTCTACCGCTCCCCCCCCCCCTGCAACTGCCTGCTTTTAGCCAATACTTGTTTTTTAACTGAGTGATTCTCTCACCTTTCTGTCCACCATCCTTCCCACTCATCAAAACCAGATTGCATTTTGCTGTAGAAGAAAGATGTGTTCAATAAAACTCGGCCAAGGAGATGGTTATTGATACGTCTTTGAAAGGCGGCTGTATTGCTTATGTACCACTGGGGACTGCAGTAGTGAGGCTCCAATTGCTTGTGGGGCCAAGTGAAAAGTAAATCAGATTCCTTGCAACTTAAAAATTAGAAATAAAGTGATCTCTCTTGCCTTTTTCACATTTGAGAAAGAGTTGTAAATGAAGGAACGATCCTGGGAGATAGCCTAAAATATTGTCTATCATTATGGAAAGTGATATTCATGGGACATAATGAACCATTTTCTAGCCACACTCTTAAACACATAATTCGGGTTAGGGCTAATACATTAAATAACACATAGCTGATTTTAACTTTTAAGAAGGTCTCCATAAGGAGGAGGCCAGAGAGATGGCTCAGTGGTCAGGAATGCTGGCTGCTTTTCCAGAGAGCAGGGTTCAATCCCCAGCACCCACATGGTGGCTCACAATCTTCTGTAATCCCACCTTCCACTGAGCCATCTCGCTGGCACTGTGGAATGTTCTGTTTTAGGAACATTTTATTTAGATAGGCTTTAGCTAACCTACATATGGACTGTTTGAGACTCAAAGAAGGCGTGGCCAAACACATTATAAAGAAAAGAAAACAAAGGCTCATAAATAGAGTGGGAGCCCATTAAGTTCGTTGGAAACGTCCAAGTACTGATCAGTCATCCAATGTGGCTTGGGGACAGAGAGAACTGGAACACAAGGGTGTCTTCTCTAAACTGTCCACTGGGAGACTGTGGTGTGACAAGCACAGAGATTTGCTCCCACTGACCATTCTAACGTCTAAGAATGCTTTCCTCCTGCAAGGTGGGAAGTTGCAGCGGGAACGGCATGGTCGTGGCCTGAAGGGGCTTACCCTCTGACTGTGAGAAGCTGGCTTGTAGGTAGATGTTGTTCTTGCCTCCTGGCTCCTCCCCTCTCATACCCTTTCTAGTGTCACTGGACATATGAAGAAAAGTTTCCAGGCGACTTGACAGATGGGATCCATTTGTAAGCCTCCCTCACCTCTCCTTCAGAGTTACTGCATGTCCAGGGGAATTGCAAAGGGATCCAGCAGACTGTAGAACCGGAGCAGTCTGGTGATTACCTTTAATCCTGGCACTTGAGAGGCAGAGGTGGGTGGAGTGTTGTGAGTTTGAGTCTAGCCTGGTCTACACAGGGGTAGCCTGCCTCAAAAGAAATAAACAAATACTTTGAAAATATAAACAAACAGGCAGACAACCTGAATTTTTAATCTGCTCCCCTATAAAAGTTGTGAGATTACCCACTGCCCAATCATTAGGTAACAATTACACAATGCAAACACCAGGACAATAGTGGTGGGGTGATGAGTTATAATAATTTCCGAAGTTGGGGGCTGAAGAGATGGCTCATCGGTTAAGAACACTGGCTGCTCTGTTGGAGGACCTGAGTTCAATTCCCAGCTCCCACATGGCAGCTCACAACTGTCGGTAACTCCAATTTCAGGGGATCTGATGCCTTCACACAGATGTACATGCAGGCAAAACAGAAATGCACATAAACTAATAAATAAATAAATTGTTTTTAAAAATAATAATAATAATAATTTCAAAAGTTGGACAGTGATATCAGTGGTTCATATTGCACATGAAACAGATTTCACAGATTTGGACCCAGAAGTAATTTAAACAAAACGAAAATTTAAAAATGCCCACTAAAATCCATCATCAGCCCCAATTGCAGCTCTGGGAGAGAAGTCAAATGCATTGGTGATGTAATGTATTATTAAAGTAGATCGTTTTCAAGCACAAAACTAAGACTTTTGAAGGATAAAATTATTATAGGGGGTCAAAAAGCAGGATGCACACTTTACTTGTAAGAATTAAGTGTGAGCCATTCACAAACATTAGAAGAATATACAAAATAAAATCTTATTTCTGTCTGTGAGGAGTGTGGGATGACCGTAGGGAGGGTGTAGTGCTGTGGGGAGAGAGGGTGGGGTGGCTGGGGGGAGGGTAGGGTGGCTGAGGGGAGGGTGCGGTGGCCGTGGGAGTGAGAGCTGAGGTAAGTTTCTGCCCAGGGAGGTTGCAGATGTTCACAAGACTTTTGCTATTTTCTCTATATCTCAATCTTCCTAACAACTATTATGGTAGTCTGCTGTAATAATAAAACTATTTGCTATTTTTACCCGTAAATCTAAACCATATTCTGATGACAGAGACAGTTTATATTTGATGTTATAAATTCAAAGAATAGAAGTGAAGGAACTCGGGCTGGGAGGGATTCTGGCAGCCTCAGTCCAGGGCTCTTGTTCTGATCTTGGAGAATGTCGAAACTGCCGTTATAGAGCTTCACTACAGGCTATTCTCCATAGACAGAGGAAGGCGATCAGAATCAATCATTTCAGGGGTGGGCAGCTAGGGCTGCAGGCTGCAGATTTCATGTCCTGGTCTTTTCCTCACATCCTCTGCTCAGGCGAGGTAAGCGTGGTCTGCAAGTTATTTACAAGATTTGACTCTTTTAGGCTATGAGAAAAACTATGAAATTAATGTTGTCCCTCCCCACCAAGAAAATTAAGTAAATGACCTAGTTTCTTAGGTCAGATGTAATTTGATGTGCATATTTGAAAAGCAGATCACGGGCACCAAAAATGGCTTTTCACAGTCACCAGAGCAGACTGGTGAGTTTTTGCTTCTTGTTTTGAAATGGCCACAAGGATATTCTTTATTTCTCTTGAAGCCATCAGGAAGCCATCCACTCTGGCCTGGCATATCCTTTTCCTTCCCACAGAACCCCGGGTGGATGCACCACACATGTCCTGTGTCTAATTTGTGTTGCAGGAAGAAACCAAAGAACTAGAGAATTGTGGCTGCTTTTAGAAAAAAGAGGTTGGGGAAAAATCAATAATAAATTATCTTCGTCTACAGCAGTTTAGGATCTTTGCACAGCCCCTCTGACATGTAGATGGAGTTATAAATTGATTTAGTTGAGGACGCTAAAGGATCTCACGTGCTCTGGACTGCCTAGTGAATGCGGGTTAGCGAAATAAAAATAACCCACCTTGTCAGAGGGCCTTTGTAGGAGCTGCCGTACCCAGCAAGTTATTTTTACAGTTTAATGAGCTAGGCCCCAGCTTCCACAGGGAGACGCAGCAAGTGGAGTATTTCATAATTTACTGCTGTAAAATGATCAGGATTCATGTTGTCTATAAAACATGAAAAACCTTCTTCATTCCTTACCAATTAGATCATAGTTACAACTCACAGTTCCTTTGAGCTTAAAAGAAAAAAAAATTTAACTGCTAGACATAAATGAATGCTGTGGTTAAATTAAACCCTTCAACAGCCCAAACAGGCTTGAAAGAAATGCCTTCTGGATGTTATTAACACGCATATTTAAGTGCTATTTTTAAATTTTAACTGCAAGCCATAGCAAGCACAAATGTTTAGAATAGCTATTTTGGCATCCTAGCCTTGCGTTCACAGTTTTTCATCTTTACTAATTCTTTCCAATAATTATTTCACCTTTCACTACTTAAAATTTCTTTTTGCAGATATAGCAGGTCGTTTTATGGAAATAATCGTATTTGAGGAACAATGATGTCAGTGCAGCTTTGTCATCAAAAGTTCTCTTCAATTATCATGTCAGCAGGATTGTGTTTTATTTTCCACAAGTGCATTAAAATGTGTTGGAATTGCAGTCTGAACTTAATAACTTTAAATGTTTAGTATATTTATGCTTATTAAAGTAGGTTCACTATGGAACAATTTAAACCCAACCATCAAGCCACCCATACCAACCAAAATAGAACTGGAGAATTTGTTGTGAGTATGTGCAAATGGAGGCAGAGTCAGACATGGAGACGGAGAGACAAAGATTTAGTTTCCACATTACCTATTTCATTTGCTGTGGCTTAGTAATTTGGATACATAGTGTATGAGTTTACTAAGGGATGCTGCAACAAAAATATTTCACCATGGGCAACTTGTACAACAGAGGCTAAAATCCAAGATGAACACCCTGGTGAGTTTGGATTCTCCTGTGCCATTCTCTTGAGCGAGGGAGAGGAACTGGAAGGTTTGGTCAATGGCCTGTGTAAGGAGTGGTAATGTAGGGGTGCTGGATGATAGAATGTGTAGGGACAGATGGTAAGGGATGGGGAGTCTTCTTTCCTTTGCCTTTCGTGTGTTAGTTGTTGGTTTTCTTGATGGTAGCCATGTCAACTGAAGATGGAATGGCAATGTGGATTTGATTTACACTTCCCTGATGAGGAAGGATGTTGGCTATCTTTGTCTGTATTGATTGGCCATCTGTACCTCTTCCTTTGAGAAGTGTCTGCTTACTTCATTTGCCATTTATTGCTTGGATGATTTCCTTTGTACAGCATCAATTTCCAATATGTGGGGATTATCTCTGGAGTCTTGGTTGTATTTCATTATCTATGTATTTCTAGACAGCAAAGTATTGTCTTGATTACTGTAGCTTTATGTTAAGCCATGCCATAAATTCTCCAAACAAAACTACTTTTTCATATTTTTTTAGTATTATCCTAAATCTTTTGCATATGTCTATAAACTTTCAAATGATGGGGATTTATATGTGTTAAAAGTATAGATCATTTATTTTTAGATTACATTAAACTTGTTGATCAATTTAGGGAAGTTATTTTCAGTCTTTTTTAAAAAGTTATTTTTCTATTTAGAATTATATATCCTTTAATGAAGAGGTACATACTCTGAGATATGTGTTGTTGATGATCATAAAGTGTATTTATATAAAGACAGTTCTGATTTATCAGGCCATCTAATTTTGTAGTACAACTGTGGCATAAACGGTCAGTTGTTCATTAAAACATTATAATTTGGTGCATGACTGCATTTAGATGTTCCCTAAGAATAGATGGTGATACTTTATGTTCTTCAACATGCAAATTTCATGCATACTTTGCAAGAATCATATATTATAAAATTGTTTTTAGTTAGCATACAAAATAGTGGGCTTCATGATGGCATTTTGATGTACATACATGTCACTCTACATTGCTCACATTCCAGCACCCATTAACCTTCCTTGTCCTGTTCCCTTCCTTCATCAAATAGTATACTAGTCTTCTTTCTTTATCAAAGTAGTTTCCTTGATGCTTTTATGTCATATATACAGTATATGAGATGAAATATATGAATTTCTAGATTCTGCATATGGGACAAAGTGTGATATTTATTCTTACTTCTTCTGCCATACTCTTCCCCTTGGACTCTTCCTCCTGCACACAACCCCCTTCTACTTTCATGCCTCATATTCATTTCTGTGTGTGTGTTGGACACTTAGCTTATAAGCCTGAGGACCTAAGTTTGATACCAGAACCCAGTTTCCCCTTTTATTAAGATTCTTTTTTTCATACAATATAATCTGAATATAGTTCCCCCCTCTACTCCTCCAATTCCTCCCCACCTCCCCTCTTTTCCAGATCAACTCCCTTTCTGTCTCTCATTGGAAAGCAATAGGCTTCTGATGGGGGAATGTCTTTTTATATGCTGTGAAAGTACATTGCTCTGATTGGTTGATAAATAAAGCTATTTGGCCAATGGTGAGGCAGAATAGGGTTAGGCGGGACATTCCAACTAGAGAGGAGAAAGTTGAAAGGCAGAACAGAGAGGACGCTACCAGCCGCCACCATGAGAAGTAAGATGTAAAGATACCGGTAAGCCATGAGCCGTGTGTGGCAAAGTATAGATTTATAAAAATGGGTTAATTTAAGATGTACGATCTAGCTAGTGAGAAGCCTAAGCCAATAGGCCATACAGTTTGTAATTAATATAAGCCTCTGTGTGTTCATTTGGGTCTGAGCAGTTGCAGGACCATGAGGACACAGGAGAAGGGTGGGCACAGGAAAACTTTCAGTTACAGGCTTCTAAGAGATAAGAGCAAAAGACGGCAAAATAAAATATTGTAAGATAAAACAAAAACCATCATATGGAAGTTGGAAAAGACAAGCCAACAGAAAAATAGAAGAGCTCAAGAGAAGCACAAGAATCAGAGACCTATTCATTCACACTTTCAGGAGTCCCAGAAAAGTACTAAACCAAAGCTATAGTCTATATCCAGGGACCTGGTGCAGATCTATGTAGGCATCCGCAATTGTTACTTCAGTCTCTATGAGTTCACATGAGCTCTTCTCAGTTCTTTGAGAGGGCCTTGTTCTCTTTGGTGTCCTCTGTCACCTTTGTCTCCCCAACTCCTTCTGCCTCCTCTATCATGGGGCTCCCTGAGCTCTGAGGGGAGGGGTTTGATGGAGATACCTCATTTAGAACTGTTTTAAAAAACCCAGACTTAGTGACATGAACTTGTAATCCTAGCGTCTGGGGGATTGGGGACCGGGGGATCCATGGATCACATAGGCCAGCCACCTTAGCCTACTTGACAAGTTCCAGGATGGGGAGAGACCTTGTCTTGAAAAACTGAGCAAATGGGGCTAAAAAGATGGTTGTGTGGTCAACATCATTTGCTGTTCTGCCGGAGGACCAGAACTTGGTTCCCAGCGTCTAGTCGGGTGGCTCACAACTGCCTTTAACTCCAGCTCTAGAGGGCCCTCTTCTGGGCCCTGTGGGAACCCTTGCACATGTGGCATACATACCCACAAAGATGTACATGTATGTATAGATTGTAAACAAATTAGATCTTCTTTAAAAAGTGGTTAGTGGAAAGATTGTCACAGCGAGAGGAAATGGAGGACACCAAGGAATTAAGGCCTTCCAGACATAACAGATGTGACTCACACATGAACTCACAGAGACTATGGCAATGTGCATAGCACCCACACAGGTCTAATCCCGATGGAGTCCCAGTGCTGAAAGAAGACATGGACACATGTCCCCATCCCTAACCCAGACATTATTTCCAATTGATAACCCCTTGCAAAGGAAAAGCATGGTTTTCTCCTACAAAGTCTTACTGGGTACACAAACCACACTTTGCCCCTCTGCCCAGCAGTAGATGGCCAACACAAAATGAACTCAATGGTATTTTTTTTTTTTTTACTGTTTTTCCCTCATAATGCTTTGTCTTGGTATTTTTTTCTCTCTTCCTCCTTGTAGGTCCTTCGCTTCTGCTTATACATTAGGTGGGGTGTTTTTGAATATCTGTGTATCTGAACGTGTATGTCTCTGCATCTGTATGTGTTTCTTGTGCTTTTTCTTTTCCTGTTTGTTTTGTAGTATTCAGGTTTGTTTGTTTTTATTTTAAATTATTTGTACTATTACTATTATTTTTTAAATGCCTGTTTTTTTTCTAATGAGAGATCATAAAAAAGGGTATGGATTTGGAGAGTGGGGAGGATCTTGGGAGAGAGGAAACCATAATCTGAATATATTGTATTGAAAAAAATCTATTTAAAAAAAAAAAGGAGAGACGTGGTTAGCCCCTGAGGAACGATACCCATGATACTCAAGAGTCTCTGCTCGGTGGCCCCAATATCACCATGTTCAGCCTCACTTTGTTTTATTTTCTTTTCGTGGCTGCTCATTCCACTGACCAGGGAGTCTCAGTAGTTCCAATCTAGCATTTAAGGCCTCAAGGATTTGTGAAGAACCAGTGGTCTTCCGCCCACCTTGGGAGGCTGAAGACGCTGAGTCAAGGGTGACGGCAGCAGCCACAGCAGCAGCATCAATGCACTGTCTGGTAAGAGATGAAGACAAGGAGGTGAAAAGGCTGTAGATCTCTCCTAGATCTGCCTTACGGCTGGGCCACTGCTCGAAGATGCTGCTTGGTGTAGGGGAGGACCTTTTCCACAATTAATCCTTCCAGGAAATACATTTACTTATGTGGCCAGAGGCGTCTCTTTTAGGTGATTGCGGAGACAATAGCTACTTGACAATTTTGTCAAAAATTGATGTCTCAAAATATCTCACCTTAATATCTGAAACATATCCTAGCTGTCATTTAAATGTTTTATAACTTAACTTGGTTCCCATTTTAAACCATTTATCCTGAACTTTTAAGATATGGTTAAAAATGTTTGCTTTCAATAGCATTTTCATATGGGAAAAATTGAGAGGGGCTGAAGAGATGGCTCAGTGGTTAAGAGCAGTAGCTGTTCTTCCAGAGGACCCAGGTTCAGTCCCCAGCATCTACATGGCAGCTCACAACTGTCTGTAACTCCTGTTCCAAAAGACCTGACATCCTCACATGCAGGCAAAACACCAATGCATATAAAAATAAATAAATCTTTAAAAAAAAAGAAAAATTGGGGAAAAATCAAATATTTAGTAATAATGAATGATTAAATACATCATAATTCTTTTCTGTGTTGAAATATTTAGCAATGAGGAAAGCAAATCATACTATCGAGGCTTACATCATACAGTTGAAAAATGTTTAGATTTCATTTTTTCTGGAAATATTTACTGAACATTCATTCAATCCAAAGCATTGTAGTGCCAGGGGCTGACTGTGATGAATAAGATACATGCAGTTCTCAAGGAACAGCAAATAAATCAATAAATATGACTGCAAACTTTGATGGAATATGAAGAATAGGAAAAGCATGCAGATAACTAATACCCGGTAGTCCAAAAAGGGGTTGGTATCGATAATAAAAGGTAAGTCAGTAGAGAGATGTAGCATTATAATGAGGAGCGTGAAGACCCATGCAGGCTGAGGTAACAGCACATGGAAAAGCCTAGGAAGAGAGCCTCGCACTGCTGTCCAGTCCCCAGAAGTTCACAGGACAGAAGCAACCTCATTGCACTGGGGATCTGTGACATCAGGGGTTCTGTGAGTAGCCAGGACCAGCGGATTCACAGCGTTAATGGTTTTGCAGGGCTCTGGTTTCAAGGCATTGAGATTTATTTTCCATTGTCCATACTTCTCATGTATGTGCCTTAAAATAATGAGACTGCCGAAAATTGTATCTCTTTTGAGGAGAAAATCCATGGAAACCGGGCATAAAAGTAAAAAGATCAGACCCTGAACTGTCTAGTCGTCCAAGTGAAAAAAGAAACGTGAGTTCTGGAGACTGAGTCTGTTTCTGCTCTCTGTCCACGTCATAATTTGGATGTAGATCCCGCACAATTTCAACACTTGCTCTCTGTCTGATGGTGCATGTCTGGCCACAATGCGACCCTAAGAGGCCGGGCCTCACTGGTGGAGGTGAGGGTGTGGGGGTGGGCCTTTGAAGGTGCTCGCTAGACCTTGGTTCCTGTTATTATGTGTGCCATCTGGTCCTGATGTGAGCAGCCTCTACCACATATTCCCGCGGCCGTCCACTGAGCTGATCTGCCCCACCTTCCTCATCATGATGGACTGAACCCTGGGAAGTCCTGAGCTCCCAGCGATCTTTGCTCTCCAGTTGTTTCTGTTGGGTGTGTTCACAGTCACGTGAGAGTACCTAGTACAGTCAACACCTGAGATATATTATGGACTAGCTAGAGATTTCCGGTCATTTGGATGGGCATTGGAAAGAGAGAGGAAACAGGAGTAATGTTCAGATCGAAGCTTAACAAAAAATGTCAGTGTGTGTATGATACTAATTTCAGAGAGGAAGGATGGGAGGAGAAGGGTTATCTATGTAGATTAAGTTCTTCATTTAGGCATTTCATCTTCATTCCCCTGTGGGGATGCCAGGCAGGAAGTTGGATTTGAAGCTGATGGGGAGGTCTAGGCTGAGGCTAATTTAGGAAGCTGTCAGACCATTCTTGTAAGTAGTACAAGCAAAGCATAATGAACTATATGTTCTGGGATCTTAATTACAGGGAAGGCATATGGGACTACATGCAAAATACAATGCTACTGGCAGTATTCTCTTGAGGAGGTATGCGATTATGACTGGGTGTATTTGTTTGTGACCTTAAATATTTACTGAATGTAAAAACAAATATCACATTTTCAAGGTAACGTCTTGGGGCTGGGGATGTAACTGAGCAGGAGAGTGCCTGCCTAGCATGCTTAAAGGCCCTACATTCATTCTCCACTGTCCTCCCCACCCAACACACACACACACACACACACACACACACACACACACAGTAATTTAAAGGAATATTTAGAAGTCAGTGTCGACCCAGAGCCTAAGGAAAGTTATCTCCTTGGTTTCTTTAAGTGAGTTCTTTAAAAAATTATTTCTTTTCTGTCACTCCAAGTATTATATTTTAATATGGAAAAGTGGGGCTGGGGGTATGACTCAGGGGTAGAGTGTTTGCCTGGCGAGTACACCTCCTGAATTCGATTCTCAGCACTGCAAATTATACATATAGAAATGTGTCGTTTAGGAATACTGTAGGGACTGAGAGACGTATCAGAGAGTAATAGCACCTGCTATGAGGTATAAGGACCTGAATTCAGATCCCCAGAGTCCACATAAGAACATGGGTGTGGCCACGGTCATCTGCACCTGTATCCCCTGCGCTGGGAGTGTGGGTGGGAAGGAGATGGAGGGAGGAAGAACGTTGGAACTTCTGACCGTCAAACTAGCCAACGTATGGTGAGCCCTGGCTTTGGTGAGAGACAACCTTGTCTCAAGGAAATAAGACAGAGAACTAACACACATAACACACACACACACACACACACACACACAGTACCTTTGGTCTCTCCTTAATGTCTTGCAAGTTTTCTTTGGTTATGTCATCACGTTTTTTTTTTTCTTTTCTGAGTATCCATATCAGATTTTCCTTTTTGCTCCACAGGACATTTTCCCCCCATCTCTTACTCCAATTCATTATAGAAATTGCTTCTTAAAATATGCAATAGAATTTTTATACCTTTGCAATCTTTCCTCATCACCGCTGATCTTTCCCTTATCACTGTTGCCATTTTAATTTTAGAAAATGAATCAAATTAAAACTTTCTGGGCTTTAAAAGAACAAGAATAATTTTTTTGTTTTGTTTTGTTTTTATTTTTCCCCCTTTTGTGTTTGTTTCTTTAGGAGGGGCTCCATCTCATTCTTCCTGGCTGTCAACCCCGTCTCTTTGGTTCTTGGCGTTTCCTTCTGAAGGAAGCACTCTACTCATGGTGACATTTTGCCCCATGGGAGAGGTTTTCAGTTTCCTCAGTCATAGGGTGGTCAATTCACCTAACTCATGAGGAGTGACAGTCTTTGGGAGGAGTTGACATTAGTTGTTCACGCCACCTGTTTTAGGTACTTTTCCTGTTGTCGTGATAAAACCCCTTGACAGATAAAGTGCAGCTCTCCCCCCTCATCAAGAACTGTCTCTCTGCAGTAGAAGGAGAAAAGTCATAGCTAGTCAAACGGAACAACCGACTATGGGGTGTCCAGCCCCAGTTGATACATCTCCCATAAGACTCCTGCACCTAAGGCTCAGGGAACAGGGCAGAAGTGGGCATGAAAAGATTCCAAGAGCCAGAGGATGAGGAAGTTGACAGTGACCTTGTCCCTTCTAGCTATGACAGGGAAACTATACTGATGGAATCTCAACAATACGGCTGACTAAACAAGACCAGAAAAATTTCAACAATAGGAGACACCCCAGCATTGATGGGGAAAAACTCACAGAACCCCATACCTAGATGAAGAGCTCCAAGCAATCATCAACTCCTGAGAGAGGGAGATTTAGTCTTCTCTGGGGGTGAATACCTGGCTGGTTATCCAATACCAAGTGGTCAGCCCTAGAAACGTACATATAAAGGCAACACTGAACAGACTCAGCAAGTTATATTGATATATTTATTCATTTCTATACACATGTAACAACAATGGTTAAAGAAGAGGAGGCCATGAATTTGGGAAGGGGGTGCTTAGGAGGGGTAAAGGGGGGAGAAGGTGGAGGGAAATGATATAAGTATATTTTAATTAAATAAAAAGAGTAATTCTACAGAACAATGTTATGAATATTCCTGTGTCTATTACTCACACATGTCATATGTTAATAAATGTGTTTCAATTCTAAAAACAAAATCTATAGATCTCTATATGTGTGTATGTATTTACAGGTGAAATTATGATGTTTGGAATTTGTTTCAGAGTATTGTTTCAAGAAAAGTGAGGGCAGGAAAAATCTATGAAAGAGTGAAGAGCAAATGAAACATGAATGGAAGAATGCTGGAAACTACGGAAGACAGACAATGAGGACACAGAACTCATTAGACCCCTCCACTTACTTTTCTGTATATTTGACATTTACTATAATAAAAAGCTTTTTATTGTGCATCTAAACATTCATTCTTGGTTTTAAGAAAAATCACAGAAGTTTTTAATTCTCTAAACCAAGAATACTTGGTAAATTTCCCTTTTCTCTTAGAAAGACCCAAGAGAGCACTGGTACAAAGCAGAATCCTTGAACCATTTTAGAAAACAAGGGGGCACTGAATAGCACAGAAGAGAGTGTTGGATCCCCTGGACCCTCAGTTACAGATGATTGTGAACCACCATGTGGGTGCTGGGAATTGAACTCAGGTCCTCTGCAAGAACAATAAATGCTCTTAACTGTGGAGCCATCCTTAGCTGGAAGTTTTCTCTGGTCTGCCTGGCCCGCAGAGCCCTGTGGCCCACTTGTAAAATAATCACTCAGAAGCTTATATTAATTATAACTGCTCAGCCATTAGCTCAAGCTTATTATTGACTAGCTCTTACACTTAAATTAACCCATCATTCTTATTTATGTTTAGCCATGTGGCTTGGTACCTTTACTCAGTTCTGCCTTGTCGTCTTGCTTCTTCTGTGTTTGACTGGCGACTCCTGACTCTGCCCTTCCTTTTCCCAGAATTCTCCTTGTCTACTTATCCTGCCTATACTTCCTGCCTGGCTACTGGCCAATCAGCATTCTATTTATCAACCAATCAGAACAACACATATTCACAGCATACAGAATGACATCCTCCAGCAGCCATCTCATCTCTCCAACCCCTCAAACCCACCATTTCTGAAACTGAACTCCTAAACTTTACTTTTCAGGTCCACCCCAAATAGTTCTTTCTCTAGCACTTGCCACTTGAGGTCATGAAAATCCATTCTGCAGTTACCTTTACTGCTAGGATTGCCTCCTTCTCTGATTACCACAGCTCTTAACTCTCCTTCTTAACACCTTCACTACAATCAATCGAGTGAGTCTTGTCTAGGAACAAAAAGTGTCAAATGACATTACTTTCCTGCTCCAATCACCCACAATGACTTGCTGTTCTTCACATTAAGCTCTGCTGTAGTTGTTTGGGCAGCCATGACAAAACTCTGTAAATGAGATAACTGATAAACAACAGACATTTTTGGGAGGGGGGTTGGCAGCAGTCCAGAAGGTTGAGAAGTCTGGGATCCAGGCACTGGCAGATCCACTGATGGTGAGGTTTCTGGTTTGCTGGCATTGCCTTTTTTCCTGTGTCTTCCCACAGGAGACAAGACAAGGAGCTTGCAGGCTCCTCAAAGGGGCACTAATCTACCCATGAGGGATCCACCCTCACTGCCCAAGAGATCCACCTTCTGATACCATCTAACAGTGATATGAAATATGTGGAGACATACATCCAGACTGTAGGGAGGCCTTTGCAATATTCCAGAAGTACCTATCTGGAATGTTCTTTCCCTAGATGGTAATTCATTTCTCTTAGTGAAGTCTTTCTGAGCATTCTATCTAAAATTTCAGCCTTTTGTTCATAACATTTTATATTTCTTCTGATTCATTTTTCCAACACTTGTCATTTTAAGATCACTTAGATTTAACTTGTTATCATGTTCAATGGTGCCTCGCCTGTGAGGACGTAAAAGAACATTGCATTCACTGTTAATTCTAGAGCCTAGATCAGTGTTGGATACACACAAGCATGACATAACTGCTGTTAAATGTTCAAAGGAAAGAAGGTCCGAACTGAGCCAGACAGGATTATTCTTCCAAAATCAGCCATTCGATTTGGACACCACCTTCCCCTAAAGCACAGAGAAGACAGGAACAGAGTGAAATCCAGGCTATAGTTCAAAGATCTTCCAGTATACAAAGGAAGATTAGAAGGGGGATAAGGTGCTTGCTGTAGTTCGAGTGAGAGATGTCCCCATTGTCTCGGGCACCTGAATACTTGGTCACCAAGTGGTGGTACTGCTTGAGAGGTGGTGTGGCTTTGCTGGAGGAAGTACGACCCAGGGGGCGTGCTTTGAGAGTGTCTAGCCTGACCAACTTCCAGTTCACGCTCCCTGTTTCATGCTTGTGACTGAGTTATGATCTCTGTTTCCTGTTCCTGCTGCCGTGCCGCTCTGCCATGATGAGCCCTTATCCCCCTGGAGCCATACACCAAAATAAATTCCTTCTGTCAGTTGCCCTGGTCCTGCTGTTTTATCCCAGCAACAGAAAGGTGATGAACACAGTACCACGTAGCATCTTCCTTGTTCCCTGATACTAAATTAAAAGACAAGAGAAAGTTATAGTTATCATTTGAGATTATCTAAGACACAGATCTTTTTTTAAAAAAACTTCACCCTTTTTTCTGCGCAGCAGTTGAGTTAAGGACTGTTTTTGTATTTTGAAAGGGTTGTAATAAAGAGGATATTGAAGATAAGAAGGAGGATAGAAAACAAACACTCAAATACATAAACCTCCCCCAAGCAAGAGAGCTCACCTTGTGAGCTTAATTTTGCTTCCTAATGCATATAAGGGACGCCTTTGGTGCAAACAGTGGTGGGCCCAAAGCAAACCCACACACCGCAGTCTTCAGGAAGCAAGCATCAGCAGACTTTGAAATTCAGAGACTTTCTGCTCTTATCCCTAGTCTCCGTGGAGAAGCAGGGCCTCCTCTGCCGAGTGACGAGCAGCAGGCTTGAGTTTGTCCTTCATGTCTGCTTGCAGCTGGAGACATCAGCGCTCTCTGTAAGGCACTTTGAAGAACAGGCTGACACTGCCGTGCATTGGGGAAATGGTATTTGAGAGACAATAAAGGGGCCCTGGCTTAAACTACATTAAGGGATCACAGGAGTACATCTTGACTGTATTTTCAGATCTTTTGATTCAAAGACACACATTCTCTTATCTCCCAAGGGGTGAGGCCAACCCAGCACAGGATATAGACAGAGCCTCGCAAATAAGGTTGCCAACCCCACATCAGAGATAATTAGTGGGAACACTCTAAGGGGCTCCTTTGCTGCCTCGGGGCAGGGCAGAGATGGATCATTGAGGAAACCCGGGGTGTGAGAGCTGAGACACCAGTCTAGACGGAGAAGTAGACCTGTGCCATGGTGCACTGATCAGGTTAACTGCCCTGCCTTGGACTACCTGAGGGAGAAGAGGGACGTATGTTCCCACTGCGTGGTGGCTTGGCGTGCTCGCCGCTTTCCGATGTTCCACTCAGCAGTCTTTCCCACAGACTGAGAGGAGGTTGGAGCACATGGACACGCACAGGCAGGAGCAAAAGCAAGGCTCAGTGCAATCGCTGAAATGGCACCAGCTTTGGCCTGTGAGTGTAGGAGACTCGAACCCACCCCGTCCCACCAGACACGCATCTCATTCGTCCGTGACACTTTCTGAGTCTAATGCGACGTACTTATCCACAAAGGGCATATGCTGAACAAAATGAATGAAAAGAAATACTCCAAATTATGAAAAGGAAAAGAAAGGACATACAGGAAACCAAGGGCTTAGGAAGAACTGTTTGGAACAGTTTTCGCATTTCCTGTAGTCTACTGCCAGGCAGCTTCGCTTTTCCTGATGGACCGTTCCGAGTCCAGCTAGCATCTGGTCAGTTTCTGTAAGCCATTAAGGAACCACCCAGAAGACAGTCTCCTCATTCTTTTCTGTTGTCGATTGCCCGGGAAACGCCTGGAATGATTTCCTTCAGAAATGCTCCAGCTTTCTAGAGATGTATCTCCTAATTTAGGGATGTCTACTTATTTCCCAGTGAAACTTTGACTAGGAAATGATGTGAGTAGAAACACATTTCATCATTCCACGTGTTTGACTGCTGAATAACATGTAGGGAAACGGTCTGAAAGGAAACACAGTATAGTTGCTGCCTGCCTTTATTCTTGGTGTGTGTGTGTGTGTGTGTGTGTGTGTGTGTGTGTTATCTAAACTCTCTTCAGACTTACTTGCTTATCAAAGACTGTGTTGGCTTTCTCCCCTGCTCACTTCTACCATCCCCCTGCAATTTAATTGGAGCGCTTTCTTACCTCATGCACAGTGTTCCCTCGCTCGGCATGTCCTGCCTTTTCTTCTTGCAGAAGCAAAGGGAGATGGGTGAGGATTTCTTTGAAGCCATTTCAGCTCCCGTGAGAGCATACACACTATCTCATTATCCAAAGAATCAGAGTTGTGCAGTGCAGACATAGGTGAGCGCGTTAGCTACAACTCCACTGGCCTTCGGCTCTACCTTTGCTCTTTAAAACTGTGGTTTAATTTAATTAACAGATGACGCAGCGAGACAGATGTCAATAGCCCTGATATTTAACAGCACATACACTCTGAAATTGCTGTATCTACTCTGAAAGCTGCCTAAGTGTTGTGTCTGGGGTCATTTTAACCTTATAATAAGATGTTTTTCAGTAGGATGGACTCATGCTTGGCCCTTCTTGGACCACTGGACTGCATGGAAAGGCTTAGCCAATAAGTCCATCTCAGTATCATAAGACCAGCTCAAACTCAACTTCTTCAAGAACGAGCCAGCATGCTCTGCTTCAGTGGCCTTGTCCCAATGAATCACGCTGCCATTCGTTCAGTCACCTAGGCCCTCAACCCAAAAATTGTGTCTTGGAACACATTCCCTGTCTAATGGATCTCTAAGTCCTGTTTGTTGTAGCAGCTCCCAAATGTCCCTTAATCCATTGTTTTCTCCTTGGTTCCATAGCGTGCTTGTCTCTGATGCTATCACAGCTAATGTTTGTTCTGCTCAACCACCAAACTATTTTCTATCCGGGGGCCAGAGCTATCATTAAAAAATACAGCTCTTAGGACCCACATTCCATGCATAGGCACACAATATTCATCCAGCACCGGTTTTCCTTTCCTTTTATGCTCAACGCCGAGACCCTCAACATGTGATTCATGACCCTCGACCAGTCAGCCCCTGCCTACATCTCCATCTTCAACCATTCCAAAATCTCCAAACTCTCTTTCCTGACTCAGCCAGGCTTCTTTCCTTCAGTTCTGCTATCATTCCAGTCTCATTTCTGCCATAGGACTTTGTACATGCTGTCTGTCGTTCTGCTGAGGATCCCCTCACCCCAAGCCTTCCTGATTGACTGGTGGATCTGTTCTTCCAGTCATGCTTAGCTATCAACTCTTTCAGTCCTTCCTAGCCAAGTGTCCTTTATTCCGGGGGCTCCTGGGCTAAGCCACTTACACCTCTGCTTTCCCTATATCCCGTCTCTAGCTTGTTTGCCTGGTGGTATAGCTGTTGTTTGACTCATTAATATGATTGGTTGATCGTCATGTCTCCTATGAGATACACACTCTACAATGAGAGGACCTGGGATGCCATGGCTCTGTCCTAGCATCTGACAGCATCGCTGGCACTGACAGTTTACTGACTGAAGGACTGGTTAGCGGTTTGAAAATTCACATTTGTAAACCGTGCTTCTGATTTACAGAAGGGGAATCTATAGATTGAGTAGTAAGTGATTTTGATCTTTGGTTAGGTGTTTTTAGTGTGGATGTGCACGAGGTAGGGACGTAGGCATTTGTAGTGTAGAAGTGATTGGGGTAGAGACGGGGATGATGGGAAGTAGGGAGTTACTGTTTTAGAAGTAATATACAGTCTCACAATACATACTGAAGTTTCAATCAACAACAGAACACATACAACAGTAGTCCTGTTAGCCTTCACCACCTAGTGATGATGTCACCATATTAATTTGTGTAGGTACTCTGTGATGATCACCCAATGATGAGGTCATGTAACAATATATTTCTAAGAATGTATTCTTGCCCTTGAGTGTCATGTGACTGTATTTCATTTAGAAAGAGTTGGCATTCCTTGAAATTTCATTAAGTGGAGCCATCATCATAAATCTCACTTTTCTGGCCCCCAATTTTCTCTGGAGTAGCACAGCATGGTCTAAGCCATTTCAAGAGCTCTAACTTTTAATATTGGAAGCATTTGTACTGTGGTTCATGTTTTCTAGTTACCAAGTGGATCCAGAACCTTCAATAGTCCCTAATTGACATGATTTACAGACCCCAACCTTCTTCAGACACAATTGTGGCCTAGACCTCTTCTCTTCAGGTCAGTCTTATAAATTGCAATGACAACTTGTTCTTTAACATGAATAGAGCCTTTGAGGCACTACGTAGGGCCAACTAATGCCAGAAATGTCTTTTCATGTGACCATACACCCAAATTTCTCTGAACCAAAGTATACATTTTATATATGTGCTGGTTTCTAATTTGTCACTCCAAGTCACAGTTACTTCTACCAACTTTGAGTTACTTATAAATTTGATATTTTCTCTCTAATTTTTAGTCATACTCTTATTACAGTTATTACAAGTATAAGACTTAGAGACCTACATGGAGTCACTGATTGGGCACTCTCAGAAAGCTGATATGAACTGGAGAATTATTATGTGGGTATTTACTTAAAAAGCTGTGCATTTGTGTGAACTTTAATCCAACTATATGTTAAAGTTACAAAATATTAGGCTTCCCAAGGTCCAGGGAAATTGTTATTTATTCAATTGAGTGGAATCATTTTCATACCTGGTGTGTTAGTTTTCTTCATATTGCTGGATAAGACATTCTGTCCAAGAGCAATTAGGAATGAAAGGATTTATTTGGCTCATGTGTCCATGTCCTAGTCCTTTATTGGAGGAAGTCAGGGCAGGGACTCAAGGCAAGAACCTGGAGGCAGGAATTGGTACAGAAGCCATGCTGCTTACTGGCTTGCTCTTCATGGCTTTCTCAGTCTGCTTTCTGATATAACCCAAGACCACCAGCCCAGGGGTGGCAGTGCTCACAGTGAGTGAGGCCCTCCCATATTAATCACTAATGGAGAAAATGCCCCACAGATTGGCTTACCTTAGGCCAATCTGACGGAAGCATTTTCTCAGTTGAAGTTCTCTCTTCCCAGATCAAGTTGACAAAACTGTACTACCCAGCACACATGGGGTAAAGACTTATACCTTGATTACATGATTTTATCTGTTTTTTTAATTTCTTCCTCCTCTTCTGAATATTGAAACATTTAACATTGGTTCAGTTTTGTAAATGACTTCTTGCATTGAGTAAACTCATGAGTCAGCGTACCTGAAGACTTCCCTCATTCTGCTGTAGTACGGAGTGGTTTCGCACACTGTGGCCAGTGGTTTTCAGGGGCATACCGTGGTGTATATCATGATGCCTGCAACATCCTGCTCACAAGTTTAAGTGCGATGAGGAGTGATCATTGGTGAGAGATTGCTCTGACCCCTTATTATTGCCTCTCACAGTTCAGTCTCATTGCGTTGCTCCTTGGGAACAGCTATAGTTCTTCAATGTGGTGAGAGGGAACCATATATATTCCAGGAAAAAGATGGAAGTGGTGGGGGGAGAAAGATGACAGGGGGAGATGGAGGGAGAGCCAGCAAGAGCCAGCAAGTACTTGCTTTTCAATACCTTGCTTTTCAATACCTTCCCTGGGAAACACTACTTTACTCAGGAGGATATTTTAGTATTTTGGAAAACTTTGTTTTCAGGAGGCGTTCCATCACTTGTTAGTCTATGGAAATGACAGAAGTGTGCGATAAAGTGTGTAATAGAAAGAATGATAAATTTGACGTAAGGATCTGAATTTGTATTGTTGGGTTCTAGGAATGTGACATTGACGAATTAACTCAATCTTGCTGAGCCTCGGTTTTGTTTTTGTTTGTTTTTTTTTTTCATTTGAAATTATGCTTATTTTTTGAAAGACTCTTTGGGCCGATAATGGACTGTCTGTAGCAGTGCTATGAGGAAAATATCATGCAGTGTGACTGTAAGTCGTTAGCCTTATGGAGAACCTTGCTAGAATGACAAGTTTGGAGAACATAAGGGAGTTCTGGGGCTGGGGTGATGGTTGAGTCAGTCAAGTGTTTGTCCTGCAGGTGTGAAGATCTGAGTCCAATCTCACAGAACCCACAAGAACGGAAAAAGCTAGGCATGGTGTGGCAGTGCACGCTTATAACCGCAGGCCTGGGAAGGCAAGATGGCCAGATCCTTAGGGATCACTAGTCAGCTAATGCAGTCTACATGGTGAGTACCAGATCAATGGCAGGCTCTGTCTAAAAGCAGGGAACAGGGCGTGTGAGGACCAGCAGCTGAGGTGGGCCTTTGTCTTCCACCGGCATATATGTGCACTTTCACACATGAACACACACGTGCACACACACACATGCACAAGAAAGTTCTGAGCCATTTGGATTTCTTTTTAAAAGATTTTTCAAACCACAAGGGCGGCAAAGAAAGCTGTTCAGAACCCACACAGCATTAGTGAAGACCAGAGAAGACTGCACACAGTCATCTATGTATAAACAGAAAGTCAATTCCCGAGAGCAATATAGCAAGGTCCAGACAGCCCCAGAGAAGAAAGATGCAGAAAGTATGTGGAAAACCAGAACTGATCCGATTCTAACATGACAGAAGACAGAGAAAACACTTCTGTAGCCAGTCTTTTTCTGTCCTACCAGCCAGCTCCCAAATCATGACACAGAGACTTATTATTAATTATGAAAGATGGGCCGATAGCTTAGGCTTGTTTTCAGCTAGCTCTTATAACTTAAATAAACCCATTTCTATTTTTTTAAAAGATTTATTTATTTATTATGTACACATTGTTCTGCCTGTATATATGTCTACAGGCCAGAAGAGAGCACCAGATCTTTTTACAGATGGTTGTGAGCCACCATGTGGTTGCCGGGAATTGAACTCAGGACCTCTGGAAGAACAGTCAGTGCTCTTAACCTCTGAGCCATCTCTCCAGCCCCATTTCTATTAATCTATGTGTTTCTCTGAGGCTCATTTACTTCATCTATGTTCTGTCCATCCTGCTTTCCTGCTTCCTCTGTGTCTTCTCATGTCTCTACACTCCTTCTTCCCAGAGTACCCATGCCTGGAAATCCTGCCTAGCTATTGGCCATTCAGCTTTTTATGAAACCAATCAGAGTGACACTTCTTTACAGTGCACGAAAAGATTATCCCACAACACACTTCTCATTCCCAGGAAGAAAGATGCCCTCCTCACATCCCAGCTTAGAGCAGTCCTGAGTCCTGAGACTGTAGCTGCTTAGAGTCCAGTGGAATCTGGAGAATGTGGAGGACCAGAGGAGGAGACCTGGGAAAGGCACAGCTTGTGGGGAACAGGAGGCGACTTTCAGGGACAGGGGTAACACATAGGAAGGAGAATGCAAGTGTTGAGGACTAGGGTCCTACAGAAACAAAAGAAGTTCCCCAAGTCAGAAGATGCCAATTGCCTCCCTCCAAACAAAGATCAAGTGCTATTCATTTCTGAACACCGCTGTTTAACACACACAGAGAAGGTAACGTGAAGGGAAATTCAGTCATCTCAGCTCACCGCTCATGTCAACCCTCAAACGGCACTATGACCAGTGAAATAAGACATTTCAAAGTTAGCACCAGTTGCCAGACAGCAGCCATACAACGCCATGGTACACAGGGAGGAGAATCAGAAAACAAGACTTGGCTGCTTGTGGGTAAAAATTCCCCAATAAAACGGAAGCAAGTAGAAGCTATAATGTCACACCTACAGCCTAAACTAAATATTGTCAAACAAACATTTGCTGATGGGATTGAAAGTTGTCAAATCAAGAGTGGGGGGGGGGGACACGGGGGAAGCAGAGCTGGAGAGATGGTTCAGTGATTAAGAGCATCGACTGCTCTTGCAGAGGACCTGGATTCAATTCCCAGCACCCACATGGCAGGTCATAAATGCCTATAACTCCAGTTTCAGGGGATCCAACACCTTCACACTTGCATACATGCAGGCAAAGTATGAATGCACATGGAATAAAAATAAGTAAATTATTTTTAAAAGTTGTCAAATCACTGGTCGGTGGTAGCATAGGCCTTTAATCTCTTCACTCAAGAGACAGAGACAGGTGGATTTCTGTGATTTCTAGTCCAGCCTGGTTTACAGAGCAAGTTCCAGGACAGTCAGGGAGGTTACACAGTGAAACCCTGTCTCAAATAAACAAACAAACAAACAAACAAACAAACAAAAAAGGTGTCAACTCAAATTCATATATATATATGTATGTATGTATATATTGCACAGTGTCCAAGAGAAAAACCTCAACTGGGAATATAATATGAGGAAATGAAGAAAAGTAGGAATAACCAAGATACAGAAAATGAAATAAAAATAAGTTAAAAAGAATAGAGAGACCATGGCTGATATAAAAGACCACTTCAACACAACCATGCAAAGTTTGAAGAAGAAAAGCAAAATAGCAAAATAGAAATAATATTTAAATTAAAATTATAATCTAATCTCTCTGAGAGTAAACAAAAAAAAATGATCTTAGGCAAAGAAACAACCTGCCACGTGTCTCAGATGATTAACCAGAGTAGTCAGTTCAAAGCTATGGTCTAGTAGAAAACTAGATATGAAGAGAAAGAAAATCTGTTTTGGATTTCTAGATAGAGTAAGTTCTTAAACATAATCAGGTTGGCCTAAAACATTTTTAACAGTAACACAGAAAATAAAATAAATGGAGAGTAACGGTTTAAAGATGCTTGGCAGAGAAAACATGTGTGAGCTAAGAATCTAACTTTCAGTTCAACTGTTGTTCAGACAGCAAGGCCAGATAACAAGCTGAGCATGGACACACATACAGGCCCCATCCTGATGACCCATTCCTACAAAATCTAGGAAAGCAAACAACTCCTAAGACAGCTAAGGAATCAGGTAAGGAGCACATGCTTTATCTAACCCAGAGAAAGTAGGGCAAGCAGCATTGGACAAGTTACCTGGGGAGCTATGATAAAAGCAGACACAGAGGGCATCGGAAGAAGAGTCCCATGCAAACAGCACACATTTGGGCACAGCAGAAATACAAAAGCTGAAATGAGGCTACAGAGCTGTAAAAATCACTGACATGATTTTACTATGAACACTCGTCACACACAAAGACGCCGCAGAAAAAGGACAAAGGAAATAGAGAAGAATACCAAAACGAGACCATGTAAGTAATGCAAGACTAACTTCTTCACCCATTTAAAACATTCAGACTGGTTCACAAAGAAACGTTCTAGTACGTGCTTATTTAAGAGGCATATCCGAAAGTGAGTGAGTTAGGGAAGCCAAAATGAAGATGAGCAATGCATTCCATGAGACAGATGGGAGGGATTCCTGATAGCAAACATGATAGGGTCCAGACCTATGCTACATAAGTTTTCGTGCATTCCAATAACCTCAAAGTCAAAGAATTCAAAAAAAATGAGAAAGTTGTGACATATATCAACACCACAAGCTAATTTTATTATTAAATGATGAGGTGAAATGAGAAAAAGAATTTATCTGATAAAAATGAGAAAATATCTGAACTATTTGAAGAAGTTAAAAACCTGTATGTTTAAAGCTATTTATGAAAAGAAGTTTCCCACTGCCCATGAGGAGCCATGCTTACCCAAATGGTAGCTAAACTGAGATGCCAGTTTATCAGTAAATCTCAGTCCTTCCATGACCCAGGTTTCTCAACATTGTTTGCCACGAAAAGAAAAAAGAGAATTGTGATAGTCAGTGGTTAATTCCATGTTTGAGACTGACAAGGTGTTAACTCTATGCATCATGGTCCAGAAGTCAAGAAAGAGCTCTAAGATTGACAGGACAATTTCAGATGAGCCCAGGAATCACTTGAGGTTCAGCTAGTGATCAGATTTATAATAAAGAGCCCTGTGTAGGGGAATGCTGAAGTCAAAGAGAAAAAGGCCTATGCATTTATTATGGTATTCATGAGAGAAAGAGGCAGAAAGAAGGTTGATTTTCTTTCAGAAGAGTGCCAGTGAATATGATGAAAATATTTATAGAATGAGTAAACATCATCTCACAATTTCCATTGTAAGAATCAGTCAGGCAGGGAACTCCTGTGTCTGTTAAATCACCAGCTGCAATTTTAGAGCGTACATTGGTTTCCTATTACTATTGTAACATTAACAAGAATGTAGTGCTTTGAAACATGAAAACATGTTAGAGTTGTGTAGGTTAAAGGTGTCACGTGGCTCTCTGAGACTAAATTGATGCATCACCAGGGTGGCATTCCTTTCTATAGATTGCTGTGGGATAATGCTTTTGTACACTGGTTTAATAAAACACTGATTGGCCGGGCGGTGGTGGCGCACGCCTTTAATCCCAGCACTCGGGAGGCAGAGCCAGGCGGATCTCTGTGAGTTCGAGGCCAGCCTGGTCTCCAAAGCGAGTTCCAGGAAAGGCGCAAAGCTACACAGAGAAACCCTGTCTCGAAAAAAACCAAAAAAAAAAAAAAATAAAAATAAAAATAAAAAAAAATAAAACACTGATTGGCCAGTAGCCAGGCAGGAAATATAAGTGGGATAAGCAGACAAGGAGAATTCTGGGAAGAGGAAGGCTGAGTCAGGAGACACCAGCCCATCGTCCAGGGAGCAGCATGTAATGGCACACAGGTAAAGCCATGGAAAAAGTGACGACATATAGGTGAACAGAAATGGGCTGAGTTTAAGTATAACAGCTAGTCAGTAGTTAGCCTGAGCTAATGGCCAAGCAGTTATAATTAATATAAGCCTGTGTGTGTTTACTTGGGGGACTCGAGTGGGAGAGATTTGTCCAGGCTGCCGACAGGCTGGGACACAGGAAATCTTCTGGCTACAATAGATACGGGGGATAAATGTTTCCTTGTGATTTTCAGTTCTAAAGATCCACTATACTCCATGGCTTGTGGCCCCTTTCCATTATCTTCAAAGCAAGCTACACTGAATCTCAGATATTCTTCCTTAGTCACATAGGGAATCTCAACTAAAGCATCCCATAACCTAACATATTAACAAGTTCTAGGGACCTGGACATTGACACGTAAGGAAGAGTGCACGATACTGTCTCCATCAAGAAGGGAAGGAACCTCCATGCTCTCAGCATTTATACTTCGGATTACTTGATGGCTACAAAGGGACCAAAAACCCCTTTACAAGGAAGTGCCTCAGACACCAGCTTAACTAAGAGTCCAGATGTAGCATCAATAATGATAATGGCTTAAGTGGACATTGTGGGTCTATGGATGTTGTGAATGGGAACTCCTGGAAAGAAGCTGTGTCTGCAGAGACTGATTAGAATTGCAGTGATGTGGAGAGGTTGGAAGGTTGCAGGTCAAAGGCTAATCACCTTATCTTGGCTAGCTTTAGCCCCCAGAACAGCCATGCCTTGCCCTCCTCTGTGCCAGAACTAACATCCTGTGCCTACTAGATGAAAACCTCTTGAAATCTATTAACTTAGCAGACCATTACTTTCCACCCATCTGAACACTATCGAATGTCTTCAGATAGCATCTGAGGCTGCAGAGAAACTTCCCTCATCTTGCTGTAACCACCTCTCTGCTGTGTCCACTCATGTATTTCAAACTTGCCTTGATTGATGAATTTCTTCGTTCTGTAAAACTATAAAACGTCATGAAACTGCTTCCATGTTGGAACATAGAATTTGGGGCTGCCTAAATCTGTGTTCTGGGGCCATGGTCACTTAGAGTGGCTCCAGAATAAACGATCTCTTATTCCCTTTACTGATGTGAGAGCTGGAGCTGTGTTTCTTGCATTGACAATGTAAAGCAAGGGCAAGAACGTTAACTTACCAACATAGAACTGTCCTTTAAAAACATCCATTTCTATGAAAATGGAAGGAAATAAATTAACGACTCCAGGTCGGAAGTCATTCTTCAAACAATTGTTCTTGATTTTTCACAAATTTCAGTAGGAGCCGGAGAGACGGCTCAGAAGTTAAGAGCACTGGCTACTTTCCCAGAAGACTTGGGTTTGATTCTCAGCACCCACATGGCAGTTCACTACTATCTGGAACTTAAGTTCTAGGGGATCCAATGCCCTTTTCTGGCCTCTGAGGGCACCAGGCATGCAGATACACTTGCATGTGACACATCCATACACATAAAATTAATAAAATTTTTAAAAATTAAAATAACTCAATGACATGAGAGAAAAAAAACCCCACCAAGTGCAGGGCTGCAAATTAATGAGGCCAAAGGGCGGGACAGTTAAACACAATGAGGTACTCTTGATTAGACCCAGATTTAAGGAAAAAGTCAGCCAAGTGATATTTTTGGAACTGTAGAATATTAAGTATCAGTTGTGTCGTATATGCATTAAGCCATGTCTACAAGTGATATTGAGATGATGGCTTGGGACAATTCTTAAGCAGGGATGTCACAGTATCTTAAGCTTATTTTCTTTCTTTCTTTTTTTTTTTTTTTTTGTTTTTTTGTTTTTTGAGACAGGGTTTCTCTGTGTAGTTTTGCGCCTTTCCTGGAACTCGCTTTGGAGACCAGGCTGGCCTCGAACTCACAGAGATCCGCCTGCCTCTGCCTCCCGAGTGCTGGGATTAAAGGCATGCGCCACCACCACCCCACTAGCTTATTTTCAAATAATGCAGAGGGCGAGGGTGGGTAAGATGGGCGTGGGAAAGCCTGTAGAGAAAGAGGGAGGAGAAAAAAGGCACATGAAAAGGTGTATTAACTAACACGTGGTAAAATGAGGTGCCAAGGGACTTTTGCTTGAAGTTTGTCTGTGCTGTTTGGACTGTTGCTTTTGTTGCAGAGACCAGCTATGAGTCAATGGCTGTGAATGTTTACCCTTCAACTCTCCATCAACAGTATGTAGTGACACCTTTCATCTTAGCAAGCTATCTCTCTGAGTTTCAGGCCAGCTTGGTCTACATAATGAGTTCCAGGCCACCCAAAGTTACATGGTGAGACCCTGTCTCAAAAAAAATGATCAATAAACAAACCAAACAAACTGTAGACCAAATAGTAGACCACTAATGAATATCTAAAACTTTCCTTGTTGTAGATTTTAAATGTCGATTTATTGACAATATTTGAAAACTGGCTTAAATGTGTCACAACTTACATTTGGTTACTGGCTACCATGTATGTCTCCAGTGAAGTCCCAGCTTCACTTTTTTAGGGTTCTCTGAAGCATTGCTCCCCTCAAAGCAGGTTGTGAAGACGGGTTCTGTGGATTATCTTCTCTCTTCCATACCTAATGGAACTTTAGGGGAAAAAAAAAAGTTTGTCATTTCTCACATAGCTCCTAATGTATAGATCCTGCTGGGAAACTCCCTTCCCTAATAGGAGAGAACCATTCTTGACCTAAATAACTTCCGCTGCATGGGGCCATTTCCCATACAGTATAAAAGAGGAATGAAGTGTTTCCACACCATACTATTGATACGTCCTTAAGAACGAAGGCTTCTGTTTCCCCCTCTGATGGTGTAACTGACTTCTAAACAGCAGCCTGAGGGATGACGCTTAGAGGGGTGGACCCTACAAAGCCAAGGGAAATGGTGGAAAAAGCTGCTCCCTACCTCTCCTGGTGGGCTTTTTTTTTTTTCCCTTGTAGACGTTTCCTTGTGATTCTAGCACTGTGTGACCTGATGAGCCACACAGCTCCTTACTATTCCAGATGATAGGCAACTGGGTCTTGGAGAACTCTTTATTAAAATGCCCTTAAGTCAGAAAAGCATACTTTGAAGCAGAACACGAGGCTGCTGCTTCAGTAAGTCGAAGATCAAAGATGCTGCCATCCCCACGGCCAATGAGAACGAGAACGTGATTTCAGTGCCGAAGTGTTTGGAGAGAAGAAATGGTATCTTGTGGATAAAAGCAAGTTGGAAAGGGACCAAGGAGACTGAGGTCCTTTCTCCCCTGCTACCTGGATCACGCGTTTCTCCAATTGCCTATCAGACCTTGTTTGAATCAGTCTTTTAAAATGTACAGCCTTTTATTCTCCTCCTCACTCTCTCTCTCTGCTCAACAGCTCACCCCCTTATCTTTACCCTTGAAAGGGAACATGCTGGCCGCCCCCTACAGACAAGCCCTCTGAGGCTGGTGTCGTCCGTCTCTTCTTCTTACTGCCCTTGTTCTGCTACAAACCACCCCACATTAGACTACATTTCTTCCTCATTATTTCCCCATTCATGCCTGTGGAAAACCCGCTATGGGGCTTCAGAATGTAAATGCTCACAGCAGCCACTTGGAAAAGCCGTGCATATCCACTTTACAGAGAGACTATTGATTCACCATGGCTTTGTGTGATGCAACGTACCTGTTAGTGAGTGGAAAGTTCAAAGGCTCCTGGGGTTTTCCTAAATTCTGAGCAGAGATGGTGAGCTGCTCTCAGCACACAGTGAGAGAGAAGACAGCAAGGACGGGAGAGCCAGGCTGTCCGTAGCATGGTTTCACAGATTAGCATCTCTGCTAGGCGGCCCTTCTGGGTAGAGCTGAGAGGTATCTGCCTCCAGGAAGCAGAGAACAAAGGCACAGGCTAGTGAAACCCAGTTTGTGTTCAATAACGTACCCATCACACTATTTGATATTTCACGCACATTCCAGTATGATTAGCAAGCCATGTGAGATGGGAGTTCAGATGTGGGGATAACCTACTTTGTACTCTCTCAGAACCAATGGAAAACGTAGCCTAGGGAACCACTTCTTTTGAAATGTACAAGAATTTCCACGTCCACCTAGAGGGCACACAGGGATGCCTTGATGACCACAGCAAAGCCCAATGCTGATATCACATACCCTGTGCTAGATGAGGACACACCCGAGTGTACACATAAACCCGGTGAGTATGGGGCTAAAGGCAGTTCTGCCTTAGATCTGTACCACAACACATTTCTGCTCAGATGAGACAGCACATGAAGAACTCAGGGTTATTTTCCAGAAGGGGACAAAATTCTGGGGGCAAACACTCTCAGTAGGTGTACAGGATACAGAATTCATTACAAAGTGTTAAACCTCTGTAGTAGGTTAATTTTTTGTATAATTTTCTTCAATACTTTAGAAGTAAAAATATATGATAGTGAGACAGTGAAACCATACAGAAATCACCTGGCCATCCAAATATTTCCAACTGCATGGTAACCACACATCCAGATCTGTTTTTGTGTGCTCACCCGTATGATCTTTCACATTTAAAAGCTCCTTTCTCCTGGCATCCTCTCCTACTCCCAGCAGTAGAAAACAGGTGTGTCTGAAGACAAGGGGTGCTAAGTGGCATCCCCTGTCATAAAGCAGGCTCAAAGTCAGGGCTGAGGGACATGGTGCAACCATGACGGAAGGCCTTGTGGCAGTCAGGTGATTCTCAAGTGGGTGCCTTGGTTGATTGGCATTCTGCTAGTTCCCTCATGATGTCATCTTTCATCTTCTCTATCCCCTCACCACAGTCATCTCTATCTCCCATAACAACTACAACACAGGGCTCCGCGCTTCAGTGCCAAAGGGCAGCGTGTTGACCATGTCACTTGGGAAAATGCTTATGCTGACTTCCTGAAAGAGCTGAGAACATTTCAGCTTATAAAGCTCTCCCGGAGGGAATGAAATGGCAAACAGCAGGTCTCCATCAAAGGATGCTTTCCCTCTCTTGCTTTGGTGGAAGACTTTGCTTTCCTATCGACAAAGATCGGCTGTCTGTCCTGCTTCCACAAGATAAACCACAGCAGTGACCGGAACAGTGAGGAGTGGTATCAAACTGGCTTTTTCTTTCAATGTTTCCTGTTAAGATAAACTACTCTTAAAAATTCTGTTAGAAACACAGCAACATTAATAGAAATTCCAGGGCATTTCCATGTGTTTATTCCCCTTCTAAGAGGCAGAGCATACCCAATATCAATGTCTCCCATGAGAATAAGATGTGTGTTGGAATCTAAGGACCAATGCTCACACATTGTTATTGCTCAAAGCCTGCTGTTTACATGAGGATTTCCTTTTGTTCTGTACATTCTGTGGGTCTGCACCAATGTAAAGTGATGTGTCTCTACCACTATTGTTCACACAGAGTAGTTTCACTGGCTTAAAAATCTTTGGTTGCATCTAGTCATCCTCCTGCCTGATTCTCCAAAACCTCTTTACACTGTCAATGTGGTTTATTTTTTTCCAGGAAATTATATAGCTGGGATCATATGCTATACATCTATAACCAGATTGGTTTCTTTCATAAAACAATATGAATTTATGTTTTCTCCACATGTTTTCATGAAATGATAGTTTATCTCAATTTGAAGACTAGATAATATTTCATTGTATAGATGTACCACAGTTTATTCTCTTATTGAATGGCATCTTGGTTATTCTCATATTTAGGCAAACAAGAAAAGGTCTTATAAATGTTTGAGTACAGAAATTTGCGTCGATGGATATAAGTTTTCAACTGTTTTAGTAAATCCTAGGGAGAGTTACTGTTGAGTTGGGAGGGAAGAGAATGCTAAGTTTAAAAGTCACTGTCTTCCTGAGAGACTGTCTCATTTTGCATCCCTAATGTGGGGGATCCTCTTTCCTTCTTGGATTGTTGAACACCAGATCAAAAGGGCAAGAGGCAGTAGTGGCAATGGAAAGCTTTGTATGTGGCCCATGAGCATGAACGGAGACAGCTACTTGGAGACAGACTTCAGTGAATCAGCTCAAATTTATTCCAGACCACAAGGGATATATAGGATTGGGGAGCCTGGGGACAAACCCTAATTTGCATCAAGTGGCACGTTCAAATCACAAGGCTTTGTATGTGGCAGTAGAGACCTATCAAAATGGCTAGAGCACTTGCCTAATTACCATGTGGATCATCAGGGGAATAGCATTTGCAGAGAAGTGTGTCAAGGGTCACCCTTGAGATTAGTCAGGCATCCTGGGCCTAAAGACGTCCTCCAGATAAGGCTGGGTAGAGAGCAGGAAGCTTTGCTGGCGAGAGGGGGAGTCTCATATTGTAGAGCTTAGAGAAAGCTGCCAGGCTATGGTAGACTGTGACCTCTACCAGCCAGCAATGTCTTCCAACACCTTAACACCTGTGAACGTGTCCTGGTTGCTCCATCCTCTCCAGTGTTTGTGGTCAGAAGTTTGAAGTTTAACACAGGTTGTGTTGAAGCATCTCAATATGTTTTTTAATTTATAATCCCCTAATAATCAGATGTTGATCATCTTTTCATGTGTGTATCTGCCATTTGTATGCCTTTTCTTTCTCTTTTGAGACAGGGTCACTTACAGCCAAGGCTGACTTAGGATTCACTATACAGCTGTGGATGACCTTGAACTTCATATTCTCATGCTTCTACCTCCTGAGTTCTCCATTATGTGTTATGTGGATCCAACCTGGGGCTTCACACATGCTAGGTAAGCACCCACCAACTGAGCAATAGTCCCAGTCTCTGTGAATCACTTTTAGTGAGGTGTCTTTTGCTACTGTTTAAGTCATTTGTCATATATGTTTTTTGAAAATATTTTCTCCTTGTGTGTGGCTTGCCTCTTCAGTCTTTCAATTATCCTTAAAAACAAAAACAAAAACAATTCTTCATCATTGCCCATGTGTTCTAAAAGAAAGCCTATCCCTGGGCCTCACCTGCATGATTTCTCTTGAACCCACGTGAAGGTCTGGATCATCCCTGTTTTGGTTGTTGAGCAGTGCTGGAACGTTTTGCTCACTTCAGCTTACTGAGATGTTGTGTTTTGAAGTTGTTTGTGTCTCTTGACTTATACTGGAGGAAGCAAACAGCCTGGGCACTAGCTACCCCCACTCCACTCCATTATTCCAGCCTACAGTTTCCTGGTGTGTAGAAATTACCATCATTTCAGTGTGTAGCATAGTTTTATACATCATTAGGTGACCATGTGGGGCTCTGTTGAATGGCTCTCACATCAGGGAATCAAGGGAAAAATGAGAAGAAGGAAATCATCCCAGTGGAGAGAAGTACTCCGTACATGAAACGGGAAAAGGATTTCTGAAGCATCGCATGCTTTTAGTGACAGAAGACAGCAGTCAATGGGAAACATGAGTCTGCTGCAGCATGAGAGTTTTTACAGGTGTAGCATTTAATTGTGCTACTAAACTTGTCGGAGTCTGTCATTGTCTCCTCCTAGACCTGAATAAAACATTCAGACACATTCTTCTTTAGTTCTCGATCTGGTGAGATAGGATTATTATTTCTATGTTTACCCAAAATAAATTTGGAAGTCAAAGACCTTAAATAAATCATGCAGTGTAATTTAATAAATCATGCAGTGTAATTTAAATTAATTACTCAGTGTAAGTCAGGGTTATCCAGAGTAATTGTGTGTGTGTGTGTGTGTGTGTGTGTGTGTGTGTGTGTGTGTGTGTGTGTGTATGTATGTATGTATATATGGACACATACACACTTATACACTGGAATCCAGAACAAGTAGGCTCTAATGGCAGTGAAAGAATGGACTTGTTAGTAGAGAGAGAGCAAGCAGGCAAAGAACAAAAGCTTCCTTCTCCCATGTCTTAGCAGAAGGTGTGGCTGGGATTAAAGGTATGTATTCCCACCTCAAGACCCAGATTAAAGTATGTATCTTCCTACCTCAAGATCCAGATTAGAAGTGTATCTTCCTACTTCAAGTTAATCAAAAATAAAAATAAAAAAACAATCCCTCATTGGTGTGTCCTCCATTTTTGGATTTTAGTTCATTCCAAATGTAGTCAAGTTGACAACCAAGAACAGCCATCACACTCTGGTTAAATAAATTTTACAGTGGTAAAACTTTAATTTAAACTAAGGTGCTATTATCCTTTCCCAAATTCATTCCCCCCTTCATACGTTGAAGCCTTCTCCATGAATATGGCTATATTTGAAAACAGGTTTCTAAGGAAATAAGTTTAAATGATCACATAAGTGATGTTCTCATCTTATTATCCAGTCAGATGGCATCCTCACTAGAAGTGACACATGCATGTGTACATGCACTGAAGGACATATATGAATGTAGAAGATGACCATCAGTAAGCCAGGAAAAGAACTCTTATCAACGACAAATATGTTGTAATCTTGATTGTGGACCTCATGCTTCCTGAATTCTGAGGATATGAATTTCTGTTGTTTCAGTCACCACTACTCTGTGATGCAGCCTGTGATTGCTCTCTTGGTTGACAACTTGACTACATCTGGAATTAACTAAAACCCAAGTGGCTGGTATACCTGTGAGGAAAATTTTTCTCAACTAAATCACTTGAGATGGGAAGACCCACTTTCAACCCAGATCTTTGAGGTGGGAAGAGAAACCTTTAATCCAAATGTTTTGAGGTGGGAAGACCCTCCTTTAATCTGGGCACACCTTCTACTAGAAGCCTATAGAAAGGACATGGAAGAGGGAAGCTAGCTCTTTGCCTGCTTGCCCTCACTTTCCCGGCAAGTCTCTTCCTTCACTGACATTATTGCCTTCTTCAGGATTCTGTCATATTCTGAAGACCGGCTGAGACAACCAGCCTCATGGACTGAACAACTACTGGATTCTTGGATCTTCCATTGATAGAGACAGGCATTGTTGGACTAGCTGGACCACAGTCTGCAAACTAATCCAATAAATCTCCATATATATGTACGTATATATTCATTCTGTAAGCTTTGTTCCTCTAGTAAACCTTGACTAATACATAGCTTGAGCAGGCTAATCCAGCCATTGTTTAATGAATGGTCAGTTCATTTAGGTTGCCAAAAATATTAGAAACCAGATGATTTACAAATAACAAATATTTCTCATGTTTCTAAAGGCTGGTAAGTCTAGGATCCAAGAGTTGAGTACCTGGTGAGGGTTTACTTCTTCTTATATGGTGTTTTTGGTATCCTTACTTGGTGCAAGGGGCTACTAACTAGTTCTTTGATAAGGGCACTAATCCCATTCATGAGGCTCCCCCTTTATGACTCAGTAATCACCCAAGGGTTCCACCTACTAATCCATCACATTGGTGATTTACTTTCACCATATAAATTTGTGGTTGACACAAAATTCAGAGCAAGGTTCCCTCTGTGTATGAAAATAATGCAATATTTTCTTCTTTAATTTTTATTTTATATGTATGTGTGTTTTGGCTGCATGTATGTTTATGAACCATATGCATGCCTGCAGAAACCAGAAGAGGGTATCTGAACTCCTGGAAATGGAGTTGCAGATTGTTGTGAGTTACCTGATGTGGGTTCTGGGAACTGAACCACTAGAAGAATAACAAGTGCTCTTAGCTGCTGAGCCATCTCTTCAGACTCTGAAATATTTTTTTTATCTCTCTGTTTTGTTGATTAAGAGCTCTGGAAAGGCTCAAGAGACAGCTCTGATGTTTCTGTTCTTGGGGTTGTAGTCTAATTTGACTGGAAATGAACAGCTGGAGCCCAGTTGGGCATCCCACTCTCTTCATTGAGCTCAATGCTGCACGAGGTCTTCTGTGCAAAGTTTTGGACTGTCTACCAACACAGCAGACTCAGGGTTATTCATCTGCTCGCATGGTGAATGAGGATGCCAAGAATGAGAACAGCGACAAAGAGACAGAAGCATCATTCCTTTTATGAATCAACCTCAGAAAGCATTCAGTGTCTTTTGTATCCTGAGAGTTATGAGCAAGATGTAGCCTGATGACCTTGAATGGAAAATAACTAGATTCTGCCTCTTTATGAGGAAGTGTTAAGATTTTAGAAGATATGTAGTATGGAAGCTCTTTCATCAGCATCTTTGAAAATACATCTGCCACAGATATATTTGATTCCCCAAATCATGATTTTCCCACAGTAATTTGGTGAAGCTAAAATAGAAATCCTTTTCACAGGAGGGGTTGAAATACGGAGTGTGTATCAAAGAGATAAATCATAATGAGTCTTTTAAGGTGAGCTGAGTTAAGTATTTCTCCACTTCAGGGGATCTAGAATGGTAGAAGCTGTGTCCAAACTTATGACTCTACCTGTCTTACTTAAGTCCTTCTAAGAGAGCATGGGGGCTAGATGCCCAGGTGATGGGACCATCCATCTTGTCACAATATTGGCGAAATGAAGATCCCTGAGCATAACATTTGTATAGAGAAGACCTGACCCACGATGAAGAAAAGGACATCTTAGATCAATCTCAGTGTCTCTTCCAGAGCAGAGGATAAACCGCTGGGGGATGAGTGTTGGCCAAATAAGACACTTGGGGGTGAGAGGCAATGACAGTATATAAGAAGGTGGCAGATGGCAGCAACTTCACAGACTTGGCAGTGGTGCCCTATGAAGAGCATGTCTGGGTGAAAGCATCTTCAAAGATAGTGAAAGGCCAAATTCTCCTGCAGTGATGCAGGACAAAGGCAGTAAGGACAGTATTTTCCTTATTGAGAAAAGAACCTGAGGTGTCTGGATTGGAGGAGAATTTCACAAACCATATGTGATGATCCAAAGGCTACATTTCATTTGCTTCTACTTTTGGGTAGGGAACGGTCCCCAAAGATGGACAGTGTTGACAAAGAATGTCTTCTTTTATCCCCAGAAAAGGTGAGAATGAATTCGGTGCATTTTTGTATTCATATGCTCCATCCTTATCCTTGATCATGTCAAAATGTGAAAAGAATAAAAAAAGATTAGCCTCGACAATAAGTACTGAGGATATCGCCAAGAAAGCTAATCAAGAGTGCAAAGTGCTCAGGCCTAAATGGGATGTCTGTCACAGCCATCTCCCCGAGTGCCAGGGATCTTTGTGGAAGACAGGGCAGAAAGATTGCAAGAGCCGGAGGTGGTGGATAACATCAAGGGACAGTGTTTTCTGGACATGGTCGGGCAGTTGCACATACGAACTCAGCAACTGTGACAGCATGTAAAAGACTTATGCAAAGCAAACAAAATCCAACAAACCCAACGGGAAGAATGTGGAATGGGGGAGATGGGCGTGAAAGAACTATTGGCTTTTCATAGTTGCTAAAAGAGGTGGGGGAGGGAGGGAGGGAGGGAGAGAGAGAGAGACAGAGAGAGAGAGAGAGAGAGAGAGAGAGAGAGAGAGAGAGAGAGAGAGAGAGAGAGAGAAAGAGAGCAGTGTTTTGTTTAATGATGTCACTCTTGGTAGGTTGACCACACCTCAGGGCAGACCCCACACTCAGGAGTACCTCAGCAACAGAAATTCAACTCTGGGTTGTTTTTAGGGAGGTGGAGGTAGATCTGAGAGGAACTGAAGGGTGACTATGATCAAGATACATTGTCAAAGAGAAAAAAAAGCATCTGAACTATTTACTGAAGTTGTTGGTGCCAATATTTTTAGAATGCAGGTGATCAGAGTGTGGTGATTGAGCGAGGTAGGAGGAATTCAAGATTAATCATGATGAGGTTGATTCATATATCTTTCTAAGGGAGAGGGATGCTTAAGACATGAACATTATTAAAAGCAGATCTAATAGAATTGTGGAAATATCAGAGCCAAATAAGGTGAGTTAAGTGTTTCTCGGTCCCTTTAGTTCATTCATGCAGTCAGTACTGCCTCGGTCTATCTGAGCTGCTATTTGTTAACTGAGTTCTTATTAGCAAAAACATGTATTTTCAGTTCTGGGGCTCACAACGACAAGAGTGGGATGACAGAAGATTGAGAGCTGGTGGGGACCCCCTGCTGGTTCATAGAATGAAGCCTTCTCATGGTGTGATCTCATGGGGCAAATGGAAAGGCATCTCTAGGCGTCTCTTCTGTAAGAAGATGATCCCACCCTACCCTTCACAAAAGTTGTGTCCCAGAGGGAGGTCCCACCTTCTAACACCCAAATCCCCTGTGGCCTGGACACACCCTGACACAAATCCCTTAAACAAAAATGGTCTTCGGTTGTCTTTAAGAAAAGCCTTTCTGAATTCACTCCTGGTCGGGGTTTGCAGCAGCTTTTCAAGAATGGATGAGTACAGAAGGAAATGGCAAATCTAATCAATGAGCTTTTGACTTAGGAAGCGCCAAACCCCATGAAAACAACAAAGCTGACTCCCTAGGAGTGTGTGTAAAGAGGTGTAATAGCCATCTGTACGTGCACAAAGACCCCCTAAAACTTTCCCCTTTTTGTTAGCCAATCAACAGTCTCTTCTCTAACTTCCTATGGCTTTTCTGGCTTCCAACTAACATGGAAGCCATCTTTGAGCTCACACTTGGCTACTGACTTTCCTTGCTGGTGGATCTCACACTAAAGTCATTGTTTGTTTTAGTCTGGTGTCGTTTCCTTTCTCTTTCCTTTCCAATTTCCAAATTTTCTCTTGGTAGTAGAAGAGTGTGACATCTTTTGAGCCTGACTTTTCCTTACACACAAACTTTCAGTTGACACTGGGGGACACACTAATTCAGAGGGCCTGGGCCTGCAGATTTAAGCCTTGTAGGGGGAGGGTTATTTTATTAGATATTTGGAAAAGCAAAAGAGAAAAGTCAATCTACTAGAATATTTTTCTTCCAAGTCTATCACATTCATTCCTGATAATCTTTTGTCCTAGAAATTCTTAGTAGACTTTTCCTTTTTGCCCCCAGCCACCCTCCTAATGCCAGGTGATCTGAAGAAGCATTACCAACTTAAGTACCCATGGTCTGAGGAAGATTTTATTCTCTATCTGACAAGATTGTCCTCCCTAGCTAGGGGAATGCTTTGGGAAAAAGAACACCATAAAATTAGTGGATTCAATCTCAGCACTCAATGGAGGGCCAGCTGACCCAGCCTAATTACTGTGCTTATCATAAAAGCCGCTCCTCTCTAATGCTTTCCTGCTGCTTAACCTGAAGCACTTTTTAATAACCCATCGGCAGGCATTTCCTAAGGAGTACTTCCTTTAGAATTGCTTTCCCTAGAAGAGTCACATTTACAGATTTTTTTTTCCTCATGTGTTTCAACGACCTACAGATTTTGGAGTAGAATTCAGAGCCAAATTAATGAGAAGGCAAGCTGGGTATCCACATAGGCCGCAGTTCCAAAAGGAGAACTGAAACATCATTGGAATAAATTGGCAAGATGCAAATTGGTTCCACTCCTCGCCGTGTCAACCTGTCTATGTGGAGCACTTTGGTGAATCACACATCAGCTTGCCGCCAGCGCAGTCCCCAAATCAATAATGCATGCTGTTTTGCTTACCAAGAATGAGTGACTTCATTTAATCACCCAAATTTGAAAGCCCTAATTTGCTTTCCAAGATATTCTCTCATCTAGAAAATTGCAAAAGGAAATTGTGAGAGCAAACTGGAAAAACAGAGAAAAGAAAAGGAAAAAATGGGAACTACTTTGTTATTCCTTACTCCATCCTTTTATAAAGGATGAAGTTAATACGTGACTTCTTACATTCAATTTCTTGGGAACGAAGCCATTAGATCCTCCCCTTAGCTTTGATTTAAAAAAAAAGAACAAAAAATACTTAAAAAGGTATGGCATAAGGGTGTCACATCATTAGGTTTTTGTAGAGCTCCCATGTCTCAACCCTGAATGACATACAATCTAATTTGATGAGCTCTTTGCCATTTTTGTTGTGGGAGGCAACCTATAAATAGAACCCATAAATAGGTGTTTAGACATAATGTTGACCTTCAAAGACTCATTTACTAGGTATGTTCTGATTAAATAGTTGTGTCCTTTAATGTTAGAAAACTCAACATTGTTTTGTTGAGACAGGGTCTTATACAGCCGTGAACTTGTGACCTCCTGCCTCAGCCTCTCAAGTGCTATGATTACAGATGTGCACCATCACACCTAATAGGAGCCAAGCTTGTCACCAGTATTTCCCAATGTCTATTATGAACTTCTTCAGTTTTACTGTAGCAATAATTTTGTTTCTTGGCCAATTAATTGTCATATATAAATTGTCTCCATTCCTTTTATAATTCATCAAGGAAAATCCAGAGAATTCTGTATCTAATCAAACTGGCTTCACTCCATCTTCAATGGAAGACTAAACCATTTTTTGATGAAAGTCTATGTATGAGGTCCTGGCTCTAATGGCTGCTCACATTTATACATAGTGCTTATTTAACCCTCCTAATACCCTTATGATATAAATGTGTTAACTCAATTCAAGACACAAATATTGAAGCTAAACCACATTTCTTGTCTGCCTACAGTTTCATAGACAATAAGCAATGAAAGTAGAGTTTTATTCCAGACCCATCAATTTGTCTGACACTAGAATACATGTTGCAAAGCCTGCATTACCATTCATGTCATTTACTGAGCAAGTACTCCACACCATGGTCTGCACTGGACACTTCCTTCCTTCCAGGTGGACTGGCCAAAGTTCAGAGATGCTAAATAGCTATCTGTACCTGGTCTCATAACCTGTGACTGGCAAAGCTAGCTCAAAGTCACACTGATGCTCTCCAAATTAGAAATGACTACAATATTTCCAGATTACAAGTGGCCAACATTTCTCACATATGAGGATTAGATGTGTGTATTACTCTTCAGAGTGTTTACTATAAGCTAGAATTGCCCATATACTACCAATTTATATTTTATTTTGTTGTACACTATCTCCATAAAAATGAGGATCTGAAGACCTGAGTTCAAATCCTCAGCACATAAAAAATGCTGGGAACACCTTAATCCCAGAATTGGGGTGAGATGGAAGAAAGTAGATCTAAGAACTTGCAGGCAAACTTGACTAGTTGGATAGTTGTGTAGTTCAGTGGCAGATTATGTTTCAAGGTAGTAAGTCAGATAGTGATAGAGAAAGACAACATCTCGCTCTGGCTGTTGCCTGTTTGTGCATGAGTGTATGTACAAGGGTCAGATCAACAGAAGGAGGACATGTTCTTAGACCTTAGATGGAGGGAGAGTCTTGTTATGGAATAAAGAGAGATTTAATGCCACCATACACTGATGTGCAAAGGAGAATATTTACTTAATGGACTTGCAAAACAAAAACAAAACTGTACCAGGTGCTATAGGTGCTGTCTGGCTTCTGTAACTAAATGGTTTTGAAAATTATGGACTACCCCAAATATCAGACTGTTCTAGAGAAATGAGCACTGTCAGTCAAACATGATACAAAGATAAAGCTTGGCTTAGAGAAAAGAATTTAGGGCCTAATTACAATTTCTTAAGACCTCAGAAAGATCATTCAGGTTAATATTCAGCAACCTAATGAGATTAAGGTTGTATTTCATGGATCTTGCCTGCCCAAGCAAGTAACATAGGCTGTAGCATGGTAAGAGCCCAGCCTTGTAGGTATCTCAGTAGCAACTCAAGAGTACTGAAGACCTTTTCTCACACATACATACAGTTGTTGTTTTGTTTTAGTGGAGTATAACACCCAAAACAACTTATAGGAAGCACACAACATTTTTAATAGAACTGTATTAGGAGACACATTTCCAGTACATTAAATAGATGTTGCACAAATCCTAAATGGTCTTAAAATAAAAACCCAGAGCCAGATATTGAGGTAAATGCTGGAAGATCAGAGGAAACAAGCCACAGCCACTTCTCACCTTGCCAACTCCTCAGCCTATAGAGGAAGATTCTGTCTCCATGAATCCTCAGACTAAATGCCTCTGAGTCCTCAGCTGAAAGGGCCCTAGTTCCTCTCTCCTCATGCCTTCTATGCCTTTCTCAATTCAGCCATTTCACTTCCTATCTCATCCTTCCTAGTGCTGGGATTAATGGCATGTGTGCTTCTCAAATCCTGGGGTTAAAGGTGTGTGCCTCCACTGCCTGGCTCTGTTTTTCTCCTAGACTGGATCAATCTCATGTAGCACAATGTGGCCTGGAACTCACAGAGATCCAGATGAATCTCTGCCTCCCAAGTGCTAGGATTAAAGGTGTGTGCTACCACTGCCTGACCTCTATGTTTAACTGTGGCTGGCTCTGTCCTCTGATCTTCAGGCAAGCTTTATTTCTTAGATTACAAGTGCCACCACAAACAGAGATTCCTCAGATCCTATTAAGGGGAGGGATGGATCTCCCAAGGAAGGAGAAGTAGAGTAGATACTTAAGGATGGATGAGGGGAGGGAGAACTAGAATGGGAAGGTCAAACTGGGAGTGAACGGGAGTGGAAATGTGGGTAAGAAAAGTAATATGGGGAAGGACAGCTAAAACTAAGGGCCATTTTAGGAGTTGTATGGAAACCTAATCCAGTAGAATTTTCCTACAATATACATATATATGAAAGTGATCAAAATGAAGTCACCAAATAACAGGAGAGACAGAGCCCCAACTTGACATCTTTCATCACCAAATGAATCTTCCAGCACTGGGAATAAGTTACATGTAATTGAGTTGTGGACCAAAAGGGTCCAGTGGGAAACCCTGAATAACCAAGGCTATTGTCAAGGCTATTGTTGGTTCTCCACAAATGGACTACAAGGCCCTATTGATTAAGACAATGCTTACACAAGTCATTGAGCAAGGAGAAGTAGAGTTGGTGCCTACATAGAGCCTTCACCCCCTATGGAGTAGTAGTCATGGTACTAGAGGGCATTCTGAGTACTACCAAAGGAAAATGGTAAACACCAACTCATCTACAAACCCTTTGACCTGTAAGAATGACCTACATGCAAGATATGCTGGTGTAATAGTGGTCATGGTCAATCTTGCCTAAGTGGATAAGAACCTGAGACTAGATAGGCCAGGAACCTTGAAGAAAATCAAATACTATTGTTCTGCTAAAGGAATGTAGCAATAGCATGACTCCTAATGGCATTATGCAATACTCACAGATCAATGCCTTGCTCAGCCATCATCAGAGAAGCTTCTCATGCAGCAGATGGGAACAAATAACAAAGACCCACAGCTAGGCAATGCAGAGAGAAAGAGATCTTAGAACACTCAGCCCTAAAATGGCTGTCTCTACTAAATCCCTCTTCTCAGGGCTCAGGGAACTCTGTGGAAGAGGAGGTAAAAAGAGTATAAGAGCCAGAGGGGATGGAGGACACCAAGGAATCAAGGCCTTCTGGTTACAACAGGTTGGCATACATATGAACTCAGAGAGACTGAGGCAGCATGCACACGGCCTACACAGGTCTGCACCAGATGGGGTCCTAGAGTTGGAAGAAGTCGACACAAACCCACATTCCTAAGCCAGAACCTATCTCCAATTGATAGCCACTTGCAAATGAAAAATAATCCCTCCCTCCCCAAAAGGGAGTCTAACTGGAAAAACAAACTGCTCCTGTCTTAGTTAGGGTTACTATTAGCATAATGAGACACCATGACCAAAAAGGAAGTTGGAGAGGAAATGATGTACTTGACTTATATTGCCACATTGTAGTCCACCATTGAAAGGAAGCCAGGACGTGAACTCAAACAGGGCAGACTTGGAGGCAGGAACTGATGCAGAGGCCATGAAGGGGTGACTGGCTTGCTCCTCATGGCTTGCTCAATCAGCTTTCTTGTAGAAACTAGGACCACTAACCCAGGGTGGCCCCACCCACCATGGGCTGGGCCCTCTCCCATCAGTTACTAATTCAGAAAATGCCCTACAGGCCTGCCTACAACCCAGTCTTACTGAGGCATTTTCTCAACTGAGGCTCCCTCCTCTCGAGTCACTCCAACTTGTGTCATGTTGAGTAAAACTAGCCAGCACAACTCCTGAAGGCAGGCCCGCTACCCAGCAGCAGATGGCCAACACCAAACTAACTCAGTGAAATCTTTGGAGATTCTTAAAATGTTAAGTCAAGGAGTTTTGTTTATTTGTGTCTGCCCCCCCCCACCCCCCGCCCCCCGCCGCCACATACACACCTTATAGGTCCTTTGTGTGTGTGTATATATATATATATATATATATATATATATGTTATGACTTGCAGTTTGGGGTTTTTCTGGGATTCCTATGTGTGTGAAATGTGTGTGTGTGTGTTTGTGTGTGTGTCTCTGTGTGTGTGTTTGCGTGTGTGTGTGTGTGTGTGTGTGTGTCTGCATGTATGTGTGTGTGTGTGTGTGTGTGTGCATGTGTCGTGTGTGTGTGTCTGTGTCTGTGCATTTCTAGTTCTTTTTCTTTAGCTCTTTTTTTCTTATTTGGTCATTTTGTCATATTCTGACATATTTGGTTTTGATTTATCTTATTTTATTATTATTCCTTAGATGTCTGATTGTTTGCTTTTTCTTGGTTTTTCGAGACAGGGTTTCTCTGTGTAGTTTTGGTGCCTGTCCTGGATCTTACTCTGTAGACCAGGCTGGCCTCGAACTCACAGAGATCCACCTGGCTCTGCCTCCACAGTGCTGGGATTAAAGGCGTGTGTCACCACCGCCCGGTGTGTGTTTTCTAAAGAGAGACAGAAGGGCTGTGTATCTGGATAGGAAGAGATAGGAGGAGAAACTGGAAGGAGTATGGAGGTGAGACTGTAATTAGAATATAATGAATGAAATAAACCTATTTTCAGTAAAAGAAAAAGAAAGGAAACACACTCAAGGACTTACATAGAGAAGCCTCACTTGCATTTTGCAATCTAATCCTCTGAGATTGAAATGATGCTGCAATAAGATGAAGCCTTGAAGGTCTTGGTAATAAGTTAGAATATTTTGCAAGTGGAAGGGACATGTATGATTGTGAGGCATGGGGCAAAGTGTACCAGATAGCTTCTAACTTGACTTTCAATGCTCCATCCTTCCCCTCTGGTATTTATGGTCCTTTCCCACTGAATTCGCTCTGTATGGCTTCAGTATGACCTGTTACTTCCCTGACTCAGTTGTAGAACTTTGTGACCTCTCTCCTTCCAGCAAGCCTTATTTTCCTGATACTATTTCCTTCCTTCTTGATCTCTTGATTGGGTGAAATAAGCTACCATGCTGTGAGTTACTCAGTGGAGAGGCCCATGTCCAAAGAAAGAGCCAAAAGAGATCTCTGCCAATCAGCCAACGAGGATCTGGGGTTTAGTCTGGTAACCTCGAAGGAAGTCATTCTTGCCAATTGTGAGCTAGGATGATATTTCGCTCATTTATGACTTGAGATGACTGTAGCCTTCTCAAGATGCTGAGATGGAGAACTGACATGTAAAATTACTGAGGGAGAATGAAATGTACATTCTGTGTAACCTGCTAAGTCCTGGGACAACTTGTTACACAGCAGTCAGTGATGAGCACATTTCCCAAAGAATTCTGTTGGGACATGCTCTTCTCAGACGAGACTGTCTGGTAACTCCTGCTCTCTGCACCTCTAGGTGAACACAGCCTGCTACATGTTTGGAAGTCCATTTTTCTGGAATTGAAAGTCACTTTCTGTAGTTTTTTTTCTTTCTAAAGAAAAACTCCATGTTGTTTAGAAGCACACAGTTCTGCTCCTAGCCTGTCACCGTACCCCCGTCCCTGGACTTCAACCTTACTTTCAGACTCAAATGAGACTTCACAAATAGACTCTCTTCTCTGACTTTTAGTCTCAAGACTTTTGTCAATTATATTTATAATTGGTTATAATAATTACATAATTAAGAGTTTTCATAATGACTTTCATTTACTTCATGCCTAGTCTGTGTCAAAAACTTCTAAGAACTTAATGTGACTTATAGTATGTAAAGTTAATACACTTATTACTAATTTTACCCACATCCTTTCCATTTTACATATAAAGAAATAGAATTTTATTGGGATATGTCACTTGCTCAATGGGTCTCATGGACCATAGGAAATAAAACTAGGAATTAAACGAGAATCTGGATAATCCATCCTCAAATGCCACCTCTACATACTAAAAAGGATTGAGAAAAATTTACTCTGGGAATAGTGTCTTGTAACATAGTTACCTGACTTACTTCCTTGGTTATTTTCTTACCAAAAAAATGTGTACGTACATATTTTATAGACAAATAATGACCTGGATTTTCTACTCATAATTGTAGTGTAGATTATTAGTCTTGTAGTATTTATTTTTGACAAGGTAGGTTGGTCTGTTTTCTAGGTTTGTGGCTTAGAAGAAAAGCAAGACTTGGAGACAGAGGCTTAGAAAGTAGCAGGCAGCCATACAATTGTCCCCCATCTCCATGTTAACTTATGAAGTGTGGGAGGTTATGGAAAGAGCAAGTGATATAGTGTTTGTGAGACCTTAGCTCAGTGCCTGGGGCTCAGTAAACACAAACCTTGAGAACTGCCTTGTTATTAATAAGAAGGTGGGAATGACGACCAATATATCATATTCTGCCATTATTAAGATAGATAAGCCTTAAGAATGCTTCAGGTCACTATGGCCATGATGAGCCTCTGGGTGACCTTGCAGAGAGCAGTTTCTATGGAGATGTAATTGCTGTTAGGAGAACTGAGGGCTGTATCTAAGTGGGCCAAGAACATATCACAGTGAATGAAAGATTAAATAAGAAATAAAATAAACCATCCTGCTTCACATCTACAGCAGGCTGAATTATGACCTCCCCCAAATATATCCACATACCAGTCTTGGAACCTGATGCTTGTTTATGTGGTAAAATTTATTTCGCAGACACTATTCAATGGGTGATCTTAAAGTGTAGAGATTATCTGAGATTTCTTAGATGGTAAAAATATGACCACAAAGGGGAATAGAAGAGTCAGTTAAGGAATGGGATATGTTAACAGAAACAGAGATCAAATAGCAAAGTCATGAGCGAAAGAATGTAAGCAGCCTATAGATGTTGGAAAAGGTGGAGAAAAAATGGACTCTACCTTAGACCTCGTATGATGGGAGTGACTGTGTGAAGATTTAGTTCTGACCTCATAAGACCCAGTTTTGGTTTCTGATCTCCAAAACTGTGAGAAAAATTGGATTGTTTTCAACCACTATGTTCATGGTGGTTTGCTACCACAGTAGTGAGGGATAAATATGATCTCTGAAGCACTATAGATACTGTTTATCACTTGTATCGGTGACTTTTTTCACTTCTGGAGCAAATACCTGAGAAAGGCACCTAAGGAAGACTTTACTTTGCTTGAGAGTTTAAGAGGTCAGTCCACTGTGACAGGGAAGTCCTGGCCACAGGAGCTTGAGGTGACTGGTCACATTGCATCAATAGTCGGGAAACAGAGGGAGGTGAATGCTGGCCCTCAGTCCATGGAATGTCACCTGCAATTAGAGAAAACATCCTCTTTCAATTAACCCAGTCTAGAAACGTTCTTGCATACATGATCAGAGGTTTGCTCTGATCTAGGTCTTGACAAGGGGACAATATTGACCACCACAAGTCCACTTCTTGTCAAACTGATAACCAAAATATCCCTGTCTACTCCCACTTTCCCCTATGGGCTTACGACCTTCTTACAATGTAAAATACATCCAGTCCAACTTCAAAAGTCCCCGTAGTCTTTAACTGTTCCATTACTCTTCAAATTTATAAATGCAAAGTTCAGGCTATGTTTGACAGTGCATCTCTACGACATCAACAAATAACTTCTATACTTCAATAGTATGATAGCACAGAGTAAACATTCTCATCCCAAAAGGGAAGAAAGGAAGCATAGCAAAGAAATATTGGACCAAGGCAAGACTAAAACCCAACAGGAAAAACATCAGTCCTACATTTCTGTGAGGCTTTTGATGGAATCATTTTGCCCCCAGAGAGCTTGTATAGCCCTTCTTCTGTAGCTCTGCCACTTACACCACATAAAGCCTTTCTTGGGCCATCTCTTGAGTTCAGACAGCTCTTCTTGGTGGATGTCTCATGGCCCTGGTGTCTCCAACATCGTGAAATCTCCAGTGTAACTTAGACTTCACCTTCATGGCTCATACAGTGGCCTCTTAGGTCCTCTTTTCAAGGAATCCTCCCCTGAGACATCTGATTGTCTTAAAGAGTTTTCTGGAACTTTGAAACAAGCCTCCGTGACTCCCTCACTTTTGTGTCTATCAGGTCTGTCAAACCAATGTCCCATGGTTGCTTCTGCTAAGCTCTGCTGCCAGTTGGAGATGCAGCCTGCTTCTTTGGTACCACAGTTGCGTCGGCCTCTGTGTGCCTTCCAGGCTGACTCTGGAGTAGTATTTCCTGAGGTGGTTAGTTTTGAACAGGATACCTCTCCACTGCCATTCCTTTTAGGATCTGTCCTTTCAAATGAATTTCTTCTGATGGGACCTTTGAAGGGTGGTGTCTTGCCCTCAGGGCACATTTCCCATTGTCCCAGTGCAGTGCGGGAGGTTTCTCTTCAATGCAATCTTTTTAACCAGTAAAGCAGCATTTGCAGTACCAGCCTTGTCTGAATCTTTAAACAGATGGCATATTTTACACATCATTTTTGCCTCACCTGTTACTGCCTCTCATTCTCTACCTGGACAGGAGCCGTGAGCAGAAACCATGACATGGCTTCAGTGTGACCCTTTATAAAGATTTCCTCTTTCAAACAAATTAATCTTTGCATTCATCTTCACTCCAATTCTTCAGACATAAGCAGAACACAGTCAGAATCTTTGCCAGAATAGAGTGTGAATGACCTATAGCCCGGTTGCTGATAGATCTCTTATCCCCTCCTGAAATCTCATGACCTGGGCCTTCACTGTCCACATTTCTCTTCGTATTTTGTTCTTTGAAACTTCTATCCGAATGACTCATTAAGTTCCTTTTACAACGTCCTAGGACATCAGTAGCACAAGGCACCAAACTCCTCCATGTTCTCCTTACCTATGAATCCCATCCACAGCCCCACTTCCTGGTACCAATTTTCTCCAGCCAGGCTGGTCATGCTGCATTCACCTTCAGGAAGCACAAGAATACTCAAGCTCAGAGTTCTCCTCCTTTTAATTCATTCCAGGATCCCTGCCCATGGAATCATTTAGCCCACAGTTCATGGTGAGTCTTCCCAACTCAACTAACCCAAACTAGAAACCCACAAATAGGGCCAGAGGTATATCTCTGTCTCTCAGAGATGAGGCCCAGTGGGAAGTCCTGAGATCAATTAAGAGTGTGTTCACGGAAAGGGGTTGTGGGACTTGAGTCTATCTGTCTAGCTGGCTGGCTGGCTTCCTATTTGTAGATGTGAGCACTCTCTCATGCTTTTCCTGCTCTGACACCACCATATTCCATGAGGACCTTAGCAAATCCTGTATCATACTGTTTGGATTTTTAGGCCTCAAATATATAAGCTAAAATCTGCTTTTTTTTTTCCTTATAAAGTTTTCCCACCTCAATTATTTTACTATAGTCATATAAAAAGTTAAGAATTGACTTGAAAGGGGTCAGTGAGATCCAGAGCCAAGGTTAGGGACCACACTTGACTTGTATGGGTGACTCAGGTATTCCTGGGACTAAACAGATAATCTTCAAGTGCCCAGTCAACATGGCTGTGATTAGAGCTCAAAACTATCCCCCACATGTAAGGGATGCTCAAATGACATATGCTGACTGTCTTGGTCCACTTTTGCTGCACTGACTGCTACAGGCTTGGTAGTTTATAAACAGTATAGATTAGTGTAAGTCGCCTAGTATTTTCATGGCTCTGAAGGCTGACAAATTTAAGACACGGTACAAGCAAACGTGGTATGTGGTAAGGTCATGCATCTGTGTCTTCTGGTGTGTCCTCCTAGGATTGAAGAGATGGAAAGATCTGATGACATGTGTGTGAGGCTTAGTCCTGTTTGTTAGAGGAGATGGACTCTCTCCCCTAGACTAAGCAACTCCCAGAAGCCCCATGGTTTTCCATGATCCCACCCTGGGGAATGAATTTCATCATATGAATTGGGGAGGAACACATATTCTTAAACCATAGCCCTGGATCAATTAATGATACAGAGATTTAAGGGCTTAAAAAAAATCTCTTATTATAAATTGGTATCACTTCTGTCTTTCCAATCTTTCCAAATGCTCAGGCAAGAGCTAAATTTCAAAGTCTATTTTTTTCCCCTTTGGATTTTTTTCTTTTTTACCTCACACATTTTCTTGAGTGGGAAACAGGAAACTTGAAGTTGAGGAATTCTAGTTCATTCCTGAAGAAAGGCCAGTCGAAACGATCCTTTCCTTATGTCTGTCTCCCTAGAATGGAAAGTTGGTCTGAACAATTCAATTTGCATTGAGATGAAGCAGAAATTCATAGTTTTCTAGGCTGGTTTAAGGCACTTGGGGATGTGTCGTCACATTTCTTAAAAAACAGATTTCTTTAGAGAGAGCTAACAATAAAGATTAAAAGCAATAACCCAGCAAAGTGAATATTGGAGGTAGAATTGAAAGGACTCCTAAGCTCCTGCTTAGGAAGAAAAGTCCCTGAGACTGAGAACTGTATTCCCTCTTTGCTCCCCTTGGCAGTCTTTGAAGAGAGCAAGCACCTCCTTTAATTCCACATTCAAAGAATGCACTGTTAACCATGTGGCCCGCTGTGACAAACTCAAATGGTGTGAAATTTCTCCCAGGAGTGGAAGAAGACACTGGTATTGATGATTTTCTGTAGCCTCTGCATTTCTCTCCTTGAGATACTTAATTTGAACTGGTGACATGATTTACTTCTTCTCCATGTTGTCCCCAGGTCACTTGCTCACTAGCTAAGGGATTCTGTTTGAAACTGCTCCTTGCTAGGAAAAGGTGTTTGGAGATCACCTTGCCCTCAAACATGTTACTTCCTGCCTCAGAATATTATAGGAGATAAAAAGCAGACAGTCAAAAACAAAAACAAACAACAACAACAACAAAATGTAAAAGAGGGAAACCGGAGAGATGGTTCAGTGGTTAATAGCAGCTGCTGCTCCTGCAGAGGACCGAGGTCCAGTTCCCAGCATCCACAGGACAGCTTACAACCGTTTGTAACTCCAGTCTGAAGGCATTCAAGGCCTAAGTCTGGCCTCTCTGGGTACCAGGCATTCACATAGTACACACACACACACACACACACACACACACACACACACACACACACGTACACCCACACGCACACGCACATACTCACACACATGTAGGCAAACACTCATACACATAAAATAAAAATAAATGAATCTCCAGCACTTGGGAGGCAGAGGCAGGCAGATCTTAGTGGGTTCAAGGTCAGCCTGGTCTATAGAGTGAGTTCCAGGACAGCCAGGGCTACATACAGAGAAACCTTGTCTTGAAAATAATAATAATAATAATAATAATAATAATAATAATAATAATAATAATAATAACCAAAAACAAACAACACAAATCAAAACTTACAAAACTTTAAAATAATCAAAGATGAAACATTATTTTGAATGTTATAAACAGAGAATCACAAGCTTTATCTTTTTATAACTTCTTCGCTGACCCATGTTATCTACCACTTAAGATTGCATTATTGAGCTCCACAGCAGCTTTCTTAAATTGCTGTTCCATCAATATAGGCATTATCAAATCTACCAAGAAAGATTGGTCATCTCAGAAGAGAAAGAAAGTAAGACTAGCTGATGGAACATCCAAGGAAGGTGTGTCGTATGCCTTTCCCACGTCACTCTTGCTTGAAGCAGTGCCCACCAGGTGTAGGACCAGTTCCTTATTGTGATTGTTCATTTTGGAAACAGAATGAACTCTTCCATGGTGCTAATGTACACTACAAAAAAATACATATCTCACATGAGCATAGGTAGGTATAGATCACAATGTTGGCTTTGCGTGAGGCTTTTGCAAGTGGGCTGAAGAGATACATATCATTTTGCTAGCTTCACCCGAGTCATTTGAGAAGGACTTAAAGACACAGATGTGTCTGCATGCCCAGGAAGACACATTGTCGGCTAGTTGAAGGAAATTTGTTATTGAGAGCCTTTGGCTTAGCTTGATTTGTGGTAGCTTTTGTTCTTCCTGGCCTCTAACATGGAATAGTTCAAAATAAGCATCGGTAACTTACTATCTATATTCATGAATATGATGATAAGACATGAAACATAGCGGGGAATATGTAATCGACCACGGCTTCCTAATGGTACATTTCTCAAATGCTTCAGATAGTAAGTTTGAGCTACAGGGAAGAAGGACTTTGTCTTTAATATTTTTTCTCCTGTGGTCATCACGTGGGTATAACAGAGACATGTCTACTATTATTGGGATTTGCAGCTCATGTGCCTCAGTAGGAACCTTACTCTATCCAAGGGAGACTATCAACCACTCAAATGATACTAATCATTTTGAGAATCTACTATGAGCCAGGATACTGCCAATATTTCTGTAGTGTAATATTATGATTTCTTAACTTAATTTAACTATCAATTTATTTATACGAGTGTTTTGCCTGTGTGTATGAAAGTACAGCATGTACATATAGTGCCCATGGAGGTCAGAAGACAGAATCAAATCCACTGCAACCAGAGTAACAGATGGTTGAGAGCCTTCATGTGGGTGCTGGGAGCTGAACCCAAGTCCTCTCCAAGAGCAAGTGCGCTTAACTGCTGAGCATCTTTGCAATCCCTGATATTATGACTTTTAATTTAAAAAACAAACAACAATAAAACCCTCTCTGGCTGTGGATAGAATGGATAGCTCAGGGGACCCAGCCAGGTCTTGCCTTTAATGTGTAGGTAGGCTAACTAACCTCAAATCTTCCGGTCTCTGGATGAGTGTTTCTCAACCTCTCGATCGTGACCCCATTGGGGTTGCATAGCAGATATTTACATTACAATTTATAACAGTAGCAAAAGTACAGTTAGGAAGTAGCAATGAAAATAATTTTATGGTTGGGGGTCACCACAGCACGAGGAACTATATTAAAGGGTCGCAGCATTAGGAAGGTTGAAAACCGCTGCTCTCGATGATCCCTACATACCAGAAGGCACTATTTCTGTGTCAAAGCCCAGTAGCCAGGGCCAACCCTTTTGTCCACAGCCCCTCACAATGACTCAAGCTTCCTAAATCGTTCATTTGCCGTGTTTTGTTCTTCCAACGGCCTAATGTGCTCTTCCCTCCTGACTCTCACTGTGTCTTTACCACATGGCTCTGTGTGGCATTACCTCCTCACACGCTCCTGCAATAAACTCCACTGTCTTTGTCTCTCCTGTGACTCTTCTGATCTCTCCGGTCTGAGCTTCTCTCAAAAGAATACAAGGGTCCCCTGCTCTGAACCAGGCACTGTCCTTGTCCCCCAAGAGACAGCTGTGAGCAGACCACGTTGTGAGCTGCTGAAACTCATTTCTCGAAGGTGGAGGCCACTTCCAGTTTATTCCAGGAATAAATATGCCGTGCAACTGGATGGCAGACATAAGGGGAAAGAAACCAAGATGAAGGGAGTGGGCACTGACAGGAGACGGGCTATGTCGTATGGGGTGGTCAAAAGAAGGCCCAGATCAGGAGGAGGTCACATTGGAAATGTGAGCAGTCTTTAAAAGTTGGCTTTTCAGTCGCGCTGAACACTTTCAGACCCTCACACCACTTTCAATAAATCCGGAGATGGAACAAACATCTGCCAGATGAAAGAAGAAACAGAGGAAAGACAGGCAACGTGAGTGATAAATCCACACCAATCCAGTTCCAGGACTAATTTATGTTCCCGGAGCATGTGGAGAAAAAAAAAAGTTAAAAAGAAAATCCCCACACGGAGACTCTTTGATGAATCACCAGTAGCTAATTGTCACAGCGCATCCCACAGGCGCGACATATCATTTGAAATCTGGGTGGATTTCAGAAGAGAAATGTTATTGCATTTTAAACAATACCATTAGCCAATCTGATCCCGCTCGCCGCCATGCACTTTGTTCCAGCCTTCCAGTCAAAAGATGAATTGCCGGATGGTTCTATTGTCAAAATGACAGCGTGAAAAGAGAAGCATGTGGGTTGTAATAATAATGTGGTACATGTGTAGAAGGTCAGAGAAGCAACAGATTAACATTCCAGGGAGAGATTTCCCCTGGGACACCCCTTGAAAGTATCAAAGGCCAAAGATCAGGACACTGATAATGCGTCCGGCGGTGGTGGTGAAATTGTTGTGTGTCTTTAGCTCTGCTGTGCTCCTTTCAATTAGTTGATGAAATCTCTCTTCTAGAGGATGAAGAAACCAACCACAGAAACCGCTTCAGTGCAGATGCGGGGACGGAAATGAGGTTGTGTGGAAAGATGAGTTGCTTACTTCAGATTAATGAAATAAAATGGGACATGTTTCCCCGGAGGAGGAGCAGACTAAATAATCCCCCACCCCAGAGATTGAAGCCTAACATCTCTAGCATGACAGTCCTTCATTGAATTTTAAACCGATCTGATGCTTGCAACCGTTCTGAAAGGTGAGCTGGGGAGTGTGGGTTGGGAGAGTCCGGCATTTCTTTCTAACTTAAATTGATTTGAGGCAATGGCGGTGGAGGTAGAGGGAACACTCTGGCTCTGCAGACATAGGCATCCGGTTTAAAGCGGATTTTGTAACTTACTACTGTGGCAAGGTGAACACCATTTTCCTGTTTTTAGCATGGGAAAAGATGCAGGGCCCACACATATGTAGGACTATTTGGAAAAAGTTGGCTTGAAGCAAATGGGAGTTTACCATTCCATTTGTCAATTTGCTGGAAACATCTACTACCCTTTCTCTGATGTAATGGTGGATGACTCTTGGGCGATTTGGGAGGCAGCAATAGGAAACAGCAAATCTTGCTCTATTTCACAGAATAAACCCTCTTTAAATGGAGTTTGGTTCTCAGCACCCACATCAGACATCTCACAATCACCTATAGTTTCAGAGGATTCAATGCCCTCCCCTGGCCTCAGCTGGAACACCCCTCACCCCCACACACAAATACGCACACAAATAAAATATATTTAAAAAAGGAAGAGTGCCTGTTTTGCTTATTGTCAAAAATGAAGACTTCAGCAAATATGGGTGTATTTATTGGGAAATTATAGGAAATAACATACAAGTGCTTTACAAGAGGCAAGGGAGTATCACAATAGTTGCTTGGGAGGGAGTGGTTAAGCACCGTCTGTGAGGTGGGGATATAGATCCCTGCTGGAACCCTTGCCTGCCATGATCAGGGCCCCGGGTTCTATGACTTGGGGGAGGGGCGCGGTGGTGAGTGTGTCAGTGGACCCGCTGCAAGGACTTCAAGTCCCGTTCCGTCACTAGCACCTGGGTACCCTTCAGCAAGTTGTGTAGCCTCTCTGGACTGTGGGTTCTTTTCTATAAAATGGGTGAACAGTAGCACCCACCTCACAGCGTTAATGTGAACAGGGCCGAATTTCAAGTTGCTTAGAGTAAGGCTTCCTGCTCTTGGCAATTCTCGACCACTCAAAGTGGCATACTTGTCTGTCCAAGTACAGAAGCATCCTAAGGAGACAACACTGTTTTCTTCAGATGAAAACTTCTGTTGTGATTTGTAATATTTTATTGGCCAGGGTTTATGTCAACGTGGCACAGGCTGGAGTCATTGGGGAAGACGAGAACCCCAAGTGAGAAAATGTCCCCACCACACTGGCTGGTGGGCAAGCTTGTGAGGTATTTTCTTGACAGTGTTGGGTCTATCCCACAGAGGGCAGTGCCATCCCTGGGTGGGTATTCCTGGAACTCAGGCTGAACGAGCCACAGACAGCATGCCAGTCTTCAGCATTGCTCAGAACTCCTCAGTGACCTCTTCCTCAGTTCCTGCCTCCGGGTCCCTGCCTTGAGTTCCTTCCCCGATTTTCCTTTATGATGGGCTATGATCGGGATATGTAAGCTCAAACCCTTTTCGCCCCAAGTTGTTTTTGTTATCAATAGAAACTCTAACTAAGGCATTTCATCATTTCTGTATGTGCCCACCTGTGTGTGTGTGGTGGTGGGGTGGGGTGGGGCTAGAAGACAATCTTAGTTGTCATAACCAGATTGCACTAACCTTGAATTTTGAGACAGGGTCTCTCACTGGCCTGAAGCTCACCAAGTTGGCTAGGGTGGCTACCAGCATGTACCAGGGTCCACCTCTCTCTGTACCTGTCAGATGCTAGGATTACAGTCTATGCCCTATATCTGGCCTTTTTTCAATGGCCTCTAACTTAGGTCTTCATACTTATAAGACAAGCACAGACTGAGCTAACACTCCACCTCAACCATAAAGTTTTTAAGGCAGCTCCCTAGATAGCTATAAGGCAGCTTCAGACTGAACTGGCTTGACCTTGAACCATACTGAGAATGCAATTTGTCTGTCTTCTGAGTGAAATGCCATGCTGTAGTCTTTGGAACCTCTCAGAGCCTGCAAACAGAAGCTCTACCATGAAAGCTCCACTCCCCTCACTCTTTTTCTATTCCAAATTGCAGTTCCTGCAGAATCAGCCCTGTCAAATAGGCACTGTCTTGAGACTCCAAAGAAAAGGTCCATGAAGCTATATCTCAGTGCAGGTGTACCATCTGAAAAATAACATCTGACCCCTCTTAAGACTTTGGCAGTCAGTGTTGGGGTGAGTTGTTCAAAGCCACTGAAGCACAAAACCTTGGGCAGAGCTCCCAATCTTTTTAAGGTTTCTGGACAATGGTGTCAGCTCTTCTCTGCTCTTGACAATTATGACCCGCTCATCTCTGAACCAACAATAAAGTGGAAATGAGACAGAGTCTGACCTGGACCCTAAGAAGAGGCTCTCGAGGGCGTGCAATGACTACCAGAAGCAGATGCGGGCTGATGGGCACACAGGAAGAGGATTAACAGAGTCAATAGCTGTTTGATGAATTTCTCTGCAAAGAGAGGCCTGAAGGACACTGGCAGAAAGGAACAGAGAACACATAAATGGCTGTGAGAAAGAGCCAAATGGCCTATTGCTGTTTCCTAAGAGACTGAATCTCCCAGGCTGCAGAATGTGCCGCTGCTTATAAAAGCTCCCGGAAATGTACTTTCTTACCAAAATTCAAAGCAAGGCCACAAATCATCTATAGGAGACAAAAAACAATAAGTAGTGTCAGCACAGAGGAATATGTTTTACTTTGCCCTGCCATGAGGAATTATGGCGGGTTGTGACGAGTGGAATATAAAGTAACATAAGTTGCCTGTTGACAACAGAGTTTGAAATTATAAAATGTAAAACCAATATATTTCCCGCACACTATGAAACAGCTGGGGTATTTTTATGGCTTCTAGCGAGATGCCATGCCGTCTCTCAAAACCCTATAATTCTGTAGGCACGTTAAGTGCAGTCTGTTATTTATTTTGTTTGTTTATTTGGCTTCAAGCGTTTCACAGGCAATGCGGAACAGAAACAATTGTAAAGCGAACGATGAACCCTGGGCTGTGCCCATCTTCCCAAAGAACGAGTCCTGGCCCCCTTGTAGGTTGACATAGATCTTACAGTCAAGGTGCGAGGATTCTTGAGCAGGACGCCATCTTTTTCTCTGTAGAGAAGGGAGGGGGAAAAAAAAAGACTCAAATCAAAAGTGTTGCAGGAGCATTTCCCACATGGCCTCTCCAGAATCCAAATCGAAATTTAGTCTTTTATGAGCTTGACAGCAGTGGGTTCAAACACGATCTCTTTAAATGACAGATGGCGATAAGCAAGTCAAACGCTTCTTCCATGATGGTTTATGTGCCAGACATTAGAGGTGTTGAAACTGCTGACCCATATTAATGCAGCGCTCTGACCAAATGAAGGCGGCGGAACTCAGTGCCCAGTCTCCTAGCCTAAGCAATAATTAATTTTATTGTCTTCATTTTTGGATGCTGAATTTAAGCCCTGTGCATGGGCAGTCAATCAGTACCAAATACTCTGATTGCTTTCAATGACTTGGCCATTGTGTTCTTTGGGGTTTTTAGGCTTTACTCACAGATCACATTTTCAATGACTATTTATGGGCCGAAGTCCTGTGATAGAGAACGGGCTGGAAATTTAGTGGGGCTCTGGCAGAGGGAGCAGTGATGGATGCTGAGTGTGTGGAAGGCTGCTGGGGCTGCTGCTCCACAGAGGGCTAGAAGGGTGGGGCCCATACTAACTAAGGGCTCTGCCTGGGGCGGGGCACTGGGGCGGGGCAGAGCAGTGATGCCCTGAGATGGATTCCTGATGAATAGAAAGGAGTAGGAGCCAAGGCTTTTTTTTTTTTTTTAACCTGGTGGGCTCAGGAATTTTGCAAGGCCAAGAGTCCCCCCTCACACAGCAGTTTGTCAGCTGTCAGCAGTGCCCGACACAAGGAAATCCCAAGGCCCCTGTGTGAGGCTGCCTGCAGCAGCTAGCAGAAGTGCCCGGTTGTTTTCAGCTGAAAAGAGGAAACATCAGATGTTGCTTTTCAAACAAAGACCCAGTTTCATGCTTAACACCACAAAGATGACTTGGTTTTCTGTTCTTAGGGGGGGGAAGAAAAAAAGCCCAAAAGGAAAAGAAGAAGAAGAAAAAAGAAATAAAACCTTTGTTCCTTTGAAGTCAGAGCAAGCTATGTGAAATGAATTTTAACCAGGTTCTGCCAATATCTATCAGCACACAGCATTTCATAGTGTAGATAATAAGAGCCTGGAGAAAATGGCAGGTGAGGAAGGGAATTCTGGAGACAAGCGCCTGAGTTTTCAATGTCCGGGTCAGACAAGGCCTGAGGAGGCCTTTCGGGATGGAAGTTACGAAATTGAAAAAAAAAAAAAAAAGGGCATTAAACCAAGAATTGGAAGTGGATGTTAATTTTTCTTTTAAAGAGTCCTACCCAACTATTGAAAAAACAAAAAACAAAAGCAAACACCTGCAGTTGGTACAGAGAAAACTAAATAAAAAACGAATGCAATATGCAAGTAGTTATGCATGGTACTCATTACGTATCATTTGGTCAGAGCGTTTATGAAGACCTCCTGTGGGTGAGACAAGGGGGTCAGGATTCCTTTTTGTGTAGATTAGGAAAGAAACCGAGACTCTAACAAATAAAAAAGACATGTCTTCCTCCCAAGACAGGATGGTAGGAGGCTCGGTGTGACCACTGCGGAGGGGAGGGAGACAGTATTGGAGAAATCGGCGGTAATGTAATCACCAGGGCTCTGTGGAAGCTTTAGGTGCACGTATCCTTCTGAAAATAATGTTTTTTCGATTGCTTTATGACACAGGGGAGTTTTAAAAGACCTGGAAAAGCAAATACCTCTGCTCTGGCTGCCGGTGATGAAAGACTGTAAGCACTAGGTTGGTGTTTAAAGCTGGCGGCTGTTTCTGGGACTCTGAAAAGAGAAGTCGAAAAGGCAGAAGCAAGTTCAATGAGCTGCTCTAATATGAGGTCTCCCCCCCCCCCAGAAATTCTCCACCAAGGGAAGTTGGGGTTAGGAACCATATTGCGCTGAGATTTGCTGTCCATACATTAACCACTTCTGTATTTCCCCACGGTTTATCTTGTTTTATCCACCCTGGTCCACACCCCTAGAGTTAGCTGTGCAGAGATAAAAAAAAAAAAAAAAAACAAGCATATTAGATAAAGGAGAGGAAGGCAAAGTGGTAGAAAGGGCGGCAGGGTGCTCTCGAAGAGCAAGGTGCAAAGGAAATACTAATTCACCCGGCCCTGGGATTGTTTTGCCAGGATCCTCATTCCTCACCTACAGCAGCAGGCATTTGTACCAGGCTAATCTAAGACTCTTTCTAGGCCCAACACCCTGCAAACAAAACGCTTCCCATATTTATCCCAAGGATGAAATCGCCAATGGTACATGCCTAACCGGGGCCAGATTTTGACGAGCGCACCCAGAGAGCACAGATGACTTTAACTGCATTTTTGTTGTATTTCTTATTAATCTTGGAATAGAATTGCTGGGGGTTCAGGCCAATGTGGAGGATACAGCAGCTTAGAAAACAATTACTGTGCAAGAAGGATTCCATTTTAAAAGTTTAATCTCAACTCACAGTAGGTACTAGGCTAGTAAAGAGGCTGAACGTTTCTGAGTGTTGTTCTTTGAGACCAGTGGTTCTCAACCTTGACTCCTGGGGGGGTGGGGGTTACATGTTATATATTTGCATTATGACTCATAACAGTAGCAAAATTACAGTTATGAAGTAGCAATGAAATTTTGTGGTTGGGGGGGTCACCACAACACGAGGAACTTTGTTAAAGGGTCTCGGTGTTAGGAAGGTTGAGAACCAACCACTGTTTGAAACTGTTTCTAGACTCCATCACTTCCAAGTGAAAGAAGGTTTGAGTTGCCCAGTTCCTTTTAAATGACCTTGACATTCTTGCTTCCTGATATGAGACGATGTAAAGTGGTGGGAATTGAGGATTTTTTTTTTTTGTTTTTTAGTATATGATTGTCTCCTTGGGGTTAGATCACTGTTCCATGCCTGGGTTGTCACGGAGAGGTTGGCATTCTAAGCTATTCTTAGTTCAGGGTGACTTGGGGCGAGGGACGTGTGTAATTGAGACTTAGAAAATGCTTGTGGCCGTTATGCAGCCTGCTCTAATTGTCATGTGTCTGTAGACTTAGGGCCCCGCAGCCGTTTCCATGGTTTATACATACAGTAACCTTCCTGTAAAGCACCATCCGCACATTCATCACAGAACCAAAGCCCTCTGATTCGTGTGTTAACATCTGAGTTTAAGTTGAAACCCTTATCAAATCCGTTCAGGACTCCTAAGTCCTTAGAGACTGTCCCGGCAACCGGGTTGGCAGCAAAGAGCAAAAGCCCGAAATACAGTAACTTGTACAAACTAAACCCCCAGGGATATGGCTCCACCTTAGCAAGGAATCCATATAAGCTGGGACTGACTCCTGAATAAGCCAAGAAAATGAAACTCCTCCAGGAAAGAGATCCTCAGCTGGCTGCTGGAGGCAAGTCAGCTGCGCATGCGCACACCGGTCTGCCCGCGATGTCCTTTCCATCCAAACAATCAGCATTGGAGCTTCTCCCACATCTTTTCTGCACCAATGATTAAAATAAAAGATTGAGGATTTAATGCAAAAAAACCCCATAAATAATTACAGCTCTAGTCACTAGGCTTATGTGCATGCTGACACTGGATTTGTTGTACATAGAAACAGACTACCAATTTCTGATCTAAAGAAATACAGACTAGAAAATAATACCCGATCCTAATTGCATGTTTTCATATGCTAATATATACAGTACCAATTTGGAAAAATTAAGCATAGAAGACAATTTTGAGATCATTTATTTTTTTTACATCATCCTCCATAGAGGAGAAAACTGTTCTAGAAATAGTTGCCTCCCTTCAACTCTCTAAAAATCTCTTGAGTCTCTCAGTAGATCTTAGACTTGTGTGTGTTTGTGTGTGTGACAATGCGTATGGAATTATCCTGTCCTGGGACCGTGTGTGGATAAAAGGACTCAGGCTGAATTGTTGGACTTGATGTCACCTTCTCTTGTATTCCCAGGAGAAGACACCTGGGTTGATATAGTAAAACTTCTTGAATGTATGTGTTAATATAGCCAATGTTGCATACCTGCTTTTTAGGCTGGGATGCCGTTGCAGGCTGATGATGTAATTAAGGACAGAATCCTTACACTTATTACTAACATTCCCAGGGCTTAATTTTTTGTCAACATCATATTATCAACTGTGGGTTTTCTTACCATTAAACATAGAATGTAAGAAAGAACAAATCTTGACCTCGCTAAGCAGTAAAAACCATGTGGACCAATGTTGAGGCTCCAGATGACACACCACTTTCTATAAATGCACAGGAATTCTTAACCAGCTCTGAAATCATACTTATATTCAGGAATAGAAATATTTTTCAAGATTATCTACATATATTAAGACGTGAGAACTTTTATTTAATTAGAAAATACCATTAGCTTTCTTTTTTCCCGACCCCCTAACTTGGAAATCTAACCAGTTACCTGCCATCTGAGAGTAATTACTAATGCCATCCACTTGTACTTTCAGAAATGTCCTGCCCTAGGCAATAAATTAAAACCAGTTTACCAAAAAGATGAGATTCAATCAAAGGACACCTGGGAAAGTAAAAACTAAAACAAACAAACAAACATCAGACAACTGTCTCAAGCACCCAATGGCCAGGCAGGATAAAAACCAGTGCTTTAATTAGAACACTGTAACACTGTAACAAATGGACAGTTGCCTTGCTAACGCCGGAAAGCAAATACCAATAGACATAGAACAGTAAAGAAAGTGTTTGGACATAAAAAAAGACAAGAAAAGTACCAACAAGGTCAAGAAAATGTGAAGCAAAAAACGTATTGAAGACTGGAAAAATGTTGATGCCCTTTTTGTTACAGTGAAATAACAGGGAGACGATTGCCTTGGGGTTTAAAGCGAAGAGTCACACTCAATAAACCGCTCTGCTTTGGTTAGACGACATCCCAGAAGTGTTAAAATACAGTTGGCTACTTCGTAGTCGCGTTTTAATTGTGTGTGCATGTGTGTGTGTGTGTGTGTGTGTGTGTGTGTGTGTACACGTGCACACAACAAGCATATGCCGTGGCACACATGTGGACAGAGACCAACCTTGGGTCCTCACTCACCTTGCCTGAGGCAGGATCTCTTATTCATTGCTGCATATATCAGGGTGGCTGGCCTGTGAACTTTCGGAGATTCTCTTGTTCCAGCCTCCCTTTCAATCTGGGAGCACTGGGATCTCAGGCCTGTCACTGGGTCTGGCTTTGTGTACAGTATGAGGATTTGAACTCGGGTCCTCGAGCTCGCACAGTAAGCACCTTACCCACTGTTATCCGCAGGCCCAGCCCCCATCTTGAAAATTCCTACTAGCAGCAGCTGAAGCACTGTTCGGTTTACCTGCATTCCTCTGCCCAGTGTGACCTTTGCCCGGTGTCTGGAAGCCAGTGTTCTGTACATTTGTGTTGTTTTTATTGTGTAAAGTGATAGGGTAAATTTGATCTTTTTTTTTTCCTTCTCTCCTCATAAAAGCAGAAAATCGTGCCTTACTTTCTTTTGGCTTGTATAGTTTCAGAGGAGAGAGCTTGGCCCTCATTCTTGCTTTCTTTCTTTGGAGTTCTTTTTGTCTCCAGCAGCTCAGAGGGTTTCCAGGGCTGGGCCGATTGGCAGCAATTAGATGTTCCTGTGACTTCGCAGGGTGTTCTTTAGACTACATTTTTTTCTCAGTGCTCACTGATCTTTCAGATCTGTAAGTTGTAGTTTACAGCAGATCTGGATCATTACACATTTAAATATTTTCATATCGCCCCTTCCCAGGGCTATATTTACACACCCACCAGCTTATTGCTATTGTGTGATGTATCCCGAGGCTCTGCTCATTTCTCTATAGTACCTCTGTTTATTTTGAATAGTTCTTATTTGATTTTAAATTCACCATTCTTGTCTTCTACAGTGTCTAACTAGTTGTGAATTACTTCCTGGATATTTTTCACTTTACTAAAATATTAAATCCCTCTTTGAGTCTTTTATAAAACATGGATTTATTATTTCTATGGGATTGAACACAGTTGCCAGTGTTTCTCAGCTAATAAGCAATAGCACTCATTTATATGATTTTTATTTTTAATCACCATACAAAGTGACAGGCTTCCTTGTGACATTTTCGTACATATTTAATTTTGTTCTTTCCCAGTCCCTGGCTCCTCTCCCCCTCTCTCTGCATTTCCTAACCACTTGTACTGTTGTCTCATTTCTACCTTTCAAATTACATGTATTCTAAAAAACCGTCTCAAACCCTTGTCTTGCCCCCTTTCCTGGGCCGTTTTAGTGTCCTGACCTTTGCCCACACTCACTCCCACGTAAATACACATATATAAAATTAGAAAGTAGCATGTGCATACGAGACACAGGCTGCAGCATTTGTTTAGCTCATAACACAATATTTCCCAGTTATACCCGTTCTCTTATAGCTTTCACAATTTTGTTTTTCTTTACCACAATAAAATTTTACTGGGTGTGTGTGATATATTTTTTATTATCCATTCATCTGTTGATGGAAATTGAGGCTGATTCCATTTCCTTGATGTCATGAATAGAGTGGAAATAAACTTGAATGTTCACATAGCTCACTGGCAGACTATAAAGTCCTTCGTGTATATACCCAGGGATGGTATAGCTAGATCATATGGTATCTATCTATCTATCTGTCTATCTATCTATCTATCTATTTATCTATCTATCTATCTATCTATAGATAGATAGATAGATATATGCATGCATACATATATCTATCTAGATAGATAGATGATAGATAGATATATGTATGCATGCATATATCTATCTATCTATCTAGATAGATAGATAGATAGATAGATAGATAGATAGACAGACAGATAGATAGATAGAATTGTTAGTTTTTTAAAAAATAAACTTTTACACTAACATCCACAGTGGCTATAGCAGTTTATACTCTCACCGGTAAATGCTAAAGATTCTTGTTTCTCCACATTCTTGACAACATTTGTTAGCATTTGTTTTCTGGATGATAACCATCCTGACTGGACCAACCTAGAATCTTAGTTTATTGTATTTTCCTAATTAGTAAAGACGTTGAGCGCTTTTCTAAGTATTCACAAGCCATTTGCATGTCTTCCTTTGAGAGTTTTCTGTTTAGCTCATGGGACCATTTACTGATGGTCGCAGGGGTTTTTGAATGCCTTCGGTTTTCTCTACAGTTTAGATAGTGTTTCTTTGTCTGAAGTTCACCTGCCAAAGAGTTTTCCCACTCCGCAGCTTGTCTTTTCACTCTGTTGAGAGGTTTTTATGCCTTTTGGAGTTTTTGATTTCACGAAATCCCATTTTTCAATTCTTGGGGCTGTTTCTTATGCTAGTAGGATATTATTCTGAAAGTTCTTTCCTGAATCTATGTGCTGAAGTGTTTTTCCCCCTATCACTTGGAACATCCAGGCTTTAAATTAAGGTCTTTGATTCACTGCTAACTGACTTTTACCAACAGTAAGAGCTATGGATCAAGTTTAATGATTCCACAGGTGAATTTCCAGTTTTACTGGCACCATTAAATGAACAAGCTGCACTTTTCCTGTGTATGTTTTTTATATCCTTGTGGAAATTAGGCATCCATAAATGTGTGGGTTTATTTCTGGGTCCTTTATTGTGTTCCCTTGGCTTGTATTTCTGTTTTTGTGCTGGTATCATACTGTCTTTGTCACTGTGGCTCTGAAGTATAGTTTGAGGTGAGGTTAAAAAAAGAAAGCACTATTTTAAACATATAGCACTTTATTACCTTGAAAACTATGGTTTGGGGCAACATGATTTGGAAAATGGTACTCTACATAGATTAACCTCTAACTTTTTCTCTTCTCAAGAAGGTATTCATTATTACTGTATGACTCCCCAGGGGAGACCTTGCCTTGGAGGAGGTGAGAATGGCGGGGGGGGGGGGGGGGTTGGGGGGAATGCTGGGGGTTGGGAGGAGGGAGGACGGGAATCCGTGGCTGATATGTAAAATTAAATTAATTATAAAATAAAAATATTTATTAAAAAAGAAATAGAGAACTGACAACAAATTTTAACAGAAAAGTATAAATTTTAAAATGTTGTATTTAAAAAAAGAAGGTATTCATTAGGTGCTATATTGGCTGCATTTGGTTTGATATCCAATGTGAATTAATGCAAAGAAGCATCCTTTTGATGACTGACTGGACACACAGCAGAGGATGTGGTAGAAATATAAACATAAGAACATAAGATGCTTTCCACAGTTTAAGGCAAGAGAAAAGATAGATACAGTTATTTTTCACAATGTTTTGGTATTATCTCCTTTTTGTTCTTGTGTGAACAGGTAGCTACCCAATTCTCTGTAATGATCACTTCCACATTTTATGTTCAGATTCCTGTATTAGGAAGGCTAGACTATCTACATCTCTTATAACTCATGTACTAGGTGAGGACTATAATAACTATCATTTGTGCTGGACTAAAATTGTGATTAAAAATTAAGATGGCTAACATATATAGCCATTTCTGGTTTGTGATTAAGGAAAAAAATCACACACCACATGCCTCTATTCTTTCTTATATAACAGAAATAAAAAATAGACACCTGACATAGATGATTATATTAACTAGTTCTTATTTATCCCACCTCTTAATTATTACAAATAAACACTTAAAAATTATGCTATTGTTTTAGGGCTGTTTCTTTATATTTAAAACTGTATCCTTTAGCTAAATAGGACAAAGCTGATTCATTTTTGAAATTACTTAATATTTATTATCAGTGAAATACTATTCCTAAATAGATACCCTGCTGTGTCTGTTGACCCCATTTTCTTTATTTTTCTGACTTATTACGAGATTAAGAATATAATAATGTCTGATAATATTGTTAATTTAAATATGTTCACAGCAGCCCTTTAGGAATGGAATTTTTCTTAGTTATTTAATATGTTGACCAGATGCACTACACTGGTATGTTGTAGCCAACTCTTGATCTATAGATAAAGAAGCGTCATGTTATTAAAGGCAGTTTACTATAATTTAAATGATAAATAAAACATAATTTCTGATAAAAAAAAACAAGCAAACAGACAGGCAGGCTAGTTGACTGACAGTTTAGACTGTGCTATCTTTAGTTTTGGAACAAATGGTTAATTTTCATTTCCCAAAGTTGCTGTTGTACTTTCTCAACGAAGTGTTTTAATTTTCACATTGACAGCCAATCAAAAAGAATCTATTACAAATGATCAAAGCACGCACTTCCCAGGCCAGTTTCCTAAAATGACAAGCAGGACAGCTTTGTGAAAGAGAAAGTTGACATGTGCTTTAATCTCCATCGCTTGATGCTCAGCACATCATGTTACCTTAGTTGAAATGTGTTTTGTTCTCCAAGTTTTCACTAAGTGTTTTCTCTTTAAACACTTTTTACCAGGGAGTGAATGCTGGGAAAGAGAGAGATTACCAATGGTGCAATGACTGTTTTACTACCTAACACACTTACAGCTGACTGGCTTCCTAATGTCTGACCCTAAACTCTAGTCTGTGAATTGAAAGACAAATGAAAATGAGAAGAATGAAGATAAACCAAGATTTTCCTATTGATAATGTTGCTATTCAAGGTTGACCACTACGGGAAAGGTTACATAGCAGATAGCAAACCAAGACATCAATGACACATATTCAAGTTGCCTAGGTGTAAGTGTTGCCTAGGAAACACCAGAGGACAAGACAGAAGATGGTTTTAGATGCTCAAGCAAGGTATCTCTTGAAAATGTTTGAAGCAATGGGAAATTTCCTTGACCATTTCAGGTGTATGACAGACATGATGTTTCCATATTTGTAAGAGAAGTCATAGCAAGCTCCAAGGTGCACTTTCTAAGGTTGAACAAAGGGTTGGTGTTTATGGCTCCTTTGGCCTAGGACTTCAAGCTTTGTATAACTCAGCATGTGGAGAAATCCATGACGGGGGTTCTTACTGACTACTGCTAAGTTGATCATTGTGTAAGCTGAAGAGATTGTTGTAAAAGTAATTAAGTGAGTCCACAGCTGACATGGCCAGATCAGTCACATGGCCCAGCCCCAGCTCTTTGCAAAATTTGTGGGGCAGAGAGATTTCTGAATGGGGTGTAGAGGAATAAGGAGAGATTCCTGAATGGTGAACTGTAGCTGAAAGTTTTCCTGTGTCCCGCCCAGTCCACAGCTGCTCAGACCCAAATAAACACACACAGGCTTATATTATTTATAAACTATGGCCATGGCAGGCTTCTTGCTAGCTAGGTCCTATATCTCAACTCATTTCTATAAATCTATACTTTGCCACGTGGCCTGTGGCTTACCAGTATCTTTACATCTTGCTTCTCCTGGCAGGGGCTAGCAGCATCTCTCCTCTCCATTTTTCTTTTCAGAGTAGATTTAATAATCTACCCTTTTTATCTATATCATGTCTGTAGCCTATATTTCCATATCATATCCCCCTTTCTTCTTTTAGAAAGATATTGACTATGACCAATAACAATTTGTAACCAACAACCTAAACAAAGGCAAACATCCATAATCCAATTTGGGAATGTGGGTGTAGTTTTCTAGGCTACTTCCTGCTGATAGAGGGCACTGTATTTTTATGGGGATTCTGAGAAAATTAAGAATTATGGTCAAGTCCTGACTGGAATAGTCTGTGAGGCTGCATTGTCTGAGCCAGTTGCCTTGAAACTGCTCTGGATGTTGGATCATCTGGGCCATGGTGTCATCAGAAACCTTTCAGGGGTCTTTGGTGGTCAAACAATATTAGCCTGGAAACAGTCCACAGGTTATCATCTTCTGTGGAAACAAATGCAGAACCTCTTTTCCAAAGCAGCGTCTCCTTAGACACATAAATTTTGATATTGAGATACCTTTAAAATATACATATTCATTTAGCTCAGCAGTTTTTGCAATCAAATGTCTCTCTACAGTTAAAAAATCCTAAAGATAATATAATCCAGACTCTCTGTGTGGTTTCCATCTTTACATGGCTTATTTTTTTTATATTACTTTTAGTGTCTCTTTAAAAGACTTTATTTTTTAAAACTATTTCTTTATATAACTGTCTATATTCATTTTCCTCTGTCTTCCAAGCCTACATATATTTTTATACACATTGTAAAACTGTTTAAGGTTTATTTCATCTGAATCTGTTTTATTGTGAATCTATTGCTTTAAACTGCAGCATTGCTAGGACTAAAATAGCAACTTTGGCTGCTGGCTCCATCCACCTCAGCTTTTCACCATGGTGGAACTACCTTTACAGCCAGCTTTGGAGAACCATGCTCACTGCTGGACTCTGGGAGGCAGTGGGTCTATGCCTCCATCCAGCCGTTTGTAGCCCAAAAACCTTTTTTTTTTTTTTACTAGCAAAAGCTAAATCCACCGTGCAGTGTGCTACGCAGCTCTCAGACACCACTGTGTACAGTGGGCAGGAATCCACCATGCTGCACTCCAGCCCATATGCCATGAACTTGCCATACTGTAGCTCAAGTCTGCAGGCCTCGGCGCCTCTGTATCACAGCTATCCTGAGAGACACAACTAGAAATCTGCTCTTGGCTCTGTTTTAGAACCTTGTATTTTAAGGCTTTCTCACTTTTTGGGTGGAAATTCTTGCCCCATGTCTGAGTGCCAGTGGACTGTTCTCTACCGGTCACAAGGTAATCAATCCATGCAAAACTCCTGAGTTCACTATTTGTCCCTGACATTCAGCCATGGGGTGCAACTCCTTTTTCCTCTGTAGCCAGAGTTACTCTCTTTTGACCATCCCAACATCCAGCATATTTATTTTAAGAAAAGTCAATGTTGGTTTTTTTTTTGCAGTTTGCACACGAACTTTAGAAACAAAGCCTCACTGTAATTATTCTGCAAGTACCTAACAAAGTTACTTGTTGGGGCTTAAAACACAAAGGCTCCCTTCTGTGTATAGGGAGCCAAGAATATATATGCCACAACTATGTATTTTGGGGCTGGTAAAATAGCCTTGTAATTCTTTGAAAACAAAAAGCATATGTACATACATAGACACACACAGAGACACAGACAGACACAAAAGCACTGGCTGATTTTTGATCATTTACTCATTAACTGGAAGAATAAAACTCCCACTAGAGTAGGAAGCAAAGTAGGAATCACAGTATGAATCAAAAGATTCCTAAATAGATTTAAAAAGGGGGGGAGCTTAATGTTAATTGGAGGCTAAAGTATTCATCAGAATTTTACTATGGCTAGGAAGAGAGATGCTGAGACCAGAGCTGACTTAGTCACCTCTCTCCTTAGGTCCTCTCCCTCAAACAAAGTAGTATTGGCCTTTTCTCAGATTCCTTCTTAAGGATTCCTTCTTAAGGATAACAACAGTAACAATGACAGCTCTATGTAATTGAGTAATAAGTCTAGGTACCTTAAAGGGTAAGGAAGTATTTTACTTACGTTATTTCCTTTATTCACTATAAATCAAAGGTGTGTCTGTGTTGGCTACTTTTCTACTGCTGTAATAAAACACCATGATCCAGACAACTTATAAAGGAAGATTTTATTTGGCTTATGGTTCCAGAGAGTTAAAGTCCATGATGTTGGAAGATGTGGAATTCCATGAGAGGAGACATGGTGGCAGGAACAGGAAAGCAAGGGCTAACATTGTGGACCACAAGCATACAACCAGATAGATCAAAGTCAAAATGCCAAGAGTCATTTTTCTCTTAAAACCTTCATCAAGCCAGTGGAAATGGCACACACCTTTATTCCCAGCACTCGGGAGGCAGAGCCAGGTGGATCTCTGTGAGTTCGAGGCCAACCTGGTTTACAGAGCAAGATCCAGGACAGGCACCAAAACTACATAGAGAAACCCTGTCTTGAAAAACAACAACAACAAAAAACAAAACAAAACAAAACAAAACCCTGGATCCAATGACACACTTCCTCCATCAAGGCCATACCTCCAAAACCTCTCAAACTGGTTGATCAATCTGAGAACAAGTGCTCAAATCCAAAGACTATGGTGGACATCTCATTCAAGGTCTCTTTCTATTTTTTCCCTTCAGTGTGGAGCTTCTGAATGCTGTGCAACTGGATCTGACTACATAATAACCAGAAATGTTAAAGCAGAACAGAGTCAAGTTTATCAATTCCCCTGCTTTATTGAGGACCCTTTCAGGCTCTCTATCCTCATTCATAGCACTGGCTTCATACCAAGACTCAATACACTCAATGGGCAAGATCTAGCTGTTACCAGCCATTGGGCTTCATAGTTCCTGGCCTGTATTCTGACTGATATAGCCTTTCTTTTGTGTCTTGTGGATCTCATGGAGTATTGAGCAGCATGGCCACGTATCTTGGAGGAAATACGGAATATATAATGATGCTGGAGAATCAATGGCAATGGGCCTTATACTCTCCACTTTAGCAATGGAACTGAAATGCTCCAAAGTTGTAATTTACCCAAGATCATATGGTTACAAGGGGCAGTAGAGATGCCCATCTGTGGGCTACATACAATTAGTTTTTGTAATATAGCAATTAATCACATTCTAAGAAATTGTTCTCAGATTCATTCTCCTAGAACAAGGTAGATAGGTTGCCTTTGAAAATTCACAACTGCCTTGGAAACAAATGCTAATTCTTAATTCTTGGTGAATGAAATGAGTCGGTGAGATATAAAGATGACTGTCACAGGTTGAATATTTCAGAGAATGGTGGTGGGGGCTGGATTTTGAAGGAGAAAATTGAACACAGAAACCGAAAGGAATTGATTGATTTTTATCACTTCAGAGGCTCCGAGTTTTCCAGACTCCTTATGTGAGGCTTCGTGAGTGTCAAGAATAAATCAGAGAAAATGTCTTAGTCACACATCCTTCCTAGGTCCCTAGGCTGTCTGTGATTCATGTATTAGTCTTTCATCTCCTGAAGAATGTATGAGAGGCTTCTATAGGGACAACCAGTTTTTTCAACTACATTCAGTAAAGTTAAGAGGTACAGAAGGTTTCATCAGATGAGGCATCAACAAATGTCAACAAAAAGGGAAAGTTTATTCATGTTTGAAGCACAGAAATTTGTGGCAAGAAAGCTTTACTATAACAAGAGTGTATACCATGCTTTTAAAGACTTCCTTAATATTCTTTTTGATAGTTATTGGCTTGACAAAACTTTTTAGCCTCAAAGAACTTCATCAAAAGTAGACAATCAATACAAGGCAAAAATAGATGCATTTGTCAAGATTCTTCCTCCTCCTGAACAGTGGAATATCCATGTAAGCAAGCTAATCAGAAGTGAAATTGTGAGGAGGGAGCCAACATGGCTAAATGCAGGTCCTATGGGTGAGTCGGCTGCAGAACTAGTCAAGGAAGCACAGGAGAAAATATGCTTCAACGGTAGACAAACCAAAGAAAGAAGGGAATAAAAAAGAGAAAGAGAAAGGAAGGAAGGAAGGAAGGAAGGAAGGAAGGAAGGAAGGAAGGAAGGAAGGAAGAGAGAAAACTCTAGAAGGACAGAAAGTGTTAGAAAGCATAGAATACATGAAGGATAAGGAAAACTTAACTGACATCTTCAACTCAGGCCTCTCAGTTGTGAGCAGTAATCTAACTGACAAAAATTCCAGCAACCCCCGTCACAGCAGCAGACCAGTGTTCTGAGCTCTGTAGGACACATCTATTGTATGTTGGAATGTAAAGTCCAGCCCAAGATCTTACTGATCAGAAAGTTATTCATTTGTTCCAAGAAGTAACTGACTTTGGAGGTTTTCTAATTATCAGAACTCCAAAAACCACAGCACTGCTAGATGAAGAAAGTCCATGAGAATTAAGGACAACATTGGGTTACCAATATTAAAATTACAGGATTTTACCATATAATAAAGGGGAAAAGACGTTGAAATGAATTTCATAAAGTAATAAAACTTAATAAATCTTCAAGAATAAGAGTATATGGACATCCAGTTTCAAGAGGTTCAAGGGAACCTAACTAAATCCAACAAAACCAGGCTTTGACCAAGACATATTAAAATAGACAACAGAGAATCCTGAAAGCATCAAGAAAAGGGCATCAAATCACATGTTAGGAAAGGTCCATCAGACTCACAATGGGTTTCCTGATAGGCAAGAAGAGAATGAGCATATATATTTCTTTATATATATTTCTTTCAGTGCTGAAAGAAAAATATTGCCAACTAATAATATTATAGTCAATGAGCTTTTCCTTCAAAGTTGGAGGAAAAGTATTTCTCTGGTAAGCAGAAAGTAAGGGAATTCATCACCACTAGTCAAGCCCTACAAGGAGCACCTATGGGTGTCCTACAATATAAATGAAAGGATGATAGCTATCATTATAAAGTCACAGGAATATATAAAATTTGCTTGAAGAACAGATATATGAGAGTAAAATGAAGAAAATTAAACCTCAGCATGAGAGAAAACAACTAAGTCACAAAAATAAACAATAAAATAGTAGAAAACCAAAATATGCAAAGCAAGTGGAATTGAATTGGCAAAATGCAAGAAGGAAGTTTATTCTTATGAATAATAACCCTGCATGTCAATGGACTAAATTAATCAACCAGTTGAGTGGATAAAAGAATAAAACTCAACTCTACTGTCTCTAAGAAACTCTTGAAAGAGAAGGGATGAAAAAGACTATTTTGCAAGTAAAAACCTAAAACAAGCAAGAGCGTCTTAGTTAGGGTTTCTATTGCTGTGGAGAGACACCACGACCATGTCAACTCTTAGAAAGGAAAAACATTTAGTTCAGGTGGGTTACATTTTCAGAGGTTTAGTCCATCATCATTATGGTGCAACATGCTGGCATCCAGGCAGACATGGTGCTGGAGAAGTAGCCATGTGTCCCACATATTGACTTGCAGGCAATAGGAAGTGGTCTGAGACACTGAGTGTAGCTTGAGCATATATGAGACCTCAAAGCCCATCTCCACAGTGATGCACTTCCTCAAACAAGGCCACACCCACTCCAAGAAAGTCACATCTAATAATGCCACTCTCTTTGGGGGCCATTTTCTTTCAAACTACCACAAAAAGTAAAGGAGACTTTAAATAAAAGGAAATAAAAAGAGACAAGGTCATTTTATGTTGATGAAAGAATCAGCCATTAAGAAGACTGGAAAATGATAAGCATTTGCATCCAACATGGGACCATCCAAATGCAAAAAGCAAATTTTATTGCATGTAACGAGAGAAATGTCTCTTCGTACAGTAACAGAGACACCTCAACATCTACTTACCTCTATGGATTGATCTTTGAGACAGATACCCAATAAAGAAGCATCTGTGCTTAACTATATCATAGAGCAAATAGATTAATGGACAATTACACAACATTTCACCCAGCAAGAACATTCTTCTCAATACCCATGGAACATTGCCCAGAATGGAGAATATGTTAGGTTACATACCAAATCCCAATACACTGTAAAAGGCTTAAATTGTACTATGTATTGTCATGGACCACAATAGAGTAAAACAATATGGAGAATGGAAGCATAGAAATACATAGAAATTGAATAATGTGCTCCTAAATAACCAATGGGTAATGGAAGAAATTAAAACAGAAATGGACCCTTTTTATAGACACTAATGAAGTGATAATACAATATTTACTGAAAGTCCTGTAACCTCTTTCCAACAAAGCTGTCAAATGAGGACCAAATGTTCAAATACATGCACCCATGAGGGTCATTTCTCATTCAAACCATCACCCAAGTCAAAAATAAATATAAGCAAATAAATGCACACAGAGAGGAGGGATTCTGGCTCTTCCTTAGTCCAGTAAAGGATGTTGGAAATAGTCATAGGTCATCATATTACTTTATACTTACTTAAAATTGTATATAATGTACACTTGAGTGAAGTTGTGCCGCTCGAGATAGTAATGCATTCCCTAAGAACCACAGACTCTCTAACAAAAATCCCAGTATCAGGCATGAAAAACCCCTTTGAGTTGTTGGTCACGGGAGCTCAAGAGACTCCTGGGGCAATTTAGGCTAGTTACTGTTGTCTGTTTTTGACTCCAGAAGTGAAAGGTAGGTCCCTATTCCTGAAAACATCATGCACTTTGGACATAAGACTTGAAGAATTCAAGCTGGTTCTAACTCAAAAACTGCCTCCCTGAGATCTACCTTTTTTTTTTTTTTTTTTTTTTTTTTTGGTTTTTCGAGACAGGGTTTCTCTGTGTAGCTTTGCGCCTGTCCTGGAACTCACTTGGTAGCCCAGGCTGGCCTCGAACTCACAGAGATTCGCCTGGCTCTGCCTCCCGAGTGCTGGGATTAAAGGCGTGTGCCACCACCGCCCGGCTTGTTTTTTTTGTTGTTGTTTTTTTTTGTTTTGTTTTGTTTTTTCGAGGCAGGGTTTCTCTGTAGCTTTGCGCCTTTCCTGGGACTCACTTGGTAGCCCAGGCTGGCCTCGAACTCACAGAGATCCGCCTGCCTCTGCCTCCCAAGTGCTGGGATTAAAGGTATGCGCCACCACTGCCCGGCCTTTTATATTACCAGAAGGTACTATATAAGATTCTAAGGGAGGAAATCAATCAATAGTCCTTCCTGGTTGTGATGGCTATGAACCATACAAATTATCAGCAAGGCAATGTAGCCCTAAAAAAGTGATAGAGGCACCTATGACTGGTGGTAACCAATTGATGTCTACTTAGACTTAAGGCCCATTCAACAAGAGGGAAATTATGCCTGGTATTGGAAATCTAGATAGCCACCCCTGGCTAGATCTTCTAGGTCTACATTTTAAAGCTGATCACACAAAGCAGTCACCTCCATAGGGTCCCACAGTGGCCCTTGGTATATTAAAGGATATTGAGGGGGTGGTTAATTAACCAAACTCTCTGAGGATTTTTTACAAAATATTAAATACATTATTTTCTCCTGAAATATGATTTTATGGGAAAAGTATGTAACACTATACCATGCATTTGTCATTTTATCAACTTGACCACATAATCTAATAATGCTTAGCATTTTGGAATTTAAATGTTGTGATAGTGTTCTCTGATTAGTGTTGATATACAGGATTTACAGAATTGAAACACAGCAGAGGGAGAAATGATATATTTCTACCACAACCACTTATATTTTAGCGATAAGTGTAAAACTCTTGGTCCGAAACCACATTTATTTTGTGAACTCATTCCACAAAAACATATGCATTTCAATTATTATAGATCTCCTGACATGACTAAGTTTTCATTTTCTCTCATACTTTCCTGCAAAGATTATAGCTATTGCATAATTACTTGATATGTATTATGATTTCTAAAAAAAAAAAAAGTGGTGGTATATTTTCCTAAATGATGTTTATAAAAGTAGTGGTTAAGCTGTCACAATACAGCTTGACATTTTCAAACAACTGCTTAGACTGGAGAGCTCAGATGTTTAGAAATGTTCTATATAAAAAAAAATGTTAGGGAAAATTTTACCTCCCTTTCACATTCAATGATAGGAACAGGTTCAGGTGAACTCTTTATCAAGCATTTCTTGTTTCAAATCATGCATGTTCAAATCCAGATGTTCACAGATGTGACAATTGTAAGGGATTTATCTGGAACACTTGTTTTTCAAGGACACGAGACTACTAGGTAAGATAATTGTGTAAGGCAGCATTGTGACATCACACTTGAGAGACTGGTGACGCCCTTGAGATATTTTTGTTGACTGAGTAAAATGAGCAACCAAGCAAAAGCACCATGGTTGGTTTCCCAACTGTCTTTGGAGCAGGGAGGATTGCTTGGTACATCCTTCCTTTTTCTTTTCTGTGACTAAGTTTTAATTTCTACTCACACATCCATGCCAAGTGAATTGTACTCCAAGGCTTTTTAAAAATGATGGGCGAAATATTTATGGTAGTAGAATGTTTTCCTCCACTGTTCCAAAAAGCTTAAAGTGACCAAATAAAAATCATCATTCAAATAGAAGCCATTTTGAACAGGCCATAAAAATGACTGATTCTATTAACTATTGAATCAATAAAGTAGAGTCTCCTTCAGACACATGGGAATTACATGATGGAGTTTTCCTTTTCATCAATAACTCTGAATATATCTGTGTTAATAAATGCCTCATATTTCTCATCACAGCCTGTCAGTAAGGGGAAGAGAATCCCAGCCCCCTGATTTTATTCACTAAAAGACTCAATGGACAAAGACTATGGAATCCTTCCCTAGAGGCTAAGAAGGTGGCTTGCTAAGGCAAATGAAATTATTTTGAATAAATGAAAATCAAATTCTACATCTTCCTTATCGTCTATCATTTCTTGTTTACCTAATTTCATAGGGACATTCTTAATGATCTTATGTTTTTCTTCTTGCGCATTGAGTTGTCTATTCTTTCTCGGTTTATTCTACTAATCTTTATCTGTCATAGGTAGACTTTTCAGTATCTCATAGATATTTTTCTATAAACAAGTCGTATAATCAAGATAAATCTAAATAATCCTTAGTTTCTTAGTTTGTGACTTTTAGAAGTCAAGTCTATATTTGAGACACATATGTATAGAAATTTCCAGGCAAAATAACAACTTTAATATGAAGATCATTTCATTTCATGTGTGCAAGATGTGAACAACTTCAAATTCTCAACAAGCTTAGTATTTCCTAACCATCTTGGTGTGGAGCATTGACTAGTGACAAATAATGAATGTTGGTAGAAAACGGTAAAGGTCAAAATTCTGCTTGTGGATTCCTGGGAACCCCCATAGCACTCTGCTTCTCCCTATTCCCATAGTGTCTTCATTTATCATGGTATCTCTTTCCTTGCTCTCCCACTCTGTTCCCATTCCAGCTTGAACCTCCTGCTCCTCTAAACTCTCATCTCCTTTCCCTTGCCCTTCATTATCCCCCCTCACCCCGCTCTCCCCCCCCCCATTTGCTCATGTAGATCTCATCCATTTCTCCATCGCTGGGCTATCCATGTGTCCTTCCTAGGGTCCTCCTTACTAGCTAACCTCCCTGAGGCTGTGGGCAGCAGTCTGGTTATCCTTTGCTTTATATCTATTATCCACTTATGAGTGACTACATACTATGTCTGTCCTTCTGAGTCTGGGTTACCTCACTCAGGATGACTCCACCATAGACTACCGGCAATAGTGGAGAGGGTGCCTGAGCTGGCCTACCCTGGTGAGTGGATGGCTGAATACCCTAACTGTCATCATAGAACCCTCATCCAGGGACTGATAGAAGCAGATGCAGAGATCCACAGCTGCATCCCAGGCCGAGCTCCAGGAGTCCAATCGATGAAAGAGAGGAGGGGTTCCATGAACAAGGGATATCAAAGTCTTGACTGGAAAAGTACAGAGACAAGTAGCCAAACTAGTGGAAACACAAGAACTGTGGACCAATAGCTGAGAAGCCCCCATGGCACTGGACTAGGACCTCTGGATAAGCAAGTCAGTTGTTGAGCTTGAACTGTTTAGGGGTCCCCCAGGCAGTGGGATCAGAACCTGCCCCTAGTGCATGAGCTGGCTTTTTGGAGCCTAGTGCCTATGGTGAGACACTTTGCTTTGGTGCAGGGAAGAGGGGCCTGGACCTTCCTCAGCTGAATGTACCAGGCTCTGCTGACTCCCCATGGGAGAACTTGCCTTAGAGGAGGTGGGAATGGGAGTGGTTTGGGGGGAAAGTCTGGGGGGGGCAGGAGGAGGGGGACAGGGGAATCTGTGGTTGTTATGTAAAATGAATAGAAAATCTCTTAATAAAGAAAAACAAAATCCTACCCGTGAACATACAATTTTCTTTTTAGTGAAAGTTGCTCCAGTTGGCTTTCTGTTGCTATGACAAACAGTATGGCCAAAAGAACTTTGGGGAGAAATGGGTTTATTTTAGACAGCAGGTTATAGTCCCTTATCAAAGGACACCAATGTGGGAGCTTAAGGTAAGAACTTGGAGGCAGGAACTTCATTAAGCAGAGACTGTAGAGGAGTGTTGTTCACTGGCTTGCCCGCCTCATCCCTTTGCTTGCTCAGCTACTTTTCTTCTAGAGCCCCGGCTCACCTGTCCAGGTATGGCACCCCTGCGGTGGGCTGGGCCCTCCGACATCTATTAACAAGCATGCTCTGATGTGAACTTTATCTATTGAAAGATGCCACAATTTTAGTGTGTCCCCTACAAATTTAGGTGTTGAAATTTAGTGACAAATGACGAGATAGGACCTTCAGAAGGTGAGTTGGCCATAAGAACTCTTCCCTCTCAAGTAGAAGGTTGTTAAAAAAAAAAAAAAAAAAAAAAAAAAAAAACAAGCTCCTGGCAGCCATTGGCCAGTCTGATGTTTCAGCCTCGGCTGTGCTGGGACACAGCATTGTCCTCTCTGTGGAATGCAGCATCGAGGTGCCATCATGGAAGTGAGGCTCTGTCCTTCCCCAGACACCTAACCCCAGCAGCTGGATCTTGGACTTTCTGGCCTCTAGACCTGTGACAAGAAGATTCTGTTCTTTCTGGATGACCTACTTGGTGATATTTTGTGGTTGTAGCACAAACGAACAAGACACTAGCCGGTGGAAGTAGTCTCCTAAAGTTTCCTTCAAAGTGCTCAATGTTTTTGAGTTTCACATTCGCAAGTCTGACTACCTCAAAATGAACATCTGTGGATGGACACTGCAGATGGTCATTTACCTCTCCCTGTGCCAGCGATACCCATGCAAAGGGCATTACTGTGTCCATCATGGAGTTTCTTGTACCTTAATCAAAACGCAGTTTGGTGTGTATGTGCATGTGTAGGGGCGTGTTTGTAGAACTCTATGTCCTGTCCCTTTGTCTAACATTGTGTGAAAGCACACATTCGGGATTGGCATGGTTTTGTCAGAGGTCCTGATGTCATGTAAATCTTTCAAATTGTGTTTTGTGTATTATGCATCCTTTTCATTTCATTTAAAATCTTGTATGTGCGTGGTGTATGGCTGTGTGGGCGTGCGTACATGCGGAGACTAGAAGTTGATGTTTGGTATTATCACTATCATACATTTGATTTTGTTTTAATTGTGTGTGTGTGTGTGTGTGTGATATGTGTGATATAAGACACATATGAACATGTGTGCATACCCATACACATGTATGTGGAGGCCAGCAGAGAACTTCGGATGTCCTGTTGAATCAGTCTCTGTCTTATTCCCTTGATACAGTCTTTTACTAAACTTGGAGCATGTTCTTCTTCAATGAGGCTGACAGCCAACAAAGTCTTGTCATCATCATCCAGCCCCCACCACCCATGCATGGATACACTCAGCTTTTAGTGTGGGTGTTAGGGATCTGAACTCAGGTCCTCATCCTTGAGCAGCAAGTGACCTTATCCACTGAACCATCTCTCCAGTCCCTTTCCATATATTTTGAGGAGTCATCTTTCTCTTAACCCATCTGGCTGTTTCACCTAGACTGGCTAGCCAGCAAGACTCCAGGACCCGCCTGTCTCTGCCTGTCTAGGGTTAGTGGTCCTAGGTTTTTGTTTCTGTTTTTTGTTTGTGTGTTTGTTTTTGTTAGGGGTTTCTCTGAGAAAGCCCTTGGGAGCAAGCCAGTTAGCAGCTCCCCTCCATGTCCTGTGCATCAGCTCCTGCCTCAAGGTTCCTGCCTTGTTTGAGTTCTTTCCTGGCATTCCTCAATGGATTGTGATATGTAAGCCAAACAAGCCCTTTACACCCCAACTTGCTTTGGTCATGGTGTTTCATCATCGTAATAGTAACCCGAACGAGGAGAAAAACCATCAGCCAAACTAAAAATTTCCTCTTCTGAAGTTAATTTATCTCAAATATCACTTACAGTGATTGAATGCCAACACACTCTTCTTTTTTTTTTTTAAGACAGGGTTTCTTTGTGTAGCTTTGGAGCCTTTTCCTGGATCTCACTCTATAGCCCAGGCTGGCCTTGAACTCACAAAGATCCACCTACCTCTGCCTCCCAAGAGCTGGATTAAAGGTGTGTGCCACCACTGCCTGACCACACTGTGTATTTTTATACTTCCTTTTTCTTTTAAGTTATCTGCATCCCCTATAAATAGATGATAGTTGGTATTGTTTTTAAATGTAATCTAGAAATCTCTGTCTTATAATGAAGACTATTATTTTATAATTAATATAATTTATTTTATTTTATTGAAATTAACCAACTTAGTATTTGGGTTTGTTTTGCTATTTTGTTTGTTTTTTGTTTTTGTTTTTGTTTTTGTTTGTGTGTTTGTTTTTGTTAGTTTTCTCTGTGTAACAGCCCTGGCTGCCCTGGAACACACTTGTACCCAGGCTGGTGTCAAATTCACAAAGATCCCTCTGCCTCTGCCTCCTGAGTGCTGGAATTAAAGGCATGTGCCACTATCAACTAGTATTTATTTTGTTTATTCAAATTCTCTATATCTCTGCTTTTTTCTAGGTTTGTGATAAATATTTTTGAGAATTTTAATTTGATCCATGTTTTGATTTTAACTTTAAGTTTTATTTTTAAATAATGGAGATGAGTTAATATGCAACTTTAAATTATTTTACTTTTCAAATACTAGATATTCACTAATAAATATTATGAAAATTTTAAATGTAATTTGTGCACTTTGGGACTTATAATTTGCTGTTATATGTGGTATAAACTTCGTAAAATTTTGTTGCTGGTTTTTTTGCTTTAAGAAATTGATAATTTAAAATGATAAAAGCATGTAACCCAAGCAGAAATGGAGAAAAAGAAAAGCTCTTGGATTCTACTCAGCATCATTCTCTTCAGCGAGAATATTTCCATCCTGAATTTCTTTTTGTGGAGGTCTCCTGGCGAGAATTTATTTTGGCATTTGTTATCTGTAATTATTGTTTTGCGTTTCTTCTTACAGGATTTTTATAGTATACAAAAACTCTAGTTTGATGAGCGTGTTTTAGTTTTCTTGGTACTTTTAGTGTGCCTTTTCTTTGTCCTCTGGCTTGCATTGTTTGGTGAGAATTTATTTCTATTGGCCCGTTGGCTGCATGTGTCATTTTCTTTGGCTAGCACTATTTTTATCTTGGGTTTGCAGTCACTGGAAATAACTTGTTTTCCCTTTCACGTGTCCTGATTAGACTAGCTAAGTGGATTTATTTTTCCATCAGTTTTGGAAACTCTGTAGGCACTCTCTTGTTAACTACGACTCCTCTTGCCCTCTTTATATTCTCCTTCTGGGACTATTTGAAACTATTTCACAGCTCTTCTATCATTTGGTTGCTTTCCAAAAATTATTATTGCTTTAATTCAGTATTTTATATTGGATATTTCATAATACTGAATAACTTTCTCTGCTGTGGCCAAGATGATCTTAACTCTAACCGATAAGCTCGTCAGCTCTGACGCAATGATTTCATTTTTAGTGTTTCTATTTAGTTTGGTTTTTGAGTAGTCTCATTTCTTCAGGATGTTGTGCACTATTTCAACTATAACTATTACTGTTTTCTTGCACTTTTTAGCAGCAATCAACTCTAATGCTTGATCCATCTGCCCATCTACTTCTACTGATGGTTTCATCTCTTGACCACGGATGGCATTTTCTTCCTTTGCTGTGTGTTTTATAGTCTATAAATGTATTCCAGATCTGAAAGAGAATCTAATCTAAAGTAATGATTTTTATCCTTAGATAAGTGCCTCTTTCTGTCCATGTACTAGTGGTGAGATGGTCAGTCTGCTCTATAGGTTAGCTGGGTCTGAAGCTTACTGAAATTTTAATTAACTAATTAATGAATGAATTAATTAATTTGCTCTTTGCGTGTGTGTATGCTGCTGAGGATAAAGTTTAGGACCTCATACATGCTAAACAGCACTCTGCCATTGAGCCACACCCTAGCCCTTGGCTGTGGCTTTAATTTGATTCTGTTGACCACCACTTCAGAACATTTGCAGAGTGAGAGTTAATTTTCCTTCAGCCATTTCTGGAGTCTGAGCACTGAGAGCTTTTAGCAGTCTGTTGATGTTTCACAGCCAAACCACTAACTTCAGAATTTTTAGAGGCATCACCATAATTTATTGCCCAATTAAAAGATTTTTATTTTGTCTTGATCTCTCTCTTCTCTTTGCCTAATTACTTTCTGTACCTAAGGAGATCTGCTGCAACCTCCCAGGTCCCTTCTCCATTCCTTAGAAAGAAAGCTGACCAGCATACATTCATGAAAGAGCTTAATGCTTGAAAATGGTTCTCTTTGTCTCCTGTCCATCTTCAGTCACTGACAGAAAAAGCCTGAAGCTATGGGGCAGGGAGAGATTCCTGTGAGCTTTCTGCCACTCCTAAACCTTTAGTATTTAAAAATCCAGGCTGCCTGGAGGGGCTTATCTCAGCTCCTTAACTCAGGGTTATCTGAACAAGGCGGTCTTAGAACCTCTTTGTAGAGATAATATCACATAAGGACTTCAGAATAAACTTGTTTTTTAAAATTACGCAATGGGCACCGTTTGACCAAATATAGTTTGAATGACATAGTTTTATTCGGTGGGCCAGGATTAAACTATCATTACTAAACACTCTAATGTTATTGCTTAGATAGCTTCTCAGCCTAGGCCTAGTGGAACTATGCCACAAGGTGATTCTTGATCCTGTGTTTGCTTCTTCATTGCTTACTAATGAAGCCTGGGAATATCATGTGACTCCATTACTTCAGTTTTCTCAGTCAGTTCCTTATCCACTCTAGGGAAAATGTTAGAATTAATAAGTCTCTAAAGTACTTGAAAACTTTTAAACAGGGACTATGTAAATCTAAGCAGCCATTACCATACACAGTTTCCATTTAAATATTATTTTTGTAATTCAGTTCTAACAATTTCTAGCACTTTGTGCTTGTGTTAAGACCATAACCTTTAATCTGTGTTTTTTTCTGCCAGAACCTCTTCAGACCACTGAACTCCTTAATGAGGAACGAACTTTGGAGTGGAGACGCAGCAGCGGATGGGTTTCCTTAAACAGATGCTGCCACGGACCATAATAGGTAGAAGATTCCAACGGCACAGCGGACAGTGCGACCTGCGAACTGGGTCAGCGCGCTTGCGTTCTGTTCGTGTGTCAAATACTAGAAAAGAATTCATTTCCCAGTTTGGGTGAAGAGGGAGACATTCTAGTGCTTTATTTTGTATTCTGTCTTGTTCACCCACCGAGCTGTGTCTGCTCTCCTCTGGAGCTCAGAGGCCTAAAGGATTCATTTCTGAAAATGGAAAAACAGAACAGGACTAAAGCTAAGGAAAGAGCTATCCTGAGTTCTCAAACACGTCATGTTCTGGGGGAAAAAACAAACTGAAAATCAAGAAAAAAGGGACAACACAGGCGAGGATCAAATTACATGAATTTCTGTGATCCTTGTTTAAGGAGACCACAGAGTTCCTTTCCCAGAAGGAGAGAAGCCGGAGTGACGCGCTGAGAGGCAGCTGTCTGTGTGTGTTAGCAGCGGGCTGTGGAACAGTGTGGCGGTGACGAGGGGCATAAAAATGCAGGCAGGGAAAACTCAGACTGCTTCAATGAAGACACTTTTTATTCTTTACTCTTTGGGGGCTCATCACCCAGCTCCCAAATAAATCACACACAGAGGCTTATTCTTATTTATAAATGCCTGGCCTTAGCTTGGCTTGTTTCTAGCTGGCTTTCCTTAACTTAAAGTATCCCACTCAGTGGAACTCATACTGGAGAAGGAGAGAGAATTCTAGTTGTCGGTGAGCACGAGCATGGTTGCTTTTGTTGTCACATGAAGTTGTGTCAAAAGAAGCCCAGGCAGTCATCCTCAGATACAACCATGGGCACTTCCATTACTAATAACATCAATCCACTCTCTGCCTCAGCCAAGAAATTTTTCCCTCTGCTACAGCTGAGAGCCCTTGCTGTATAACCTACTCCTCTGTCCCAGAACCATCAAGCCCCAGCCTCAGCTTCTCTCCACTCTCTCAGGAATTGTCAACCCCCGTCACAGCTCTGCCCTATGTGGCCCAGTTCAACATATTTCTGATACCTTAGAAAACACTCTTCTGGGGCTGCAGAGATGGCTCAGCAGTTCAGAGCACTTGCTGCTATTGCAGAGGACCTGAATTTGGTTTCCAGCCCATGTGCTGTGTCACTCATAACTTCCTGTGACTTCTAAAGGGTCTGATGCCTCCTTCTGGACTCCATGGGCACCTGTAACCCTCTCTCTGTTGTGAAATACTATTTTAAGATGTCTTACACTTGTTTGCACTGTGGAACAATTGTTGAACAATGCAAAGTTGTGTTGCATTCTTTCATGTTGCATTTGTTTAAGTCCGTGAAACTGTGTTACTTTGCCTGCCTCAAACACCTGATTGGTCTAATGAAGAGCTGAATGGCCAGTAGCTAGGCAGGAGAAAGAATAAGTGGGACTGATGGGCAGAGAGAATAAAAATGAAAAGAAGTCTGGGAAGAGGAGATCAAGGAGAAGGGGAACAAAAAAAGGAGATTCTAGGGGCTAGCCACCCAGCAACACAGCCAGCCACAGAGTAAGAGTGAAAGTAAGAAATACAGAAGTAAGAAAAGGAAAAAGCCCAGAGGCAAAAGCTAGATGGGATAATTTAAGTTAAGGAAAGTTGGCTAGAAACAAACCAAGCTAAGGTCAGGCATCATAAATAAGAATGAGCCTCTGTGTGTGATTTATTTAGGAACTGGGTGACGGTCCCAAAAGAGTAAAAAACAACCAACAACCTCTCTCTCTCTCTCTCTCTCTCTCTCTCTCTCTCTCCACACACTAAATAAATAAATAAACAAAAATAAAAATCTTAAAAAAAAAGAAAGCAAATGTCTTGACCTACCTGCTCTCTTTAGGTGCTTCTCTATCCATCCCCCTTTCAAGTAAAATCCTTCAAATAAGTAGCTTATATCTGCTCCTCTATATTGTTTGACCTTGTCTAGAATCAGGCGTCTCTGATCATTCTCTTCAAAGAAGACTTGCCCACTCCACTCTTCCCATTACTGCCACCACCTAGTTGACTATTCTCTCTTGCCCCACCTCATTGGTCCCCTAACCCTTGGCTGTGCTCTTAGCCTGGCCACTAGCCCACACTCCTCCTCTCCTGTCTAATGTCTTCATTTTCAGTGGTGGCCTTCCTGTTGAGTATATTGATGTCACTGACCTTAAGACAGAACCGTTTTCCATTTGTGGATGCAGGAAACTGAACCCAGGGCTTTGAGCTTGCTAGGCAAATAACCCACCGCTGATCTGCATGCCTAGCATGAGACAGAACTTAAAATTCCTCAAGCTTGCTTTTGAATGTCTCTTGTCTTCTGTTTGCTTGTCACAGCATCACTTGTTACAATTCAAGGGACTGGCTGAATGAATGAATGAACAACTATTCTGTGTCCAACTCTATCAAAACCATCGCTATAGTTACACAGACAAACTATAGGCATTTATGTTTGGTAGGTCACTATGCCACTGTATATAATTAAATGCACCAAATTACTGGAATTTGAGTCAGAAACCTGGATAGGACGTGTGAAATGTGTGGTTATTAGTAATAGAATTTCATGAAACAGTGGCTCACGGATTCTAATGAAGACTGCATGAGTATACATTTTTGCCATGCTTTCTTTAATTATTTTTTAATGTTAACAAGCCTATACATTAAGCAAAAACCACAAGAAATAAAATGTGTGCTTAAAGCTGTGAGATTACAGAGCACAGGTGTCAGGGTTGGATCTTCGCTCCCTTCTAGCTCCACCGATGGTAAATTCCATAGGTTTGTTCCTGGATTGCCTGAAACCTAGAATGTTGAAGCTGTTCAGTTAACTAGTTAGTATGTTAATGCTTCTTTCTAGGACTGACATCCACTGTTTTCTCACTGTAACTGCTTGCCGACTGATTGCGGTGGAGATGAGCTCCAAGTCGTGATAGTGTGGCTTTTGTGCTTGCCTGCCTCAGCTGCTGACCTCCTGGGAGAGCATGACATGCCCGAGGTTCCCACTCTCCTTGCCGTGCCATGTCCCTGAGGTTTGATTTGCTGATTTCCTACCAGGCAGAGGCAGATTTGCTTCCCTATTTCTTCCTTCTGCCTCTTCCTGTGCTCTCCGTTGATTTAATGTGGAAGTCAATAGCCAGCCCTCTGTTTAGGTTAAAGGCCCTAGTCAGGCAGTCTGGGTAATGCTATCCATAATTTCACAGCAGGAGTTTGTCCATGGAACAACAAAGTAAATGAACATAATACATGACACAATATTATAACATAATTACATGATATTTCACGTCATTCACATTGCTTTTCAGTTTTCAAACTCCCTTCTGTTCAGGAAAGCCTTCCTTAGTTAGAATTTCCAAACTCTTTTGATCCACCTTGCTTCTAAACCCATCCAGAAATTCACATTTTCCTCCTGAATTATGTAGTCCATGTGCATTTTGTTATTGCCATGAACCACTTGATCTTTGAACAAGGAACACGTCCCTAAGTTTAGCTCCATTCCATCTTGCATCTGGTAAATACTATGATAGGGAAACACAAAATAGAGCAGGATAAGGTATTGGATATGAGATATGAAGTCAGAAGACACCTTACTGTGAAGGTGAAGCTTTGTGAAGAGTTGAAATAGGAGAAAGGCCGCTGTGCTGACGTGGTAATCTTCTGCACACAGGAAGTTCAGTTCAAAGGCCCCACAGTATAAACCCTGCTGACATGACAAACTCAAGTTCAGACCGAGTGACTGGGAGGGAGAACAGTACAGGAAGAAGTGAGAGAGGTAATGAGGTGTGTGTACTGGGGGCAGAGGAATGATATGTTAACGCTCATTTCAAAAGATCTACTTTGGACTGCTGTTCTGACAACGTTGAGGAAGGAAGACTCATTAAGAGATGATTGTAAGAGTATTGATGAGAGGCAGGGGTAGCACAAACCAGGGTAACACGACTTAGTTCTAGTAGGTAGTTTATATTCAAGATATGTTTGCAAAGTATGGCCAGGAGAATTTTCTGGTTAGTTGGGAGTATATTGTGTAGCAAATTGTGACCTTGCTTCACGTGTTGAAGCCCTAACCTCCAATATGATGATGTATGGGCATGGGGACTTTGGGAGGGGGGTGTAAACAGGAGGAACCAAGATAGCGACAGGATGGTTTTGGTGGAAATTGCCAAATTGTGAATGACATTGATCCAACCCAACTTAATCTATTGCTTCTTTCATTCAACAAATCCCTATTGAACCTCTTTGGGAGAGGAAATAAGATTAGATAAAGTCATGAGGGTGATGCCCTCACAACAGAATGAATACTCCAGAGAACGCACGCCAGAGAGATTTTCCTCTCTGCCCTATGATCACACAGGTCATGTTACCATGACCATCACAAGCCAGCACAAGGGCCCTCACCAGACTGACTATACTGACACCCTTATCTTACTTTTCTAGGAACCAGGACTGTAAGAAAAGACATGTCATTATTCATGCCACCCAAATCTGGCTGTTTTCAGTGTCAGCTGAACTGACTACCATAGGCTATGAAAAAACAGAGGGGGCAAGGATACAAAGGACTTGAGTGACCCCAAGGCTGTCCTTGTATTCAACTGGGATGGAGATGATAGGTAGGGGAAATGCCAGAGGGAAAAGTCAGTAGCTCACTTCTAGACATGGTAACTCTGAAATTGCCCTCAGATATCCAAAACTATCCAAAGAGATATGGAGTAAACAGCTAGATAACTCGGTGATTTGGCCAACAGTGATTTCTCTAAAATGCATGTGTTCTAGATAGCAGCTCAAAGAAGGTATTGACACTTAGTTTAGTATAGTTTTATTAATTTGGGGTACCCTGAGCTTGACAGCATGAAACAAACCAGCAGATACCAATTTAAAGTTCTCATTGTCAATTTCTTACATTGTATTTCTACAGAGCAGGAAATTTGGAGTTAAATAATTAGAAATAGAAAGCATATAAACAACATGCAACAGAGCCATAAGCATTTTTTCTGGAAAAGAGATGTTGGGGGAAAAATAACATGGTATGATGATCTAATGGCTGAGAATGAACGCTGGATCTGGTGACATGCGGTTTGATGGCCTTGAAATAAAGCTAGGCTCCTAAGAGGGACACTTTGAAACCTCCAGGGGGTGTTCAGCCTAAGAGTCACGGTTTTCCTCCACCTTTGCTTCTTCTTCAGGAAAAGAGAAATGATAACAATACCCTGGAAGATGGAAGAGTGAAAAAAAAGAGATTGTTAAGAAATGTGTTAAAACGAATGCTTCCTTTACTTTACAGCTAATATCCACTTATGAGTGAGTACATGCCGTGTTTGTCTTTCTGGGTCTGGGTTACCTCACTCAGGATGATTTTTTTCTAGTTCCATCCGTTTGCCTGTAAATTTCATGATGTCATTGTTTTATAAATGTACCACATTTTCTTTATTCATTCTTCAGTTGAGGGGCATCTAGGTTGTTTCCAGGTTCTGGCTATTACAAATAACACTGCTATGAACATAGTTGAGCAAGTGTCCTTGTGGTATGATTGAGCATCCTTTGGGTATACGCCCAAGATTGATATAGCTGGGTTTTGAGGCAGATTGAGTCTCAATTTTTTGAGAAACTGCCATATGGATTTCCAAAGTGGCTGTACAAGTTTGCAGTCCCACCAGCAGTGGAGGAGTGTCCCCATGCTACAATTCATGGCCCCAGAGAGGCTAGGTAACAAGGAGGGCCCAAAGAAGTATGAATGGATTTCCTTGGGGAGGGGAACTAGAAGAGGTCTCCTGGGTAAATTGGGGGTGGGGGTAGAGGGGTGGGGGTGATAGGAACAAGAGGGATCTGGTTGGGTAGGTTGGGGGCAGGATGGAGAGGACGAGTAATGAAAGAGATGTCTTAATGGGGGCGCATTTCAGTGTCAGGGTGAAACCTGGTGCCAGGAAAACATCCAGGAATCCACAGGCATAACCCCAGCTAAGACTCCTAGCAATAGTGGAGAGGGGTGTCAGAACTGGTCATCTCCTGTAATCAGATTAGTGACTACCCTAATTGTCATTATAGAGCCTTTATCTAGCAACTGATGGAAACAGAGACAGAGATCTACAGCCAAAAACTGGGAGGAGTTCCTATTAAAGAGAGGGAGGAAGGATTGGATTATACAAGCTATGGGGAGTCAAAGTCATCATAAAAGAACCCACAGAAACAACTAACCTGGGCTCCTAGGAGCTCACAGACCCAAACTGACAGCAAGGGAGACTGTATAAGACCTAGGCCCTCTACATATGTATGACAGTTGTGTAGCTTGGTCTGTTTGTGGAACTCCTAGCAGTGGGATCAGGGCCTGTCCCTAAAGCTTGGGCTGGCTTTTGGGAACCAGTTCCTCATACTGGATTGCCTCGCCCAGCCTTAATATAAAGAGAGGAGCTCAGTCTTACCTCAACTTGATATGCCATGCTTTGTTGACACCCATGGGAGGTCTGCCCTTTCTGAACAGAAACAGAGGAGTGGATGGTGGGTGGGGGGGAGGCAGGGGAGGGAATGGGAGGAGAGGAGGGAGGAGAAACTGCAGTAGGGATATCAAATAAATGGAAAAAATTAATTAATAAAAAGGAAAAAAAAAAGAACACTTCCTGGGCTGGAGGGAATAGCTCATTGTGTAAGAGTGCCTTCTTTGTAAACACAAGCGTGAAAGCCTGAGTTAAGAACCCTGACATCAGGGGCCTGGCCGTGGCTCTCTGCATCTGCTTCAAGAGTCCAATTGGTGCGAGAGAGGAGAGATTCTATGAGCAAGAGATATCGAGACCATGATTGGAAAAAGCACGTGAACGAACAGCCAAACTAGTGGAAACACATGAACTGTGAACTAATAGCTGAGGAGCCCTGAACTGGATCAGGCCCTCTGGATAAGTGAAATAGTTGATTAGCTTCAACTATTTAGGAGGCCCCCAGGCAGTAGGACCAGGACCTGTCCTTAGTGCATGAGCTGGCTTTTTGGAACCTAGGGCCTATGCTGAGACACTTTGCTCAGCGTAGGTGAAGGGAGGAGGGGACTGGACCTGCTTCAGCTGAATCTACCAGGCTGAGCTGAATCCCCAGGGGAGTCCTTGCCTTGGAGGAGGTGGGAATAGGGGGTGGATTGGGGAGAGGGCGTTGGGGGGGGGGGGAGGACAGGGGAATCCGTGGCTGGTGTGTAAAATTAAAAAAAAAAAAAGAATCCTGACATCCACATTAAAAGTCAGGCTTGGCCACAGTACCAGTAAGAAAAGTCTACGGGGATGGAGATGGGAGCGTCTCTAGGGGTTGCGGGGCACCAGCCAAACTACAAGGTTCACCGAGAGACCATGTCTCAGAGAAATGAGGCAGAGTGTGACAGAGCAGGACATCTGATGTCCTCTTCTGGCCTTTGTATGCCCATGGCCACATGCACCCATACACACATGTGCACACGCACCACACACATATGCTGCACTCATATACATACAAAATAAAATAAGATAAAATTAAAGAACATTTGCTAAAATGCCATGCAACTGCAAGGCAAGAGTTATTTTATTCCTGATAAGGAGTATTTTATTCACAAATATTATTTTTGATATGCAATAGAAACTTTCAATTTCTGCATCAGGATACCTGACAAAGGCCTTCTCAATAATTCTATTGATGTAAACCTTGATACTTACACACAGGGGCATCATGCTCTTTTTTTGGCAAGGTAAAAGCCGCATTATGACCAGTTAGTTCACTAACGTTCAGGCACATAATTTTGCAAAGCATTTATTTGTTAAGGCACAGGTGTCAGAATTTTGACACTGCACACTTTACTGCACCCACAGATACTAACATGAAAACCATTGATGGCAATCATCAATAGGACGGCAAGAGTTGGCCAACTCCCTCACCATCTGAGGTCAAAAACTGCTTCTAGACAGGCAAAAAATTCTCACTGAACGCCAGGCGACACAGCTCATGAAAAATTCATTGTATTGCCCTTCTCTTCTTGTGACAAGACAGATGTAAAACCAGGATCCCCCTCCCACGAGATCCTTCTCCTGGCATTTAGGAAATGAACCTGGAAGGACCCAGGCACACACTCACAAGCCGACTGCGTGTTCAGCTTCAGGAAAGCACTATAGGCTCACGCCTCAGATCAAGGGTGCTGCACATTTTAGTGACAGTATCTCTAAGTGCAAAAGACCACCCCACAGCGTGTGCTAGGAGCTCGCACGGCTGACAGGGTTATGGGAGGTGCCGGGGGAATGTCGACTGTGTAGAAAATAGGCTCGTAATTATTCATGAAACTCCAGGAAATAAACATTCACTTTCAAGAAATTGTTTTCAGCTGCTTTAAAGGCAAGTGGCAGCTAAATTACAGTTCGGGGAAGGAGAAGTTTCCATTTTCTAATTTGATGCATTCTGTTGCGTTGTACGACATTACCCAGACTCTGGGCTGCCACATCCTGTCAGGCTTCAAATCCCCAGGCTGAGAGCAGCTGAGAGGGCTGGGTGTCCAGTCACACTGTGGGCTGAGTGTGCTGTGAGAACAGCGCCTCAGGATGGGGGGCAATTCCTTGGGCTGTCATGCTTAGGATTCCCACAAGTGCTTTTGGCTGTACATGCTGTGGCTGTGTTCAGTACGCCCGCCGCTACCCCCTCCCCCTTCCCACCGCATCCTCTTCACGCCAAGTAGGGATGTGTATGGAAAAGGCTGGGACAACCTCAAACTCATTCTCCCACAGCTTTGCAGAGAAATCAAGACTGCAGGGTTGAAGGAAGAAATGATGTGAGACAAAAAAAAAGCAAGTCTTAGGTGCTTGCACGTTGGCCGGGGGCTGTCAGTACAATAAATAAGGGACTGATCTCTGACAGTATAAGAAAGAAGAAAGGAAATTAAGTTTTATTAAAAGAGATAACAGACATGCTATCAGGCAGGCAGTTTCCTATTGCCTGCTGAGTCTCATAATGAGGATTCCCAGCTCTGCAAATGATAAAGTGTCGAAAGTGGCTGTGGAGGCTCAGGGAGAGTCATAGAAGACTCATTTTACTTAAGCTGTGTGTGTGTGTGTGTGTGTGTGTGTGTGTGTGTGTGTGTGTGTGTGTGTGTGTGTGGAGAGGACACAGGTCGATATTGGGAGTCTTCCTCAGTGACTTCTCCTCTTTCTTTTCCAGTCAAGGTCTCTCACTGACCTTGGAACTTACCCCTTCTGCTAGACCGGGTGGCCAGCAGGCCCCGAGACTGTCCTGCTTCTGACCTCTTACACTCAAAGTGTTGGCATCGGGTGGGCGTCTCTCCTCCCAGCTGGGGGTCTGAATTCATGTCCTCACGCTCGAGGGACCAGCCCTTTACCGACTGAGCCATGTCCCTAGTGTCAGATATTAGGTAATTTTGAAACCTGTCTTTAAGATACTCCAAGAAATGAATCAGGTCTGACACAGAATTTAAAACTATGCAGGGGGCCAGTGAGACGGCCCAGTGAGTAAGAAAAGGCACTTGCTACCAAGCCTGAGGACCTGAGTTCAATGCCTGGAAGAAGGACTCCTGAAAATTGTTCTGTGATGGCTACAAATTATTAGACACACACACACACACACACACACACACACACACACACACACACACACAGAGCTTTATTATTTTGGCTTCAACCCAGCCTATTCTGCCTCATCGTGAATAAGAGATATGCATTCAAAAGAAAAAATGTTTCATACAGCAATTTTATACATAATTAAGTCAACATTTTTCTGGCTGAAGTTAATGTTTATTATAAGAAATTCAAAATAATATCTTCTAATTCTTTTTCATTAGGAGCTTCTATTACTATCTATTATGTTGCCGAGGAACTAGAAAAATCAAAAAAAGGAAATTAAAAGTTAACCTGAGGGCAAATTTTAAAAGATTTATTTGTTTTTATTTTGGGTGCGGGTGAGTTGACTGCCCGTATGACAGTGTGCCACTTGCATTCCTGGTGCCCCTGGGGGCCAGAAGAAGGGGTTCAATTCCGGAGAACTGGGGTTACAGAGGTCAGCTGCCATATGGGTGCTGGGAATCAAACCTGGGTCCTCTAGTAGAGCAGCCTGTTCTCCTAACCCCTGGGTCACTTCTCTAGCCCCACCCTTGAGGACTGACAAGGTGCCCTTCGGACAAATCTCCCTTTGCCTCCCAGAGGTTACAGAAAAATGAACCGATTGAATTAGATGACTTTAAAAACTCTAAGTGATTCCTCTGGCTCAAACGATTTCTTCTTTTTAGAAAGTTTGAATGGCCCAAATAATCGAGAATGGAGTAAAATGGGCGATAAAAGGGAGGCTTGTCCAGAGTGGTTTGGCCTTACCCCTCCTGCCAGATGAAAGCTCTCGTGTGCACCTGCTCGCTTCAGGACTCTGACTTGGAAAAACCAGAGACTCTAGGCAACGTCTTTTTGTACTTCTTAAGCTTAGTGTGAAATGTCCTGGGTTGCATTGAAAATTGATTTTTTTTTTCTAAGTAGATTTTCAAATTCAGATATTTTGAACCACGGTTGGCTGGTTGCGTGGTTCTCAGTGGTGAATCCCTGAATCCTGGTGAAGTGGGAGATTGGCAGGCATAGGAACAGTCAGGGAACATGCACAAACACTCCAATTTCCAATGTAATAGGTTATCTGGTGTGGAAAAGGCTGCGGCTGGAGTGAGAAATTGGAGAACATTATTATTTGAGGTGTGAGAGCTGAGGACAGCTGCTTTGGATCTTGAAGTTATTTTTTGTGGAACCAAAGACCACATTGCATATTCTGCCAAAAATTATGACTGATTCTGAATTTTAGAAGTGCTCAGCAAGGAAGGCAACTTGTATTGCATTTACATTGCCTTTAAAATTGGTGGGGCAATAAGGCATGTAAGTTGACAAATTTAGCTCCTACATCTACTTTTTTACTATAATGAAATGCTTTAAAAAATCAAGATTGTCCTAGTGTATTGGCATAACACTTTACCTATTCAACAGAAAACCTTTGACCAGGTGTTATTAAAATCTCTGAGTTATAGAACTGTAAGGCTTTTAAATAAGTCTCAAGTAGAATTCTGGTTAAGCTGGCTCTCTAAATTTACACTTAGCCACCCTAGTCTTTTGGTGAGAGGGTTATGGACGGGGCCACCTGGCTTGCATGCACAGTTAGGCTGATTGAATGGTTAGGGGCTAACTAACCTAACTCTGAGTGAGTTAGACTTCAAGATGGCTTTGTGCAGTGGAGGACGGGGTGGGGAACAGGGATGTAGCATGGGCTGGCCTCTTGATCTACACTTTAAAGTCTAAAGCAGTGGTTCTCAGCCAGTGAGTCATGATCTTTTTGGGACCGAACAACCCTTTCACAGGGGCCGCCTAAGGCCATCAAGAAACAGAGATATTTACATTACGAATCATAACAGTAGCAAGATTACAGTTATGAAGTAGCAAAAAAAATAATTTTATGGTTGGGGGTCACCATAACATGAGAAACTGTATGAAGGGGTTGCAGCATTAGGAAGGTTGAGACCCACCGGTCTAAAGCAATGTAGTATGTGTGTGGGGGTGGGGGCAGGGGGTGAGGGTTCTTGTCTGCATCCCAACTTGTCCTCTGGGTCTGTAAGAATTCTCCAGTAACAAATACTTCAGATGACTGTGGCATTTGTGGGACTTTCTGAGCTTCCTGTTTCCACTTGCTCCATCCAGTGAAGAAATCCTTAGCTCATGGTAGATCTCAACTAGGGTGTTGGAATGATGGGAACCACATGCCTGGTTCTCTGCTTTATACGGCCCTCGTGAGTTTCCGTGTTCTTGAACACCTCTGTTTGGCATTGTAATGTCTTCCTGCTCTGCTCCAAACACTCTGGGAGAACAGTCACTGCTTTCCTTTGCTTTAGTCCCCTTTCTTGTTGAAGAAAACACACTTGGTAGCTCTTCTTAGTTGCCTTGCTGACATCACTCTATTTCTTGATAATTTCTCTTATGATTCCCACTCTCTGCCCCCTTTTATTGTGCATGCTAAAGGTCTTACCCAAGAACCTAAGACTTCAGGAAAGCTAGTCAAGAGTACCACCACTGAGCTATGATTCCAATGCTACTCCTAACCTTTCAACAGGCGAAAAGACCAGGGCACAAAGCAGTAATTGGTCTAGATCACAGTAATGATCACAGTAAATGACCAGGGAATGAGCTTGTAAGCCCATTTCTATTCTATCATTAAACAAGCAGAGTGGCTTGGGAAGGAAGAGGAAGATGTTTGGGCACAATAGAGTCAAGGTAATAACCTCTTTAAAATCCCAGCAGGAGTGCTGATGAATATATGTGCCTGTCTCAGATTCAAACACCATGGAATAATAAAATGACATCTTTGGTTTGGCCTTTAAAGACCCAGGTCAGTACTCTAGAGAGTCAAATACTCATTGGGTAATTTTATGACTCGGTATGCAAATTGAGATCAAAGATGCAGTATCATATGTTAAATATAGTAAGCTAGCCACAACATTGCCTTCCTTTTTCATATTTTTAGATGTCTCTGTTTTTGTGTTTGTTTTTTTCCTACTCAACTGCTCATCCTTTTAGATGTTTTTGTATTAACTGTTAAGGTTTGAAACTAAAATATCCTCCACAGCTTCATATTGAGAATATTTGTTCCCTGGTTAGTAGAACTGCTTTGGGATGGTGTAAAACCTTTAGAAAGTAGAGCTAAATGGTAGAAGTAGGTTACTAGATGTGTATCTTATCATCTATCTATCTATCTATCTATCTATCTATCTATCTATCTATCTATCTATCTACCTATCATTTATCTATGTTATCATCATCATCTACCTATATCCATCACCTACTTTCATCATCTATCATATCTGTCTATCTATCTATCTATCTATCTATCTATCTATCTATCTATCTATCCATCCACCTATGCACATGTGTGCTTACTTATCTATCTATCTATCTATCTATCTATCTATCTATCTATCTACCTACCTACCTATCTATCTCTCTATCATCTCTTGTTTTGTTTCAGCTGAATGTAGGTGGGCGAGAGATCAGTGTTGGATGTCCTTTTAAATTGCTCTTTGCTTTGTTTTCTGAACCTGAAGCTCATAAATATGACAGGACTGGTTTGCCATCAAACATTGATGATCTTAGTGTTTCCACCTCCCCAACACTGACATTACAGCCGTGCACCACATTTCTTAGATTTTGATTGTCGTACACGGATGCTGGAGATTCCAACTCAGGTCTTCATGCTTGAATGGCAAGTATTTTTCTGCTAGGAGCAGGTCTTTGATAATTGTAGACCAGCCTTTTGTCCCAGCCTCATTCTTTTTCATATCCTCCTGCTACCCTGGTGGACCAGATGCTTTCCCCACTATGAGAGACTGAAATCTACTGAGCAAAAATAAATCTTTCATACCCTTAACATGTTTCTGTCAGGGACTTCTTTAGTCACTGTGATAAAAGTAGCGGACACAATGGCATTTCTTTTTGGACTCCCTCAGATAAAAATCAGTAATTACTGTAAGTGCTTGTTGCCAAGTGACCTTGCACAGAAGCTTGTGTCATTCATAAGATTCGTAATAACTTTGGTGCCCTCTTGTTGGAAGTCAGTATCCTTTTGAGCCAAATGGTCACCTTATGAAATCAGCTGTGCCTGTTTTTGAATGTCTAGTTATCTGGCTTGTGGACTGTTGAAGTCCCCTCCTAGAAGGAGGGACCAAGGAGGGTCAACAGACCCTCATCTGAGTATCCAACTGAGTGTCTGAGTATCCGCTGGAGCCCATTTGGGTTTCCTAGTGGCTTTATCCAGCAGGTCTGCGTAAAGAAAATGTTTGGACCACGGACCTGAATACCAGGTGCTTGGCAGGGTCTACACTTGGCTGTATCTAGCTAGGGGGAGGTCTTTTGCTCCTCCCCTTGGCATAGTCATAAAAAGCCTTTGGAATAAAGTTCTGGGCCAGTGGATAAGGATCCAGGCCCTCCTGAGGCTATCCTGTGTTTCTGTCTTTCCTCTCATTATATAAGTATTTCCTTCTATCTAATATTTCTCACTTCTCCCTACTCAAGGATACCCTGGGTCATAAAAGTGGGGGCTGGTCCCCCATAGATGATACCTGAACAGGGATGCCAGGGAATTGGTAGGGTAGAGGGCCCTGCAGGAAGTTAGGGCATATCTGATTATGTTGTGTAGGCGGGGGTATTCTAGTCTCTTCTTGGGAGTGAAAGGGGCTAAAAGGATGCCCAAGTGCTTCAGCAAGTATCTGTCTTTGTCTGTGTTCCTCTGCCTGTGTTTTTCTCTCTTTCTAGTAAAGTAAGTCATAAGTTTAGTTTGAAATATTGGGGTAGTATAAGCTTTAGGTAGGCTTAGATGAATTTAGAGTAAAGTAGGTTTTCCCCACCTGGGACGCAGAAGGTAGTGTTCCTAGCAGACTGTGAGCTTGACAGTTGGAGTGGCTTCAGAAGCTCCCTCAGCCAATAACAGCAATGGACTCCAGAGCTGGCACAAGCATGTGGCAACATCCAGGTGTCAGGCATCATGAGACCCATGGAGCATCATGGCTTCTCAAGCTACAGATGCCCAAGGGCCTACAAGTTTTCTGCCAAAAGGAAGCCTTGACATTGTTATAAAAAGCCCTTTGGAATAAAGTTCTGGGACAGTGGATAAGGATCCAGGCCCTCCTGAGGCTATCCTGTGTTTCTGTCTTTACTCTCATTATATAAGTATCTCCTTCTATCTAATATTTCTCACTTCTCCCTACTCAAGAGTACCCTGGGTCGTAAAAGTGGGGACTGGTCTGCTGTGGGATGTAGTTCTGTATGCTGTGAATATGTGTTGCTCTGATTGGTTGATAAATAAAATACTGATTGGCCAGTAGCCAGGCAGGAAGTATAGGAAAGGCAAGCAGATGAAAAGAATTCTAGGAAGAGGAAGCCTGAGTCAGGAGTTACCAGCCAGACACAGAGGAAGCAAGATGACAAGGCAGAACTGAGAAAAGGTACCAAACCACATGGCTAAACATAGATAAGAATTGTGGGTTAATTTAAGTGCAAGGACTAGTCATCAATAAGCCTGAGCTAATGGCCAAGCAGTTATAATTAATACAAGCCTCTGTGTGTTGACTTAGGGGATGTGAGTGGGAGAGATTTGTCCTGACTGCTGGCCAGCCGGGACACAGGAAAACTTCCAACTACAATGGTTTCCCCCACAACCAGCCACATCCCATTTATTTTTTATGCAATTTTGCCTTAATTTGGCCTCTGAGTCTAGGGAAGTGGCTAGAGTATGTAGGCCATAGAAGACTAGGAAAAGGAGGTTCCATCTGTGTGGCTATGAGAAAGTCATTATCCATTCTGGGTAAGGATGCTTTGAGATCGCCCCTGCAGCTGTCAGTGACCACCTGCCCATGCTCTGTAGGCAAACCCAATAAATTCACTGGTGCTCCAGGGTGAATTTGGGTGGAATTGTCTTTAGTTTTTATATTGGGACCTTAGACTTGAATTGTACATATTTACATCTCCTGCAGGGAGGACATTTTAGTAACAACTCTCTAGGGGCAAGGTTTAATACTTCCTTTATGAAAATCAGAGAGTAGAACAAATTAACATGACTTCTAACTGGCGCATTTATTTGTATTCTAAAGCAGTTAAATTTTAATTTAACCTTCTTACACTGTGACCTGGTAGTCTTTCAGAATGGCAGCATGAGGACACAGCCAGTGAGAAGTATGTGAAAGTGCACACCCTAAACAGAAGGCTGAAGTTGCTGTCTATCATGCATGCATTAGTGCTTTCTTCTTTGTTCATCGGGCTGCAGTTCATATCAAATCCTTGATCTTAATTTTATTTCAGGATAACGATGGGTGCACTGGGCAGCATAGTGGTTAGAGAAACTGACCTACAGATATTGTTCCCCTCTCATAAACGGTTGAGAATATAAAGATGAACCAACAGAAATAAAAGACATGGAATATACCAACAGCAATCCAGGAGACCACCAGTCTTTCACTACTTCTGGGGAATAAGATAATAGTTCAATGAAGTCGATTTTTCATTTTCTCCCCCAAGATTTATTTACAAGTCAATTTATAGTCTTCATTTATTTTCTGAGACTAGAACCAGTAAGTAGTACATTTAAAACTGTTCGTATCCTGGAAGTTTTGTCTGTGTCTCACTTGAGGGTAGTAGCTTCGGTGGGGTATAAGCTGGAGGATCTGTTGTTCCCATTAAAAAGAACATTAGAACACAGGATGTCAGAGGACTGTGACCTACCGTTTGTGCAGGTGGCCTCTGAGTTGTTTACCCTCTGCACCAGTGATCAAATTGCCTGCATGGCTGTTAAGGAGACCGAACACATCATCGTAGCTTTCTTCTCTGGCTGGCGTTCTTCATATTTTCACCACTTCATCGTGTTTTTTTGCTTGATTTCCTTAGCATGTATCAGTGTAATCATACATCCGGGTCTTGGGGCAGTCTGCCAATGCTTTTAACACAACACTGAAAAGAATCTCAAATTTTCACATCAGGATATGTAGCTGGTCTCCAAAAAATTAGAATTAGGTCCATCGTTTTGGAAATAGACTGTAACAGAATCATTTTACTACTTACCAGTCAAATAGCATACATTCCCACTATCATGTCTACCACCTACTTTGTGGAGATGCTTAAACAAATATTAAGATCAGTATAATATTTCTGGTGACATTTGATTTTTTTTTCAGAGATAAAACGAAAAAGAAAGCTGAGCAATTACAAATGGGCTTCATCTACAAAGATGAGTACCCAGAAAAATTTGGCTCAAGCACACTCCTGTTCTTAGTTCAAAATACTTTGTTTAATGAATATTGCCCTCCCTGTTCAAAGGTACTAATTAACTAATTCGACAGATACCTAATGAGTCTTTATTTTATTACAAGTTCTGAATATTCAGATGATAAGAACACCTTCAAGAAGTTCTAGACGTCCAGTGAGTAAGAGCCCTTGCCGGGCATGCATAAAGATTTGAGTTGGGATTCCTCAACAGCCATGTGTAAGCTGGGTGTGGCCGTGTGTTCTTGCAACCCTAGTGCTGGGACAAAGGAGATGGGCTGATTTGGGAATTTCAATGACCAGCCAGTCTAGCCTAAACAGTGAGTTCCAGGTTTAGAGAGGGAATGATCAGAGAGTGACAGCTTAGGCCATGAAACAACCCTGTCTGGCCTTCATGTGTCTTTGCACATAAATGCACATACATCTCTGAACACACATGTGCATATATATATATATATATATATATATATATATATATATATATATATATATATCTCACAAATACACAAGTAGATTCTTTAATAAAGAATTATAATGTAAATCTATTCCTGTCTTCAGCCCTTATCCATTTGTCAAAAGTCAGTTTGATTTTCTGGTAATCAAACAAAAAAACAAAAACAAATCATGACATCAAATTTGGGATAACCTCTGTGTGCAGTATCTGAAACAAACTATGTCAGTTTGAAACAACCACATGATGCCCTCAGCTAAGGGTAAAAATGAGTATATTTTCCCAAGATAGACAAATTAATTCATAGTTTATGGCTGTAACCTTTCAGACAGATGGGTCATTATCCATCCATGTTATATGTCAATCTATTCTGTTTCTCCTATATAGGTTCTAGTAAAACAGAGAATCCAAATAGCCATGATAGGGTTAGTAACAGGTTATTGTTGTTCAGGCCATAGAGCAACTAGCAATCAACAAGTTCATTCCCTTTGGTCTTTAGCAGGAATGCTCCCTATAACTACCTCTAGATTCTTCCTCCTCCCTTCCTCCTACTCTTCCTCTTCCCTAGAAAGAGGCAGAAGTAAGAGAAGAGTTATAGGCATTCATTTGCTAAATGTGTTCTCATGGTACACCCATATTAGACATACCATTGGTAACTGTTTCTGGAGTTCTTGTGATGTGCTGAGCACATGGTGTTGGTGAAAAACCCCTAATCACCAGGTTCTTCATCAATATCAATAATAGGGTCACATCCTAAAAACCAACTCAGATCTATAGCCTTTCCCATCCATAGAGCTACCCAAAATACTGTGATTTCTGCTTAGGAAAAACTGAACGAGCCTGCTCAATGAGTTTCCCAAATTTCCAAAGCAGGAAACACTTCCCATTAAGAAAATTAGTTTTCACAGAAATCAGCTAGTTCCTTTTGCTTTGGAAGCTGCTGTTAATGAAACACAGGAAAGCCTTGGCCTAAGGCTCACCCTAAAAGTAAAGGTATTTCTAACAGGGCACTTAGAAGACATCACACAGCAAATATTTCTTTGATCACCTTTCCTTACTTTTGGTGTTGAAAACATGTAAAAACCAAAGATCTATTTAGGGGAAAAAGCTGTAAATGAGTTATTTCACCTAAATGAAATGCAATTTTATCTGAAAAGACTTTTTTCTTTCTGTGCAAGGCAACAGTAATTTAATTTAGGAGACTGTTAACCTCCAATGTAACAGATATATAAATCATATTAAAACCACCTTGAAGTTTGTAGTGAGCTGTGCAATAGATCCCAAGACCATTTAAACAGCCCAGCTAAGTGACTTATGCAGAATGTACACCAGACAGCAAAGAAGGGAATCAAGGTTAATTAAAAGCAAACACTGCCCATGTTCCTCTTTCCTCCTTTCTATAGCTGTCTGCTCGTACAGAGTGATTCAGGGCAATTTTCCTGACTGTTATGTCAAGATTGTAGTTTCTTCTTTATGTCTCTACTTGTCAGACACATTCTTCATGAGTTTGGATGCCACTAAAGAGACTTAGTTTGTTTTAAAACTTCAGCCAACTTTGAAATATTTGATGAGAAGTTTTGCCATTGTTAAGTTCACAAAATTCTAATTTTGTAGGATTATATCATACCAATGATATCACTCCAAGAGAAAAAATTTAAATACCTTGGAGCAACCGTTATCTCATTTCATATATGAAACAAGAAATAGGTTTAAGATTAAAAAAAACTCCAGCAGTACTTGAAGTAATACATATGAGGAATTGTTCTGTTCCTTGTGACTTTTTAAAAATTAAAACAATTTAATCATTTGGAAATAATGTAAAAAGCATACATTTCATGTCTATAGAGCAATAAGATATCACATAGTTGTGGTAGCACCCGTGCTACCATCATCCATTTACCATGTCCGAGCGAGGGACTGTGGATTAAAAAATAGAGACAAGAAACAGCGAATCATTCGCCCCAGCAGAATGCCGAATGCTGTTTATTGAAGGAGGGAGGAAACCTTAAATACAGGCTTACAGCACCATGGAGGAACCCCAGAGGGCAGAAGTCTGCTACCCAATGTTTTATATTATATCTCCTTATTTATTTCTTTTCTATTGGATACAGTAATGATCTTTGCGAATGATGACAAACAGCTTTTATAGGTGGTATCTCTAAGTCAAAACAGCTGCTGGATGTGTGCTTTCTATAAGTCTGGTGTCTTGCACCGTTGAGTTATCACTGCCTACCATACCTGATAGCCGGAACTCCTATCTGTGTGACTAAGAAGATTGTGATGGCAGCAGATGGAGCATCAAACTGTTCCTGTTATCAGCATCCCAAGAGCCACAAGGTACTTTGGGAATCTGCTCCTTCCAGATGTGTAGATATTTGGGTTCAGTACGTACTGACCCATGGGTCCCCTTCTTACCTTGAGTCTCTTATATCTGCAGACACTAAAAACTGTAGAGAAGTAGCAGAGTCACTTTGATGAGCAGCCATGGCACCTACACGTAAATCTTTGAGTTTATTATTATTATTATTATTATTATTATTATTATTATTATTATTTTGGTTTTTCAAGACAGGGTTTCTCTGTGTAGCTTTGCACCTTTCCTGGAACTAACTCTGTAGCTTTTCAAGACAGGGTTTATCTGTGTGGTCCTGGCTGTCTTGGAAATTGCTCTGTAGACCAGGCTGGCCTTGAACATCTGTCTCTGCCTCCTAAGTGCTGGGATTAAAGGTGCCACCATTTCTTGACTTACAAATCTTTAAGAAACTTCTTTCTTATCTTGATGTCTATAGGGAATAGAGCCCAACTTGGGGGCCACAGCTAATTTCTGACCCCATTCAAAGCAAAACAAATAACACGCCAAAACAAACCGAAAAATGCATTCATCCCAAACTTGTAAAGGGCAATTTAGGGGAAATAGGAGCTAAGGGACCATTTACGGTGAATCAAAATTAGTTTGCTTTAGAACAGAATATAGAAAATAAGATCTCCACAACTAGATATAACAGTGAAGTAGATTAGATATATATTTTAGGCCTACTCTAATCCCAGAAAGAAGAGTAGAAGGAAAAGAAAAGTGAGTTGTGGTCAGAAGATTTCCTAGACCCAAGTGAACACATACAGGCTTATATTAACTAAACTCCTCAGCCATTAGTTCAGGCTTACTACTGATGAGGTTTTACACTTAAACTCAGCCCGTTTCTGTTCATCTAGATGTTGCCACATGTTCCGTGGCTTTCCCTGTGTGCCAGTACATGCTGCTCCCTGGATGGCAGGCTGGCGTCTCCTCACTCAGCCTTCCTCTTCCCAGAATTCTCCTTGTCTGCTTATCCCCCCCTATACTTACCGCCTGGCTACTGGCCAATCAGCGTTTTATTAAACCAGTGTACAAAAGCATTATTCCACAGCAGTGAGTCAGCAAAAAAAAAGGGCAAACAGCATGAAGACAGAGCTGTCCCCTATTGGCCACCTGGACAAAAGCTTGTCACGTGAACAGGGCTGAGTTGTTTGAGACCATAGCGACTATTATGTCTCAAGACTGTCTTTAGGAAAGGAGAGCAAAGGACATATTTGCTGGCCCCTCATTCAGTTATTCCCATTGTTCCAAGGCCTATCCAGAAAGTGTTACTATCCATACACTAAGCTGTGAGTAACCACTGGAGCGTCTAAGGCCCCATGGTTTTTTTAGTCTGCAGATATTGTGACTGATCCTACATGGTCCATTCCTGGATCCATATATGGGAAATTAACACAAGTCACTTCTTGAGCTGTGCCAGGAGGCCAAACGTGTGTATCTGGGATTGTGCAAAAACTGACCTTTCCTGAAGAACAAATCCAGATGGAAAGTTAGATTACCGAGACAAAATCCGTCGCTTCCTTCTTGGTGTTTCTATAGGTTTTGTACATGCCAGTTTTAGTTCCTAACTCATTGTACCAAAGTTACTTATGTGTGTATCTGACTCTCCTCAAAAGATTTTGAAATCTTTAGGCAATGTAACCTTTCTTCTATTTCTTTGAAGTAACTGATCTAGTTTAGACCAGTCAACACTGGGTAAATGTTTTAATTCTCTTTGTTCTAAAAAAATCCTCATTTGGATGGGGAATTATAGGATCATGGTCAATACAGAAGGTATGTCAGTACCTTATTTAGTATCTGGACCATGGTATGTAGTTAATAAGAGGTTTACTAGTTGTTATAAAATAAAATGGTAGAAGAAGAGCTGAGAAGTTAAAGAGAAAAGAGATACTGACAGTATTTTCTAAATTAGGAAATAATTACTTTCATAGTTTCACAGAAAGAAAATAACAATTGCACAATTAAATATATCTGATATGTGGATTACAATTTTTGTTTGCTGAGAGAATTACAAGAAGAAAATAATATTAGTTGAAAAATAAGCAATAACTACAACTTAATCAGTGGTCATTTTGTGCCAGATGCTGAGGCCCTGGCATGGATAATCCCATTTCTAACATGTACCACTAGTGTCTACCCACAAGATGGCTTGTTCTTTTCTAACAAATTATTGACCTTGTTGGGGGTAGAAATGTGTCCAATTGCAAATCTCCACAATAGTCTACCCTCCCCTGCAGCAAGAAGAGGCCATGGGATGCAGGAATAGCCTTGAGTGGAAGTGTATTAAAATGATTTCTGAAAAAAAGAGGTGTCTTCTAGATGCAAGTGGATTCTGCTTCTGTCTTCTTTATCCTTCTTCAATGGGATGTTGATGCTATATGTGCAAGAGCAAAACTTTGCAACCACAGCTATGAAAATCACACTTGCAGGCTCCGGCTGCCAAATTCCAGGCTGTGAGAGATAAATCCCTAACTCTCTAAGTCACCGTTAATGGCATTTCTGTTGCTAGCCTGATTTGCTCTTTCACAACTTCCATGGAATATTAGGTTCAATCTTATGACTTTTTGCCTGTGCAAACAGCAGTTTCATTCATCAGTTCATGAATATTTATTGGTCAGCTAGCTACTGTGTACCAAGAACTAGTCTATGCCGACAAACTAGTAAAACAATGCCTTTTATTTTTCAAGTGCACTTCCAAAATCCTACTGCTTGCCCACAGATTCCTAGAGCTACACAATTGTAGTTAATCAAACAAAGCTAAAAAAAAAATCATGTAAACGTGAGTCAGACATAATAGGATGGAAATTCTCTAGATACATTAGTTGAGACTAAATGCATAATTTCACTTTAATTCAATATAGGAGCAATTTGAAATCAGTATCCTGTGCAGAGAAAGTTACAAAGTTGGGAAAGAGGAAACTATAAAAATGGGGAAAAATACATAAATGCAACTCTTCTAACATACTGTAGGTTATGTTTTAATTAAAATTTTAAAACTTTTTTTGAAAAGAAGATTAACAATTGCTGTGAGCCAGCAATCCTACCACTGGGCATATATCCAAAGGAAATGAAATCAACTGTTAGAGAGACATTTGTGCTCCCATATCCACGGTAACACTGTCCACAATTATATGAAGAGAAAATGACCTAAGAATTTATTGACTGATGGGACGCTATTGAAAAAAAATGGTACATGTGTACAATGGGATGCTATTCAGTGATGAAGAGAGAGTAAAGTCATGTCAGTTACAACAACACAAGACCAGAGGGACCCACTAGAGCCATGTTAGTCCCTCTACTCTCCTCTACAGTTTCTCTTTAGCATGTAGACCAGCGACTTTGGACAGTACCTTCAATCTAAGAGTTCACATCCAAGTGACTTTTCTGTCTTGCCAAGAACAGCAAGACTTGGCAGGAAGTGTGGCTGAGAAGACATTGCTTTTCTGGCAGTGGTGAGTGTGTCTTCTAAGAACTGTGGTCAGAGACTGTAATGAGGCCTTTATACTAAAAGAAGTTCCTGACTGAAGTCTGAAAAACAAAAGTCAAAACCAGATGCATTTCTTGATTTTCACAGTTCTTTTTAGTTGGAAGAACATCTCCCTTTCTCTTTTTTTTTTTTAAACAATAGCTCTTCCATGAGAAAATAAAGTACATTTTCCAAACATCTAAATAGGTGAACCTGGTGGTTCAAGTAGTCAGGCAATGATTTTGAGAGTTAAAGACTATAATAATTACCTTGAACATTGGATAAAAGTACAGATTTGCTTGCAAGATTTTATGAGGTTTTCCTGATAAAGCATGTTATTTTGTCTTCAGATCTTAAATGACTAAAACACTAATGTGTCAATGAGAACATTGAAGACTTTTTGGCAAGTAATATCAAAAACCATTAAAATGATCACTTCACACCACGACTTTACTTATGATTCAGACCCAACAGCTTGTTCCTTCCAGGAGCTGGCACACTGTAAATGCCCATGGATAGACAAGACTGGTGTTCAAATGCCTCCTGTCCCCAGAAGAACATGCCTATGTAGATGTTGTCTGGTTTTGCTGGGGTTATTAACTCATCAAAAAACTAACGAGCTTTTCTGAAAAGAAATAAATGTGTTTTTTGGAGTTCTGGTCTACCTGACACCATTTTTACCTCTATAGCAGAATATGTGTTCCATATGAAAGGACCCAGGGAGCTTCTGATTCTGTGCTTGTCAGACAGCCTGACTAATATAAGGTTGGCACTTTCATGGGCTAAAGAGGTAACCATAACTGCAAACAGAGTTCTTCCTCTACATATGGTTATATGTGTTTGTGTCTTACATCTCTGTGGTTTGTTTGCAAATGTATCTGAAATTGTAACTATGTCACAAGTTGAATGCCTTGGCAATGGATTTAGTCAATTTGCAGCCTGTACTTTTAGTACCTACTCTTTACATATGACAATGACTGTGTGTCTATTTAGCACCCCAAATGGGGCATGGGGAGAATGGAACTGAGAGTTAAGAAGAGCAAACTTGCAGAAACAGCTTGTCAGTCATACAAAAATTCAATGAATACTGCTCTGGACAAGTCTCTGTGAAAATCATAACCTCACCAAGGAGTTTGATCTAAAAATCATAATCATAAGAAATATTAGATAGTGCTTATCAAGATTGTTGTTGACACATTTTTGTATGAAGTAAATCTTATAGGCAAGTATGTAGGGAATTAAGTATTCAAAGGGAAGAAATGTAAGCAACAACTCACAGAAAGTAAAGGTTAAGGTGGTGCTATTTCTGGCTGTGGTGGCCGTAGGCACACAATTAGCAGACTTCCAGCTCTGCTTTCCAAATATTCAGTGTTTGATCACCGGGGAAGACAGCGCTCTGCTTGGCAAAGCGTGCTCTGCCTTTTGAGTCTCAAAAGCACTAGTAACCTTCTGATCCAGTTTTCTGGCAAGAGTTCTCCCATAGTGGACATGAAAAATGCAGTGTTCTATGAAATACGCCCTCGGAGCTACATGACAGAGTTAGCCAAATGAAAGCTTTGCCAATACAAGCAGGTCAGTATCTAATCCTCGGCTAAGTTTAGCAGAGATCTGGCATTGCATAACTTGCTGTGCCAACATCCATACAATTTTATATATTAAGTTTGCATTGTCTGAGAAATTATGTCAACTGCTTGTGCAAATACAAGTACAGGATACAACACTTACAGGGGAGATTTTTCTCCAAATTTGTAGTTCACCTGGATACATCAAACACTCCACCTCACTGCACAACAGTGAGTTTTGATAAGGTCTTTTATATGAGATAAGGAAAAGTCTGATACATCCAATGATGTGAATTTGGAGAAACTACTCCTTTTCACAGAGTGGGAGATTAAAGGGGTATCTGGAATAATGTGTAAGTGGGCTTGGCACGTTATACAGAAACTGAGAAAGTGGAAGAGAAGAAAGGAGGCAGGGAGCAAAACTGGCTAAAAGAAGCCTCGTAAGGAGTCAGACCCAGTCCTGAACCAAGAAAAACAATTGTGTAGGGGTTGGTGCAAACCGTCCATGGGCTTTGTAATTACTCCACCCCTGCTCCTTTTGGTCCTTTATTCCTTATTAGTAAAACATTTTTTTCACTTTGACGTATCTAGATAGGTGTTGAGAAGATGGCTCTGTAGAAAATGTTGTCCCATGTAAAACTTGGCAGGCATGATGGTCACCTGTAATCCTAGAACTCAGGAGGGAGAGATGAAGGATTTCTGGGGCAAGGCAGCTGTAGTTAGTGAGCTCAGAGTTCAGCATGCAGTTCTACCTCAGTAAATGAAGTAGAGAACTTCAAGGAAGACTTCCAGTGTTGGCTGGGCCTCCACATCCACACACACACATGTATGTGCACCTGCACACACACTTACTCCCACACACATGAACAAGCATACATACATACACACAAAAATTAAAAATTAATTGCCTATGCTCTTATAGTGTATTGGTTACTTTTTGACTGTGATAAAATACCATGACCAAAGGCAACTCATGGAGAAGTTTAAATCGGCTTACAATTCCAGGGGGCTAGATATCCATAACAGTAGGGAAGGAATGGCTATGGGAGCAGTAAGTTTAGAGATCACATCTCAGCTGCACACAGGAAGCAAAGATAGTAAACTAGAAGTGAGAAGATGCTATTTACCCTCAAAGCCTCCCTCCACCCCATCTGTGACATACTTTCTCCTGCAAGGCTTCTATTCTAATTGTTCCTTAATCTCCCCAGCCAAAGCCACCCAGTGGGGTCCAAGAATTTAATGATGTGAGCCTATGGGGGACATTTCTTATTCAAATCCCTACACTTGTCATGTATTCTAATTACATATACTTGCATCTATTATAGGACAACTATTCAAAAATGTCTGGTCTTAGGGTGATAGAGTCATTTTAATTTTGGTATTTCTGAAGAGAAGGTTGTGCATCTTCTGCTTGTAGTGTCTGAGGCAAAAATAGACAGCATTATACATTGTTCATCCAGAAAAAGTCAACCCACTAGCCATTTCTACATAGGAGTGAATGCTTGCTGATGGATAGGTTCTGGGGAAAGGACTTAGGAAATCATCTGTGTCACAGTGAAGAGAAACAGAGACCTGGGAGAATGAAGATACTGGTCTCAATGACATAAGTAGTTCAGCTATGTAGATTTTCCAAATTGCTTTGCAAAATTTCATCACGTGGCAAATCTCTCTGTAATAGTACTTTCTTGTTGGGACCACCAGCCCACAAATAACTACATGGAGACTTATTATCGATTATGAAAGCTTAGCCTTGGCTTAGACTTTTTTCTAACTGACTCTTATAACTTAAATTAATCTGTTTCTATTAATCTACTTTCTATCATGCGGCTTGGTTACCTCTCCTCTGTTCTGCATGTCCAACTTGTCTCATGTCTCACTGGTATCTCCCCTCCTCTCTTCCTCCCAGAGTTCTCTCTCCCTGGAAGTCCCGCCTAACCTCTTCCCGCCTAGCTATTGACCATTCAGCTCTTTATTAAACCAATCAGAAGGTGCCTTAGCAAAGACACATCTTCACAGCATAAACAAATATTCCACAACACCCTTCTCAATCAGGTACCAACTCAAGAGTTTGGCAAATAGGTAGAAAAACTCAGAGAGAACCCTGGCATTTAAATGTTAGGAGCCTCTGGTTAATTTAACTTTTAGGAAAAAAAGAGCAGCACATAAATTCTGCTGTCTGTTTGCCTGTTTGTTTTATAGAAGGTGAAAATTAATCCCCAAACAAAAAGGAAGTAGGCGGCTCAAATGAATTTTACTCTTTAAGAGTATGCAAATTTTACTATATTATTTGAAAAATGAGATAGAAGCAAAAATTTTAAGAATTCTTTTTAGTGAAGGAAAACAAGTATCTTGCTATGTTTCTAGATTTTCTGCACTAGACATGAAAAATTAAGATGAAAACAAAAAGGTATTTAAAGAACATGCTTCCTGGTCCTTAAGACAGTTCTGTGCCTTAAGTAGGTGCCTGTCTTCTCCTGTATCTTTGTGTAATGTATCGTGGACTGTATGTATTTCTACTTGAGTCTTTGGAGGTTCTGGTTTATTGCTGTCCATCAGCTGGCAATAACCCCTTTACGTTCTTAGGTTAAATATTTATTGTCTTCAAATGTGTTACATTATATTTTTGAATTCAAATTAGACTCATTAGGTGAGACTATTCCTGAATTTCCTCAAATACAGGCCTTAGACTTTTGTAGATGCTGAGAGATATCTTCGAATTTCTGTCAAAATCTCCCCAGCAATTTGACTTGTTCTTTAGTTTTTAATACCAATTAAAAAATAGTTTGCCTTTTATTTATGTGGATGTGTGTGTATCTTTGTGTGCGTACACCATGCATAAGCAGGTGCCCAGGTGCCTATGGAGGCCAGAAGGCGGCACCAGATCCCTTGCAGCTGGATTATAGGCAGCTGTGAGCCTCCAGACATGGGTGCTGGGGACTGAACTTGCATCCTCTAAAAGAGCAGTGAGCATCATAAGTGCTGAGCCATCTGTGCAGGCCCCCAATATCATTTTTGTTTGCTGTCTATATTTTCTATATCAGATGTTCCACTTATGTATCTGGTTTTCAAGGCTTAAAAAAGTTGCTTGGGAAGAGTTTTGTTAATTTCTTATTTTGTAGTTACAAATGTGTATGTTTATAAAAACTTAAAATACCAGTGTTTGGCCGTATTTCAATAACATTTCATTAGTTCCTTTCCCCCATTCCCTTGTGATAGCACATACCTGAAATCCCCATACTCTGGAGGCACAGGCAGGAGGATCATGAGTTCTCAGTCAGCTTAGGCTACATAGCAAGGTTCTGTTTTAAGACAAAACAGAAGCAAGGACACTGCTTTATTTCCCAAATCTGTTTTCTATTAAAATCAAGATTGCAGTTAATATTATTTTTTTTTAGAATACCTGGGAAACTTTACTCCAACTTCAATAAAATTAACAGTTCTTTTTATTTTACCCATTTGATGTTTCATATTCTTTAAAAAAAATTGTTTCATGTCTTTAAAACAGAGTGCTATTTTTTCTGGTCTCTTTTCCATAATCCCTTATAGATATGTTGTCTTGCATCCATCTGCTAGTCTTTTCTATATGGGACAAGGTTTAAAAGAAATAATAATAATTTTTTTTTAAAGACAAAAAATTCTGTGCTGGTTTATGCATACTCCTCTTTCTCTGTAAACAATTTGAGAAGCTCCCAAATCCTTACAGATGTTCTGCATTTACTGCTGTTTGACGTCAGTAACCTTGAAAGAGAGATGAGTCCTATTTCCCATTTAGTGATGGTGGTGACACTTGACCTACATCTTAATCGTGTAAGAGAAATATATTCATCACAGAGGGGGAAAGGCAGTATGAAGCAGTAGTTCCATTAGCAGAAGACTTTGTTTGAGCTATTTGACAGGTGTGGTGAAGACTACTATACTTTACAGGCTCATAGAGTTCAAGGCAAACACTTCCACAATTTATTTTTATCTGGTAAACGAAAGGACAGAGAGTGTACATACTAGCGGAGCGCCACGTAAGGTTTCAACACATTCATGGATGGAAGGCAGACAGTTTTAGGCTGATAAAATAGTTTTTACCTAGTGAAGAAGCTGCAGAGAGAAGGAAGTCCTACGCTCTGTGGGTTTTCTTGGGTAACAGTGACTTAAGGTTGAACTCAATGATGAACAAAAGCTCATTTCCAGTGCACAATTAACTGAACCGAAAGAGTGTATTTTTGGACCTTCTGAACAAAAACAGCACTTGTAAACAGGCCTGAAATCTACTTGAGATAACCATGGTGTAGGTCTGAGAGGGTCAAGAAGTCATATCAAGAAGAGATGTCTCTCTGGTGGCCTTCTACTTAGTGTCACTTGTTACTGTTGATAATTACAAAGTAAGCTAAAACACAGTCAAATTTAGTCCCGTGGCTCATATTCCCTCCTAAAGTATTTTCCTTGCACTCAAGGAGTGTTAGACCCCTAAAATATGTGTCTCATGAGGCAGATGCCTAGTAGGTATTTCTTGACTGACATGAAAGGTTTTTAGAGCAACTCATTGGGAAATACTCTAAACTCTCAGGACAGACATAGAAGTACAATGGGAATTCTCAGAGGCCTAGATCAAGATGGTTGCCATCATCCCCCCCAGCCTGATTGAGTTTTTAGTTCAATGATTGTGGAGTGAGGACAGTGGATGGGACACACACACACACACACACACACACACACACACACACACACACACACACACGTTTAAGTGGGTGAAGGGATGTGTGTAACAATCTGAGAGTCATTTATGGAGACAAAGGGACCCGATGTCTCACACAAAGGACAAGAGATCATTAAACTGCGGAGTCCTCAAATACACTATAATATTTTTGCTACAACAGAAGGTGAAAAAAATTATTGAGAAAATGTCGGGAAACCTTCACTTTCAGAACATTGTTATTGTGACCATGGTGGCCATGTCCTCTGCAGAAGGAAAAAATGAGCTTGAAGTGTATATCATAACATTTTGGAGAACAGAATCTGAGCCTTTTCTCTGTTTCTAAGCACGGAGTCTGCCAGAGTATTACATTGTGTCAGAGTTGGAGAGAAAGAGGTCTTTTTCCAGCTTTTGTTGGCCCCAAAAGAATATAAGCACATAACCTCACAGATCCTGGGGCTTCGATGATGGAGAATTCAGAGTGCCAGTAACTATGAGACCATTGAGCCCATCACCAGGATACTATGCCTAGAGAATGAACTGAAACAAATGTTGATTGGCTTTGGCAAAGACAGTAGAGGCAGCTCATGGCCTCCTGGAGTGAGGGATAGTTTCTTAGCAACAGAGGAGGCTTTGGAGGAAATTATTCTCTAACATAGGAGGGTTAGCATCTGTGATGGTTTCCTGTGGCAAACAGAGTGAGGTCAAGCCTAGAGCAAGTCAGAGACACCATGAGTGACATGTTACAACCTCCTAAACAGAGTCTCTTCCTCTGATGATGGACAGGAAGCTGCCTAGGAAGAGAGTCCACACCAGAGCAGGCACCTCCCACACCCACCAGATCCAGCCACTAAATTTATGGCCAAGGCTGAGCCTTTGGGGTGGATGAGAGCCAGGTGAGATGGAGAGGGTAAGGGGAAAGATCAGTGTGTAATTGAGTTGGAAATTCATTTTATTTTATAGGATGAAAATGATCAAGTTTTCAAAAGCAACTGAGAATATATTAAGCCAAAAATGACTGGGAAGCTAAGACCAAGATTTCATTTTCCAAAAGAACTGTCAATATAGCATAAATGGAATGAGCTGTAATGAAAACATTCCATAAGCAGGCTGGCAGGGTGTCAGGGCGAATTGGAAAAGGCGCTTCAGTTGCTTACACCACAGCTTAGGAAGGGCATGAAGTGGGTACTTGCTTCATCTCCACAATAGGTCATAGCTATGTCAATTTGCTTAAAAAATAAAGTATTAGTCAAAATCTGCACTTGAGTACAGTGTAAGTGGCTCAAAATGGCTTTGGAATGAATTCTTGGGATGACTTTCCGATGGTAGACAGATCACTTTTATCTACTGAAGCCCCGGGGTCTTCATCCCATAATGTGGATATAGTTATACTTAGTTCAGACATAAATATCGATTGAGAATAATTTATTTTAAAGAACTATGTAACCTTTGGTAAATACTCCACAAATATTACCAGTGTTGATATAGATGGAACATTCTTTTCCTTTCTGTGGGTTTAAGATGATAGCTTTGGTCATGGGTAAAATCAGTTCACACTTAACTTCTCTGGTTTTTCTCCAGCGAGAGGTGTCAAGACCAAGATGGCTTATGTTTTGGATAACACCATGTAACAGTACTGATGGTCAGTGTCTTGCTGAGATACTTAGAAAAATGTACAGTATTAGAAGTTTTTGCCGGCAGACTGACGTTTTTAAGGGGAGATCGTTATTTACGTTGTTTGTTTACAATTTAAGATGGAGATGAGAAAGCACAGACCACTCTCAGAGTGCCAAAGTAGTTCTTGCTGGACTAGCTTTCCTGACTTTCTCTTGTTTGATGTGTATTCCATTTCGTGTTCATTTGTTTTGACGTTGAATCTCATTTTGTGTGTGGTGGGGGAGGGTGCAGGAGGAAGCTGGAGGCGGACTTTGTCTCTATATCATTTCCACTTCAGTTTTTCAAATAGGGTCTGTGGTGGTTTGAATGAAAAAGACTCCATTAAACTCATATATTTGAATGTTTGTTCCCTACTTGGTGGTACTGCTTGGAAAGAATTAGGAGGTGTGGCCTTGTTGGAGGAATTATGTCATGTGGTGGGGGGGCAGGGGGGCGCATTCTTTGAACTTTTAAAGTTACATGCCATGCCCATTGTACTCTGGATCCTGCTTGCTGTTTGCCTTGTGATTTCTCAACTGCTGTTCCAGCTGCCTGCCATCGCCATCTGCTACCTCTGCTCTTGCATCACGGACTCTAACACTCTGGAGCCATAATCTCCAAACAAATTCTCCTTCTATGAGTTACCTTGGTTATGATGTCTTAATCACAGCAATATAAAAGTAACACATACAGGACCACTCACTGAATCTGGAGTTTTGTCAAGGGTGACTGGCCAACACGTTTCTACAATCTTCCTTCTTAGCTCCCCAGTGGGTTCTAGGCACACATGAGGATGCCCATCTTTCATGGGGTCCTAGGGATTTGAACTCAGACCCTCTTGCTTGTAGAACAAGCACTTTTAACCCTGAGCTATCTCCCTAGCCTCAAAGTCTATTTTAATTTAGTTCTGTGTACATGGGGTTCTGCCAAGACTGGGAAGACTGAAATTTATTTAAGCTCTAAATATTTCTTCTTAAAGCTCTAGTTTTCCCCCAAGTCAGTATTTTAGTGATTTTTTTTTCCCCTTCTGTTCCTACTGGTCCAGCAGCCCAGGACCCAGGAGTTCTTGACTGTCCTCCAGCCAGACTATTGACACCGTGCAGAAAAACGTTTAGGTATATAAATATCTTCAACCCTCAGTAAAAACAACATAATATGGAATGATTTGGAAAGGTTTTCAGAGATATGAAGAGTTCATGTGGCTGTCATATACTCCTGTGTAGGAAGTAACTCTCCTGCTCCAGGTCAACTTCTTCTTTCTCTCCTAAAGGTAACTGGACACAGTGTAAATATTGACATTCTCCATTTTACATCAACACTAAATCTAAGGTCTAATTAGAGTGTAAAGTCTTACTGGGTGTATCACAGTAGTGCTGTGCACAATAGTGAGAGCTTAGGAATAAGCTTTCCTAAAATCTCTTCCTTGACATGATATTCTCAAAAGACTTACGCTAATAGAAAAGTTTGTTTTCTTAATGTCTGATTCTATCATCTCCAGTATTATCTCATCATTGTCAGTCATCATCATTAACAACACACACATACATGCACAGGCACATACACACGCACACACACACACACACACACACACACACACACACACACACACACTCATGCACATGCATGCACAAGCATTATTTTGTCATGAAGAAAACAGTTTAGTAAATATGCACAGGTACCATATATAAAACAAAAGCATCATTGGAAATAAAATATAAATAAATTTGTCTGACAAAGAGTTAGAAGTAGGAAAAGACAAAAGAGTGAATATTTTACTAAAAACATGAAACAAAGTGTTGAAGTGAGTGTTGAGTTGAAGTTCACCCCAGGGGCCAATCTATTCCATTAACTGCTTTTCATTCTTTTTGTGCCATATAAGCGGATTATGTCATCTCTCAGGATCCCCATTATGCTCATTTATGCTTGGAAGGCCCTTCATTTCAATTTCAAACAAAAATTGTATTTTTACTATAACTCCAAAATGCTAAGTAACATTTCATTTCCAATCAGTTCTATTCATTGTCATTATGGCAGGTTGATTACACAAAATTGATATACTGAGATGATGTTGGTCATCTTTACATGAGATGATCCTTAACAAGCTTGTATCTGAAACATTCTAAAGTACGCACATGCCCATTCCCGTCGAACACAGTGAGCTCCAGTGGCTGAGAAAACTCAGTCATCTACCTTTGAAGATCAGAACGGGACCAGCAAGAAGGCTCAGTGGGCAAAAGTTCCTTCCGTGCATCTCAGATGATATGAGTTTGATCCTCAGAATCCACAATAAGTTGAGTGGCTTTCAGCTATAATCCCAGTACTCCTATAGCAGGATGGGAGGTTGAGACAGGAGAATCACCAGGAAATTAACAGGCTAGCTAGCCTGAGTAAGCACAAAGTAAGAAACAAGAAAGACCCTGCCTCAACAAGGTGCCATGGGAAAACCAACTCCACAAACTAGTCCTCTCGCTTCCATACACACATTTTAGCATGTGTGTGCCCTTTCATATCTACACACACACATACACACACACACACACACACACAAATAATAATGGTAACGGTGATGATGATAATAATTTTAAACACTAAGGAAAAACCATCAGAACACATCTGGCTGGAGAGGCTAATCTCCATGAGCCATCCCTGTGAGTTAGGTGCTAAAATCACCACACAGTAGACATGTGTTTGGCTTCCCGGGCACCTATATTTACTTTCTGCACAAGCAGGTTCCAAATTCTGATTGGAGAGTCATCCAGTCTTCACTATCTATGTGCCTGCTTGAATGGGGCTCTTTTTCCAGCACTGTAAAATAAAACAGGTACCCAGGCTAGATGCACTGAAACTTCATGCTCCAACATACAATGTGGCTGTGAATGGACAGGGCTTTGGAGAGCTTGCAAGTGACCTTTCACCTACCATGTTGAATACTGAAGGGGCTAGAAGAGGTTTGCTAATGCAAGGAGAAGGTTCAAAGAAGAACCAGGGAGAGAAGAGACCTTTGAAACAGATTGAGATCCTGGGTGTTGACAGTGGGCTCTAGATCAGGTTAAACTTCAAATTAATCATCAACATTAATCATTTAAGCCTATACATCTCCTTTCCTTGACTTTGACTGGATGGTGCTTTCTATACTTATAATAGAAAGAATATTAATCAATGTGCCTAATTTTATAAATCAGAAAATAGAGAGACAGAGTTTTGGGCTTCCCCAGGGACATTTAGGAAGTGGCAGTTATGGATTTTGTTCGAGTCTCTCTCACTCAGAATACCATGTTCTTTCAAGTACAACAGAAGGCATGAAGTCAGTGCTTTCCTTTTGATGGTTGTGACAGTCAATGCTAATCGTCAACTTGACTTGAGTACTGTGATTACTTGATCTAACTAGCCATGATGTTGCTATGAAGGTATTTGTGGATATAATTAACATATACATTTACAATCAATTGACGTTAGGTAAAATAAATTATCTCTGTATCGTGTGTGATCCTCACCTCGTTGGTTAAAGATTTTCTTAAAGGCCAAGAGTAGAGTTTTCCCAGAAAAGACAGAATATTGCTGAAGACCTTGACACGGAAATCTTGGTGAAGTTTCCAGCAGCATGCCCTTCACTTTCTAGACTTCTCAGCCTGAAGCAGGTGAACCAATTCCATAAAGTTTCCATTTCCCTAAACAAAAATATTTACTTCTCAGTCCATCTTCATGTCCATAGCACCTACCCTTCAACTTGTACGTAATAGGTATATTTTATACATTACACATTAATATACATATTTTTTTTTTTTTTGGTTTTTCAAGACAGGGTTCCTCTGTGTAGCTTTGCGCCTTTCCTGGAACTCACTTGGTAGCCCAGGCTGGCCTCGAACTCACAGAGATCCGCCTGGCTCTGCCTCCCGAGTGCTGGGATTAAAGGCGTGCACCACCACCGCCCGGCTAATATACATATTTGATTTGACATAAAGTATCAGTCCTTTTCATTCTTTCTCTCATTATGTATATAATCAATACTGCTTTCTGAAGGAGATAGACAGCTAGAGATCATAAAGAACACGGGAAAGGCCCAAACGGAACCTATTTCTTTCCTCCCTCAATAGGTCATTTCCTAGAAAGCAGAAGAAATGCAAAGTTCAAGATGAACCCCAGAAAGATGCCTTTTCTGTCCAAAGCTTCGTGGGAAGTTTAGTTTGCTTCCCTTTTATTCACATGAAAAGAGTCAATGAATACTTAAAAAGAGTTCATGTCAAAATGCCCCTGTGCCATAAGTTTTAAATGCAAACCGACTTTGATAACAGAAGACAATGAAACGGTATTTGGTTGGAAAGGCGTGAGACATTTTTTCTATTCCGGTGGCATCTGATTATGATTCAGTGCAGGGGTCACGTCTGGAAAGAGAACTGGCCTGCTCAAATTTGACTCACACTTGCCATCGCCTGTCATTCTTTCTTGAGTTCACAGAATCCACTCAAAAGATGGAGCATTGTTCAGTGCTGTGTGGAGAATAGCTGAATGATCAGTTTGGATTCCCACTGCAACCATGCTGACATTTGCTAAAATGCCCAAACCCGATGGGATAAATACTTCACAGTTGGCTGAACTCTGAGGGAAGGAGTTTGACAGGCTGATAAGGGGGAAGGCTGGTACACTCCTCGGCTTTCAAAGGCTGTAAGCACTTGTCAACTCTATCTTCGTTCCCAAATAAACCTGAAATCCCCCCCCCCCCCCCGCCCCCAGCAGAGTCTCGTTTTCAGCCACAGCTCTACTTAACTTCCGAGGCACTGATATTATGGGCATGGAGAGATAAGTCAGATGATCTGCGGCTAGAACTATAAAAGATGTTTCTGAGAGACAATGGGGGAATGGAGGTTTGGTGCGTTGGAGAATTCTTTTTCTTTCAGTGAGCTATAAAATCTGAAGTGGAGGCACAATGGTTTAATGAGTTTTCATCTCTGTACTGTGACAAATCCACAATTTGGCCATTGTGAAAGCAATGATATGTTTCGTTAATTTCATATGTTCATTTAATAGAGTATTTGGAAGGAAGGCATTTTTGCTTTAGAAATGAGAGCGAGGGAAAGCTGATAAAAAGCTTCAAGTTGGTGTTCAGCACTTCCTGGAATATGTTAATAACATTCAGGCGCCTTTTCAAACATGAAGACAAATCTCAAAGCCATGTTTTATCTTTCCAGTCATAATCTTACTAATAGAAGAGGAGAAATCTTCACTTCTCACTCTCCCCACAATCTGTACTCTCCAACACACACACACACGCATACACACACACACACACACACACACACACACACACACACACACACACACACACACACTGTGCATTTTCAATGTTCTTTTTTAAAGTTTTTTTTTCTATTATTTTATGTGTATGGGTATTTTGTTTGCATGTATGTCTGTGAACTATGAACATGCAGGGCCCACTGAGTTCAAAAAAGGATATTGAATCCCCTGGAACTGGAATGAAAGACAATTGTAAGCTGCCATGTGGGTGCTGGGTATCAAACCTTGAACCTCTGGAAGAACAGCAAGTGCTCTTAACCACTGAGCCATCTCCCCAGCTCCCAAGTTATATTTTTTTTATTAGTATAGTTGCATGTGGAAATTGACATCCTGTGACCCCCCATCATGGCACGTTCCTTAGGGTGCGATGTCCTCTGTACTATTCCTAAATTCCCTGTGAGGATGGATGGCTCTTCAGAACCAAGTCGCAGAATTCCTGGGCTCTCACCTGCCCTTACAACCACCTTCATTTTGGACTTTCTTAGGTTAGTAGAAGCTGATCCCAGACAAAGGCTTAAGTACAAGTCACGCACTTGCAACAAGATCCAGGAAGCATGGGATGCCAGCACTTCTAGTGCTTACTGCTTGTTAATCAATCGAAGCTTCCAGAGATAGACTGCAGTGGTAAGACAGCATGCATGAGACTAGGGAGAGCTGAAATGCTATGGCTGTTGCAAATGTGGTTGCCAGTGGTGTCACAGATGCTTGTCCTCTCAGATAAATCCTGCAACCAAATTTTTACCTCAGGTATTAAGAGGTACTGTCTGCAATCTACACATCAGATTGGTCAGACCACTCGTTGAGTATATCCGTCTGTCATATTTCTCCTTTGCAGGCTGGCTCTGTAGAAAACATCCTGGGCTGCTTCTGTAATTCTGTCACAGAGGAATCTACAAATCCTGTTTGAAATTTGATGGGAATAGATGTGTTTCCTGGGGAAAAAAAAGTCTTACTTTCCTTAATGAAGTTCCTATCCCCTTGCTGTCAATAATGAATGAATGAATGAATGAATGAATGAATGAATGAATGAATGAGGTGAGGAGTGTTGAGAGAGTGGTCACGAGGGAACTTTATACTGCAGAGAAAGTTTGCAAACCAGATGTGGTAGGATACACCTGTCATCTCAGAACTCGAGGAGCTGAGTCAGGAAGATTTCAAGTTGGACTGCAGGGTGAGACCATGTTTCAAAAACGAGAGGAAAGAAAAAAGGTTAGGAAGGGAAGGGGAGAGAGGTTCATGCATAAGCAAACAGCAGTTGTAAGATAACTCTCAAGGGCCCCTGCAGTTTCCTGGAGTGAGGAGGTTGGGCTTAGTGGGCTACCTGTTGTTTTTTGGGGGGACTCCCTCACACAAGTCAAGAAGAAGGGATGCTTTAGCTGTCCAGTCCTGGTCAATTTTTTTTTTTTTTTTTTTTGCCATAGATAAAGCTGGGGACTTAGGCATCTGCAGCAGCGTTTGCAGGTGGGACTGTTTTGTGACATCTACTCTCTGCTGGGATCTCCATTTATTCACTCCCGTGAAACGACTAGCCCAGAGGCAATATTGGCTGTGGGATCAAATTTCCCATTTGCCTCATCACCAAGGAGTGAGGTTGTTCACATGAGGGAGACTGAAGCAAGAAGAGCTGAGAGGTCTGGGAACATGCACAACTGTCAAAAGAAACAGCTAAACAAAACAACTTCATGTGTTAGCTAGGTTCTCCAGGTCTTACTCGTAGTTCTGAATGGACTGTGTGGAACATTCTAGCCCCCTCGTCCTTATGGGCATGAAGTAGAAGCAGTTATTCCTTGCCAAAGACCTGCATTTTCAGGTATGATCTTCTTGTTCAGAGAACGATGAGACTTTTCTTACTCTAGAGACACAATGACCTTACTGGACCACTGTGAAACTCTGCCACATAGACCAGTAGGCTAGCCTAGACTTCCAGTAACCCAAATTCCTTGCAGATATAGAAACAACTACTTAAGTGGGGACTATGTAGTCCAGTGTATGCATACATGTGTGTACCTTATATGTAAGCTCATGCAGACATATGCACATGAATGAAAGAATGTGTAACAGTTTCCCAGGACACCAGAAACTGGGGAACAGTTGTTGACCTCAGATATGAAAAGACTGTAAATTGGTTTGAAGTTTCCTCTGGTACAAGAATAAGGAATGCTTAAGCTTCTCACTTATATTTAACTTACTTTTAGGTTTCTTCGCCACCATTCCTCAGGTTTCTGGAGCTTGGCCTGAAGCTGACCTTTAGATAGACGTGAAGACAAACAGAGACCTGAAACTCTATCTGTATGTTCTTTTGTCTTGGGGACTGTAAATCGGGGCATTAGGTGAATAACACAGCTTGGCTTTGTGTCATGAAAAGTAATGTGGGCTGCAGCAAGGGCAGGATTTATGAAGCTGTCTGGCCGGGCTTGGGCAGGATGCCAGCTTACACCTGCTCTGCAGACAGGGCCGTGTGCAGTTGTCGCACTGCTGAAGTAGCTACATTCCTTTCACTGGATAGAGGCATTTCTGCAGCCATCAAACCCACACACAGATAGAGGTGGAAGTGGCAGCAGTGGGTCGTGTGTGTGTGTGTGTGTGTGTGTGTGTGTGTGTGTGTGTGTGTGTGCAAGAGCATGTGTGTCTCACCACACAGGACAGCAGCCAGTCTTTAGGAAATAAATTCAGTACCAACTTCTACTAATCTTGAGCAAAAAAGAAAAAGTGAACCTGGGAACCATGGGAGAGCTCAGTGTGTAATGGCGCCTGCCTCTAGTCATGATGACCTGAGTTTAATCCCTTGGACCCACATGGTGGAATGAAAGAACTAATTCCTGCAAGGTGCCCTCTGACCTCCACACATGAGCCGTGGTATATAGTCCCCCACACACAAATGAATAAATAAAATGGGATATGTTTTTAAGTGTATCTGTATTTACAAAACATTGTAACTAAGTTTTTTTTCTTTTTCATGGATTAATTTGAAAATTTTCGTTTTTGTTTTTGTTTCTACAGAAAGGATGAACTATGTCATAACAAGGTAGCTATATAATTTGTTATCCTGAGACCCCTGTCAATCTGAAAGGAGGTGGGCTGGGACAACTGGTAGTGGTGTCTGAGGCGAATTGGAATAGATGGTAGCTCTAATCGTGGACAGTATGCAGAAGCATACAATGAGCCCCCTAAAAGACTGTCGTGTTACAAGGCTGCTTTCCTAAGAAATGACAGAAAGGATACTGTCTTTTTGATCATGCTGGACAACCTCCATGAGGCAGATGGCCCAACTGTCACTGTGCCAGAGCACAACACACAGTGTCCCCAATAAAATCATTCTGCCACCTTTATTCACAGTCCTGTCTCAGTCTGAGAAAAGGGGCAGAAGCCCAGCACACCTTGCTTTTCCCCAGAATGGCTCTTTGAGAGCGCACAGAGCCTGGTCAGCAGCGGCTCAGCATCTGACCAATCAGGACTGAAGACGAGGCAGACTGCAGGTGGAAAACAGTCATTTTCATCTCGGTGCTAATAAACGTTGAGGTCGACACCTCCTTTTGTAGCAAGTCCATGTTGTCTTTCAGCTTTCTTGCTACTTTCCTATTCTGGTTATACTACAGTACCGCCCCCCTTCCCTGTAGATGCTACTACAGCAGGTTACCAAAACCTTGACATCTAAAAACCATAGGATTTTTTTTTTTTTTCTGATAGGATCAGAGACCGGAAATCCAAAATCAAGGTGTCAACAAGGTTTTGCTTTCTCTAAAAGCTGTAAGGGCAAAGCCTTCCTTGCCTCTGACAATTTACAGTGCCCCCCAAGCATACTTTGAATGGTAGCAACATAACTTGCTTCCCATGGTCTTTTTTTTTTCTAGGTCTTAATATCATCTTCTCTTTTATAAGGATGTGGGTCATTGGACTTGAAGCCTACCCTAAAATCTAGGATGCTCTCATCTTGTGATTATTGACTGAGTTATATCTTCAAAGATCTTCCAAATAATAACTGGGTGGTGATAAGTTCTGAGGGGACACTAGTCACCCCCCCCCCAACAGTTGGGAAACCATGACAACTATACTCCTAAAAGGTGGCCATTTTATTCACATCCAGGTGACCGTTGACATATGCTTCATCCTTCTATTTTCTCTCTTCAGCACTATGGTGGTCTGTGACTTCCTTTCCCTCAGAACCCACTAAACCTTGGAGCTTGTGGATGATTTTCAATCTCTCTCTTTAACGCATCTTCCTAGGTTTCTGGATTTGCACACATATACAAATTTATAGATCCAGATACCATGTGCAGAAACACCAAGATTCCTACCAAAAGATATGGTTCCAGAGACTATCCACAAAAAAATAGAACTTAGACCCAGTCTTATCAGAGGCTTAATCCAAAGTTCGATGTATTGGAAATAGGGAGAAGACATTTGAGTCAGAATTTTAAATCTCTAGCCATACTAATAACCAAAATATCTTCTGTGCCTGAAAGAACCAGACCCAACTAAAGAAGACTTTAAAAAAAAATAAAAGATTGAGTTATTGGCTACAGTATTAAAGAAGTCCAAGTTTAGGTTCAATAATGACTGGATGATGCTTCTTGAAAGTACTACCAGACATATGAATTCCTGGGGCTGGGGACATGGCTCAGTAGTCAAGAGCTTGCTGTTCGTGCAGAGGACCAAAGCCCAGAAAGCTCACAACTGCCTATAACTGCAGCACTAGGGCACCCAAAGCTTTCTGTTTGGCCTCTGAAGGCACCCACACTCATGTGCACCTCTCTCTCTCTTTCTCTCTCTCTCTCTCTCTCTCTCTCTCTCTCTCTCTCTCTCTCTCTCTCTCTCTCTCTCTCTCATACACACATATAATTAAAAATAAGATAAAATCTTTAAAAGAAATATGACGTCCATTCTCTCGTCTTGAGCCTCCCTTGTTGTGACTTATCTCTCTGGGAATGGCCATGGGCTGTTCCAGACTAGCAGTAAGTACCCTTCCCTCTCAGCTAAGGCCTGCAGCAAGCCTGTGCCTCTCTCCCAGCAGTTCCAGTGAGTATGTATGCTCGTGGCAAACTCTTGTCGTCCTGGCAGGGTATACAGTTCTTATAAGCATAGGCCTTCATCATCTACCCAACTTCCAGCCATGGGGTGGGTGGGATCAGCAATATCAGCCAAATTATGTATACTGAGAGTAAAAGAGAGGTTTGCCTTGTTGGAAATCCTTGGTGATGTTAGATGGGAAGGAAGAATAAATGTACCCAAACATGTAACAAATACTCCTTCCACTTTATGGATACAAGCAGGAGCCTTTCTAGACAGCTGGTAGAGCTATGTCCTTTTGCAAAGACTTTACAGAAATACAAAATGTCTGCTTTGGATCCACATACACTATAATCATGTCTTTCATTTACTCATACCACATTATCCTTTTTTTTTTTTTTTATGCAACTGGACAGTCAGCTAAGGATGCCATAGCAAGCTACCACAGGCTGGAAGCTTAAACAGCATCGGCAACTAGAGGTCAGGGATCGAAGTGCTGGGCAGTCTTGTTTTTGATGTGTTTCTCCCTCCTTCTTCTAAGGGGTGACCTTGTCACTGGGTCCCAGTGCGGCATTTGCTCTGGGATTGTGAAAAGATAGCGAGATGGAGATGGAGAAGGAGAGATGGACAGGGACAGAGAAGGATGAGACTGGCTTCTCGTTTTAGTCTTCTAAGGACACCAACCACACTGGATGGGGCCTCACCCTTCTGACCTCATGTAATGCCAATTCCCTGCTTAAAGTATCAGTCTATACCTCAGTCCCACCGATTAATGAGACGTCCACGTATTAATTTGCTCACTACACAATGCTGTTCAAAACAAAGGCACCAGGGCTCCCTCTTCCCTTTCCTTCCCATGTTGCATATTTTCCACAGACAGGGAGCAGTGCGGTCTGACACTGATTAACTCTGGCATGCGGTGCCGCTTCAGATATTTTTCAAGCACAAGATCTAAAATGTTTTCCAGTTTCCAATCCATGAGCTCTCAGAGGTCATATCCTGATCCCAAACACAGCCAGAATCCTATTAGTCTTCCCCTATCAATTAACCCTACAATTTTTTCCATTTAATTGCCAGGTGTTTTTTCCTTAGGTCAGCAGGCCAGCATCTAGACTGCTGCCCCCAAAGAATATTTTCAGCCACGAATGACATGCACACACATACACTCACGCAAATATTTTATGGTACTCTGCATAATTATATCCTTAAGCACATACTGATGTTGGAGCTAAGCACGATTTATGGATACAGTCTCTATCGCAGTGCTTTGTTATTGGAATTCCTTTCTCCCATAAGCCAACATCAATATAGAAAAGACCAACTAAACACATGTGATTCCTATTAAGTGAAACACGAAATATGACCCTTAAAAAGCAAATTGGTTACTAATTCCCAGAGCTGTTTGTTCAAATCTCATTTAAACTAAGTTACTTGTTCAAAGGAAACATTTAGAAATCAAAATGTAAGGTGAAATATATATATATATATATATATATATATATATATATATATATATATATATATAACTTAGGCTGTTGTGTGCCTAACAAATCCTTTTTGACTCTTCCTCGGCATCCAGTGTCAACTTCTTCCATACTTTGTGATGTCATCATTAGTTGAATTCCAGATGCACCAACCAGCATGCCAGTACTGCAAACTGCTGGACCCGCTGCTCTGCCAATTTGACTTTCAAATCATCCTGCAGAATTAATTTGCTGAGTATCAAAGTATCTCATTGTTCCCATGCTACAATTAGAAAAGAATTTTCCAGGAAGTATGAATAGCGTGGATGTCACAGTCCCGTCTAAAAGGTTTCCATTTAGCAAAAAAGAAATCGTCAATTTACCAGTTTCTCCTGCCAAGCTTAGCTTTCGGTGGTGCTGGTAGAATCTGATGTGTCATTCCTGGCACTATTTTCTCACTGGAACCTTGACAGCATCAACACCTCCATCACTGTAATGGCGAAAACTTGGGGAAAGTGTGCCTTTCTATTTGTTCTTGAAGGTTAGTCTCACAGGCATCCTTTGGAGAGAATACAAAAAGAAAACGTGCTTGGTGGGGCACAAAATGAAGCCCTTGAAGATGATGCTGGTACACTTCCGTGAAACGATGAAACGCACATTGAGATGGTATCTAAGTAAAGCACAATTAAAAGTTGAGATGAATCAATCTAATTTTTAAACAAATTTGCAAGTATATTTTTGCTTGACACTACAGAAAACAACATGAATTTAGAAAAACTACCATTTAGAAGAACTACCAGCTCTGGAATTGGACTCCTGTATTATGTGCGAGCATTAACAGTAGAAAACCAGTGCTGAGAAGTAATTATTGTATCCTTGCTTCATGGGGACATTCCCTCATTTGCCACTACCTCCCCTGACTCCCCAAACCCAAAATGAAGAAGATAGCGTTTTGAATGTAATACTTGACAGCTTCTATTATGGTTTCTGTCACCTTTTCATATATTTCCTAACTGTGCATACTCCAGAAAAGGGCAAGGAATTAATCAGGTTGCCAAAAGAGTTGGGTTACACAGCACGCAGAAAGCACTTCAGCTATGTTATTTGCTCAATTTCTGTGGGGAGTTGTGTGATAGCAGCCTTGAATTTAATATGCCTGGCCCTCTTCCACCTGGACTCAGTTCAAACTCATTGCCTGCAGCTCCCTGTATCCAGAGTGGGAAATCAGTCATTATATTAAGAACGGATGGCAAATGATTCTGATCCACATTTTTCAGCTGGTATGTTTTTTAACCTGGAGCCATACCAAATTGGAAAATTCTGCAATTCTGCAAGCTGGGCATTAGAACTGTACTGCAGTCTAGATCCATTTCTGGTTTGAAGAAGCTGACAAGATGATTTTTCATAGAATTTTCTTGGCTACTGTGCCTCTGACAGACATCTCCAAGTCGACCACATCATCACCTCCCTTTGGATGCTTTTTCTGTTTCCCAGGATGTGGGAAGATGATGTCAGTTCAGTTGAACTGTCAGGATCTATGTAAATATTGACCTGAATTCTTGCTATGGACATATGTAAATGGAAAGACTATATTCAGTAAAGATGAAAGAAAATCTCTTGGAGATTTTTTTTCTTTTAAGGGATGCAATGAAAAATGGGCAAATGAAAAGCAACTGCTAGTAGGAAAATATGCCAGCTAGCTTGGCTATGTAAGAGCACTGTCAATCAGGACAGCGGCAGGAGATTTACAATGAGTTCTAAATGAGAACACACTTTCTTTTTTTTTTTTTTTTTTTTTTAGAACACACTTTCTATGTGTGACATCGACTACTAACATCTAGGACTGGTGAGGATCTGAACTTGAGCTTTGCTGATAGAACAAAGAATGTCTACAACTTTAAGAAAGGCATCTATGGGAAGAAATTAAAATGAAGAGGGCTCACACCCTATGGACTCAAAATTCAATTTTATGACACAGTTTAAAAAGCACATGGGTATGTAAAGTTAAGTTTGTAAACATCCTTATCATTTGAACTGTCTTAAATAATTTTAAAGCCTGTAAAAGTCTATCAGTAGAAAAATGCTTGCTGTTTATGGTAAATTGAGTGCCCAGTATGCAGAGAATGTGGAATGGACTCTATTTATCTAGTATTAGTATGGTATAGCCTCCTATAGCATTTACTTAGAAAAGCTAACATAATAATTAATAATAATAAGCAAATGCAAGGATTATGTGCAATGTAACCTCTTTTAAAAATAAATTCTAGACATGGGTATGTGTTCTTTGTGTGTTGACATGTGCTTTATGAAGAAATGTATGGGCAGGTGTAAACATCAAGGGGCAGGATAAGAGGGACATGGGGTGAATAGCATTGATATTTGCATCTACAACTCTGTACTTGAACTTCTTAAGATGGGCATGTATCAACTTTGTAATGAAAAGTGTAATAAAACTAGAAAGAGGTAAAAGACTATTGAACTTTGGATCTGTAGTTTACAGCTGTCAGTCATTTACGGCTTTTCAAATTACTTATAGAATGTGTACAGGTATATATGTGTTTGGATATATAGATTGTTTATATAAAGATATTCATATAATATCTAACATTGTCCACCCATGCCAAGTGATTCATTTCAAACTTCATTTTATTTTTAAGTTGTACTTTGAAATTATCTTCCTAACTAATGTAATCTCAAAGATGGCAGGAGAAAGATCACCGACCCAAATCATCATGGCCCAATTAATTAAGGCAAGCAATTAATTAAAACAAGCTTTTTTAAATTCATGTGCATGGGCTGTGTCCTCTTAAGGCAGGGTTCCAGAAGTCAGCATTGGATGTGAGGAAGACAAGGTTTTTATAGCTCAGGGGTAGGGGTTTTCCAAATGGGGGATTTGGCAGGCAAAATAGTCAGGTTTGTAGGAAGAACATAAGCAAAGCAAGTTAGTCACAGTAGCCTCCTAAAACAAAGACAGGATTTCAAGGTGGTCATAGCAAGGTAGTCATAACAACCAGTTTAAACAAAGGTAGGTTTGCAAGATGGTCATCACAACTTTTTAAAACAAAGACATGATTGCCTTTTCCTGGAAAACACAGCATAGAACCATTTGTAGTTAAGGTTTCAGGTGGGGTAGAGACTAATCCTTGAGCAACAGATTTAATCATAAAAAGGAATGAACCTAGTTTGTCTCTACTATAAAATGGCTGTCTTAGTTAGGGTTCAACTGCTGTGAAAAGACACCATTACTGCAGCAATCTTATAAATGAAAACATTTAATGGGGTAACTTACAGTTCAGAGGTTCAGTCCACTATATCATGGTGGGAAATGGTAGTATGAAGGCAGATATGGTGCTGGAGAAGTAGCTGAGAGTCCTACCTCTTGTAGGCAACAGGAAGTGTTCTGAGACACTGGGCAATATCTTGAGCATATAGGAGACCTCAAAACCACCTTCACAATAACACACTTCCAACACAGCCACACCTCCTAATAGTGTCACTACCATTGGGGGCCATTTTCCTTCAACCCACCACATTCCACTCCCTGGCCCCCAAAGGCTGGTAGCCATATCTTAACACAAAAATGCATTCAGTCCACCTTCCACAGTCTCCATAGTCTATAACAGTCCTAAACTTATTTAAAGCTTTAATATTCAAAGTCTCTTCTGAGATTCATGCAATCTCTTAACTGTAATCACCTGTAAAATAAAAATCAAAAAAACAGATCACATACTTCTAACATATAAAGGCACAGAATATACATTACCATTCCAAAACATAGGGGAGGGAGTATAGTGAGGAAATACTGGACCAAAACAAGACTAATAAGCAGGTAGGCAAACTCTAAACTCTGTATCTCCATGTATGATGTCAAAACGCTCTTCAGGTCTCCAACTCCTTTCATCTTTGTTGACTGCAACACACTTCTTTCTCTTGGGATGGTTCCACTCCCTGTTAGCAGCTTTTCTTGGCAGTTACCTCACAGCTCTGGCATCTCTAACATCTTGGGGTCTCCAAGGCAATCTAGACTTCACCTTCGCAGCTTCATGAAATGGCCTCTCTGGGCCTCCATTCAGGGACACCCCTGACACACGCTTGGCCTCAGTGGTTTTCTTTAGGCGCAGAGGCAAATTTCATAGCCCCTTTCTTGTATTCTTGACTCTAAAGCCAGAACCAGGTGGCCGAAGCTGACAAGTTCTGTTGCTTGCTGGGGCTAGAACATGGCCCCCTCATTCAATTACATCTTCACCAACTTCCCAGCTTTCCATGGTTTCCTTCACTGCCTAAACTTGGCCATTCTGGAACTTACTCTGTAAATCAGGCTGCCCTCAAACTCAGAGATCTGCCTGCTTCTGCCTTCCCAGTGCTGAGATTAAAGGAGTGCACCACCACACCAGGCTCTAAGATTTTCTTTAATTCCTTTTTAAAAGTTAGAAACTTAGCTGGGTGGGATCTTGCCCTGAGGTCACCAGTCCCTTTATTCCATTTCTTAAGTCCTTTGTTTCTTTGAACACGTGATTTAGCTCTATTCCATTTCCTGGTTCCCCTTTTCTCAATCTGTATATTTGTGTTTCTATTTTCTCAGCTTGGTCCTTTTCACTACAGATCTTCATTAGAGTTACCACTAATAACTACATGACAAAGTCTATACTATGCTGTTTTGAGATTCCTTCTGCTAATGGAATTAATTCAAAACTCTTCACTTTAGCCTCAGGCAAACTTTTTGGACAAGGGCAAAAAGCAGCCACTTTCTTCACTGAAATATCAAAAGGCCAGTCTCTAGGCTACATACTAACATTCTTCTTCTCTGAAACCTCTTGAGCCCCACAGTTCAAATCATTCTCAGTCTTCCATGCTCTTATTAGGATATCTCATTAAGCAGTACTTAAAATATTCCACTGATTTCCTAACCCAAACTCCTAAAGTCCAAATTCCTCTAAACAAAAACATGGTCAGGCCTATCACAGCAATACCCCAGTCCCTGGTACCAACTTCTGTCTTAGTTAGGGTTTACTATTGCTGTGAAAAGACACTAGGACTATGGGAACCTTATAAATGAAAACATTTCATTGGGGTGGCTCATTTACAGTTCAGAAGTTCTGTCCATTATCATCATGATGGGACAGGGCAGCATGCAGGCAGACATGATGCTGGAGAAGTAGCTGAGAGTCCCATATCTTGCAGGCAACAGGAAGTGGTCTGAGACACTGGGCAGTTTCTTGAGCATATCTGAGACCTCAAAGCCCATCTCCACAATGACATGCTTCCTCCAACAAGACCACACCTACTCCAATATGGCAACACCTTGTAATAGTGCCACTCTTTTGGGGGGCCATTTCCTTTCAAACCACCACAATGACTTTTAAGCATAAGATGAAGGTAGGCTAGCTCACCACTAATGGATTTCCATAAGGTATTTTTTATAAATGATAGTTTTGGTTAACCTATCTACTACCCTCTCTCCTACCCTACCCTTACCCCCATCTCTACTTAATCCTTTAACTCCTGGAATTTTCCAATCTTTTTCTCATTACATATGTATTCTGCTACCCCTCTAATTAATTTTCTAATTAGGCTGTGAGACAGTAGGCTTCCATATGAGTTTTCATACAAGCTTTCATTGGGTTAGCATTACTCTTCACCACTCCCCCAGGGAAAACATTTGAGGACTATTGCATTCCATACATACTCTTCCTTCCCTCCATTATGTATTTATCAATCCAACTTTTCTTTGTTAATTAGATCAAACACTTTAGCCAGTATGTTAAGAGATCTATTAAAGATCTATTCGGAGGTATGAGAACCTCAAAATGGCCAATGGCAACTCTTGATGTTAAGTTCAATGGAACCATTTGTCTGCCCTGTAGTAGAATTTCTTCCTTTGTAACTAAGATTTGTAGCTCAATTGAACACAGGGTTGAAGAGACAGGAAAGAAGTCTATAAGTAGGTGGATAGATATATTCATGTTAACTATGTCTACAAATTGCATTCCAGCAACACCTGGAGTTGGAATAGATAATTTGGGATAGTAGTCTAACCATCATAGTAGGTTTCATCAGTAACTCTCTTTAGACTTTAATTTTAACTGTAGCATGAGGTGAATTTTTTTATCTAATTCTCTTAGATTTATCAAGGGACTATCTCAACTTGATTGTTCATAAAATGATAAAGAGGAAGGAACACAAAGGAGTAAGTGATTACTTAGGCATCTAATTTATTGGGTAGTTGATGAGCAAAAGCATGCTTTTGAGTTCAGTAGTATGCCCTCACTACTTAGTGGCACATACAAAACTTCTTGGCCACTAAACCTGAGCTCAGGACATACAGTTTCAATTTCTACCCTAGCCATCTTCCTTTGGCAGGTTACTTCATTTCTGTGAGCCTCATGGGAAACATCTCACAGTTAGACACTAATCTTTGCATTTCCATTACTTGAATTCATGACATTTTAACAACTTCCAAAAATTGAAATATCATATATGTATCCAGCTGCTATAAATTTTTGCTTTATTTCCAAAGAGCTCGAGGAGTTTACTTCTTTCCAGACAACATGTTTTTCAAAACATGAACAGCAATATAGGATTTATGCTCCCATTGGGAGAGGGTCAGTGAGATTTCCCTGCAGCAACATTTTGCATTCTGAATCACAGGCATCCTCTGCTCCTTAAAGTTGAGGTAGGTGGCCATGACATTTGGTTTAGAAATTACAGCCTTTGCTAAGTGGAAATCAAACTATCGAATCCATTGTTTGCAGAGTTTATGAACCAAATTTTGTTCCCAGGAGTACATAGTCTATGCTTTCTTTATGCTTCTCCTAGTAACTTGCAAAAGAAATGTGTAAGTTGCCTAAAGAGTGCAAACTGTGGTGGTGTAAAGAAAATAAATCCATTAAGTCTTGTTTTTTTTGTCCCCCCTGATGTTCTGAAGGCTTTACTGTAAAACCATCAGAGAACTTGCTGTATGATAGAAAACAACCATATTGACTACAAAATAGTAGACTTTTTAATTACTACCCTTCACTCCTTCTCCTTTCAAACATCAATGAAACAATACTGAAATAAAAGCATTTTCTAGCTCTGTAACATTAGACTGTGAATATAGTCTTGAGTCCAGGTTGTCCGGTGTGACAATGACAGTGATAATGTGTACCTCAAAGTATTATTGAGAGGATCTTACAGTGATGTATATTGGTGAGACTTGTAAAGCTCACAATATTGGGATTATTACAAATTCTGTGTGGTGAATACATGGGCCTAAAAAGACAGAACAACTTACAAAAGAAGTAGATGTCATTTGAAAGAGTTGAACTACAATCATAGTTCCCCAACATGACACAGAATTTCTCAGAAATAGTCTTGTAAATTTCAAGTGTTTATCTCTACAACCAGTGAAATGGTCCTCTGTGTAAAGAATGTCTGATTTTAAGTCAAGACTGGCATTGAAATGTGGATTCCCATATCTAATCCTGCTAGGGGAAGTATGGGGTAGAGACTGGGGAGATAATAGATGGTGTAGAAAATTTGGGGACAGTTTTGACTGGAAGAGAAGCTAAAAGTAGGAGCACTGTAGACCCTTCAAATGTGTAGAGCATCAGGTGTGGTCAAGTCTCATCATAGAAACCTCATAGAACACTTAACATCTGCTGCTCCAGCTGGTTCTCAGGCAGAGGTGTGAAGAAAGCAGTGTGGCAGTAGGTTAGGACCAGTTTAGGAAAGATTAGATTCCATTCTCTGAGCTCAACAAGAAGTTCCTGAATGTGATCTTTATTCAAAACCAGGAGAATTTAGTAGAAAGGATGCTTCTCTGAGGTTTCAGTTTACTTGGCTGGCCTGTCTACCTTGCCCCTTAAGGATGGCTCGGCTCTCAAAACTGAGTTCCCAGTAATGAAGAGTTAGAACTTGGATGTTATTCTTGATGTCACTTCTGAAGTAATGGTCGACTGTGTCCATCTGCCAGCTTAACCCTCCCTACATACACACACACACACACACACACACACACACACACACACACACACACACACACACGACAACTGCCTTCTGAATGGCAGGCCTACTGAGCCTATCACTGCACCAGGATTATCCAGTTAAAACCTAAATGGGGCCGGGCGGTGGTGGCGCACGCCTTTAATCCCAGCACTCGGGAGGCAGAGCCAGGCGGATCTCTGTGAGTTCGAGGCCAGCCTGGTCTCCAAAGCGAGTTCCAGGAAAGGCGCAAAGCTACACAGAGAAACCCTGTCTCGAAAAAAACCAAAAAAAAAAAAAAAAAAAAAAAAAAAAAAAAAACCTAAATGGGCCTTGCTTCTTCTGATCATCAATGGCTTCCTTCTCTACTTGATAGTCTATGCTTCTTTCTTGAGTTCAAGGCCCTGTGTTTGAGCTCTCCCTCCGTTCCATCCCTTCCTGTCACTCACTCAACACTGAAGCTGCTCTGCCAATCCTGACCCTCTTTGTATGTGTTAAGTTCTAGTCATCTTCCTCTAGGTATCCCCTGGTTCCTGTTTACTCATTTTTCAGGTCTCAGAAAGAAACCCATCAGAGAACCAAAAGGCCTCACAAGTACTTGGTCTCTCTAATGTTTTCTATTACAGCCTCAGCTGTACATCTTCATCGCCATTTTCATAGCACGTTCAAGGATGTAGTTGGCTGTGATCTAGTTTAATACCCGCTGTCTTCCAAGACACCATTTTATACTCAGTTGTTGTGTGATTTGTTCTTCCTTTAGAGGGCTTGAAGAAATGTCAGTTCACCCCTGGTAGGGCATGAATGGCAGATAAAGAAACAATTCTAGCTGAGTTGAGCTTAATGAGCCAGTGAGTTTACTGGGGAGTTGATGACGCAAAGGCAGCGGGAACACTGAAAGCCCCACCCCCAACGTGGGTGATGATTCACGAACAACACTACATTTCTTTTTGGAGCTTCCTGTATACCTTGCAGACAGCTCTGCAGAAGAGGATCTCCTTTCCTGGAATTTTCTTGCTGTTTTTAAATCTTGAGGCAGATTCCCATGAATCTTGTAACTTTTTTTTTGTTCCAGAACCTTCCAACTTTCCTTAGCTTTTTGAGTCTTATTAGCATTTCTCCTGTCTCCAGGAGAGAATGTTTTATTACAGAAGAAATAATTATATAACACCAGTACATAGCAGAGGGCCTGAAATAAATGTTTTTTTTTTTTCATGGAAAACGAGAAAACTACAAGTACACCATTGTAACAATTACCCATTCATCTACAAAGTAAAATTATTCCAAGTATTGTTATGATTGGTAGATTCCCTCTAAAAGGCAATAACCTTTTTCAATTTTTAAGGATGACAGTAAGAAGTATTGAATTTATTTAATTTTTTCTCTGAAAAGAACTCTGTTTAATTCACTCTCTAGGATGTGTGTCACTAGGGGATGGGCTTTGAAGTCTCAGAAGCTCAAACCAGTACTAGTGGTTCACAGTCACTTCCTGCTGCCTGCTGATCCAGATGGAGAACTCTCAGCTACGTCTCCAGCTCCATGTCTGCCTGCACATAGCCATACTTCCTGCCATGACAATAATGGACTAAACCTCTGAGCTGTAAGCCAGTGCCAATTAATGCTTTCCTTTAGTTAGCTGGACAACAACAGTTTGAGACTGTAGGCTATGTTTCTTTCTTCATCAGATATCTAACGTTTGGCAGATAACGTCCACAAATACTTGTTGAATGATTTTTGTATTTTTACTGTTAGTGAATTGGTGAAATTTAAATCACTGAATACTGTGTCTTATGTCTTCAAAACCACATGCAGTTCTTATTAATCTGTTCAATTTTCATGCTTTATCAACTGCAGGGCAAAACATTATAGTAATACCCATGCCCTTGTAAAGTAACTCATGATAAACAAAACCCCAAATATAATGAATTTTCTCCTTGTGTACATCATCTCACATTGATATAGGATACGATACCATTTAAGCATCCTTCCAACTCCCAGCAGGTCAGACTGTACAGTGAAGAAGAAAGACTCAGAATCCAGAATGCCTGCTAATGTGCCTTAGTGGAGGTTGTTATTCACTCTTCATTTGAATGATGATAGCACTGACTTCAATAGGTTGTTGTGAGATAGTGTATTAATCACAATGGTGATTTGAATAGAAATGGTCCCTATAGGTCCACAGGGAGTGGCACTGTTAGGAGGTGTGGCCTTTTTGAAGTAGGTATTGCTTTGTTGGAGGAAATGTGTCACTAGGGGATGGACTTTGGGGTCTCAGAAGCTCAAACCAATTCTGGTGGTTCACAGTCACTTCCTGCCGCCCACTGATCCAGATGGAGAACTCTCAGCTACCTCTCCAGCAAGCACCCTGTCTACTGCCACACTTCTTGCTATGACAATAATGGACTAAACCTCTGAACTGTAAGCCAGCCCCAGTTAACTGCTTTCCTTTATAAGAGTTGGTGTCTCTTCACAGCAACAGAAACCCTAACTAAGACAGTCACTTTTCAGCTGCTGTGCTAAAACACTGTGATGTAAGGTAACTTAATGCAGAGTTCATTTTGGCTTATGGATTCAGAGGGAGAGGCTACAATGATAGGGAAAGCATCATACTGTACCAGGCTTTTTCTTTTAGGCAACCAACCAGCTCCCAAATCATGACACAGTAATGATTAGCTTAGGCTCGTCTCTTGCTAGTTCTTATAACTTAACCTGTTTATCTATGTTTTGTCTCAGAACTTCTTATCTTTCTTTCCTTCTGCATGCCTTACTTTCACTGCTTCTCATATTTGCCTGGCAGCTGCCTGTCTTCTGGCCTGGGCATGTCCCTCTCTTTCTCCCTCATTCCTTCCTCTCATTCATCTTTTCTCTTCTCTCAAGTCTAGGTTTCTTATCCTACTTATTCTCTTTGCTTGCCAGCCTCACCTATCCCTCTCCTGCCTAGCTATTGGCTGTTCAGCTTTTTATTAGACTAATCAGGTGCCTTAGGCAGGCAAGGTGAAACAAATGCAACACATCTTTATATAATTAAACAAATGCAGCATGAACAAATGTAACACACCTTTGCACAGTTAAATATTCGGCAGCATAAACAAATGTAACACATCTTTACATAGTTAAATATCCCACAACATTGTACCAAGTGGCTGGTGCCGGAAGCTGAACGATCCCATCTTCAACTACAAATATGAAGCCGAGAAAGCAAAGCGGAGGTGGGATGAGGTTATAAACTCTAGAAGCCTGCCCCAAGGCTCTACATCCTAAATGTTCCATTACAAACACCCTAAGTGCCACCAACTGTGAACCAAGTGTTTAAATACCTGAGCCTATGAGGGACATTCTCATTCAGACCACCTCAGATGGCACTAAGGCTAGATATTTATACTATACAGGATATCAGCAAGACGGATGAGAGAGATAGGTAAGGATTTTAAATGCCAAATGATGTTGGAAATAGACTGGTGTCCAGAACACAAGAGGAGGAATGGTGAGAAGAGAATTTGAAAGCTGAAATTGTTGGAAGTCACGTGTAAACTCTAGACTTCATGTTGGGGCAAAGACAGTGGTCTGGGAATGGACTCAGCAGGTTCTGAGCAAGGTTAGGACAGTGAACCTATTCCACAGTCTGCTGATGGCAATACTCTAATCCACTAGTGCTTTCACTTACCCTTCTAGACTTCCTGCCTTTGGTAGAATCATTTCACTCTGGCTCTAAAGGCCACTCTGATCCATGGCTTCATACCCAAAGAATTATTCTTCCTGTGCACTGAGATTGCTTGAAACTTACCTGTGATCCCAACTGCTGAGGAAAGATGACAGGATCGTTGCTGACCCCATCAGCAAGCATATATTCTTTCCTGCCAAATCTGAACTTGGGAGGCACAGTCCTAGATTTGCTAGCAGGCATCATTTCCCCACAGTGTCTAGAAAGATGATTAAGTGGAGAACAGGATCCCAGTGAAGTTATTTTAGTGGCACTCAGAGCACCCAGGCCTCGAAACTGACATATACTTATTTAAGAAGTTCCTTCCATGAGTGAGGCTTTCAGTCACTTGCATCGAAGAGAATCCTGATTGATAGTGCAGTGCCACAGTTATGTGTAGATCAATGGTTATAGATTATGAAGGAAATGTGCGGGCGTGCGGGCATGCATGCGTGCGTGCGTGTGTGCGTGCGTGTGTGTGTGTGTGTGTGTGTGTGTGTGTGTGTGTGTGTGTAGTTTTTTCCATTGTGTATACATATGTGGGTGTAGTTTCTTCCATTGTGTGTACATATATATGTATGTGTAGTTTCTTCCATTGTGTATACATACATACATACATACACGTATACATACATACATACATACATATGTGTGTGTGTATGTGTGTGTATGTATGAAACAGCCACTTGAGAGGATCATTTTCATGGTTACTGCAAATGTTTGTCTTACGGTCAGCATCATTTTTGAACAACAAAGGGAGAACTAGTTTCCCCTCAATTACTCTTACCTAGAACTTTAGCTAATTAAGAACTTTAAATGTCAAGACAAGCTCTTATTTGATTATAAATTTCCATCTTTGCCCCTCTCCCTTCTAGGACTTATTATGCAGTATAACAATAATGAAGACAAGTTAACTTATTAATAATATACACCTTAAAAATCAGCTTAAAATACCAAGCAGTTAAAGTGCACTAGGTTAGGACTCTCTTCATTGACAGGAGACCACTGTGACTCACAAAGACTAATTTTTCATTTGTCAAACAATTTGATTAGTAAACAATCAGTTTTTGTTAATCAACAATAGAAGCTCATGCTTGTGGATCTCATGATATAAACCTTGGCATTATTAACTAACTTAGCCATACTTAAAACTCATTCGGGTATACAATCTTATTTCTGACTATGGCTGGGTAAACTGAGTCACTTCTAGGGTAAATAACTTGCTTTGTCTCTTACTAGTGCTAGGATGGAAGGCTAGTTTAGACACAGCACCATATGCCTAAGCACTACATTCAGAAAAAAAGAGATAAACGAATAAACAAATAGACCCATCTTTCTTATTCCAACTGCTGGGAAAACAAGGCAATTGGACAGTCTTTGTGACTCTTCACCAGAGCAGCCATATTCTTTTAATTTCTTGGTTACTGTCTAATTTCAACTAGATTCGTTGTAGAAATTCTGTTCACAATTTCCAGTCTCTCAGGCACAATTCAGTTCAGTGAAAAGACAATTTGCTAAAATGAAAACCTTGCTAAATGTTATCATGGTAAACTGGAGGGCTGAGTGTTTCCTGCATTGTCTACTGGTACTAAGGGAGTAGTTGAGGCACTGAAGGAATCTGCCTCATTACAAGCACTGATGTCTAGTGCCTGTAACATTTGCTGTTCATGGAATGCCGGGCATCGACCTGTGTGTTTCAGGTGAAGATCTTATCTAGAAGCCAGTAAGAGTTCACCCAGCCTGGATTTATAATCTTTAGTATTAGGTGGGATGGGTGGCAGGGTAATCACTAATCTGACATGAATGAACACTTAACTGTAATGGCACAGCATTTTCCAGTTGAATTTGCACCTAAATTTGTGCCTCTCAGTTAGCAGAGACATGCTAATCATGTCTCATAGAGACAGCAATTTAAAAATCAATTTCTGTGTGCATGGAAATATGACATTTAATTCTTGACTGATGTCACTGGTGTGGGAGGGGTTGGATCAACTTCTATCTAAAAATCGGGTGATTCCTGTCTCTAATAATAAAGTATCTTTTTGCCACAGAAGGCCTGCCCTCCCAGTAGTGTTGCCCCCCTTTGAAATCATCAAGCATTTTTGGCACACTTATACACAGACAAGCATCCACCTCTTAAAACATATTGTCCTGGGCTGGGCATAGTGGTGAATATCTGTAATCCCAGCACTCAGGACGAAGAAGTATTATGATTCCAGGTTGGAAGCGAACCTCACCTGCACAGCAGTGCCCTATCTCCAAGAAGAAAAAGAGGAGGAGGAGGAAGATAAATAAAAACAAAACACTGTCACCAATGCTTTCTTTAGAAGCAACAGAAGCGATTGTGGGTTTGTTCATTTCCTTAGATAAAATCATTCGATCTTGGAAATAGAAAAGAGGGTTCCCCTGCTGGGTGGCCCCGCTCCTGCTAGCCTTCATGTTTCAGCTCTATCAGTGATGTGGGCACTGAGAGAGATGCCAGGTAAACTGAGAAGCACTTCTTGGGCCTCTCTCTTCTACCTGCCCAGGTTTTAAAAAACACTTCCTGTGTCTCCTGTTGGTGTGAGTTCCACGTTATCACAGGACACTCTGTAGCTGTCTTTGCCAGAGGGTAAAGAGCGATGCTGTACAACCTCCTTTCCAATACCATGTCCTCGACGACCTCTTTTAAACGAGCTCCCCACCCCCTTTCGTATTTTTTAATTTCCCCAGGTGAGATCTGAGTGGGAGAGCAATCTTACCGGGCTGTGTACCAAACATCTGTTACCAAGTTCTGTAGTCTTTAATCTTTGATTTCTGAAACCCATGTATTATTCTGAAAATAGTTCCGTATATCTCGAATTTCCCTCCCCTGTCTGATAATGTCCCCATTTGTGTGAGCATTAAGAACTTAAATGCCTGTTTCTGTGCAAATGTGGTCATGCACTTCCACCGACTTCTGATGTTCTCTTTAGTTGATTGGGCAGGAGGTACTTCGATTTCCACTACATCCGCTCAGAACACTTGGTGCCACAGTTTCTCTGAGAGTTTGTTCCTGGGGATGCTAGCTACTGGGAAAGGCTGATACAAATGTATGCTCCAGGTTCTTTCCTCTTGGGAGCAACTGTAATCTGAGTATTTGCAGTTTGTATTTCTTTCCTGTCACCTTGATGAGTCCTCCTGATTACTTAGATTTTCACATGTGCTCACTTAGACAAATTTCCTTGACCTCAGCATTGTTTTATTCCGTACCACTTGTGCACTCAGCCAGTTATAGACTGCTTTGGTAACCTTCTGCCCAGGGTCTTAGCCAGGCTTCAACTGTCTTGATCACTTTGGTAGCACCTGTTCCATTTCTCTATGTCTGGTGGAAAGTACTTCTTGTAACTTGGGGAGGAAAGAGTTACACTTTGGCTTACATTTCTATATTGTAGTCCATCATTGAAGGAAGTCAGGACAGGAACGGTAGAAATCTGGAGGCAGGAGCTGATGCCGAGGTCATGGAGGGGTGGGTGTTGCTTGCTGACTTTTTTTTTTTCTTTATGGAATATGGGACCACCAGGCCGGGGATGAAAATACCAACAATGGATTAGGCCTTCTGCTATCAATCACCAATTAAGAAAATGTCATACAGCCAGATCTTAGGCAGACATTTCTCAATTGAGTTTCCCTTCTTTAGGACGACTCCAGCTTGTGACAAGTTGACAGACTCCACTCCTGCTTGGAATACTGAAGCAAATAAAAATATTGAGGCCAAAACCAGAGAGACTAAATCTAAGTTAGCAGTTATTGTCTTCTGTAAGCCTCCATCTAGTTCTTCTTCCTCTTTCAGAATCCCTTCCATCAGACTATCACAGGGCCGTGCTCCTCTGAGTCTTCCTCAGTCATCACTATCATTTCATTGAAACTGACCAGTTTTAATCCCGGCATGCCATCTCTTCACCATCTTCTTGGCATTGTCAAGGTTTGTGTCTGTCTCCCACTCCACTAGCTAAGGTGCACATAAATTGGAAGCTTAGTCACTTAATTTATGTGATGGTTTAGTTCTCTGTGTTCATACCCAAAAGCTCCCTGGTCTAATAAATCTGACGAGCAAGAGGAATAGCACAATTTTAAAAGTCAAGTTTGATGAGTGTCGGTTGATATTTACAGTAAGAGTTGAGCCAGGCTGTGGGCAGAGTAGGAAAGAGAGTATCTGCCTCCTTCCTGTTTACAGTAGATAGTAAGAGATGCGTATTTTGGACTGTTGACTTTTAAAGCATCTCTTTAAAATAAGTTTCTGTATAGTTTTTAGATTGATATTTGAATATTTTTCCTTTAAAACCCCATATCTTACTCTATCTGAGCATAAAGGTTTTATAACCCTTTGCAACAGTAAATCTTTGTTAGAAGAAAATTAAAGATATGTTTCAATACATACATTTTATATGCATTATTCCCAAGATTTGTTCTTATAATATGTTCATTATTATAAAGTACAAAAGTTAAAATTTTAAGAAGAGAGATTTAAAGATTCTTGAAGAAAACTGTATTTCCCCCGTACTCCACATTCAACTCTGCTGTGTACATCCTCTGCAATGGGAGAATTGTCTTCACTTCGTTTTCCTTCACATATGAAGTTGGAGGACCGACTGACTCCTGCCCATCGTATATACATTTACCTCAACTTGTCGCATGTCATATTTAATCTTGATGGTTGGGAATCATGTGAGAAGATACATAAGGCCCTTCTCTTGTATGTCTGTGTGGGCATTCCCAGGACTAACCAAGCGGTGAGGATCCATCCTCACTGCGGGCAGCATCTCCCATAGACATGAAAAGGGCTAAAACAAAAAAGGGGGAAGCCACAGCCTAGGCATTCTCTCCCTGCTTCTGGACAGCCAAACTGTGAACCGCCCAGTCCCACAATGCCCTGCCTGCCATGATGGATGGAAGCTTCTGATACTGTGAGTCAAAACGAATCTTTCCCCTCTTAGTTCGTTTGCGTCAGGTCTATTTTGTGCTCTGCATCCCAGTGATGTAGAGTCTGACTAGCACACCGCTTCTCTATTTCCATCACTCCTGACACAGAGGAAAATCTCACCAGCTCTGCCCTGAACTCTTTCTGTCCACCTGGTTTTCTTTGACTTTCTCTGTGCAAGAAGGGCTTTACCCAGTGGGCTGAGAGTTCCTGCTAAAGCTCAGCACTCCTCTCCGTTACTCAACTCCTTCGGTGATGCTGCACGGTTTACAGGACAGAGCTGAAGCTCCGAGCTCAGCATGGGCCCGCCTTTGCCCACCTTTCCACTTCACCATCCGTCTTTCCCCCAACACTATGACAATCTGGTTGCAGCTTCTGAAGCCACCAAGACCTTTATTCCTTCTCTTTTCACATTCTTGTGTGATATTTTATCTACCAGATACATATAAATAAATATACATGTAGGTAATTTGAATAATATATTACAAATTGAAACAAATATAAAACTCTAAGTATAAAATACAAAGTAAATATCTACCAGTATTTTCTCCGTCTTTTCTTCTTGTTGACTTGGCAAACCTCAATATTTGGTTTACATGCTCCTTCCTTTGAGGATTTTCTTTAATACTCATTATAGTATTGTCTTTATTGTTCTGTGCCTAAAACAATGGTTGTATCAAATAAGAGAATCTGTCCTATTACTCAGATAGTTTATTCCCATAGCTCTGAGCAGGCACTGTATAAAAATATTGTCTTTATTACACATTTCATTGTGTCTCTCCTAAGAAGACTGGCGAACCCCAGTAGAGCAGTGGAAGGGACTGGCGGGTTTGGGGCTCCTAAGTTATAGAGTCTGCCCTGTTGTTTCAGAGGCTTGACTCATCTCCCTTAATAGAGACAGTGGGCAGGCAAGTGCTGACAGAATGAATGTCTGAATCTGCTGGCAATGAAGGAAACAGGAAAGTGGGCAAGCTGCAACATACAAAACAAACAGACTCACACTCTCTCTCCTCTTCTGCCTCCTCCTTCTTTTTCTTCTTCTCTTTATTTTCTTCTGGTCTGCAGTTGATGTTCTTTTATCTTAGCTTATCAGCTTTAAGGTCATTTTTAGAGTTTTGCTTCTTATATTGCCCCGTTGACCCAATTAATAGTGACAATAAATAATAAATAACATTTATGAGTGTTTACCATGTGGTTCTGGACATTTACTGCCATGTCTATTTTAACCATCCCACAGCCTTATGAGGTAATTGCTGGCATTCACTTTGTCTTCTATCTGGCAGAGCCGATGGAGTTCTAAAGGGCACAGGATGACTCCTGCCAGTGAGCTGAAGACAGTGAGATTTAGATCAGCAATGCCAGGCTCTTCACCCAGACGCCCCATTTTCTTCAAACCACGGACCTCCAACTCTTCCTTTCAGAATCTCTACTCTGACCTGCAGTCCTTTAGTGCCCTGCAGGAATGTTCCCAGTGTTCTTATGTGAGGTGCAAGTGGAATGTGTAATACACATGATGCTTTTATCTCCTGCCTGTTCCATTAGGTCCCAGAGACACAGGGGCTCTTTGGAAGCCTGACTACACTGTTGGCCTGTAACGCAAATAGCTGGTCTCACAGAGGGTTTGGCTTCACTCAATTTTTATTCCATCAGCACCACTACTTGGGTGATGCTATCACAGCACCATCACTTGGGTGATGCTATCATATACTGCATTTGTAACACACACCTCTACTACAAAGATTCCATTGGTTTGAATTTGCGTTGCTAATCGTCACTATATCGACAAACATAGTTGGAACTGACATTGATCTCTGTCCTGCTTGATCGTTTTGCGTGGATGCCATTGTTGGCTTGGCCTTGTAAGCAAGGATATGGTGAGGAGGTCTCTATAAAAATGCTGTTTTTTCTGTATGTCACTAGAATGGTTTTTGCTAACTTTTAATTAGAAAATAACAATTGATATGGTGTTCATTAGAAAGAGGCGCGGAAATATGCATCAAAGACAAAGTAGGGCTGCAGAAGAGAGAAAAGAGAATGATAGCTAATAAATTTAAAATTGAAAATGAAACAACCAACTTATGCAGCTGCACAGAATGCACAGGTGTCTCCATAATTCTTTTCTCTGATGCTAGTTTGGCTCAAGTCATTACTTCATAAAATCGGTAAGTGACTACTTTAGGAAGTAATCTAAAAACATTCTGCTCCCCTCAATGCAGGAGTGAAAAACACTGTTTTTAGTTTACAAAATTTTAATGGAATCTATCAACAGCCCAAAGTAAAAGCATATCGAAAATAAATTGGACTTCATATTGGATAAAAGAAATATTTTGAAGGTCTCTTTGGAGATGTAAGCCTTTTATTTAGAATTCATTTGTCATTGTCTACATTGTCTATATTAAAAGTATTTATTGTACTTCTTCACACACCTGGGAGACTGTATCAGTCTCCATAAAGCAAAGAAAATGGGCTTTTGTCTCCTAGGATCACACAGTGGAACAAACACTCTTGAAAATATTCCCAGAGAGGGGGGTACTTAAACACTCAAGTGAAAAATCCTAAGATGTGTGGAGCCGAATTTCTAAACAGTCTTATTAAATAAGAAACATAGAGCCAAGTACAGAGGTAATAGACAAAGAGATCAGAGAACTATTGAAGAGCCACGACTACCTTATTTTACCACCTCACGACGGTTGCTTCCCCAGAGAGAGCTTCTTCCTGTGTAACCTGCTTTTATGTTCTGCTTTCTCATTGGCTCTAAGCCCAGGCACATGACTTCCTCATCACTGCCTGTCTATACAGACATCCAGGTCTCTATGGTTGGTACTGGGATTAAAGGCTCATGTCACCACGCTTGGCTGTGTCCTTGACCACACAGGGACTCTGCCTGCCATGTGATTGGATTAAGGGCATGTGCTACCACTGTCGGACTTTTCTGCTTAGGGCTTGCTATGTGACCTCTGATCTTCAGGCAAACTTTATTTATTAAATACAAATAAAATCACATTTCAGCACAATTAAAATATCATAACAGATGTGTTTACATGGCTCATTGCTGGTGATCCTATATTAGATTTTATTGAGAAATGATGGGTAAGCATCCTATCAGTAAGACCTGGGCCAGTGAGGTACTAAGCAGGTAAAAGCCCTTGCTGCCAAGACTGAAGACCTGAGTTCTAATCCTGAGACCCATGTGATTGAAGGAGAGAAACTATTCCTGCAAGTTTTACTCTGATATATACCTATATGCTGTGGCATATGTATGCTCTCTCTTTCTCTCTCTCTCTCTCTCTCTCTCTCACACACACACACACACACACACACACACACACACACACACACACACTTACACTAAATACATTTTTAAAATATAATAAAAATGAATTTATTAATGATGTAAACAGGGAGGACTGAGGAGACGGCTCATCAAAGAAGAATACTTGCTGTGGAATCACAAAGTCCTGAGTTCAAATCCTCAGCACTCACATAAAAAGCCATACATGGCTTGACCATGCCTTCATCTTCCACTGCAATGCTCTGGGGGCAGAGATAAGAGGAGTTCTGGGCCTTGCTGGCTGCCAGCCTAACTCTGGATTTAGTGAGAGATCCTGTGTCATGGGAATAAGGTAGAGAGGGATAGACCAGGATGCTGTGGGATGTTCTGTATGGCAAATGTGTTGCTCTGATTGGTAAATAAAACACTGATTGGCCAGTAGTGAGGCAGAAGGAAGTGTAGGCGGGACAAGGAGGAGAATAAAGCTGGGAAGTGGAAGGCTGAGTCAGAGAGACACTGCCAGCCACCACGATGACAAACAGCATGTGAAGATGCCGGTAAGCCACGAGCCACGTGACAAAGTATAGATTTATAGAAATGGATTAATTTAAGCTGTAAGAACAGTTAGCAAGAAGCCTGGTATGGCCATACAGTTTGTAAGCAATATAAGTCTCTGTGTTTACTTGGTCGGGTCTGAGCGGCTGTGGGACTGGTGGGTGAGAGAGATTTGTCCTGACTGTGGGCCAGGCAGGAAAACTCTAGCTACACCAGGACACCAATGTCCTCCTCTGGTCTCCATACATGCCTGCATGGTCAGACACATGCCTGCACATGCATATAAACCACATGCAATACACACACACACACACACACACACACACACACACACACACACACACACACAAATACATAAGCAGGAGTTATTATACACACACACACACACACACACACACACACACACACACACACTTTCCTCCCATTTGCTAGAATAAGCTTGATTATAAAAAAGTGCTTTCCAGGGGAACCTGGATACACATGAAGAAAGCTAAGCATAGGGTGTGTGAAGAGCTGGCCTAGTGGTCATAACTGTCTTTATTATGGAAGGATTTTTATTTTTCCTCTGGTTGTAGTAGTTTTGTTGTATGTATCACCTGGGTTGATAGTTGTCATCTTTCAGAACTTAGAGTACATTTTTTTCGGGCCCTCTGGCTTTAAAGGTTTCTGTCAGATAACCAGCTGTTATTCTGATGGTCCCGCCGTCACAAGTAACTTGACTTTCCTGTCTTGCTGCTTTGGATACTTTCTTGTTTCTGTGTTTTTAATGTTTTTTTTTTTTTTTTTTTTTTAGATTTTATTTTTGTTTCACGTATAAGTGTTTCCTGAATGTATGTCCGTGTGCCATGGTGTGAAGTACCCACAGAGGCCAGAAAAAGGCATCAGATCCCTTGAGACTGGAGTTACAGAAGATTGGGACCCACCATGTGGGTGTCAGGAATTGAACCCAGGTCTTCCAGAAGAAGAGCCAGTGCGATTAATGACTGAGCCATCTATTCAGCCCTAATGTTTAATTACAATATACTATGGAAAATTTCTTTTTTGACTGTATTTAATATTCTATAGCCTCTTGTAACTGAATAGGAATACATCTCTTTCTCTTGATTGGGAATTTTTCTTCTTTGATTTTTATGAAGGATAATTCTCTATGCCTTGGCTATAGTATCCTTTTCCTTCTACTATGTCCATAATTCAAATGTTAGGTCTTTGATGGTGTCCCCAAACTCTTCCAAGTTAAGTTCACCTCTGTGTGTGTGTGTGTGTGTGTGTGTGTGTGTGTGTGTGTGTGTGTGTGTGTGTGTGAGAGAGAGAGAGAGAGAGAGAGAGAGAGAGAGAGAGAGAGAGAGAGCGTTCATTTACCTTTACTGACTAATTCATTTTTTTTTTTTGTTTTACTTTGTCTTCCATCCCTAACCCTCTTTTATGGTCTGTTCTGTACCTAAGGCTTTCCATTGAGGTTTTTATTTGGCTTATTGAGTTTTTTCCTTTCCAGCATCATTTCAGGTTGGGTTTTCTTTAGCAGTTTGAACTCTATTTTCAGGTCCTGGATTGGTTTTCTGTTTCACTCGTCTATCCATCCTTGTCGCCTCTGAGCTGTTTGGATACAGCTCTAATCATTCTTTAAAACTTTATCTGGAAGTTCTTCCATGATGTTTTCATTAGGGACCGTTTCTATAGAGTTTGGACATTTTGGGAGGAGACATGTTATTTGGGTTTTTCACGTTGTTTTTATTTCTGTGCTGGGATCTGAACATCTGGAGTCAATTTGTAAGTTGAGTTTTTCTGTCTTTCCTTTTTCTTCAAGTCACTTTTTTCTTTCAGCGGAGGAGTTCACACTGTGCAAGAGGAGGATAATAGATGGCAGGGTTGGGGTGCCCATTTTCTCTGCTTTTCTGCCATTTTGGGGTCCAGCCTCTGTCCCAGGTGGTCTGTTTGTCAGCTACAGTTAGTCTGTAGTGGCCTGGTAAAGGAGACTGGAACAAGTTTCACTGGGCAGTGTGAACTGGTCGTAGGTCTCAGGGCTGATGTGGCAACTGGAGCATTCCAGCCAAGCCACTGGCATGGCTCTGGTAAGTCTCAGAGGGAGGGGGAGGGGCCAGGAGGAGGTGTCAGTCACTGGCAAGCACTGGGGATTTGGGGTTATGAAGTGATAGTGGGGTACAGGTAACTCCCCTAGGTCTGAAGGCCATGTGGAGCAGCTGCTCCCAGACTTCTGCTTGTGGTCTGGGCTTACACAGGGGCAATTTTTTTCCCCACAAATCTTTGTTTGTTTGGCATTTCTACTTTAATGTCCTCCAACCCATTGCTGCTCCGTTATACTTCATCTCAGCAAATGGTAACACCATCCCAAGTGACCAGGCGTCTAAACACATCCAGATTCATTCATTATCTCTGTGCTACCTTCCCATCCCCCCCTCATCACGCCTTACCCAGACACCTTCACCAGCCAGCTTGCTCCAACAACTTCACAGAAGTCAGCACTGCATTTTCCGGCTTAACTGCCTCCATGGCACAGATCTACTGAGAGTCCTTCAGAGACTTCCAATTTCCATCCCAGAGAACTCAGGCCCCTCAACAAGACCTCAAAGACCCATCTGGGCTGGTTCTTCTCCACCTCTTCCATCTTCTTTTCTGTGACTCTCCTATGAGCCTGCCTCACAAGCCTTAATTCTTCTTCCCTCAAACTCCACTTTTCTTTGCTAGAAGCACTTTCTGTGATGTTTTCTCCTCGTCTCTTGGGCAATTCCTTCTAGTGCGTCTTGCTTCCTCTACATGACTTTCTCTTGACTATCCCAATGTTCCATAGCTTGCCTTCCCCCTACCTCCCCCCAAGTTATGGTCTAGAGCATAACGTCTTCATTGTCCCCTCGACACTTAAGCCATCTCAGTCTGTGCATTTATGATGCTCCATGTGTATCACCCACTCAACTATGGGTCACTCTCGAGCAAGGTTTTCAAGCCACTTGTTCACCCCCGTGATGATCGTGGCCCCTACTTCAGAGAACAACCTCTGTGAGTGTTTGCCCAACAAACAGAAGCAACTCATAGAACATTGGTTTCCTTGGAGTTACAAGCAGCAAGTGAGTCTGGTAAAAGCAATTTCCAATGATATGCAGTCATGAAACGTGGGAAGACGCATTGGAGACCACCGATGTATCCATGGAAATAGGTACCCACACTAGTTCACTGGATAGCTTCAGTTTATGTCTGTGTAAAGGACTCATGGCAGAGGTTGCAAAGCAGTTTATTTTCCCAGTTTCAATTCACCATAATTTCTTTCTTTTGTCATTATTGACGAGTAAATCCAACTCTCTGAGTAGGTATCAAAGTATCAGGAACAGGAATACATTACATTGCATACATGCATGCATGCATGCATACATACATACACAAACATACCTAATGAAACTGGTAGTGAAAGTAAAATCCTCAGTGAAGTTCCACTGCCTCAGAATGACCGACCACTCTAATTGTACAGATGTTCACTGAGATGTACAGAGTTGGGGACTGGGCAGATCTTTCAGTGGCTTCCTTAAACCAACTGTGTGATATTTTTACTTTTGAATTAACTGGAATAAAATAAATTTTTAAAGAATTCACATTGGGGAGTATAATGTAAACGCCATTAATAAATAGTAATTCATCAGCAGCAACACTAAAGGGCCAGACCCTATCTTCCTGTGGATGCTACAAGGTGAGAATGGGGTTGCCGAATTACTCTTCAGAGTTTTCTGCTTTCTTATACAATGCATAAAAACAGATGAAGCTGTAGAGTGACCTGATACTTAGCCGAGGGACTAACATCATTATTACTCACTTAAGCAGGGTCTCAAGTCCCGTTGTCTTTGCAATTACTTCAGAAATGAGAGATGAGAGCATAAAAACCGACCGGCTACAGTAAGCCAGCTACAGCTGGAGCCCATTAGCAGCAAGGCTGGGTATGCAGAAAAGAGCAGTGGGAGGCAGCAGTTATCTTAACTGAAAAGTCAAGAGGAGGTCAAAACATTGGGCTGAAGCCTGATCCATAAGCATGGTCAGCAACACTTTCTGACGTTGTATTTCTGCGTCCAAGAATCACAGACCACTCCATTTATTATGTCCCTTCCAAGTCCATGCATGTCTATAAATTGGAAAATATAAGTCAAAATGGTGAGTGACCTTAGAATTGGGGATAAGATTACAAAACAAGTATAAAATGGAATCTAATACGCATTAAAGTACAGCAAGGGAGACGGAGCTTAGGCAGAAGTCACTGAGAACAATTTGTAAATGCTTCACTGCTAGGATTGAAGTTTCTCCTAAACTTTATAAATACTCCCTGGCTTAATGGTTACCTTTGAGGAAGTATTAAGCTAAAATATGGCTAATGTAAGATGTAACCAAAGCCAGTACCCATGACTTTCATGCAGAAAGTCTCTGCATGAGGTGCCAGGTAACGGTGGGAGGCAAGTAGGGGGCATGTAAGATAGTGTCAGGTTCCATACAGATGCTAGTCAAGTTACCGTGGGTTATTTTCTTCGACAAGCCTAACAAATGTGCAAGGTCTCCTGGAGAACCACAGCACCTTCTTATAAGCCAAGGAGTCAGGGGCTAAAGTCTCACTCTTGTAAACACACACACACACACACACACACACACACACACACACACACACTCACACACTGTCCTGGTCACTGCCTCAGGGGATCCTCACTTCAGACAACCCCAGCAGTAAGATAATAAGAAAACCAACAGCAGCTTTCTTTTGGGACTTTAATATTTATTTATTTATATTTATTCATATGCTCTTTTAATTGGCCGTTAAAGTCTTGGAACAAACAACCCATGCATTTGACATTCCCAGAAGATGTGCCCATATTCCTCCTTCTCGGCCAGCTGTAATCACAAAACAAACCTACAAATGCTTAGAAATTTAGAGATAGTTGTCAAGTCTTTGGCTCTCTTTTCCTGCTGATGAAGCCTAAGCTTTCCCATTGCCAGTCAAAGGAGGCAACTGGAAACTGTGCTGTCTAGTTAAAAAGAAAAAAGAAAAAGAAAAAGAAAATCCAACCTTTGCCCAAATGAACTGTGCTCAAAAATCAAAATGCAATGGGCCCTTCCTAATACGTTGTTCTGGAAATCTATTACGTAACTGGAATGATACCTATACTTGTTTGCTGATATACAGAAGTGAGTAAAGTTCTTGTCAGGAATCACTTTAGCAAAACAGCTTTTAATGGGCATTTTGGAGAGAGTCTTACTAACCCATTTCCTGATGGTAGTCATTTCTGGCCAACCTCTTCCATCCACTACTCCCCTTTTCCATATTATCATCCTATGTAAATTCAATTCTAGTAACCTCTCTAAAGAGACATCCTTCTAACAGTTATTAGGTCATAATAATGGAACAGCATGGGGACACAGGTGTGGAAAGACACTTTTCACTCTGCAGAACACGGGGAGGCAATTGCTGTGCTTCTGCAGCTAGAGAATTATATCAGGCTTCCAGTTTAATAACTGACAACATGTTTCAGTCTTGCACAGGCAAGCAGTAGGACAAAGGCACCTCACAAAGGTTAGGCACTGGGCCCATCTGAAAGCATGTGCGCAGGTATTTCAGTGATCAATGATGTGTGTGTGTGTGTGTGTGTGTGTGTGTGTGTGTGTGTGTGTGTGTGCGTGTGTGTGTGTGTGTGTGTGTGTGTGTGTACTTATGAATAAGTGCTTCAAGCTTGGGAAATTCCCTCTGGGAGGTCTGACACCTAAATCCACATGAAGGTGAATGGCTCCAGAGCATCCATATCAGAAAGTAAAAGACTTATCTTTTAGCTGCCCAGAGATATCATTTAAGCATTTATCATTTCCTTTACAATGTCATGGGAAAAAAGAGGAGCCTAGAAATAATAATCTGCCAATGACTTTGCCACTGGACTCCAGGGGTCTGACTGCTCAGAAACCATGTGCCCTTTACAAATAATGAAGACTTCCTTTCTTTTTTCTTTTTACTTTCTTCTAAAACACTGGGGCTGCTTTATTCGAAGGGAACCTCTTCTTCTTCTTCTTCTTCTTCTTCTTCTTCTTCTTCTTCTTCTTCTTCTTCTTCTTCCTCCTCCTCCTCCTCCTCCTCCTCCTCCTCCTTCTCCTTCTTCTTCTCCTCCTCATCCTCCTCTTCTTCTGCCTCCTTCTCCTCCCCCTCATCTTCCTCATCTTGTTCTTCCTCTTCAAGAAGCATTGCTTGGGATCATGTGACTAACAGGAGGTAAGGCTGATTATCTCTAAAGATAAACTGAAAATGGAATGAAAGAGCAGCTGTGATGATGTAGAATCTAATCTTTTCTAGAATAAAAAGCTCCAAGCTAAAAGGGCAAAACCAGCCCACGCTTCTACAGATGAAAGTAATGGTAGAGGGGCCGCCATTTTGACCTAATGGGAACTGCAAAGAGAGTAATGAGGTTACCTGACCCCCACACTAGTTTGTAAATGACTACATTCTTACAGCACAGGTCCACTTTCCACAGCTACCTAGCAACTGTAATGCCCACTAATGCACAGATTCATCCACAGAAGCGAGGTCACTCCTCAAGGAAAGTTGCTTCCATTCTAAATCTCCAAATTCTTCATTTCTACTTCAAGTGCTACTTCAGTAGGCTAATTCAAAATTATCTCACAGTATTCATTCGGAGGTCTTGCCTTTGTCTTCAATCATACACATGCAAGCTCCTTTCTAAGCATATTTCATGTAGGCATTTGTCTTGGCTGCTTTATGCAGATTTTAAAAAGACATTTGGATGCAGAAACTTAAACCACTATCGTGTCTCTTTAGGGAGCCACTCAGCAAGAGATAAAAATTGTTCACCCATCACAAATGCCAGCCAAGGCAACTTTTAACCACACAGTCCTGTCAGGGATTCCTCCCGTTTTTAGAAAACACACAGCTTCCTGCCTTACCTGTCTCCATTTGATGGACTATGTCATTATGATGCCACAACAGCATTATGAAAACAACAACAACAACAACAAAGAAATGCACAAACGATTAACACAGTTGACAGATCGGCACCTCCAAACGAGACTGAAAGTTGCTGGGAGTGGGATGCGGGACAATGGGATGGGGGTGGAAAGCAAGAAGGAAACCAAATGGACATCCCACATGTGTGGCATGGACGCCTTGATTAGATGTATTGATTCCTCCCCTCTCATTACTTCTAACTCCCAAGTAGTCAGCCAATTCCAAACTTAATTCTCAGAGAGAGGAGAGAGAGAGAGAGAGAGAGAGAGAGAGAGAGAGAGAGAGAGAGAGAGAGAGAGAGGGAGAGAGGCTATCTGTTCATAGGGAAGCAGCCATTGCTCATTTTTTAAAAGCACTTAAGGGTCATTAGTCTCACACTGCAGCAAATGCATTATTCATTTTGCCTTAGCCCAATTTCTCAGCTAAGAATTTTGCAAGGAAGCGATACACAGTCCAGTAGAGAGGTGATTGATCAAGCTGGAAGAAACAGAATTTGGGCATCTTGATAAAATTTTTTTCAGTCTTCCCAGTTAGAATAAATCAGTTTTATTTATGTAGTAACACTTGAATACTAAATACCCAATGCCATCTGTCAGGACAAAATTGATGACTATACCTTTAGGTTAATATTACTTGAACATTTCATTCTGAATAATTTATACACATTTCTGTCAGAGTGTCAGTTTGCAATTGTTTATTTGGTCTGAGCAAGTGTACCTGAACCATAGCTTTTATTAAGGGAAAGATGTTCGTGTCTTTATTTTGTGCATTAAAGAAGCCTGCCCTGGCTGGGGGCCTTAATGTTATTCCAAATGAATGCAAACACGGACAATTTTGTGCCTTGCCTGGGAATGCTTACATCTTTTTTTTTAAAGTCTTTTGCTGAATGCTTTGTAGTAGTTTTCAGAGGGAAAGACAGCCAAGGCTAAAAGGCTTGAGAAATAAAGGTGAGTAGATATTTAATAACAACACTTACGTGTTTTCCAAGAGGCTGTGAGTATACTGCATTAGCAGCCTCACTAGCTGTTCTCACTCTTCAGCAAATAATCTAATCTGTCTACCCTGGCTAATGCTGGCAGTACCCTCTCTTTTGGGATGACTTTCAATGTGTTATTATTCATCTTGTAAAAAGCACGATGCATTTTAGAATCACTCCATTTACTACTGCTGCTTTGGTTTTATGGTAATCACCTTCCCATCGGGCAGATAGCTGGGGAACATGCATATGCTCCTCAGACTCTATGACTTCAGTGTGTTTTTACTTTAAAGAAGAGGATTTTCCCATTTAATACAGGGTATTTTTACCTGTGATGTATGTGTGTGTATGCATATATGTGTGTACGTATATACGTGTGTGCGTGTATCTATGTACACACACACACACACACACACACACACACACACACACACACACATATATATATATATATATATATATATATATATATTCTCTTCCTTCCTCCCCTCGCCCAACTGTCTCTCCCACACACATTTCTTTACTTTTGAACACTTTTCTCTCAATCAGTTTCCACACAGCTGGGTCTCAAGAGAAGATCCGACAGTCACTGAGAGGAAACAGCACCTTCTATGAAGTGATGCCTCAGACATAAGAGGAAAAGGATCAAAATGAGACCTGAGCTCCAAAGAAATCACTATGCAGTGTGACTTCTGGAATTCCTCTTCTTCTGTGTTTGCAGATCTCATTAGCAGAAACCAAAGGAGCTGCTCAGTTTTATAGACATTCATAACACACACACACACACACACACACACACACACACACACACACACACACATGCGGTTGGATATATATCATAGTTCCATTAGGAAGACTGTCTTAGGATTTGCTGCAGATGTAATTAAATATACCCAGGAAAGATACATGTATATAGGTACTGATTTAAAAGTAGCCAATGATTAGCTCTGCTATGACAGTCACCTGTACAGCTTGATCTCTGAAGTCCTGTGAATAATCTGTTTAGCAGATCCCTGTTGAATGTCAAGTAATCAGAAGATATTTTCCCAGAAGCCACACAGTGGCCAAGCTTGAGTTTGAATTTTCAAATGACTTTCTAATTTAAAATCAGTTGAGCTACATGTATTACAATATATTATATGTAAATGTAAAATATGTATAAATTAAAAAATCAAATTTCATGGTTTCAGCATAACATACTTTGCAATGACCATGTATCTTAATTTGGTTTCTGTCACTGTGATGATACACTGATCAAAACACACTTGAGGAGGAAGGGGTTTATTTCAGCTTCCAGCTCCCAATCACACAGTCCATCATGAAGGAAAGTCCAGGCAGGAACTCAAACAGGAACCTGGAGGCAGGAACTGAAGCAGAGGCTGCTTACTGGCTTATTTCTCATGGCTTGCTCAACTTCCTTTCTTATACAACCCAGGACTACTTGCTTGAGGCTGGCACCACCCACAGTGGGCTGGGTCCTCCCACATCAGTCATTAATCAAACAATATCCCACAGACTTGTTGACAGGTCAATCTTGTTTTTTATCAACATAATATTTTTATTGATTATTTGGTAATTTAATATAATGCACCCCAAATCACATTTACTTCCCATTCCTCCCAGGTCCATCCTCCCACCCTTGTGCCCACCCCTATCCCCCCAAAATACAATAAGTACAATTTGTGTTGCCCATATTCTCGCTGGAGCACGGTCAAACTCCCAGGGGCCAGCCCCTTAGAGATAACCTAGTCCTTTCCCATCCCCCCTCCAGAAGCCTTCAGCTGTGAAGGGCTACAGTTGAGTATCCCTATCACAATTTTTAAGGACTCTCTTCAATGGCTTCTGTCTAAACTTTTTATTTTTGGGGGGGCTGTATTGCAGAAGCCTTCAATGTCTCTCATTCTACTTATGAGTCTGGAGTCCCCAATACCACTGCAACATAAGCTTCCTTGCTCATAACAGCTAGCAGCAGCATGGACCGTGTGTAGCTAGAGTTTTCTCTCTGGGTCCCACCAAGCCCCCGCAGTCCAACAGCCCACTTATAAAATAAACACACAGACGCTTATACTATTTAAACTGTTGGGCTTAATGGCTCAGGCTTCTTGCTATCTGTTCTTATATCTTAAATTAACCCATTTCTATTAATCTATACCTTGCCATGTGGCTCGTGGCTCACCGGCATCTTCACATGTTGCTTGTCGTGGCAGCGGCTGGCAGCGTCTCCTGCCTTCCACTTCCCAGAATTTTCCTCTCTCTTTGTCCTGCCTATATTTCCTGCCTGGCTACTGGCCAATCAGCACTTTATTTATTAACCAATCAGAGCAACGCATTCAGAGCATACAGAACATCCCACAGCAACTGTGGATTTTCACACGGTTTCCAGTGGCTGCTTGGACCATGGACCTCATCATGACCTCCAGTGACAGCACCGACCACAGACACTAATATGGCCTGTAGCAGCAGCAGGGACTACAAACATCTAATCTTACGGAGGTAGTTCCCTCTTCCTACATATGTGTATGTTTGTGTTTAGTTGACAAAAACCAACCAGGGTATAATGCATGATAATTTTGGGAAGCACTTATTTGGGTTATGTTGTATCCATTAAACATAATGCTATGAGGTTGATTAAATTTTATATGACAACATTTTAATAAATAAGTTTTTAACTCCTTTATAAGTGCTGTATTGTTAGGCAAGGATTAGCTGTTATTAGAATTATACCAAGTTACTCAACTCAGAAAAGAAAGTGGTATGTATTTATGCTTTGGGCTCAGATTAGGAAATAGGTTCCTATCATATTGTGTTAAAAGTAGCTCAACTGTAGGCAGCATCCAATTGGTATAATCACACTGGTATTATGTACTGTTAAAAAGATGAGTTTTGTTACTATGTAACAAATATCAGACTATATGATTATAGCATATGTACTCCAAATCTTAATATTATGACATCTCAGTGAACATGTATTTATTGTCAATATGTGTATCACTCTATGAAATTAATTTGACTCTATTTTGTTAAATGTAACATGGCCAAAATCATTAAGTTAGTATAGATTAATATAAATGTAATTATACATGAATTTCTTGCCTGATCTTAATTAAGAAGCTGCCTATATATAATGCTTATTAAAGTTCAATAAGTATTTTTAATCAGCATGGTTGAAGTAACAATTAGAACACTGACCATTTCCATTGTTATTTCTTAAGTGAACCCCCATTTGGGAATTTCAATTTACATGGTTTCTGAAATAACCCTAATTAGACATTGTGCCTTCCTCGATGTCAAACTTCAACTTGGTGTGTGTGTATATATATATATATATATATATATATATATATATATATATATATATATATATATATATATATTCTGCCCAGATGGACAAGGGAACTTGATGAACATTTTTAGGAGTGAAATAAAAACAAAAAGCAAGAAGCAAGAAAATGCAAAGACCAACACAAGAATATGTCTAGATTCTCACACTTGGCTAAAACTCTAAACCTCTAGCTTTTTTTTTTCCCTGAGCTATAGTTTATTTAATTACTAGAAAAAAAATCTATTGCCAGTGTGGTGTTAGTGTTTTCAGATAAATTTCAATACTATATGGAAAAACTGGGGTAATCTAGGATGATGCCAGTCAAAGATGAAGTGATCCAAGCATTTCCTGTTGACTCTTCCCATGATCCTCCTGTGTGGTGGGTGGGGTTTTAGGCTGTTTGATCATTGGGTGTTCTTGGAGCTCCAGAAGTATGGAAAATAAGAATGTTAATCTTAACACTCATATTCCCAGCCCAGGGATTTTTAAAGCTTCTTGGGGGTGATGATAAGCTTATAAATATCCAGAATAATTCAAGAAGACAAGTATCACCACCTTTATTTATAGCCTAGGAAGTTGAGGCTCAGAAGCCATTCACTTCACAGTGAACCTTGAACGCAAGAGTCTAGATCCTTCTAAGTGACAGAGGTTTATCTGTCTGCTAAAGACAGTTGTATCTTCATTGGGGAAATCAATCTAGGGTTTTCAAATTGGAGCCTAAACAGACACATATTCCCATCCAAGTCCACTATTAGATGTAAAACACTGTTAGGACAACACCTTGGTGACAAAGATGCACAGCTAAAAGAAACTTGATACATACAGTATAATAAATAGTGATTGATTCAATTCATTAAAGTAGACAATAGGACAGAGAGACTTAAAACCATAAGGGATTTAATATATATCCAAACTGACTCTTTTCCCAGAGTGGGTCACACACTGTCCAAAATATAAAGCAGGGAGTAGTTAATATGCTTTTCATTTATCCCATTGTCAAAGTTGATTTCTGAAAAGAAAATACTGACTTATTAAAAATTTCCAAGTGAACAAGAGAAAAGAAAGAATTTGAGGGACATTACATTCACAATGTTAAAATGGAAAATCTATCGAAGTCCATTTCTACCATCGGAGCAGGTTTGTAAGTGTGTTAGCCCATTCAGGCTCCTATAATAAAATTCTACTGCATGGGTGGCTGACAGACAATAGAAGTTTATGCCTCACAGCTGTGGTTTCTGGGAAGTCCAAGATCAGTATGCTAGGAGTCTTGGTGTCTAGTGGGGACCCTCTTCCCACACCATTATCCTCCTGAGACACTATAGGAAGAAGGATGAGAGTTTCTCTTGAGTGTCCTCTTAAAAGGCACTAATCTCATTCATCAGTGCTTTGTCTGCATGAACTGGTCACCTCTGGCTATAGTTTTGTTTCCATCACTGCAATAAAGTACCCTGAAAAAAAAAAAAAAGCAGCTTCGGGGCTAGGTCAGTGTAATCCATACAATCCCACATAGACATGACCACAGGCCGACCTGATTTAGACAGTGTCTAATTAGGACTCTTTCCCCAGGTGGTTCTAAATTAAGTCAAGTTGAGATTAGAAGTAACTGCCACTTTCCGTAGAGACCTCACCTGCTAATAGCATCACCTCGTGGGTTAGACTTCAGTGAGTGAGTTGCTGGCGGTGTGTAATGACCGAAGTGGTGAGGCGCAATTTCTGACAGCAGGGAAAGCCGGCCCTGGGTTTTCACCCCTGCCATGAAAGCTATCCTTCACTCATCGTTTTGATGGATCTGAGTGTTATTGCTAACAATGCCTGAGGATCTTTAGTCCTTTTGATGGATCTGAGTGCAAGTGCGGTCTTGAACAATGCCTGAGGTTATTTTACTGTTATGTTTTCTTTTTTGAGATTTTCTTTATTTTCATTCTATGTATATGGGTGCTTTTTCCTGCATGTATGACTATGCATCACATGCGTGCAGTGCCCACAGAGGACAAAAGAGAGCCTTGGATCCCCTAAGACTAGAGTTACAGACATTTGTGAGCTACCACGTGGATGCTAGGAAATTGAACCCAGATCTTCTGGAAGAGCAGCCAGTGCTCTGAAATGCTGAGCCATCTTTCCAGCCCAACATGTGTTTTCTTTAAAGACAGTAAAAGCAGAATAAATTCACCTAACATGGTCAACTAATATGCATAGGGTTATTTATAGCTACTATATATTTACATAATTGCATCCAATAACTAAATTTGTTTAAAGTTCTGTTGTCTACCTCTCATTCACTGTTTTTCATCTACTTTATATATATGCAATAAGTACTTTAGAGCAACTGCCAGGTAAATAACATATTTGATCTGCACTTATTAAAATGTATGTTATAGAAAAAACTCTTGGAATAACAGACCACTGTGTAAAAATTAGACAGCAAGAACATAGATTGGAAAGTAGAATGTGGTGGGGGGGTTTTTTGGTAAAATATACATTCATAATTACTCTTGCTAAGAGATACTTTGCACTTCTGCACTAAGGAAGATCTTGAAACACCTGAAAATCCCTGTTTAAAGCCTCCTCAGGTAGTAGATCCTAGCTGTCCTGTCAATGGACGAACTACCATTTTGTAGCCAACAAAGCAAAAGCACGTTATTAATGGGGGCCCTGGAGATGGCTTGGGCCGGAAGAAGAGCTCTCGCCGTGCAATCCCGATTACCTGAGCTTGATCCCTGGGACCCAAAGCAAACTGGCTGTGGGCCAAGCCTGCTTTCCAACCAGAGCTTGAGGTAGAGATTCCTTAATCCGGTTCCCCTGCCTCCTCCTCCTCCCCACTTCCAGCCAGCCCACCAACCACTGGGCCCTGGGATCAAGAGTATGTGGAGCCTGACTCCAAGCCTTAATTTAAAGACCCCTAGAGTCGGTTCCTTTCCCCAACCTCCACCTACTCCTCCCCCTCCCCCCCACTCTCCCCCCCCCCCCCTTGCCGGCCCCTCATCGAGCTCTAGCCTGCTTCTGTAGTCTGAACCTGACTTCCAATCACTGCTTCAGCCGCCCTAACTACCGTGCCCATCTTGGGTCATTCAGAGTCTGAACCCTGAAACCCAGAGTGGTCCCCAAGACTAAAATTCAGGCATTGCTCAAATGGTCCATAACCTGCCAGACTGGGATAACAACCAACAAAAGCCTGAACATCTACACCACAAAGACCAGATATTCACACCCAGGAACACTATAAATATTGTAACCCTAGATGCCTAGATCCCAGTGCAAAAAACACAAACATGAACAACAAAGGCAGTATAATATCCGCCAGAAAGCCAGCACCCCTATTGTAAAATTCCCCGAAAAAGGCAATTTAGCTGAAGTACAAGACAAAGACTTCAAAACAGCGATTATGAATATATTCAAGAACCTTAAAGAGGATATGAGCAATGTCTGAATGAAGTTCATGAAAACACTAACATATCAATGGAATAATATTTAAGATATGGAACAATTTAAGATACGGAAATAGAACTTAACAGAGAAATAGACTCAACTAGAGAAAAGCCAAACTGAAACGAAACTGGAAGCTCAGTAGGAAGTCACACCCACTGACCCACGGATCCACTGAACCACTGACCCACGGATCCACTGAACCACTGACCGAACGAAGTAGAAGACAGAATTTCCAAATCTTGAGGACAAGTGAAAGAAATGGATCACTCAGCCAAAGAAAATGTTAAATCGTTAAAAATCCAGACACAATGGGCTGGAGAGAAGGCTCCGTCATTAAAGGCGAGGGTCTCCAGCAAAATGTCAAAATTCCCCCCAAGAAATCTGAGATACTATGAAAAGACCAAACTTATGAATTATAGGTATAGAAGAAAGCTAGGAAACACAGCCCGAAGGCACAAAGAATATTAAAAAAAAAATTGAAAATTTCCCAAATGTAAAGGGAGAATCTTAGTAGATCTCACTGACTGGCCTAGAACTCCTGCTGTGTAGATCAATCAGGCTTACCTTGAACTCACAGAAAGCCTTCTGCCTCTGCCCTCTGAGAGCTGGGATTAAGGACCTGTGTCACCACACGCTGCTTCCTGAGGATGGCTTCCTTGAGTGACTTACTCTTTCTAAGCAAGGGTGTTGTGTGGTAGCCCTTCTCTCTGCTTCTTGTCACCCTCCTTCATGCTCCGACCTAATGTCCTGGGCTCAGTAGTCTTTTGTGGCTTCAGCTGCACCGCAGACATCACTCACGCGGTTGAAACATGTTTACAGATTGGTATTTCTTCTCCCAAGGGCACTTCAAGGTATTTGGCCTTTTGTTACCGCTGTTTTATCTTTTTCTATTTGATCCTTTTGGAATGCTGTAATGTCAGTAGCTTAATGTATTGTTAAATGTTTGGGCATTATTTCTCTTTCAACGTTTTGTCTTCTAAGTCTATGATGTCTTAGTTGTAAACAAATTGAAAACTTTTATCAGGTTAAATCTAGTACGTGTGTGTGTGTTTCTAATGGCTGAACCTAGGTAAAATGCACACTAGGCAAGTACTCCAGTAATGAGCTCTATCCCTAGCCTATATTTCCTTTTTTTTAAAATCATTTTAAGTTTTTTTTTTTTTGGTTTTTCGAGACAGGGTTTCTCTGTGTAGCTTTGCGCCTTTCCTGGAACTCACTTGGTAGCCCAGGCTGGCCTCGAACTCACAGAGATCCGCCTGCCTCTGCCTCCCGAGTGCTGGGATTAAAGGCGTGTGCCACCACCGCCCGGCTCATTTTAAGTTTTAAAGAATATCCAAGACATTCTTGTATTTTTATAATTTCTCATTTGTTCGCCTATTCATCAGATCTTTATAGAAATGTTAAGTAAAAGTCTAATTTTGTTATCCATTTGTTATAATTTGAATCTTTGTCATGTTTCTGTCATTTGAAATGCCACATTTATCATAAAATTGTTCCCATACACAGCCTGCTCCCAGGCTGTCCGTTATGATTATGAGATGGGTGTTTACACATGCACAAGATCATACTGTTATATGATCATATGTTGTGATTACTAGAAGGTATCTTTTGATAGTTCAAAGGTTATTTTCTCTTCCTTGGTTTACTTTTTAAAATGTCTTTGGACCAATAACATTTATTTTTAATATGTAAACTTATTAATTTATTAATATCTATATAAAACTTCTTGGAAACTTGGTTAGGATTACATTAAATATATAGCTTTTATAGAAATGAATATTTAAAAGGATAAACACTTCAATGTGTTAGATTCCCTGATTATTCTTTCAGTATGTTTGACATTTCTCCTTAGATTAATTCATATATATTTCATAAATATGTTTTTGCAGATTCCTTTTTCATTACATTTTAATTGGTTATTTGGGGAAAGCAATTATTTTCATATATGTGTTTTTGTCCTTTTCCCTTCTCTTTTCTGCTGTCTGTCTGTCTGTCTCTGTCTGTCTAAAAGTCTGTCTGTCTTTCTGTCTCTGTCTCTGTGTGTGTGTGTGTGTGTGTGTGTGTGTGTGTGTATGTGTGTGTGTGTGTGTTACAGTGTCTCACTATGTAGTATAATCTGGCCTCAAACTTCTCAAACTTCTTGTGATCATACTGCCTGCTCCTGCAGGCTCTGATCACAGGCATACACCTGGCTCATATGTCCTACTCCAGTACAGGTGACAGCTCATAAAAGCTAGAAACCTGGAGCACACTGCACAGCCTGCAGACAGCTCAGCATGTCAGTGTCCTTTCCCAGTGGCTCAGTTGGTCTGAACCTCTTCCAGGCAGCTCAGCTAGTCTTTTTTTCTTCTAGGCAATTTGGCTACTCTCTGCTTCTTCTAGGCAGTTTTTACTATTTATATACACTTGGGATGGGGGCCTAGTGAATCTGGTCAGTTTTAGGGGCTTCCTGAAGCTAATTTGAGTTGTTTGCTTCCTGTCTTAAGGAGTTTTTCTTTAATATTTCACCTCCCCTTAGGACACCATATTGTTTTGCCTCCTTGTAAACATAATGTCTTAACTAACAGTTTCACTTTAAGATGGAAGGTTTAAATCTTGGAGGAAAATGCTACACGAGGGAATTTACTAGCTTCTCCTCTTACTGCAAATATAGTTTCTTGCCCCCAACATTTTGTAAGCCTATAGTTAATTGTCTGCAAATTCCAAGTTTATTCTCTTCCTTTCCAATAGCAATGAATCTACCTTCTTTTCTTATTTTCCTGGGGAGGTCTTTAAATACACTGATGAAGGCTAGTGCTGATCATACACAGTTCTGCATGCATTTTTAAGATGGAGATTCAGTAGATCTGGTTGCAGCATGATATGCAAGCAGGTTAAAAAACAAAACATAACAAAACAAAAACCACCACCACGACAAACAACCACCACAACAAAACAGGAAACTGAGTACTGGCAACTATGTACTGGGCAAGTATGACAACCCAAGTTGTCAACCCTGGAACCCATGGTGGAAAGACAGAATAAAATCCTGAAAGCTACGGTTTCCACATATGCAGCACAGTATACTTGTGTGGATGATGATGTTGACGACGACGATGATGATGATGATGATGATACTACTACTAATAATAATAATAAAATAAATTTTAAAATACAGGTAGCTACCACCAAAATGAAGGTAAAACTCACTGTGAGCCACCTTATACCTTCATTGTAATACGTTAGTGTAGCAAGCTCTCAGTACGGAGGACCAATGAATCAGTAAGTGTGTAGGTACATTTTGAACTGGCACACATGGCCTCCCCACACTGCAAGTCTCCTCACTTTGGGTGAAAAAGCTTGACTACTTAAACCCTTTCGTGTAAAATACCTATGCACAATTATATCCAAGGCTACTTTCTTCCTCATAACTACACTTCACTCTCCCATCAGAAGTTACTAGCCGAGGGCCATGGGTAGCCTGTGATTTGGCCTTTTCTGTAGTCTCAGTTTCAAGAAGAGCCTTGGTTCTAATGGAGAAAGTAAGGAGTTTCTGTTTCTCCACCAGATATCTTCAGATTGGCATTGTACTTTCTTAGCGACATAGTCTGTGCTATACAGATGTTCTTCATGTGTTACACATCCGTTTCAGTAATTCCTAGCCTGTGTTCTGTCTGCCTCCAGACAGACCTGTCAGGGCAACTCTTGTGAATATAGACTATTTTCTGCTACAGTGGTCAGGATAAAATAAGTTCATATTATTTCTAGGAATTTGTAAGAGGATATATAGTATTACTTGTTACAAAAAGTTGGGAGTTTGAATTTGACATTCAATCCAGTATTTCTAGTAGTCAGTAGCAAATACATTAGTTTCTCTAGCTTGAATCAGTTTAAAAGCTATCTTGTAAAATATAGTAGAAAAACTGAGCCCTGATCAGTATGGTATTTCCTCTTTGTGGTGGTATTGTGTTCCCCAAAATATTGTGCAGTCTAATAAACTTATCTGGGGTCAGAGAACAGAACAGCCGCTAGATATAGAGGCCAGAAAATAGTGGCACACACGCCCTTAATCCTAGCATTCCAGAGGCAGAGATCCAGCTTGGATCTCTGTGAGTTCAAGGCCACACTGGAGACAGCTAAGCATGGTGACTCACACCTTTTATCCCAGGAACTGATGGCAGAAAGCAGAAAGGTATTTAAGGCATGAGGATGAGGAACTAGATGGTGGTTAAGCTTTCAGGCTTTTGAGAAGCAGTTCAGCTGAGATCCATTTGGATGAGGACACAGAAACTTCCAGTCTGAGGAAATAGGATCAGCTGAGGAACTGGAGAGGCGAGGTGGCTGTGGCTTGTTCTGCTTCTTTGATCTTCCAGCATTCACCCCAATAACTGGCACCGGGTTTGTTTTTATTAATAAGAACTTTTAAGATTTATGCTACACCTCTTACCTCATGTTTCAACCCCTGTTCTTTAGCTCAAACTAGACTTTTTTCTAGTGGATCGCTGTACAAGTCTGTAGGGAAGGTGCCTCCATGACATGTAGTGACTGGCTTCTTTGGGGGATCCTCCTCAGTCTGAGTGCGCTGCTTTCCTTTCTGTAGCGGGAATTCCATCTCAGAAAGTCAGGCGTTTACTTGGGGGAGGAAAGAAGAGCTGGGTTTATTCAAAATCACCTGCACTAAATTCAGCAAGGTATCCTAGATTGAATTTAGGAAGAGGAAAAATGACTTTTGTCTAAATGAATCAGAATAAAGCATAGTGCCATGGTATCAATGTTAACTTCTTTGACAAATGTGCCATGCTTTTATGGATTCTAACCAAAGAACACCTTGGGGAAATGTATGTGAAACACCTTTACCACTCTTCCATAAATCTAAATCTAAACAAATTTAAAATAATCCCTAAAGAAAAAGAATTTTGACCACTTAAGGTCTAAACTTAGATAAAAGCAATTCTAAGCTTTAATAAAGCTAAGATTCCAGGGCTTAACAGTAACCAAAACTCTGTTGGCCACGATTCCAGTCTCCATTGAAGCCCAAGATTTTCTTATTCAATAGGCTATGAAAATTTTCCCTTTAGATAGAAGGGGTTAGTGTGTGTGTGTGTGTGTGTGTGTGTGTGTGTGTGTGTGTGTGTGTGTATACACTGTTAGCGTTTAGGCATCTGTACTGGCCTGTCCTTAGGGTCCTGACAGGAAATATCTCAGCTGCAGCCACTAAGAACATCTCCTGTGTGCATTTGCTACGTTCCCTTATAAAAGGCAGGCCCTGCCTGGCTCTCGTCTCTCGTCTCTTTCTCTTTGGTCCCCAGGGATCAGTCTCTGCCCCCTTCTCTGCCCCTTCTCTCCCCTCCCCTCAATAAACCTCCCATGGGGGCCCTGTTGTGTGGTGTGACTCCTTCCTGCTGTTTTGAAAATACAACATACACAAGTGCACATTTGGCTGTGTATCTGTGTGTGCGCATGTATGCACACGTGAATCATGTTGCAGATTACTACTAAGTGTTGAAGCTGCAGGAATAACACTCATGTGTAAGCACTGCTATGCACTCTATATCGTTTGCATGCCAAGCTCTATGATGAAAACTTAATAAACATGACAGCATTCCATACTTGCAGCAGCCTTACAAATTGGGGGCTGCCAGCAGCCCTGTTTAAAAAATGAGGAAACAGGTTCAGAAAAATAGATCATTTGCCCAAATTCATGGAGCTCTGAAGTACAAACCCAGGTCTGCCAGACATCAGAGACAACGTGCTAAAGTGCTACTCAATTATATTTACTTGTGATAATAACAACGTGACTGAAATAATTTATAAATAATGGTATTGATGCTTAATTTAATTGTCTGCTTGTTAGGGTCATAAAATTCTAATGACGGCATTTAGTAAGTGCACGACCTCAGAGAAATCAACACACCTATCTAGCTTCCATTTAGTCCATCTACACAATGGAAATACAATTTTACAAGTTAGTAATGGCAATTAAGCAGCATCACGTGCCGTAAATGACCTACGGCAATGTTCTCTAAGCAGCAACTGTTTGTGTTATTGTTGGTGAGAAAAGTCTCATTTTTGTAATCCAACTCATCGTGGAGTCCTGACTCGTGATCCTCCTGTCTCAGCCTCTGAAGTACTAGAATTACAGGTGTGTGCAACCGAGCCCCGCTGGGAGCTTATTAATGAATATAAAATTCTTTCCTCAGCCCTCTATTATCATTGCTTTCTTCATGTGTCTTGAAAGGGTGGTATTTCTCTACTCATGTGTCTCTGATTCTGTTTATACTTCAGATGCTGATGGAAAACAGGCATGTAATAATATTAAAGGTGTCTGTTTACAGGGCATCAGAACCTACTACAATGAAATGAAAATACAGATACACACATGGAGGTTCAGATACATGTACATATTGAGAGATCAGTCCATAATCATGCAATTCTCACACCACTCTGATGAGGTGGATGTACCTCTGTTATCACGCAGCTTTATAGATGAGTAACCAGGGAGGACAATAAAATAGCAGGTCCCAGTGAAGGTTGGTCATCAGCAGGTGTAGGTGTGACCTTGTTCAGACTGACTATAGACTCCTAGCTCATTTCTGTGACTCACTATTTAATTTTTAAGTCTTTCGCTTTAATGAGGACATTTGCAATTTACTTTCAAAGCCGATGACATTCGCCATGTAAGACACTGAGGTGTGGTGTGAGGTAAAGTACAAAATACTGCCATAAACAACGATCAAAAATTCCCAATGAGGGAACGCTGATAAATTACCCACCCAACTCAAATTGAGGACATTTAAAATATTATTTTTTACTTAAAAATAAAACTAGCTATACTGTTTAATTCGAGTAATAGGAGAGGCATTTATTGACATCTCTCCAGCTAAATTGTTTCCTTATGGCTAGACTTCCATTATCAGACACCATTTGTCGATAGTGTCGTCATCCGGTGACAGTTACCAAACCACATGATACGTTCTGGACTTACACTTGATTCAGATGACAGATGTTAAATTGACGTTCTGAATGTCCCCCTTGATATATTTTTCCCCACCTGAAAGAGGTTGGGAACTCGAGAAAATTTTCCCTAGGTCTTCATTAATTTAGGTTCTTAGGGATGTTTTTGAAAAAGTTACACAAATTAACAGGGTTTTGTCCGAATTCCCTGAACTTGAAATTCTATCACTGTTGTTTATGTTTTCTTATCTTTTACCAAAAGGTGGGAAAGAAAATTGAAAGGTAACAAGAAATGTTGTTAGAATACAGGTATAAAATGCTTTGCAATTTGGATTAATCTCCACCTGGGACGTGTGCATGCTGCTATTTGTGGAGCCTAAGGCTAACAGTATGTGATGTGCCAACAATTTCTAGTTTTAAGTTTTAATTCTAGCATCCTCAACAGATATCAATATTCTTTTTTTATTTAACATTTTTCTATTTATTTTACATACGGACCTCAGTTTCCCCTCCCTCCTCTCTCCCCATTCCCTTCCCCTGACTCCCATCTACCCCCCCTCTTCACCCACTCTTCCATCTCCATTCAGAAAGGGGCAGGCCTCCCATGGGCTTGAACATAGCATGGCACATCCAGCTGAAGTAGAACCGAGCTCTTCCCCTTGCATCAAGGCTGGGCCAGATAATCCAGTATGGAGAACAGGTTCCCCAAAGGCCAGCTAAGTACCAGGGACAGGTCCTGATCTCGCTGCTAGGAGCCTCACAAACAGACCAAGCTACACAAATGTCACACACATGCAGAGAGCCAAGGTTGGTCCCATGCAGGATCCCTAACTGTTGGTCCAGAGTCCTGCAAGCTCAGGTCAACTGTCTCTGTGGGTTCCTCTATAATGAACTTGACCCCCCTGACATGTACAATCCCTCCTCCCTTTCTTCAGGAGGACTCCTAGAGCTAGGCCCAGTGTTTGGTTATGGATCTCTGTATCTGCTTCCATCAATTACTGGATAAAGGCTCTCTGAAGACAATTAGAGTAGTCATCAATCTTATTTACAGTAGATGGCCAGTTCAGGCACCCTCTCCACTATTATTAGGAGTCTTAGCAGGGGTCATCCTTGTGGATTCCTGGGCGTTTCCCTGGCACCAGATTTCTCTCTAACCCCTAAATGCTCCCCCATCAAGACATCTCTCCCCCTCCGTCCTGTCTACAACCCACCTCCCATGCTCAACCCACCCAACCTGCTCCCTCAAGTTCCCATCCCCCAAACACCCCCCAAACCCTGCCCCAGTTTACCTCGGAGATCTCTTCTATTTCCACTCCCCACGGAAGTCCTTGCATCCCTCTTTGGACTCTCTTTGTTATCTAGCCTCTCTTAGGCTGTGGATAGTAGGTTGGTTATCCTGAACTAGAAAAAATCATTCTGAGTAAGGTAACCCAGACCCAGAAAGACAAACATGGTATATACTCACTCATAAGTGGATATTAGGAGATATCAACATTCTTATCAATTTTGACTTATTTTATTTGACATAGTTGTGTAATCTTTAAGTTTTGATTAACAGCACACTCTTGATTTCCAGTCTTGCAGTGGATGGCTTTTGTTTATTTATTTAATTCAAGAAATAAACATCTCTATTCTTACTATTCAAATCCAAAGCTAACGTCTTGACAATAACTGGAAAGTAGCCATGAAATGATGACTCATGCCGTCTTCTGTTATCAGTGAAATGGAAGTAAATACCACTTTGAACACCTTCACACGCATCCCTTACTTGTCGTTTGTGAATTTGTTTCTTAAAAAATATTGTCTTTCAAGCTGTGCAATGTGTTGTTGATGTGTCTCCTCTTTTTTTCACGAGACTTCATCTGTTTTGAAAGCCACATAATTCTATAATTCTATACACAATGGTTTTCATTGAGTTGAGTTATTGTGGAGTTCCCCTAATTGTGAACATTGGTGTCACATTTCTTCTCTTATTACACACATGCAAGTGTTTTCTTTAGTGTGTGCAAGTAGGTGTGCAATGGCATATACAACTTCTAGGAAACATATTTCCCAAAGTGAACACAGCGGTTTATATAACTGCTCACAGTGCACAAGGGACCAAGTTACTCTAAACCCTTCCTGCATTTGAAATGTCCCAATTCAATACCTTTCATTTAAAAGTAGAGTTTCCCCCACCTAAACATCAGCAATGATCACCTGTTCACAAAAGATGCCATCACTTCTATGGAATAAGCATAGCTTTTGTAAGAATTCTAATCTTATTGTATTTATAATTCATAACTTCTCTTAGTAAAGAGGTATTTCTATGTGTTTTATTAATTTATATCAAAGACCAAAAGCTTTTCCTATGATTTTTTTGTGTGTGTATGTTTCATATGGTGGGCAGTGTCTGTTATAACTCTCCTGCACCTCCTTTTAATAAAAAGGTAACTATATAATATAGACATGAATGACTATGGTTGTATTTCAGTAACACTTTATTTACAGAAATAGATCCAAGACGAGATTTGGTGTTTGGATTGAAGCTTCCTGATTTCTTGCTTTGATAATGAGAGATATTGATGGATGTATTGCTAATCTTTCCATTGACAGAATGGCTGATCCTGTTTTAAGAGACTCACAAGGGCCGGGCGGTGGTGGCACACGCCTTTAATCCCAGCACTCGGGAGGCAGAGGCTGGAGGATCTCTGTGAGCTCAAGGCTAGCCTGGTCTACAAAGTGAGTTCCAGGAAAAGTGCAAAGCTACACAGAGAAACCTGTCTTGAAAAAACCAAAACAAAACAAAAAAAAGAGAGAGAGAGAGAGAGAGAGAGAGAGAGAGAGAGTCACAAGGTACCATATACACACTACAGTACATTAGAATATGTACCTGTAGTTTAAAGAGCATTTACTCTTTGGGCTAGTTCTTTGTGGATAGCAAGAAAACGAACATAAACTTTTCTAATACAATTTTGAATCTGATAAAAAAAAAATCAAACCTAAGGCTGGGAAGATGGCTCAGTGGCTAAGCTGCTTGCTATATAAGCAAGAAGACCAGAGTTCAGGTCCCCAGAGCACATATAAAAGCCAGTTGAGTATAGTGGTTTGCCCGTAATCCCAACAGTCAAGAGCCAGAGACCAGAGATCCCTCGGGCAAGCTAAGGAGCCAGATTCACCTAATAAGACAGCTCCAACTTCAATGAAAGACTCTGTCTAAGAAGATAAAGTGGAGAGCAATTAAGAAAAAGATCTAGTGTGTCAACTCCTGGCCTCCACGTGTATACACACAACTCCTGACCTCCATATGTATACACACACCTGCACACACATGTGTATTCCTAAACATGCAAACACACACACACACACACACACACACACACACACACACACACACACACGCACACGCACATCTCATATGTATATAAATGCCACCAAAATGAATCAAACCTTTATATTGCTAATTTTAACAGAAAGTCAGCAAAAATAAACATAATTTTACCTCATTTGCATATGAAAATTTTAAGTAATTTTTGTATGCATACAGCAAAGAAATGGTATTTGAGGTTGGATTTGCAGGCCCTGAAGCTGGTTTTTTGATTGAAGTACGTTCCCAGGCTTTCCATGTGGGATAGGAATTGGCACAGTCTTTAGTGCTGGATACGAATTGTCACCATTGTTAATTCGTTGTTTTCTTTTCCTCACTTAAAGACACGTCAGTGCAATGCCAGTCTTGCGTTCAATACCATGTATGGTTCTGACTACATTTTTTACATTATTTGATGTACACACAGAGAAGCTGTACCTCGGAGAGGGGACGAACGATGTTCAGAGGCAGAGACATCATGATTTGCTGAATGGAAACACACATACATACACACACACACACACACACAGAAGCACCAAAGATGGCGACTTCGGTGACCCCCGCTCACTGCCTCCCACCTGACCACATAAGCATAAAGTAGGTGTGTAACTGTTCCGGGGAAGAGGAAAACATGGCCTCGGAACTGCTGGCTCTGAGCTGTCTTGCTTTGACTTATCATCATGTCCTGGCTGCCATTCATACTTTCCTGAACTATGTACATCCCCCTCCCCCAGAGCCATGAAGCACCTCCTGCTACACTCATCTGATTTCCATAATCTGGGCTACCTTTTAGAAACACCGCCACTATCTCCTTAATGGGCAGAAAGAGGCTTTCAAAGAGATATCATTCTGGCATGGTTGTCAAATATTGCTGAAGCGTCTGCAAAATTTGCCTTCTGATAAGGTGCATTTATTCATCCCAATCGCGATTTGAGAGACAGTCATAATAATGTCTTCATTCATCCCTCTCATCCTTTCTGTCTCCTTCCTCGGTTCCTCTTTCCTTCCTTCGCTTGCTCAATTGTTCATGAAGCATTTTCTCATCTGTGCAGCAATTAGCTAGCAGCTGATGATTGTGAGTCAAGTACTGAGCTCAGATAAAAGCTATGTCTATAATACAAGTGATTATTGGTTCCAGCATACATACAGGAAAGGGAAAAAGGTAGATACTGTGGTGGCTAATCTTGGTTATTAACTTGACAGACTTGGGAAGGGTGAACCTCAGTTGAAGAACTGCCTCCGTCAGATTGGCCTGTGGACTTGTCTGTGGGGCATTTTCTGATTGCTAATTGATGCAGGAGAGCCCAGCCCACTGTGGGCGGTGCCCTTCCTAGGCAGGTGGACCTGGGTTTTATAACAAAGGTAATTGAACCTGAGTAAGCAAGCAGGCTGGTAAGCAGCCTTCCCCTGTGGTTTCTTCTTCAAGATCCTGCGTTGGCTTCCCTCAAAAATGGACTGTAACCAGTAAGAAGTGAACCCTTTTCTCCCTAAGTTGCTTTTGTTCTTAGTGCTATCACATCAATAGAAATCAATCTAGAACAGATAGAAAAACAAGTGCTCTAAAGCCTTATGATCGATGTGTGGTTCATCTAGGAGCTTGTTAAAAGTGCACAAGGGCAGTCCCTACACCAGCTGATCACAACTTGCACTTAACACATATGCATTTGTGTGTGCATGAAAGTCTAAGAAGGCCTGTCATGGGTGTACACCTCCTGCGGGAAACCAAGGAATTGTATGTACTCTTTGGCAGTGGAAATAGATACTTTGGGACATGTTTCATTGGCCACCTTGCCTGAGTTGGGCTTGATGGACAATGAGAAGCAAAGGAAGCCCAGGGAGAGAGGCAAGGCAGCATAAGCAACAGCATTTATAAAGATCTCAAACCTCCGTGTTTGAGGGGGTCCACCGGGAAGTCAGCGTGGGGGTGGGGATGTCCTGAGCCGAAACTAGAGCACACGTAGAGACCCCAGTCTGGCTCTGCCAGATTTAGGTCAGCATGTCATTTTCCTGTCACTGTGACAAAAAGACTGAAACAGACAGGTTAGAAGTTTGAAACATTTAACTGTAGAGCTTACAGTCCATGGTCGATGGGTTCCATTGGTTGGGGCCTATAGTGACACATGGGGGCGTGGCTTAGTGCAGTTGGTGTCGAAACCTGCTCACCTCAGGGTGACTGAGAAGCAAAGAGAGAGAGAGAGAAGCAGTGGGTAAGGTCTCAATATCCCCTTCAAAAGAACATCCCAATAACCTAACTTATTTCCACTAGCCCCACCTTCTAAAGGTTCCATGGATCCAAGCAGTGCCACAGGCTGGCCCCAAATCCTTTAGTGGATGAGGTTTGAGGGGATGCTTAAAATCTGACTGTAATTGTTTGTAACTGTAACTTACTAACAGTTCAGACTCAATTCTGTGAGCCAGTGGTTTAGCCCTGCCTGGAAATTTGGATGACTTTGAAACATTTTAATGTACAGAGAGCCTTTGGCTCTACACTTGAAATTTGGATTGAGTTGGTATGGGGTGATAGTTTCTCTTTAAGTTGCCCAGATAATCCAGGTGTACAGAATGGATCATTGAGACCATCTGCACGGAACAATAGGAGGCCCTTGATGGCTTTTAAGTAGGAGCAAATCCAACCATTCTGTTGGTGAGCACAGGCTGTTGGTCCTCTAAAAGAGAGTAGGTGGGTGCGAGTCAGGAGAAACCTAAAGGAAGCAGCATATGATGCCACTTTGAGGTGAGGCCCATGGCTCCACTGGGAAGAGAATGCCAGCAGCCTGGTGGATCACTAATGCCCACCGGTACACATTCACATCCAGTTTAAACTTAGCATATCCAGAAGTTGGATGTAGCCAGAAATTACCAGTTACAACCATTGGCATAATAAGACTATAAAGAAGCAGTGTGCTGAGGAGATACAATCAAGGGGCCTCAAAATGAATTTGGTATGGCCTATGAGAGAAGGGAAGTGCATTCAGGCTCTGCCTGAGGGACAAAGAAGATGCAGTATTCAGTTCAGGGGAGGCTGTGTCTGGGGTGCTTCTCTGTTGTGGTTCAAAGGGTTAAGCCCAGGGTCTCCTGCATTCCAAGCAAGGGTTCTTTCTACCCCTGAGCTATACTCCTAGGCCAAGACTTTCTGTATTTAAAGTCTATCCTGTGTGTTGTTGGCTATCAGGGTTAGTACATGGGTTGGAGAACTACTTATGTGTTAGGTTTGCTTGAAGCCTGAAGAAGGACTGAGACCTGCCTGAAGGAACATGTATGTTCACGGCTGGAGATGAGACAAGAAGCCAATAGGCTTGAAGAGCAGTGGAGTGCTGTGATGAGGGCTGGCCCAGGGAGGCCAGCTTCTGCAGGTGCTCTTCCCAGGGTTTCTCAGGGTTGCTCTTAGAGGTAAACGTAACTGGTTATAGAATCCTCCAATGTGTTATACTCCGAGACCCATAAAACTGTAGTGTGGGAAATACAAGAGACTCCTTAACCATGAACCTTTATGATCCATCCCCACATCATCCCTAACAAGGAGAGCTAGACCCTGGTTTCACATCAATGGTAAAGAGATACTGCAACTTTAGAAGATAGTTCTTTCTTACCTTATTCAAAAACCTGAAATCATAAAAATGTTACAGTTATTAAGTAATAGCTTTATGGATGGCCCTACCCTTCATGAATGATCAGTCCTATTTGTTTTGCCATTTCCTCAGAAACTCCCATACTAGGCACTGAGGATACAAAGGGGAATAACCCGGGGACCCTTAGGAAATATGTAATGGTGGAGATGGATGTTACCGCTACTTGCCTTCAACAGAACGTGGTGAGTGCAGCCAACAGCATGCACCTGTGTCAGGAGCTGCCTGGGTTCCATTTCCAGATGCGGCTCTGCGAGAGGCAAATGGTAAGAGGCTTCACCTTCTGACAGACATTACATCTAGTCACAGTGATGGCGGGAAGGAAATGGGAGGCAACGGAGGTGCACGAGAGATCTCAGGCAGCTGGGATGGCAGTGGTAGAACCGAGCATGGGTTGACAGGAAGTCTGGCGTGATGGGACGTTATCTTGGCCCCCTAGCTAGAGACTGGAGCCATGTCTCTGGGACCATGTGATAGGCCAGCCTAAGAAGCTGGATGATAAAGCCTCCATCCCAGAAACATTTGTTTACACACACACACACACACACACACACACACACACACACACACACACACACACCCCTCACAATTCAGAAAACCATTAAGGAAAACAAACCAGCCAAGAGGCTGTCACCACTTCCTTGGAGACCAGTAAAAAGGTTTTTGTTATAAGGAAGTGATGTGTGAGGCAGGCCTGACGGCCACATTGTTCAAATGCGTGGGTGGGGAAGCAAGAAAGTGTGGCTGGCTGGATACAGGAACTGGAGACCGAGAGTACTGTAACAGAGCTCAGAGATTGGATTCGAGTGAAGAAATGGACTCTAAAATCTTGCCACAGTTCTTGGCCCCAAGAAACTTCTAAGTCAGCCCGGTAAACGTGTTTAGTGAGTATACACCAAGGAAGAAGGTTGACAAAAGAGAGCAAGAGAGTTGTTCTTCTCCATAAACAAAACTGAAATGTTCCATCAGTTGTGGTCGGCACCTGCGTTAAACAAAACAAACCCTCTGAACAGAGTTCTGTGGCTTCACTTTACAAGTAAGCGTTTGTCGCACTCTGTGCCCTAATGAAGTGGGTGAAAAAGGTTCAGAGACTCAGACTGTTGGCTTGAAGCTGTCATATGGAAAAAAAAAACTTCATTTTGATTAATATAATTGAAGTGTTAAGTATGTATCTGCTAAATTGCAATCAAATCAGTGAAATGTTATTCATTTTTTAAATGAATCTGTCAGAAGTTTTTATGAGTATTCTGCCAACAGTGAATCGGATTTGCACAACTTAACTGCAGATATTACTATTTTATAAATGGGTAAACTGAGAAGTTGAAAATGCAACCTCTTCCTGAGAAAGTCAATAGTTTGACTTGCAAATAGACCTCCAAGGTCCCCAGTAAGCCAAAGCATGTTGTCTCTGGTGACTCCTTTGCAAAGTGGAACTGATTTAATTAAGGCTCTAAATCAACGTCTTGAGAGGCACCCAGGTAGGAAATGAAAAATTCACTGGCTTTATTGTGTCCTGAGTCACTACGAGCATAAGGACCAACTGAAAACATCTTGCAACCCTCAGTGGGGTTTATTCTGAGGAGATAAAACATGGTTCCAAGCATAGCCAGTTAATAAAGAGTGCATGCCCAGTCCCCATTGTTCCAGGACCAGATGCTCTGGGTTTATGGCCTTCATCTCTTCCCGTCGTTTCTGCCACCCACCGTTCCTCACTCTCCTCATCAGAATCCTCACTTCTACCCTTCTTGCCATCCAGTCTTTGAAAGTCTTTACATCAAAACAGTTGAAGACTGGGAGAAAATGCTTCGCTACAGTAAGCTTTTCCCATATACCAGGAAGAGAAGAGTGAAAGGGGGCCAGGCGTGGGAGTATACACCCATAAAACCAGTGATCCAGAGGCAGAGACAGGAGGATTGTCATAAGTTGGATGTTATCTGAATCTACAATCAGTTGCAGGACCACCCAAGGCTATATATATAAGATGATCTTGTCTTTAGAAAAGGAAGAAAGAAAAAAGACAATGATGAAACACAATAGTCATGGCCTGCCTTCCTCTTTGTAAGAGTGAAGTAGGAGTCCAGACAATGCCTACAGTAAGTACAATGTGTGCTGTGAAAGCCAGAATGCAGGGTCCTGGGAAGCAAACAGTGGATACCCAAGCTAGTCCTACTGAGAGGGATGTTGAGTGTCGGAAGACTTTTGAGAGGACTATTTTCCTCCGTTATCAGAAGTAGAAAAAAAAGAAAACAGTAATTAAACACAAACATTTTGACCAAGGTTCTGACCCCAGCTACTCATGGGGGACCCCCTGAAGAATGCCAATGTGAAATATCCGAGGCCTAAAGCACTGTGTAAGAGCTATAAGTGGTAGAGCCCAGACACCAGTGTTCTCTCCAAGGTCCCTATGTGATCCTGTGTGCAGGCTGGTTAGGTCTACCATAGACTAAAGCAATGGGTAAGAACTCTAAATGGAGTGGAGATGAGTAGTCGCTCTGGGTAATACATTTCCTCTTGAGAATGTTCCTAGAATCCTCAAAACCTCTGCAATCATTCAGTTGCTTAAACTACAAACAAAACCAGTGAGAGAGATGGCGGGGCGGGGGGGGGGGGGGGGGGGGGGGAGGAGTGAGAAGAGGACCAATCACTGCACAGTGTGACAAGCAGTGGATTTAAAGACCACAAACAACCGAATAATACATCATTGTTTTCATGCAACTGCACGTTTTCCCTCACTCCTCGTGTAAATGTTTTATTCTATTGAGGTAACTACTTCACATTTTTAATGGAAGGCCTTAATTATGATATCAAGCACAGATGCGACAACTCCACTTAGAGGGGAGGTTTGGAATTTTGTTTGGTAACCCTGTGTTTTGTTTTGTTTTTTACAGCGAAGCCTCTCCACAATAAAAACGGCACTGCTGAATACAGCGAGGCTACTGTAGAGTTCGTTTTTCACTGAATAACAAGGAAAGGCGAACAGTCAGAGACACTACTCTGTGTCTACGAGTTACTGTAGGGTCACTTTAAAATACACTGTTTATACAGCCCTCACAGCTCTCAGCAGATGGGTAAAGAGGCCTCAGCTCTAAGAGTAAAGGGCTGTGTCTGCGTCACGCAGGAACATGTCTGGAGAACTGCTGGTCACCAATACCCACGTGCTCTCCTGGCACATTCCATCTCCCTAAGCAGGGGGGGTCGAGCAGTTCTGTCTCTTAATGGATGAGACAATGCTGTGAGCTTCTAGATAGGAGGTACTGCTATGGTTTTCAGCCTGAATGTAGAGGTTAGCTTTGGCTAAATTCCAACTTTCCAGAAAAAAAAATAACCTTTGCTTCTTAGTTGTCAAGTGACTTTTAATGAATAGCTCTTGAAATATGATCATCGAAGTGTTCACAATTTGCAAACATGTTGCAAGATTCAGAAAGGGAAAATATTAATCTATTGGGTATTCAAAAATCCCAAAGAAATATAGCACAGAGGGGCAGAATATCAATTCATGTAAGAAGACATCGGAGTAACAAACCTACTTTGTGAGTTTTAGAGCTGTTTCTAGGGACTACCAATAAATCCTGAAACAGTTGAAATAAGGAAAGATCACAGGGTGAGGGGATAGGGAGGTGGTTCCATGGGTAATAGTGATTGCTCTGTAAACATGGAGACCTCCGTTCAAATTCCTAGCAACCATGTAACAGCCAGCCATAGCTGCGCATGCCTATAGCCCTAGCACTGAGGAATGGGACCTAGGCATGAAGACAGGGAAACCCTGAGAGCCAACTGGCCAGCCAGCCTAGAGTAACTGTATGTTTTCAGTTTAGTGAGACCTTGTCTCAAGCCAATAAGGCTGAGGACAATGAGGAAGGATACCTGATATCCACTCTGTCCTCCATATGGGTATGCACCTGCACACATGTGAGAATACACCTTACACACACACACACACACACACACACACACACACACACACACACATTTATAGGGCAGAGCTTATTCCAACAATATTGAGTATTATTAGTTGTTGGATATCTCACAGAGGAAAACAAACTATCCAGTCTATTTAAAGGCATGTCCATTAACTGTACCCTTAAATTGATTGTGAGAAATTTATATGCTTTATGGAGTATTCTTTCAGCCACAATGAGAAGGGGACACACATAGAATAATAATAATAAATAGTTTTCAGCTATGACAATTGTTTGGATGCCAAAATAAGTAAGGCACTACACACTGACATAATCCAAAAATCCAAAATCTGACCTTTTCCTGAATGCCAATATGATACCAGAGAGAGAATATGCCACATCCGGCTTTCTAGGATAGGTAGAAGTTACAAATTCAGATACACTAAAAATTTGTAAGAATTACATTCAGGCTGTACAGGCATTTACGAAACCTAAAGAGTTTGATTTATAAACTTGAGTCCCATCATGAAGATCTCATTATGTATATTAAAATAGTCCAAACATTTTTTGAAAACTCTGGTTAGCAAACTAGTGGGAACTCATGAAATTTGGATCAACAGCTGTGGAGCCTGCGTAGGACTGGACTAGGCCCTCTGCATAGTGAGACAGTTGTGTAGCACGATCTGTTTAAGGGGCCCCCTGGCAGTAGGATCAGGATCCATCCCTGGTGCATGAGCTGGCTTTTTGGAGCCCTCTTCTATGATGGGACACCTTGCACAGCCTTGAGACAGGGGGAGGGGCTTGGACCTACCTCTACTAAATGTACCTCCCCATGGGAGGCCTTACCTTCTTGTAGGAAGGAATGGGGGGTGAGTTGGGTGGGGAAGGCTAGAGGGGCAGGAGGAGGGAAGAGGGGGATCTTTGGTGTGTAAAATGAATAAAAATGTTTTTTCTTAATTAAAAACAGAAGAAACTCTGGTTAGGAAGTGTATGGGGACGTGTGGGAGTGGGAGAAGGACAGGAGGGTAACCAGGAAGAAAATGATGACATCATATACATGAATGAAAATATTACAGTGAAACTGTTCTTATGCATGATTAACATATGCTAATGAAACAATTCAAAATGAACTGAGTCTCTAGGGCTAACATGTGAGTTACCCATAATACTTGCTCTTGTAAGTTAAGCTGGCATCTCTGAGCCTTGGATTCCTCACCTGTGAAATGGGCCTGAAAACCAAATCAAAGGGATGCTTACAAGGATTACTGATAACAAATGTTAATCTCATAGCACAAAAATAATTAGTTTGAGAACTCTGACACATTCCTGGCCCCAAGCCATTTCAGATAAGGAGTTTCCAACTTGAATGGGCCAAGTTTGGGGTAAATGTCTGGCCAATTTATTCTCCATTACATACTCTTAGTATCTGTGGAGATAGGAAATGAAGTCTCAGTCCTGTCTCCCTCTGGGGCTTTCAAAGAGGAAACAGACATTTCTTGCTCACAATTCTAAAAAACAGGAGCTAGGGAGATGGGGAGACATGGTTTTCTTTCTTAGGAATCACATGACAGACTCAAAAAGGCAGCTTTTCTTCCCTTTCTAGGAATGTCTTCCTCCTTCCTCCCCAAAGGACAAGCCAGGTGCATGAGAAAGCAGGCACACAGCACAGAGCACAGCATAGGCCTGTCACTGGTGAAGGATCAGCCAGGCTTCTTGGTAGCAAGACATAAAACTCATAAGATCTGCTTATCTCCAGAGAAAGAGAACTTTCCGAGATGGTATGCAGATTCCTGAAGGATAATACAAAGCAACTCATGGTTTCTCTTTCCTTTGCTTTCTTCTACTGAGCAGACTCAATGAGTGACATAGTCATCTAGTCTATGTATCTGGCCTTATGTTGAGGTCCTTAAACCATCTGGAGTTGAGTTTTGTACAGGGTGATAAATATGGATCTATTTGAATGCTTCTACATGCAGCAATCCAATTTGACCATTTGCTGAAGATGCTGATTATTTCCAGTGTTTATTTCTGGCTTATTTATTTAAAAAAAAAATCTGATGTTTGTAGGTGTGTGAATTTATGTCTGGGTCTCCCAACTGATTCAGTTCTATTGATCAATTTGTCTGTTTTTATACAATACTTTGCTGTTTTTATTACTCTAGCTCCAAGAGCAATGTTTTACTACCTATTTTCTTCCTAAAAGCTTCTCAGGTGATCTCTTTGTGGGGACTTTTGGTGAAGAACACTTTTATCAAAGATACCTTAGTAAGGGACAGATTTGGAGACACTTGCAGACATACTCACACAGAGTGGAGGGTGTCGGAGGCAGAGGAGCTATGCTTTGGAGCACATACCCACAGCTACCGCATCTCCCAAATCATCGTCTTTGCCAACAACTGACGAAGTGGAGCCCTGTGACAGACAACCTCTAGAGATAAAGAAGGAAACCCTTTGCTAGAGGGTGTATCTTTTTTCTTTCATTCATTTTCATTCTTTCTGCCTAACAGGTATTCAGTGTTTGGAGGTATGGCAGCCATCTTGGTTCTCTGAGGATACAAGTCAAAACCTGAGGAGTATGGAACAGAAAACTGTAAGGCCCGTGGTCTGAGGTCACCACTGAGCTACGACTCACACTTGAGCTATTTACCTCGGATTTCATGTTGTCTGAGTTGTACAACCTGTGCCATATTTAAGTTTCTAAGTAGGGGATTTTGTCACCCATAACTGAATGCAATCTTAGCTGTGAAGTGTTGTATGCTTCACCGGGAGAAACAGTGATGCTAGAATGAATGTAAGACAACTCCTGGGCTGGCAAGGTGGCTCAGAGGATAAATATGCTTGCTGCTAAACCCAACAGTGTGAGTTTGATCCCCAAGACCCTTTAATGAAAGGAGAAAACCAACTCCTTGCAAATCATCCTCTGACACACACAAACACAAACACACGCACGCGCACACACACACAAAATGAATAAAGTAACAAAACAATGTTTTTAAAAGACATCTTGATTTTCATTAAGAAATGGACCACAGGGAAGAATGGCTGAACTAGGGAAATCCAGTCACAGACTGGGAGATTAGCTGTATAAGGTATCCAAGGAAAGGTTCATGGAAAGACAGTGTTTGGAGTAAATACTGCAATAGAAATGGATGTAGGTTTTTTGTTTTTGTTTTGTTTTACATAAGTAATGGACAGAAGCCTGCCCTTTGTCTTAGTTCAGGTTACTATTACTATGATGAAACATCATGATCAAAAGCGAGCTGGGGAGGAAAAGGTTTATTTGGCTTATGCTTCCACATCATAGTCCATCATTGAAGGAAGAAATTAGGACAGGAACTCAAATCAAGTAGGGCAGGAACCTGAAGGCAAGAGTTGATGCAAAAGCTATTGAGCGGGTCTGCTTACCAGGTTGCTCCTCATGCCTTGCTAAGTCTGCTTTCTTATAGAACCCATGACCTGCTCAGGCATGGCCCTACACACAATGGACTCGGACCTCTCACATTAATCACTAGTTAAGAAAATGCCCTAGGCTGGGCAGTGGTGGTGCACACCTTTAATCTCAGCACTTGGGAGGCAGAGCCAGGTGGATCTCTGTGAGTTCAAGGCCAGCCTGGTCTATAGAATGAGATCCAGGACAGGCATGGAGACATTTTCTTAATTAAGGGTCCCCCCTCTCAGGTGATTCTAGCTTGTGTTAAGTAACACTAGCCAGCACAATGGACAACTTACTAATCAACACACAAATATCTCTCTGTTAGGCAATAACCTTTCCTTTCTTGTTCTTCCCCAAGATCACACGTTAACATTGACATTTTATGAACTTAAAAAGTCCCCCAGTCTTTAAAAGTTCAATAGTTAACTTAAAATTAAAAATTTAATCTCTTCAAAATATCCAGTCTCTTTTTAAAAAAAAGTCCAAAGTCTTTAAAAGTTAGTGTCTCTGCTGTGGGCTCCTATAAAATAAAAAATAAATAAATAAGTTAAATGCTTTCTTACTCTAAGTGGGAAGAACTGGGGCACAGTTACAATCTGAAACAAAGCAAAACTAAAATCTACCTGCAAAAAACTGAGTATCCAATGTCTGGGAATCCACTCACTGTCTTCTGGGCTCCTCCAAAGGGCTTGAGTCGCTGCTTTGGTTCCATCCTCTGCAGCACACACCACTTGTCTCCTCAGCTCCAACTGGCTCCACTCTACTGCCGCTGCTGTTCTTGGTGGTTACCCCATGGAACTGGCATCTCCAGAATTCTGGAGTTTCTTTCTGCAGCTGGGCCGCCCTTTCACCAATAGCCTCCCTTATTCTCTTTACATGGTGCCAAGCCTCAGCTTCTCTCTCCTTGGCCCCTTCATGCCTTCAAAACCAGTACTACCTGGGTGACTCTTAGATTATCAAGTTCAGCTGCCAGTACAAGAGTCTAGCTTGCGTCTAGTTGACATAAAACTATCCAGTACACTCTGTGATGTACTGATGGTATAGAATTTCTTCTAAGGGGTATTGCGAGTGGCCATGTCAGAGGAGAAGCAGGTGGCAATTGAAGTTCAAGGTGTCAACCACCAGGAGGAAACTCCCTGATGGGTGCAACTCTGATAGGCAGGGCCCTCAGACCCCAGACCCCAGAATGTCTTTTGCTTCTGCTGTGCCTTTACATGTTTGCTGCTGCCATCTTTCTCTGGTATATGGGATGGTGTGAATGGATGTGGGGAGATCCCTACTGCCTATAATGTAGTGTGTTTACCTCATGGAAACATCCTCATCCTACTGGGCATTTTTTACCTGTGGATTATAATGAAGATGATTTTTTTTCCCTAAGATGTACTGTCTAACTGATAATAATAATGTTAGTTTAAATAGAGTTTTGATGTTAAAAAATAAAGCAGGGAAGTGTCACACAGCTAGAACACACGAGTTTCTATTGAGTTTCTATAGAACACACGCTTTATAGACTGTGGCTTAGGTTAATGATTAAGAAAAACAGTTGAGTCCTGGTAGCCCAGCTAGCTTAAATTTGTTTAACCTTAATATTGGGAGATGTGTTCACAGGTTTGAGAGTGCATCATAGCTGAAACAAAGGCTTGAAAATAACTTAAAGTTAGACTAAGTTGTTTTCATCAAATAGCTTTGAGGTAAAAAACCCAAGAAGGTAATCTAAAATTTTAGAAAGGCACAGAGTTGAGTGAGGAACTCTTTAAGGTCAGGGAACAAGAACAAAGCAGCCCAATTATCATTAGCTGACGTGCCTTTCTAGCTGGGATTGGTTGATGACCAAAGGTGATGATTAATTCCTTGTATCCATTTTTGCCCTCTATCTCTTGATATAAAAAAACTATTGATGAGTGGGTATACATCTTAAAGATTCAAAGTAGAGCTGACTGATTTTTTTTCATATATAAAAGTTTAGATTTGTGATTCCTTTAAGATTCCTTAAAAGATTACCTTTCAAGATAAGTAATAAAGTAATTGGCCCTTTCTTTGTAACTGCAAAGCGCAGCCTGCCAGTAAAAGACCTGACTGAGAAGAATATCTTGTTTGCCTACATGGTTAATCTATAATAGATTGCTTGGGTATGAAAGTATGTGGGTTCTTGGGATAATTTGTTTTTCACTTGTAATATGTAAAATGTTTAATCATTAAGAGATATGGAAAACATGCTGTTTTTTGCTTGTATTCATTGTAATCATTCACTTGGAAAAACAGAATGTAGCCACATTGTAATTTTTATACTGCCTGAAAGATTTTCCTGGGGTATATAAGCTATGAGGGAAAGAATAAAGATAGAGTTAAAATGAGTTAGAAGGAACACATCAAGAGAAACAGAAGAGACATTTCTGGATAGAGATAAGAAAAGAGAATGGAGAATACAAAAGAAGGCTAAAGGAAAGGTCTGAAGGAAACCATCAAGAGAGAGTCTTTTCCCCTAGACCCCTCAGATAGAAAAGCCTAGTATGCATTGATTCTGTGGATTTACCTTTGAGCCCTATGCTGTTGGAGGCTGCGGCCCCCCGCCCCCCGCAGGGTATGATTTGAGAATTGCCTGGAGCTCAGAATTACATGTTTGCTCATAGGATCCCTGTGGTGGTGTGAATAGGTATAACCCCCACAGATTCATATGTTTGAATGCTTGGTCATAGGAAATGGCATTATTAGGAAGTATGACCTTGTTGGAGTAAGTGAGACCTTGTTGTTGGAGTAGGTGTGGCCTTGTTGGAGTAGGTGTGGCCTTGTTGGAGGAAGTTTGTCACTAGGGTGGGCTTTGAGGTCTAAATTGCTCAAGCCAGGCCTAATGTGACAGTCTCTTCCTACTTCCTGCACATCTAGGTGTAGAACTCTCAGCTACCTCTTCCGTACCATGTCCACCTGCATGTCTCCATGCTTCTTGCCATGACAATAATGGACTAACCTCTGAAATTGTAAGCCAGCCCCATTAAGTTTTTTTCCTTTATAAGAATTGCCACGTTTGCCAGGCAGCAGTGGCGCACACCTTTAATCCCAGCACTCAGGAGGCAGAGCCAGGAGGATCTCTGTGAGTTCGAGGCCAGCCTGGTCTACAGAGTGAGATCCAGGAAAGGCGCAAAGCTACACAGAGAAACCCTGTCTTGAAAAACAAAACAAAACAAAAAACCAAAACAAAACAAAAATAGAATTGCCATGGTCACCGGGCAATGGTGGCGCACGCCTTTAATCTCAGCACTTGGGAGACAGAGGCAGGCGGATCTCTGTGTTTGAGACCAGCCTGGTCTACAGAGCGAGTTCGAGGACAGGGCTATTACACAGAGAAACCCTGTCTGGGGTGGGGGGAGAATTGCCATGGTCATGGTGTCTCTTCAGAGCAATATAAATCTTAACTAAGATAATTCCCATGGTCAAGAGTCCCAGAAACTTCAAAATTTAGAGAGTGAAAGATGTGGGAAAAGTCTCTGTCTCATTGAAATGCTTCTTAATACCTTTGAATAAAATGATATTTCTTTTTTGTTTTTAGTTAAGGCAATATGGAAAGAATGGACTGGAAATAAATAAAGATAATTCTAGGTTTTCTCACATAATTGGAGCAAAGAATTATGGCGCTGTCTATAACTCAGTAATACTGAAATCCTAACATCACTATCTCTAATATCTGGTGTCTTTCTGAATTGCTCTCCATCTTATTTTTCTAAAACACAGTCTCTCACTGGAGCTGGGGCTCATTGATTCAGTTAGACTAGTTGACTAGCAAGTTCCAGTGATGAACATCTACCTCCCAGTGCTAGAATTACTCCTGCATACTGATACACCCTAAGTTTTTGCACCTAAGTTCTGGGATTCCAATTCAGGTTGTCATGCTAGTGTGCCAAGCATTTTTCCAACTGAGCCAACTCCCAGGACCCCACAGTTGATTTTCTAAGACTGAAATAAACACCAGGCAGTAATCATATGGACATGTTAGGGACAATTCCTTGAGGGTAAACATGATTAAACATGAGGATGAAAGAGGGCAGGTAGGCTTATCCAAAATATCCAAGAGCCCATAAAAGAGGTATAAGGCCCTGCTGTACTTGAATACTACTAAGAGATAACACCCAGTCTGGCAAGGTCTTCAGATGAAACCCATCAGGTGACAGGTGAATACAAGTGCAGATATGCTGTCCCTTGCGCCCATCACAGACCAAGTTCTGGAGCACAAATTCAATAATAACTGGACGCAGGACAGCAGTTTGCTGTGTGTACCTGTGACCACTAAAATGTCCTTTACCACTGTGGTGATTACTGTACCTCAGCTCTCACTCATAAAAGTCAGTTTCCTGTTACCTTCTCTCTTTGCTTCTTTGAGGAGTACTCACAGGAGTCTCGTGGGAGTCTGTACCTTCCTGGGAGTGTGTGTTTAGAAGAGAGCTCAGATACTTAACAGCTCAAAGAGTAAGAGCTTTGATGGGTAATGATGTATAAAATCCTCAGTATTTGCTTATACACTCATTTCTTGATTGTAGTATAATGGATTATCTAATTTTCAGATTATCCATGCTCGCTGTCTCTGTTTTCAAAAGGACCATTTCAGCAGAGGCAAGAAAAAGAGATACATTTTTTGGAAGCTGGCTCTTCAATTAGTTAGCAGTTATATTGTATAGAACGGAATTTTTACGTATGCCAATAGCTAAAGCTCTCTTGAAAATATTAGCAACAGCTATCTGCTTCCTTATCTGCACTGAAACTGAAAAAGTATTTTTTAAAGCATATTGATAAAATGCATAGGCTTTTTCACACTTGTGTGTATGTGTTTTATGTACATGTGTGTGCATTCATGAATACTCACGTGGAGGCCAGAATCAAATACTAAATGTCCTCTTCTGTTGCTCTGCACTTTGTTTTGTTTATTTTTTATTTGTTTTTATTTCATGTGCATTGGTGTTTTGACTGCAGGTATGTGCATGTGATGGTGTTGGATCCTCTGAAACCGGTGTTACAGACAGTTGTGAGCAGCTATGAAGATGCTGGGAATTGAACCCGGGTCCTCTGGAAAAACAGCCAGGGCTCTTAACCACTGAGCCGTCTCTCCAGCCCCCTGCACTGGGTTTTATAAGACAGTCTTTCACTAAGCATGGAGCTTACTGATTGGCTAGGCTGGCTGTCAGTCAGCACCTAGGATTTGCCAGACTCTGCCTCCAAGTGCTGATCTCACAGGTCTGAGCAGCCACGCCCACCCTTGACATAGGTGCTGAGGATCTGAACTCTGATCATTGTGTTTGCACAGAAAACTCTACACACAGAGGCGTCTCCTCCTCCTCCTTCCCTTTTTGTGAAACAAGGACTCACTATGTAGTCAGCTGCCCTTGACCTCAGGCTGGCCTTAAACTTGAAATTCTCTCATCTCAGCCTCTCAAGTGCTAAAATACGTGTGGGTAATCTTTAAAATACACAAAGTTATTTGTGTACAGCACACGACATGAACAGTTGTTAAGAATGCAGTAGAGTTGAGCCTTACTTAGACAATGACCTAGGCATTAGAATGATCAGGGTTAAAAGCTGTTGGCAGTAAGCTTGAGGTGAAACTTCTTCCCACAATGGTTTCTCAGGCAATTTCATTCACAGCCAAGGCACAGGTTTGTTGCATCTTTTAAGCAAGTTCCCCCCCCTCTCCTGAAGATTTGTTTTCTGTCAGATCTCATGAAATTAATATGAAATTAATATTCTTCTTTGCTTTCTGACTGGAGCCTCAGCATTTCCACTTAGATGCCCCAATATCCACCACATCTAGAGCCAAAGCCAGGAACTTTCTTCAAAGCTTGCTTCAGGTCTCTTCCACAGTGAATGACAGCTCCACACATCTTTCTGATCACATCAGACATCTAAGAAATTGTCTATTCCCCAGTCTCCCCTACTCAGTTCTATGTATGTTCCTCCCAACATATAGCTGGAATCATTTCACACTTCCTGTGCCCTGAATACAGAATGCAGACTCTGAGGTGGACATCACAAACTTGAGCTTTGCCTTGGTGTAAGACTTGTCGCAAGTCTCTCTGCCCTAGGCCCTCTATCCCACGTGACTTCCTCTCTATTCTACCAAGATATGCTGCTAGCTGCTTGCACATCATTTGTCCACACATGGTCTTCTTAGAGTTCTTCTGTATGCACAGAGGAGGTCTCTCACATGAAATTTTATAAAGACAACATTATTTATTGACAAAATATGAATTATATCTAGAAAAGCAAGCCAACCATAACCAATTCAGTAGGAAGTTAATTTAAAGACTGGAACACAGACATTTTTGTATGCCATAGCCAGCAAGAATCTGCAGCAATCTTTCATCTACTAAGGTGTGGCAGGCTGTAGCTTTCAGATATGTAGCTTCACATTTTAGACCCAAATTCTGAAACGCGCAAGTTATCCATTATGGAAATGGTCTAGCCTGTACAACAGAAGATTGGTGGGAAAGCTGTCAGCACAGGAGTCCCAGAAGACCATAGCTCCCAAGCAACTGAAGGGAAATGGAGACATGAGAAAGCCTGACAGTACCCTAGAGCTTTGTGTCTTTCAAACAGGATATCTTGTGGGACCTTTACATATTTTAGTACTTCCCCCAAAGCTATTCTTTTAAGAGATGTGAATCTTGGTGACTTTTCAACTCAGAATAATCTGGGGGCTGTGAATTCTTGGACAGAACTGTTATTGAGGAGTCTGGACATATTTTCCAAATGTACGTTTTTATTTCCCCTCAAAACAAAGCAAAATGTACAGGTGAGATGCAAAAATAATGGTGAAATTGCCACATAGAGCGGAACTGAATCACCAATCAAAAGCCACCACAACCAAGGGAGAAGGAAAGCGTGTCACCTTGTCTTTGAATGTGCTGACTCCTTCATGTAAGCCAAGCAAGTGTTTCTGGCTTTGGTCCCTAAGACACTCCTTGTCTACTTTTTTTTCTTAGATGTACCCATTTTATTTTTATGTTTATCAGTGGTTTACCTGTTTTATAGATGGTTGTGAGCCGCCATGTTGGTCCTGGGAACTGAACCGGTCCTCTGCAAGAGCAACAAATGCTCTCAACTACTGAGCCTTCTTCTCTCCAGTGCTCCCATTTAAGGTTTATTTGTTTTTTTATTTTATGGTATGAGTGTTGGCTTGCATGTGCGCATATGAACTAAATGTACCTGGTGTCCTCGTGGCCAGAGAGTGTGTTCAATCACCCTGAAACTGGAATTACAAGTGGTTGTGAGCCACCATGTGGGTGCAAGGATGTCAACAAAGGTCCTCTACAAGAGTAGTAAGTGTTTTTTAACCAGTAAGTCATCTCTCAAGCCCTAGTCCCTAATACTCCTTGAAAATAAATTTATTTTTAATTTTGCATGTATGCAATCTCTCTCTCTCTCTCTCTCTCTCTCTCTCTCTCTCTCTCTCTCTCTCTGTATACCATGAGTGTGCTGGTACCTCTGGAGGCTGGAAAAGGACATTTGAGCCTCTGAATCTGAATTACAGACAACTGTGAGCCCTTCAACTAATGTGAGTTCTGGGAACCGAAATCAGACTCTTTGCAAGAGCAGCAAGCCCTCTTAACCCCTGAACCATCTCTCCAGCCCTGGTTTCTCATCCCAAAGACTCAGTTTTAATTCTTCTGATGTTAGACCAAGGTAAGCCTCCACTCTGGATGGCAAGAGATTTTCAGCAAGATCTTCTCATTATGGAAAGACTTCCCTAATGTGGCAAAGGAAAATGCCTCTGTCTCACCCTGGTGTTGTTCCTCTGATCAACAGTTCCTTGTGTGTTCTGATCCCTATTCCTTCCCCAGGATGAACAGAAATAATAATTCTCAGTCACCCTTCTGTGCAGTTGTTCTGTGTTGACTCAAGGGCAATGTCTCAGGGGCTACATTTCCTTAGTAATGGTTTCTGCAGGGATTTCTATGATGACAGAAATGGAAAAGCTAAGTCCTTGTTAAATGGGCTCTTAAAATTCTGCTTGAGGTCTCGTGACCTCAAAAAATGTCTGTCTTTCTTTTCTATCTACATATAAGTTAGCATATTTTGGGGGGCTCTGCAGCTCTGAGTGATGGACAACCCATGAGAGAATTTTACATTAGCCTCTGGCGCTTGGATAGTACTGTAGCTTCCTCGTTTGTTTACTGTGAATAAAATGCTCCAATTTCCCAGAATCATGAATTTTATTATACTTGGTTTCTAACATATTTATATCACATCACATTTGTTCTCTAGTCTCCAACCAAAATAACCTAGAGTTTTCTTTTTCTTTTTCATCATTCATATACAAATACGGACACTGTCATCTCTTTATCACTGAAATAATTGAATTTATAATGTTCAAGAGTCCACCGCTTGCTCTCCAGCTGTGCCGCCTCCCGTGACAGTGGTGATTCACACAGCCGTGGTGGCATCCCTGCCTTCCTGGGCGCACAGATGGCTAATTAATCTGGAATTCTGGAGGAGAAGATAGTTTTGTACTGTCTGGGAATTGTGTTTACCCTCTCCGAGCTCTGCCTCTTGGCATGGGTTTCTTACACCTAACATCCTTCCTTTGTGTGGGATGGTCGTCATTATGCAGTTAGGTAAGAAAACATTCTTCACATTAGCTTTTCCCCTAAAAGCCAACTGCCTAGTATGTTAAAGATCAAGGTATATAAAGCTGTGTTAAAGGAGCAAAGGGGCTGGATGTGTTGGCACATGCCTGTGATTCAAACACTTGGAAAACTGAGGCAGGGGAATTATGAAGTTGAGGGCCATCCTGGACCACATAGCAAGGTACTATTGTAGAAAAAAAAAAAAAAGAGTAGGTATAAAGAACTTATTGCTCGTTTTTCTCTGCAATTAACCAATCAACCCATTGTCTCTTTTGTAAGCATCTCAAAATAAACCTGTGATTAAACTCTATGCTAATTTGAATATTCAACTTCCTAAAAAAAAAAAAAAGGTATTTATTAGCTTTATGGCAGAGCCAGAAAGAGTCCCAGTCACAGCCTGAGGACATCTCTCTGGTAACTCTGGTTCTACAACCTAACAATGTCTTCACTTTTTCAGTCTTGGAGACTTACGGAGATTATTCATTGGCCAAGGCTTTGGATTACCATGGGAGCATCCTGAAAGAATGACCTGGCCAGAAGCCTGCACTGTCCTGCATGAGGTGCTTTGTGAGTTTTCTTAGGATCACTAACTCGAGTCAGAGAGGAAACAGATGCCAGCATTTCAGCTTGGCTTGGCCTGAACGGTCACAAAGGACTTCCGTGTTTTGTGTCTAATAGGCTTTGCTCTGAAAACCCTTGGCCATCGCGGCCTCAGTTCTGGTTCATGCCATGTGCCCTGCACAGCAGTTGTATTCGAGGGGAAACATCCCCCACTCTCCAGCTTGGTGACGTTGTCCTTAGATAACGCCCAAGCCTTTGTATTTGCAGAAAGGCCTTCTATTCACCAGGCAGATGACTCATTTAATTGGAGCAACTGGCAATTACAGCTATCTCAACACATCTCTTGAGGCTTTTCCATACAAGCACAGCCTACAGTCACCATTCTGCCTCCTCCCTTAGGACTGAGAAGGATAACTCTAAATAAGAAGACAGAAAGTTCATGACTTTAAACCAATAAATAAATAGATACAATATGGTGTTTAAAAAAAATACATCCATAAACATTCAGGAATTTGATGATCGGGATGTCAGCCCTTTTCCTTACGATAGAAAGAATATAAAATAAATAAAGGAAGTGGAAATATTTGGGAACGGTTAGGGTGAGGGAGGGAGTGCTCACACTTGAAGCGACTGGTCACAGGTAGAGATGTGCTCTCCTGGAGTCAGGAGCCAGGGTCTACTGCTCCTCTAACTCAGGGCTGAGCCAAATCATTAGCCAGTTCCATGTGTGGCCAGACAATGCCTGCCTCTCCACAGAGTGCAATGTGAGGGTGCGGCGTGAGTTTACTCAGGTGGGAGCGAGAAGCTGTCAGCAGCTGCAGAAGGTCAACATCACATATTCATTTTATTTTAAATAATTGATGATGTTTCCTGTCTCTGCTTACATAAATTGCTCTCAGGTGTTGGAAAATGGCTCAGTGAGCTGCCTTTTAATGTGTTTCTTTAGAAAGACAGTGTGGCTGCTCTTTGGAATTCAAAAAGCAATGTGTACGGTGCAGAACTTCCTAAGTGGGGGTTAATGAAAGGAAATTGAACGTGTGCATTGATGCTCTCCGCCACATGGAGAGGAAGAGCGAGCCAACCGCATTTTCATCCAATCCTGGTAGAGAACCATGTTTCCTCAGCCTCTCCTGGTCAGACCAAGGCTGGGGAAATCCATTCGATGGGTTCAGAGATATCTCTGACAATGAAGAATGAAATGTGTCATCCGTCCACCCACAGGAAGATGCTTTTCATGCTACACAACCCACCCGAAAGTAATCTCCTACAAGAAATTCAGTTCTTCTACCTGAACAGGGCCTTGTTCGTTTAAAAATTGATGAAATAGATGGAAAGTTCCTGTGATAATTCTTTTGTTTCCTATTGAACCGTTATCAGCTTTACTTAAAGCCATGTATTGAAAGGTGTTGCTTACCTTTAGCCACGGTTTTAATACATTAGACAAATGACAGAGATGACTCTAGGTCACATCCCTGTTCCCACACTATGCACGGATGCTTCTGTATGAATATTTACATAAAAGAAAACTTCTGAAATACACACTATAATGTATGCTTTCGGAGCAGACGCTAAGCGAGTTCTGATTTTGTAAACTCACAGTCATGCTGAGCATCAGGAACACGGGTGGCTTCTTAGGAAGGGCTGGTGGCTTTGGGGAATGTCGTGGAGGGATGTCATCTAAGCACGATGTGTGTGTCTAACCTTGGCAGTCTCAAGTCCCACGGCATAGGACTTTGGGGGAAATTCTTCTTTCCCTGAAAACCCATCTAGAAGGAAGAACCAGCGAGTCACCAATAGCACTTAAACTTCGGGTTCATATACCTTTCCAGTTCTCAGAAAGGCAACAGCAATCAGAAGAGCTGTGTTCCCAGTCATCTACGTTTCGACTCCTTGGGAAGCAAGTCACTGTAAAGCAAATTATTGTAAAGCACAAAGCAGGCGGTGACTTTGCACAGTTAATCTACAGAACTGTGTAATTCGAATCTGTACGACAAGGGCCATGTGCCCAACCTGCGCCTGCAATATTCAAAGACGTGGCTAGGCGCGAGGCTGAGTGCAGATAGAAGCACTTGCAGAGTCATCCAGTCAACACGCCAGCTGTTCAGCATTATTTACAATATATTGGCATCACCACTGACCTAAAGAGCTGAAGAAAATAACAGGCCATATTTTCAGCTTGGTAAAAGCCGGCAGTGGGGAGCCCTTTCGGAACAATTACAAGCATTTGCTGGGGAATGCATTTGCTGATTTAACAAACTGGAGAGGACAAATGTTTGACATGCTGTCGTAATGATGCTCAGACGCCTTTCTTGGTATCCGTTGATCTGAGATAATGCGTTCTTGCCCAATCATGCTACAAAGAAGCAGCGGAAATAAATAAATAAATAGATGTAATGTGATGCGTTCCCACAATAGCTGAGCTGCTGACTGCCCCTGACAGATGGAAAAAAAAAAAAGTCAATATGATGTCTGAGACGGCCCAGGCTCAGCACTGCAGAATAAATTACATGATTCGCCGAATGCTTGGGCCTCGCTCAGACATTCAAAAAAAAAAAAAAAAATTGGAAAGATAAAAGCTTGCATTGGCTTCAGATGATATTTACTGCTTGATGGATTTACTAGCAGCCCCAGTACAGCCGTAGTGTATTGAATTATTGGCCTCTATTTAGCTGTGTGTCCGTCGGCGCTCGAGTGTCCATTTAAGCATAAGTGAGCTGGAGGCTTGCCAAGCCCCTCTGAGGCTCTGGGTGCAGAAAACGACGCAAGCTAATGGCCACCAGCTTGAATAACAGGGAGTGTAAGGACATTGGGAGAGGCAACAAAGCCCAGCTACAAAGTACTTGCTTATCAATATTAATGCCAAAATAAATATTAATGGAGGCTACCCGGCATAGCAGTTTTGAATGTGCCTTGTTTTCTTTGTGTTTTAACACAAATGGCTGGAAATGACTGTGTGATTTCTCTCTCGTTCTCTCTTTCACACCTTCTTTCTTGCCTTGAATCTCAGAAGGAATTTGGAAAAGCCCATTAGCTTTACTTCCGCCGCCCGTCATCACAGCAGCAGGCTTTTCTAGAAGGTGAAGGAGGCAAATGAAATGCTGGCTTTAAGAGGTATGCCGCGTCCAATAAAATATATGATTAGAATAGCAATGTACAGTGGAGCAGCCATTGCCACGGATTCTGTATTGTGTTATGCTCAGGCCGTTCAATTGGGAAGTAGCGGTTTGTATAGAAAAATGTAGGGAAGCCTTATTAACGTAGCTTCACAAAAGAAGCTATCTACATAGGGGCAGACGGAGATAGGAACTCTGGACTTTCTGCTCACTTTTACTGCACACCCAAAACTTCTCCAAAAAGCACATTTTTTTTTTCAATGAAATGAAAGCTTGTAACACACAAAGGAGGTAGAGATGAGTTGGGGTGTAGCCAGGGAGGGCTGAGCAACAGGTCCATTACATTGTCGCTATCTACAGGCTCATATGCAGGTCACCCATGGGTTTCCCCAGTGTGTGCACCGTGGGAAAGAGAGGTTAACTGGGAAAGGCAACAGTCAAAGAGCCGGTTAGGGTCTGGCAATTATGTTCAGATACACTGCTGTTTATGAAAGATCAGGGGAGGGTGAATACACGATTCTCCAGCGAAATCCACAGAGACAGTGTGTTGTGTGGGCAAGGGCTCTTCCATTAGCAGCACAAAGGAGCCCAGTGCTCTGGGAGGGGCTCAAGGGAACACACCAGGTGACTGAAAGAGCAAGGTTGGGTTCACGGGGTCTCCATGCTCTCTGGCAGGAGCAAGTATAGCCATCCCGACTGAGAAAATGGCTGCAGCGGAACCACTCTGCTTTACTTTCCAGACAACCCTGAACAAATCCTTGAAATTTGCTTGGCACTATTCCTTACCTTACCCCATGAAAAACAGTTGAGGGAACTACCACAGCGGTAAGTGACTAGTTTAAAAGGCAAGGCATCAGGTGAGTGTGAGAAATTAAAGATATGCATGACCCCAACAATCTGAGTGCTTTCACGCTCCTATGCATACATTCTCTTCACGACACACTGACGCAGCCCAGCTCTGCCCATTTTGTAGAAGAAGAAAGTAAGGCATTGTTTCTTTTCCCAAGCCACAGGGACAGATCATGGGAACACTTAGAGTGGTCCTCCTGCCATTCCTCAAGTACCTCTTTGGGGCTATACAACTTAAACAATAATCACCACCCCGTCTTGGGGCCGCAGGAGTATTTGTGATCTAGTGGACTTGGTAGCCTACCATACACCTAAACTCAACTTGCTATGGACACTGTTAGGGTCCCCAGAGTCCATTGTCACTATCTATCAGATCTGTCCCTATGAGAGGATAGTGGATCCTGTAGTTTATGCATAGATGACCTGTGGATTGGGGAGACCAGGGCTCTGAGTGTCCAGGATGAAATTCTTCAGCTGCCTTTAGGCAAAGCCATCTTTAGGAGACTAGAGGGTAGGGGATGCCAGAGATGGATGATCTTGCCATTTTCTGCAGGGTGATACTCCCCCACAGCAGACAACACAACACCCAGCAACCATCTATTTCAGCATGACTGGGTCTGCCACAAGACACGCACATTCTTTGTACTGCTGTCCCAGAACAAAAGAATCCATAAGGCAAATGGAAATAATCACGGTAGCTCAGATTGACAATAATGGAGAGTAATTGTTATTTTCATCTTGGGGCTTGACATACATTATCTCCCTCCTCTGTCAGAATAGCATCACAGACTTGCTGGTATTGTTTCCAGTTTGCACAGAGAAGTGAATTGAGATTCCAGGAGGCTAAATCCTTGGTCAGGGTCACACAATGGCTAAGTCAGTGAGCTCAGCTTCAAAGCCCAGATTTTGCTAGTCTCAAAGCCAGGTTTTCTCCAGCAGGCCTGACGTTGTCTCTGGGGCAGCCCTGGGAAGTGTTGGCTCCACAATATAAGACAGTGGAAACATCCAGCCACCAACTTTTTCTAACCACACCTTCAGAAAGAAAAGATAAGCAGTACTGCTTCCTATAGCCTCATCAATTCTAATTTCTCTAAAAGTTTAAAGTTGGTCAGTGGCTTTTCTACTTAGAATAACTTAAGAACAGAGTGACCAGTATTTCAGGCCCCGCCCCACCAACGGCTATTGTACAGACTTGCATGCATTAATGAACCTTCCCATTCCTTATTAGACTCAAGTGCAAATAATGAGAATATCAGTGCTTTGTTTGCAAAGTTGTTATTAGTAATATGGAAGTCATATCCACAGTCTTGGCCCATAAACCTCAATACTTAGTGATTATGATTATTCATATCAAGATAATAAAACCCACTATTGACTTTGTAGCAATGTAACTATGGGGCATCTGCCAGCTAGTGCCCTATGATCTGGAGCGGATCTGGATAGACAGATGTATCTATGGTTCTTACTAAAAGTACCCAAAATGCTGTTGTTCGTGGCTAGAATAATCTTCGGACTATAAACATCTCAGAACTGCAAACACACATGGGATCCCGCCACCTTTCAACGGAATAAAAATGACTTTGAATCTGGCAATCTCTATGGCATCGACTGGATCTAAGAGACATCTTGTTTCATGGCCAGAGTGGCAGAAGTTCTGATGTGTATCTCTTATGGTCCCAAGGCTGAGCAAACAGACGCCCTCTGCAGATGAAAATCATAGCATCCCCGGGACACAAAGGACATCGTGCATCTCGGAAACAACGGGATGTCCTGCGGGAGCAAGTGTGTGTTGCCTCTGGATATAGCATGGAAAAGCCAGCTCTGCGTTCTATCTATGTGTGCATTTGTTCACTCTGAAGATCTGTGTTACTACTACAAGGGAGCTTGGCCTCCTGCAGAGGGACTAACTTAATCATTTTAATAAGCGCTTCTGAAAAAGCGAAGCACTGCATTGACAACCCACGCTTGGACTTCCCAAAATGAGCAACAGCAATATTGCCTTAATCCTGTGCTTTGAGTGTCTATTGTTCATACATATCTTTGACCAGTCAGCCTAGAACCTTCAGCTTCCTTTTTTTTTTTTTTTTTTTTTTTTAGCGCATCTGTGACAGGGGACTAAGGCTTCACCCTCAGCATCTGTGATGGTTGTGAAATCACCTATGCTGTCACTTACTATCAGTCACTTTAGAGACTCGAGCTCAGTTAGAGTGTACCTGTGATTAGAGTGAGCCCTAAATGTGCTAATGGGATCTAAGTTAATGGAGACACTAATTAGTCTTCTCTGTGATGAGCCCAGACACCTGTTTGATAACTAGCTGAGTCAAAAATAGATCCTAGAATATTAGCTAGAATAAGGTCATCGAGGTCAAATCCTCATCCTACACAGACATAACTTCAGCCACCAAGATGGGAATCAACTGTAGATGCCCTAAGTCAGAAGAAATGGTAAACTATTTTTTTAAAATAAATTGCTGTGCTTTGGATATTTAAAATCCAGACATAGAAGAATGAGTCAGGAGAACACAAATGGTCAACCTTCAGATTGAAGTGATTAATAGGAAGGCTCCCTTGGGATCAATCGATACTGGGGATCCTATTGTCTGGTGTATTTATTAACAACCTGGAAGATGGATAGAGTGACAAGTAGTTGAATTTGTCGATGACAAAATTGAAAGATTAAGGAAGATAGTGGATTACTGAAGAAAAATAACCCTAGAAAATCATGTATCAAAGTAAGATAAAAAAAATCGAAATGAAGAAGAAAGAACATGACCTGAATATACTGACACATCTTGTATTCTGAGAAGAAGAAGAAAGAGAAAGAAAAGAAAGAATGAGAGATGCAATATTAATTCAGGAAGAATCCTTTTTGAATATTCAAGAGCAGACTAAATTTGATTAAAGACTTTGAACATTGCTGTGAATAATTTTGTTAATCAGTCAGTACTAAATTAATAAGTACTCAATCTGGAATAGGAAAAAAAAAGTAAGCTAGCTCCAGCAATGCTGTGGTCAGATCATCCCAAGTCTCAGTGTCTGTTTCCTCTACTCTGTGACACTCTCCTGGAGCTTTCCACCACATGGGACTCTCTCAGACTCATCACATTTCCCTCCAGCTTCCCTAATTTGAGCCTAACCATGTGATATCTAGACCCAGATGTGGCTAAAAGCCTTCAGAGGTGTGCTCCTATTCATAACTTTTGTACATAAAACATTCTAAGGGATTTCGAACCAAGGGGTTGCATTGACTGTTTCATTGCTTTTAATATGAAATGTTCCCTACAAACTTCAGGGTGTAACTACATGTGAAATGTAAATCACGTATTTTGCTCCAGTGACCAAATATCTGAGAAAGTCGACTCAAAGGTGAGCGGATTTATTTTGACTCATGGTTTTAGAGGGTTTGATTCATTCATGGCTTTGTAGCTTCTGAATGAGCGAAGGTGAGGCAGAACATCATAGTAGGAGCAAATGGTGGCGTAGGTATGCTCACCTACGGCATGTAGGAGACAAGGTGTGGCAGGAACAAAATATACTCTCTATGGGCAAAGCCCAGTGACCTACTTCCTCCACCTGGGTGCCTCTTCTTCATGTCCTATCCCACAGTGAACTCATCATCAGGTTCCACTCATAAAGTTGACACAGTCATGACCCAGTTACCTCTCATTGGTGCCTCTTCAACACCAGAGTCTTTGAGTGGTCTTCAAATCTAAACCATAACATGGCCTAAGCTGTAGCCTTTGCCAATAGGGCAGGAGCACCCCTCTACTTTATTTACCCTGGGGACCATCAGGTTGGCAAGCCACTTTTCTTTCTGTGTTCCACTGTGTCACCGATGAAGCACAGTGGTGGCCCTATCACAGTCCCATGGGCTCCCACCATGGTATGTAAGGAGGCATTTGGGGTTTTAAGAAAATGTGACAGTCCAGAGGGAGAAGGTGATACGTCATAGGCAGGGTCCAGAAAGGAGTAGGGATCTCACACGTAATATCCACTTTTCAAAGGACCCATGACCCAGCTCCCCAGGCTTCTCTAGGTACAATGAGTCGGTGTGGCTTCTAATTGGTGACAGCCTGGATGGCCTGTGACGGCAAGGTCTCCATACTTTCTGGACAAAACCCATTCTTTTTTGACAAAAGATTAGGATCCATTACAAAGTAATTTAAGAACTTTAAGAACTGTGTGTGTGTGTGTGTGCATATTCACACACAAACACATATTGCCCATAAACATGTTGCATTATGTGTCATGTGTACCTTTAGTCAGTTCATGTGGCTATAATAAGATTGGTTGGCTTAAACGCTAATCACTGGTTTCTTATGAAACTCAGGAATCTGAAATTGAAATGCCAGTATAATTGGGTTCTGGTAAGAGCCTGTTCTCTTGGTGTCCACACATGGTGGGAAGAGAGAGAGAGAGAGAGAGAGAGAGAGAGAGAGAGAGAGAGAGAGAGAGAGAGAGAAGACAATCTTTCTCGTTTGTTTTTATAATGGAACTAATTCCATTAGGGAGATTCCACCCTCATTATCTATTTACCTATGAAGACCCCTTCACCAAATACAAGTAGAGAGTAGAGTTCCTGCTATGTGAATATCAGGGAGGCAGGAATGTTCCACCCAGCATTTTATATGTATACATTATACATGTGCATATATACATCCAGCCTTACAGAAAATGAGACTGCACAGATGAAAATCTTGTTAGCCAGGTTATTTTTATATAGAGATCTCTGTGTTGGATAGTTTTATATCAACTTGACACAAGCTAAGGCCATCTCAGAGGAGGGAACCTCAATTAAGAAAATGTCTTTATAAAATCAGGCTGTATGCAAGCCTGTAAGGCATTGTCTTAATTAGTGATTCATGAAGGAGGGTTCAGCCCATTGTGGGTGGGGCCATGTCTGGGCTGGTGGTCTTGGATTCTATAAGAAAGCAGACTGAACAAGCCAGTTAGCAGCATGCCCCACGGCCTGTATATCAGCTCCTGCCTCCAGGTTCCTGCCCTGCTTGAATTCCTGTACTACCTTCCTTTGATGATGAACTGTGAGGTGGAAATGGAAGTTGAATAAACCCTTTCCTCCCCAACTTGCTTTTTGGTCATAGAGTTTCACCACAGCAATAGAAACCTCGACTAAGACAATCAGATAAACTCTTTTTTCTTCATAAAACTTGATCCATACATTTATTTTTAGCCAAATACCAGCATCAGTAGTAACTAAAGTTGGAGCCTAAATCATTACGATAATAATTAAACTATGGGAGGAATAATGAATTCATGTCTGTATTCCAGCTATAGCTATGTGCACGTGCTGTGCTGAACACGATAAAGGCCAACATGGTAGCTCAGGGAAGGCACAAGGGTGGTAGCTCCTCCTCTAAATTTGGTTACTATTACTCACAGACACCAACACGATACTGTGGCAAAACAAAAGAGACCATAATCATACATGTTGATAAGCATACCCTTCACGATATCTGTAGCAGCAGTGTGTGTACCTGCTTTTGCTAAGAAAAGGTCATATTTCTGCAGGATGTTTTGAGGTATTACAATCAGATTGGAAGTCTCTTGGTATTGGCAATTTTTAACTGTTCTCAAGGATTACTACCTATAGCTTCCTAATGAGTTGTTAGATACAAATGAACTTAAAGTTTTACTTATTAAATGGGAATAATTATTTCAAATAAGTCCTGTGAGCATAAAAATGAGAATAGATATATACATACATTGCAGGCTTTATAAATTGTATCTTACACATGCATATAAACGTGTATGTGCATATATACGTCCTGAAATTCTGCATGTGTTGCAGAGGAATTTTATAGCGTAGGTCTTGATCACATCTTGCTGAGGAAGTTTCCTCTAAATTAGAGAACAAATGGAGTGCGAGAGCTCCCCTTGGCATCTTAGGAGGTGCCATGGCTGTGGGGCTTCAACATGAAAAGTACCTCTATGATCAAGGATGAGTCGTGCAGATGTTTGAAATGGGATGTTATAAAGGGGAAACCTTCCCAGCAGAATCGTTCATAGTTAAGAAACTAATGAGATCATCCGCCAAAGATAATGAATCCATTAGTTGTAAGAGAAATCAAATTGTCAATCTATAGCCTGTATTTATGCTGTTTTATATATAAATATTGAATGAAATCTATGTGGAAAATACTTCCTCTTATCACCCATGTGTCCAACTGAACGGTTTCCAAAGTAAACAAAAAATCTCATTGAAATTGTTTCTCATTTTCATGATCTCACTGGGAAGAGAAAGGCTTTTCTTCAATGGTCTTCTGGAGCTCTCTCATTATGCTGCAGTGAGGTAATTTGCTAAAACAGCTGCCTCTAATGAGGAAACCTTTCCATCTGGCACACCCAGTGCAGACACAAACAACCTCCTCAGACTGAGAAAGGGGGAAGAAGCCCTTCCATGGCAGAAAGAATTCTCTCCATATAAAGAGTCTCCTTGAAATGCACAAGGGCTAAAATGCGTTTTGAGGAAATGGCCATTTTTGTTTCTTTTGGTGTACTCATTGGTCTGTTCTCAAGCTGAAACACAAAAACTTGGCCCCCACTTTTAGTCATGCTCATAACTCATTGCCTCTGGGTATATTATACAACAATTCTGTACATATTTAAAATTCAAACATCCAACTCACTTTCTCTCTGCCTCTTTTGTCTGTCTGTCTGTCTGTCTGTCTCTCTCTCTCTCTCTCTCTCTCTCTCTCTCTCTCTCTCTCTCTCCAAAAGGAACGTGGTTGTAACATTACCTGAAACGCTGAAATGGAAATCAGCCAGATAAACATGGTTTGCATAATGTCTGTATTTTTAAACTTCACTTTCATTGAGAGAAATTACTAGGCTGTTCATGTAAAATGTCATGTTCCATTCAGAAATACTTGATGCCTGACAGACACTCAAAGAAAGCAAAATTTGAATAATGGGGTGGAGGAAACTGCATCACCTAATAATGTTCTTAACTACTGATTATTTGGGGGTTTTGTAAAATAAGAACTGTTTCCCCTTATCAATTGTCTTTTACTATTTTCCAATACACACCCGGCTTAGATTTAGGTGACAAAAATACTGGTAACCTCCATTTTTAATGTTTTGGTGAATTAAACATATCTCAGTCAAGTTTTTTTTTTTTCATGAATTTGATTTATTTAGTCCGAACCTTAGAAATCTGGTCATTGTGATTTCTCAAGTTCTTCCTATGGTATGCTTCCGAAGTTATAATAAAATCTAGACATATGCAAGACTTTATTTAAGAAGCCATAAGGATTAAGCCAGAACTGGGTTTCCCCAGCCCTAATTTTACTGAAATGTTCCATAACCAAAAGCTAAAAAAATGCTCATTAAAATGGAAAGCATTAAAATGGAGATAAATATGCTAGGGATTTGTAATTCAAGTGCTGGCGCTCTGGTTCATAGATCAATAGGAGATGGATGGTGGAGGCTCTGTCTTGGCATGCCTGAGCCTTGTGCCAGAAGGTTATCAGCTCTTTGGGGGAGATAATAGTGGGAACTTTAATTTTCTCTGACTACAGGGCATAATGTAAAATTAATGTACGTCATGTCAAGGTTATGGCAAGATGTTGTTGTCTAGAAGAGAGAACTGCTTATTCCCGCCCCCAAAACACTTGCACATACCATGCAAATGTCTTTGTCATTGTCAATAGTGCCAAGGTGTGAAGGGTGCTTTCCAGCTCTAATTACTCAGGGTGGAAGTTCACAGACACCTAAAACTTAGCCTAAAGACAACCAAAAACCATTAAAGGATGTTCAACCATAAATAAAAATGGTCACATGTTATCAAGTTATCTAGCATTAGTGTGTCAGTGCATCAAAAGGGAATTCAAACAAAGCATGTACCCTAAACTGGGGAGGCATGAGGAACAGTAAACACAAGGACACCACTCTCCTGAGCTAGGAGTCACTTACTCTAGGAGGCTAGTTTTAAATTGCAGGCATTTGAAGACCAGCTAACCTTTGTCAATCTTGGGTTTTTATTTTTTTGTTTTTGTATGTTTTTATGCTGGGGACTAAAATAAGAGATTTGCTGTACAAGTACTCTACTTACTGGTGAGCTAAATCCTCAACCTTTCAAATCAGTATTTTCCTCTTTTTATTAAACATAGATTTTTTTTCTCATACAATATAATCTAAATACAGTTTCTCCATCCCTACTCCTCCCAGTTCCTCCCGACTTCTACTCCTATCCAGATCCATTTCCTTTCTGCCTCTCATTAGAAAAGAACAAGTTTCTAAGAGATAACAACAAAATATAACAAAATAAAATATAACAAGATAAAACAAAAAACATCATATCAAACTTGGAGAAGACAAGCCAACAGAAAAATAAAAATGCCCCTAGAGAAGGTACAAAACTCAGAGACCCACTCATTTACACACTCAGGAGTCTCATAAAAGTACTAAAGCTGAAAGCTATAGTATATATACAGAGGACCTGGTGCAGACCTATGTAGGTCCTGTGACTGCTGCTTCAGTCTCTGTGAGTTCATATGAGCTTTGCTCAGTTGTTTGAGAGGGCTATACCGGACTTTTTCTTTGGGGCCACCAACCACCAGCTCCCAAATCATGACATGGAGACTTATTATGTTTTGAATGCTTGGCCTAGCTTAGGCTTGTTTCTGACTAGCTTTTTTTTTAACTTAACCTGTTTCTCTTTATCTATCTTTTGTTTTGTTTTTTTTTACTTTTCTTTCCTTCTGTATATCTTACTTTCACTGCTTCTCATGTCTACTGGCTAGTGGCTGCCTGGTTTCTTGCCCCGGGCATCTCCCTCCTTCTCTCGTCTTTCTTCTCTTCTCTAGAGCCTAGATTTCTCCTCCTATTTATTCCCTCTGCCTGCCAGCCCCACCTATCCTTTCTCCTGCTTAGTTATTGGCCATTCAACAGCTCTTTATCAGATCAATCAGGTGCCTTAGGCAGGCAAGGCTAAACAAATGCAACACATCTTTACGTAATTAAACACATAACCTTACATCATGAACAAATGCAGCAAGCACAAAAGTGACATACCTTTACACAGTTAAGTAATATTCTGCATCATGAACAAATGTAGCACATGTTGGCTCGTAGTTGGAAGTTTTCCTTTGTCCCGCCTGAGATGTCTGCTGCCAAAGACAAAACAAGATGCCAGCAGACCAACAATGCCATGGCCATGTGGCAACACACAGATTAATAGGAATGGGTTAATTTAAAATAAAAGCACCAGCTTGCAAGAAGCTGAAACCATAGGCCATATGATTTGTAAATAATATAAGCCTCTGTGTGTTTACTTGGGACCAAGAGGCTGCAGGACGCGGGTGGGAGAGGTTCATCCTGATTGCGGCCAGGCAGGACCGGAGAAACTTCCGGCTACATTTGCCTATATGCAGTATATAAAATAATATTGCACAACATAGAGCCTTGTGCTCCTGGTGTCCTCTATCCCCTTCCTCTCCCCCACTCCTTCTTCCTCCTCTTCCACTGGGTTCCCTGAACTCTAAGGGGAGGAATTTGATGGAGACATCTCATTTAGAGCTGTGTGTTCCAAGGTCTCTCTCTCTTTGCATAATGTCTGGCTCTGGGTCTCTTTATTTGTTCCCATCTGCCTGGCACTGTGTAACACACACCATATTCCCTCATCCTCTGAATGTTCTGACAGGTCTAACCTTAGGGCACAAGCCCAAATCAGGAGAGGAACCCCAAGATTCTAAGGAGAACACGATGTGTTCCTTGGGGACAGCATATAGGATTGTTAACATTTCCTAATAAGAGGAATTTTAAATGGTGACCCCCATCCCTACCTTGAGAAAGAGATAAACCTGGGAGAACAAGAGGCAAGTAGAGTTCTGTATAGAACATGGACCCCACGTAGGCCAGGCCCTGGACTCAACCACCAACACCAACTTAAAGAAATGGTGAAAGGGCAGACAGAGGGATGGAGCTAAAAGGGAATATTAAAAGACCACTATGGGAAATAAATATTTGCCAAATAAACCAGAAAACTGGAATTAGCTGAAAGAAAGCGGGTTGTAAACATGAAACTATGATAAAACGGTTGATGTAGAAACCAGTGCCCAGTTGAGACTTTTGAGCAGCAATAGATAGAGAAGGGTCAACATGCCCTGGGATATTACTCAAAATGTTGAATGATGAATAAAGAAGGCTCTCTTGTCCCCAACATGTTACTTGCAAAAAATAGCTCACTAAAGAAAATAAATTGTAACTGTTTCCACATCTTCATTCTTCAGTAACTAATAGTGTATAATATTAGTAGATCAGTCATAATTCCAGAGCTTTGAGGAGAAGACCGTGGTGGTAGTTTGAATGTACAACGTCCCTCAGAGGTTCTGGTATTTTAATACTTGGTACCCAGGGAATGTGGCCTTGCTGGAGGAAGTACTTCACTGGCAGTGAGCACTGGGGTTTTATAGTCTTGCTCCATTTCCAGTTCACTCTTTCTAGCCTGTGTTTGTTGTTGAAGATGTGATCTCTCAGCTTCCTGCTCCAGACACCTGCTGCCGCGCCTCTCCCATTATGGACTCAAAATAAGCCACAATAAACTCTTTCTTCCATGAGTCACTTTCAGTCATGGTATTTTTTATCACAGCAACAAAATATAACAATACAGTAGGCATTTATAAGTATGACAGGTGAGGATCTTCTAGATGCTTACCTAGGTTTTTTTTTTAAAGCAAATATAAAAGAAGCCGCAAACTAAGCTTAATTAGGACATGTGTTTTAAGGAAACAGGACAGTTTTCACAGCTTTCTCACTTCGCTACGTTGATTGTTCTCGGACAGCAAACGTCGGGGGAATTCCTGCCAGGGTCATTCAGCCTTGCCTCCCTGGCAGCAGTATATATCAGCCTTCTCAGATGGCTGCAACAGAACACCACCAACTGGGTATTTATAGGACAGACTTATAGCTCGGAAGGTTAAAGTTGATGATGGTTAAGGTGTTGGCAGAGGTGATCTTGGTAAGGACACTGCTCCTGTGCTCTCTGAGTCCTCGGAAAAAGGACTGTCTTAATGTCACTAAGCCTTATTTTTAAGGACCCCAGTTCTATCAGATTGGAACTCCACCCTAATTATCTTATGTAGATTTCATTACCTCCTTAGACTCTCTCTAAAAGTAGTCACCTTGGGGTTTGGATGTCCTGTTTGAGCTTTGCTCAGACATGCAGCATTTCATTCAAAGTGCATGTTTAGGACAGTTTATAATGGATAAGGCTAGGATCAACCATATATCACTCACGAGCCATCTGTACCTGTCCTAGAGCAAAGATCCCCCTCCTCTGCACAACACTGTTTTGTACATTAGAGGGTACATGTAAGCAATTTCTGGGGTGAAACTCATTTCTGACCCATAATTACTCTATCAATCAACCATGGGTTCTCCATAGAGTATAATTTGTTCAAGCAAGATTATATTTGAAACGTCTAAAGGGGAATATGGGACATTATTGAAAACAAACAGGGCCCTCAGTACAGATAATCAGGAGCCAGCTTCTAAATATGAATATACTGAAAAGCTACTTAAAGTGTCTTCCATCCATGTTAGACAGCCATTAGGGAATCAGGCACATTAGACACAACCAGATTCCATCAGACTTGGGCTCAGATGACAATAGACTTCTTCAACACCCTGCTTTCTACTTGAAGGACATAAAGGACTTTCTATCTTGCAGGCAAGAATTTACCTAGGAA